>NC_044322.1:96484380-97114676 GCF_007399415.2 Gopherus evgoodei | reverse complement strand
TTTTTTACCTCAGAGGACTTGAAAGTGATAGGTCATCTTAAACTGATAACTCTGAACTTCAACTAAACCTGTCAAGGAAAATTGAGAACCTCAACTAGTCTTACCATGAATCCTGACAATTAATGCTTCCCAAAGTCTTCCTGTGGGACTGAATATTCTTAAGTAGCTTTGGTAGGAAATGGTTTCCTTTGTCAATTTTCCAGTGCTTAAGGAACATCTAAAAACCTAAAACATTTTCCTACACATATTTTTTGGCAATAGTGAGAATTCAGCACTGGTGAGCATCTTTTTACTTCTTATGAGAACTCTTCTCATTTAAGATTCAATGTAATACTATAATTCCTTCACATACACAAAGGTTATAATCCTTTTTATGTCTCTCAAATAGCACTGATTAAATCCTTTATTTTTCACTTTTATTAATCCATGTTGTGACTTCAGAGGATTGAAGGTGAATATGGGAACATCAGCTACTTAGCTGTGGACATACTGGGTCAGATCCTCTGATGGTGTAAATAAGTTAGTGTCTGTGACTTCAGTGGAGCTATGCTAATTTACTTCAGCTGAGAACGTGTCTTATGAATGTTAAAAGTGAAAAGAAGATTTTCCACTGAATTTAAAGTGGCTTCAGGTACAACCTGTTTTGTTCTGTCAAAATGTGCTGGTAAGAAAACAGAAAGATCTTTCTATAACTTTTTAGAAGTATTATGAAGAGCTATACAAAGTTCTGAATGTAGGACACAAAAACGGATGCATTCAGAGACAAGACAAAACTGATAAGATTTAAAAAAGGGGCTGGAGAAGGGAAGGAATAAATCAGAAGACTCATACCAGATAATGAGGAAGTGCATGTGAAAAATGTAAGAACAGATCATCATCTGTGCACGACGAACTGCCCACTGAATACTATCCAATATTTATTGTAAATTCTTCATCCCTCCCGCTCCTCCCTGTCCCCCACACTCACTCACTCTCTCTCCCACACTTTTTCCTTCAAGCAGATTATTAAAAATAAATTCAGTAGGAAAAGTACAATGTATCTGGGGTGGAGGAAGAGAGTGAGGAACCTGAGAAAGCATGAGGAACCTGAGGGAAGACAGGAGAGAGAGAGAGAGAGGGTGGAGATACTGCTGAGCAAGTTAGAAGGGAAGGTAGCAGTGAAAGGAATGGGAAAAACGTGTGCCTGCCGCTGCCCCCTTTTCCATTATAAAATTTCACACTGTACGAATATTTGTATCTGCCAGCAGACCACGAAAAAGGCAAGTTGGCACTGAATCATAACCCAACATTTGCTATTTGTGCTGTAGCTGTCACATTTGTGCAATTTCTATCCGTCAAGAGCTTCTTTTCTGAAGAAAAACCCTTTAGGCTATTTTTGCTATTTATTGTTTTGCTGAGGTCCTCCTATTAAACTCTCTTTTACACACAATGTCTCTGATATATCACATTTGATTCAAAAATTGGACTTTACTAAGAATAATTTCAATGCACAAATCTTGCAAAAATCTGTTTTTATAGGTTGGGAACATTTACAGGTATTTTACATGAAACTGCTTGTATAAATCACACCAGGAGAAATTAACCATTACCTATCTACATGCCAATCATAGTCATGACAAGAATCTCATTTACTATGTTCCATTTGTAACTTAGACAGCATCTTACAAGTGAGCTGTCAACTTTACCATGCTTCTGACTTGTATTTAACTTTGCACATTGACAGTGTCCCTTTAAGGTTGCTTTTATGGTAAAGAAGGAACACGTTGTAAATGAACCCTCCAACACGATTGTGGTTGTACTACTTTTATCAATTTTAAACTGACTAGATTTAATGCAGATGGCATCTCCCACCTTCAGGAAACTATAAGTCGGCGATGTCATTTGTAGAGTTTGCAGCTATGTGTGAGGTCTTTACTATACTACAAAACAGAGGGTTCCTGTTTTTGCAGCACAGACAAGGCCCTGATGGTCTGAACTCTGTATGTGCTCTTCCATACAGCCAATAGGCTACTGGATAGCGCAGAAGCTTAATGCAGTGTCTCTGGTGAGGGATGAGAACGCCAGCAAACTCCAGCTGATGGCTGGAATGGGGAGATACTGAAGACTTTGCCAGGATCTCAAGATCTGTTTGTCTCGTGCCAAGCATGGCTACATAGACTGGGGCCAAGCCAGTTCTTCCAGAGAATTCCCAAACTAGAAAAGTACCAGGGAATGGAACCTGATGGGCTGGGAGGGGCACAGCAGTTGTGGAGTGGGGGCATGGGGAAAAGTAAATTGCAAAGATGGCATGCACAATACCAAGCCAGGCACCTCTGCCCTGACCAGGAAAAACGGCAGCTGAAAGGGTAGGGGCTATAGAAGGGGAAGCACTAGAATTTGAAACTGAACAAAAGCTGTTACTTTTGGTGTTCAAAGTATGGATGAGTTGCTGCCATAGCTACTACTTCTATCATTTCTTACAGGTTATTGTAATGGCCAGTGTCACTTATGTCCCCAGTCATTGTAGGATCAGGTAGATAGGTTCCACAGTGGTGGAACAGCTTACAAACCTGAGGTCCAGGAATAGAAGAAAAAGTAACACAACCTAACCCTGGACATGCAAAGGGAGATGAAAAAGGACTATCTGGATAGTCTAATTGAAAAAGGAGAAAATGAGGACCCATTGTGAAGAAGCAGGTCATGGGCTCAGGAAAAGATGGTTACTCACCTTTGTAACTGTTGTTTTTCGAGATGTGTTGCTCATATCCATTCCAGTTAGGTGTGTGCGCGCCGCGTGCACATTTGTCCGAAGACTTTTACCCTAGCTGCATCATCTCTAGATTGTTGGACCAGAGCATAGTGCGAAGCAAAGGTGTGGACCGAGGACCAGGTAGCTGCATGACATATTTCCTGGATTGGTACATGGGCCAGGAAGGCAGCTGATGAAGCCTGAGCTCTGGCAGAATGTGCAGTGAGATGGCCAGAGGGAACATGAGCCAAGTCACAGCACGTGCGGATGCACGCCGTCACCCAAGAGGAGATCCTCTGGTCAGCCACTGCAACGAAGAGTTGGGGGGGATTTACGGAAGGGCTTTGTCCAACTGATATAAAAAGCGAGCACCCTACGGACATCTAAGGAGTGTAACCGCTGTTCTTGTCGGGATGAATGAGGTTTCGGGAAGAAGACCGGAAGGAAGATGTCCTGATTGGTATGGAAGGCCGACACCACTTTAGGGAGGAACGCCGGATGTGGTCGCAACTGTACCTTATCCTTGTGAAAGACAGTATATGGTGGGTCCACCGTAAGCGCTCGAAGCTCGGAGACTCGTCTAGCCAATGTAATGGCTACTAGGAAAATGTCTTCCAGGACAGGTATAGCAGCGAGCAAGTTGCCAATGGCTTGAATGGTGGAAGCGTAAGCCTGTTGAGGACTAGGTTGAGGTCCCAGGTAGGGGCAGAGTGGCGTACTTGGGGGTAGAGGTGCTCCAGGCCCTTAAGAAATCTAGTAACTATAGGGTGAGAAAACACGGAGTTGCCACTCTCTCCTGGATGGAATGTGGAGATGGCCACCAAGTGCACCCTCAAAGAAGATACCGCCAAGCCCTGCTGCTTAAGCGACCAGAGGTAGTCCAAGATAGTGGGGATCGAGACCTCAGAGGGAGTAGCATTCTGCGTTTCACACCAGAAGGAGAAACGTTGCCACTTGGCCAGATATGTTGACCGAGTGGAAGGCTTTCTGCTACTCAGGAGTATATGCTGTACCGGAGCGGAGCAGCGTAACTCCGACTTGTTTAGCCATGCAGTAGCCACACCGTGAGGTGAAGGGCCTGCAGGACCAGGTGGTGGAGACTGCTGTGGTCCTGCGTTATGAGGTCTGGGTGGCGTGGCAGGGTAACTGGGCTGGCTATGGACAGGTTGAGCAGTGTGGTGTACCAGTGCTGTCTGGGCCACGCTGGCGTGATCATGATTAGGTGCGCTCTGTCCCTGCGGAGTTTTATCAGGACCTTGTGAACCAGCGGGAACGGTGGGAAGGCATAGAGCAGTCGGTGCTTCCACGACATTAGGAAAGCGTCAGAGATCAATCCCAGTGAAAGACCCTGGAAGGAGCAGAAAGTTTGGCATTTCCTGTTCGCGCGAGAGGTGAATAGGTCTATGTGCGGAAAGCCCCACTTCTGGAAGACCGAATTAATAACGTCTGGCCTTATCGACCATTCGTGACACAGGAAGGATCTGCTCAGTTGATCCGCCAGTGTTCCGAACCCCTGGGAGAAAGGACGTTACCAGGACTATCGAGTGGGCTATGCAGAAGTCCCAGAGTCGGATGGATTCCTGATAGAGGGGGGAAGATAGAGTTCCTACCTGTTCGTTTATATAATACATGGCCGTTGTGTTGTCTGTAAACACTGAGAAACAACAGCCGTGTAGATGCTGCCAGAATGTCTGGTATGCCAGGCGGACTGCTCTCAGCTCTCGGACATTTATGTGAAGCGCCAGTTCCTGCGATGACCAGAGGCCCTGAGTACGAAGGTGTCCGAGGTGAGCCCCCCATCCGAGAGATGAAGCGTCTGTCATCAGGGACAGTGAGGGTTGGGGCAGATGGAACAGTAGCCCTGCATATACTAGGGAGCGGGTTAGCCACCAGTCAAGGGAGTGTAAGGTGCTTGAGGGAATGGTGACTATTGTGTCTATTGGGTCCCTGTCCGGACAGTATACCGAATTGAGCCACGTTTGGAGAGGTCGAAGGCGGAGCCTGGCATATTTGGTCACATATGTGCAGGCAGCCATGTGACCTAAGAGACCGAGACAGGTGCGAGCCGAGGTCGTCGGGAAGTTCTGTAGACCTCGGATGATTGTTGCCATTGCCTGGAACCGCGGCTGAGGTAATTAGGCCTTGGCTAGATTGGAGTCCAGGGTAGCTCCTATGAAGTCTAGCCTTTGTGTGGGGACCAGTGTGGATTTCTCCGTAATGAGCATCAGGCCTAAGCGTGTGAATAGGTCCGTGACAATGCCTACATGTTGTGTGACTTGTGTCTCGGAGGCCCCTCTGATGAGCCAGTCGTCTAGATACAGGAATACATGTATCCAACGTTGGCGGAGGTGTGCGGCGACTACGGCCATACACTTTGTAAACACCCTTGAGGCCATGCAGAGGCCAGAGAGAAGGACCGTAAACTGAAAATGCTGACGGTTGGCTACAAAGCGAAGATACTTCCTGTGCGGAGGAAAAATGGCGATGTGAAAATACGCGTCCTTCATATCGAGGGCAGCATACCAGTCTCCAGGATCCAAGGACCGGATAATGGTCCCCAGGGAGACCATGCGGAACTTCAACTTTATCATGAACTTGTTGAGGCGTTGCAGGTCTAGGATAGGCTTAAGGTCTCCTTTCAACTTGGGGATCAGAAAGTAACGGGAGTAAAACCCTTTGCCCTTTTCGTCTTTTGGTACCTCCTCTATTGCTCCTATGGCGAGGAGCGTCTGCGCCTCTTGTAGGAGGAACTGCTCGTGAGAGGGGTCCCTGAAGAGTGACTGGGTTGGAGGGTGGGAAGGCAGGGTTGAAACAAACTGGAGGTGGTATCGTTGTTTCACTGTGCGTAGGACCCAGAGGTCTGAGGTCAATTGGGATCACACCAGGAGAAAGTAGGAGAGGCGGTTGGAGAAGGGAGGAAAAGGATCCTGGTCTGAAACTGGTACTCCGTCCTCGGGCGTACCTTCAAAAGGCGGACTTTGGTCCCGCTGGTGGTTTCCAGGGACCGTGGTTTTGGCCCCCTTGGGGTCCTGTCTGGTGTCTATGCCCACCCCACCCATACCGTCTGCCAAAGTCTTGCCTGTGTCTGGGCACAAAGTACGAGCGGTGAGTCTGGGGGCAGGAAGGTCTGCGTTGGGTCACAGGTGTATGCATGCCCAAAGAACGCACGATGACTATTGTCTTTCAAGCTTTGTAGCCTGGGGTCAGTCTTCTCCGAGAAGAGACCCTTACCATCAAAGGGTAAGTCCTGGATAGTATATTGTAGCTCCAGCAGGAGGCTGGAAACCTGTAGCCATGAGATGCGTCTCATGGTGATACCGGAGGCCAGAGTTCTGGCTACCGAGTCGGCCGCATCTAGTGAAGCCTGGAGGGAGGTTCTGGCCACCTTTCTCCCTTCCTCCAAGAAAGCAGCGAATTCCTGGCGCGAGTCCGGGGGGAGTAGTTCTGTGAATCTACCCACCTCCGCCCAGGTGTTGTAGTTATATTGGCTCAGTAGAGCCTGCTGATTTGCCACCCGGAGCTGTAGGGCGCCTGCCAAATACACCTTGCGGCCGAGTAGGTCCATTCGCCTAGCCTCCTTTGACTTTGGGGCTGGCGCCTGTTGGCCATGGCGCTCCCTCTCGTTGACTGATTGGACAACTAGCGAGCAGGGAGGAGGGTGGACATACAGATACTCGTACCCCCAAGAGGGTACCATGTATTTACGCTCGACCTCCTTTGCTGTAGGGGGGGGATGGAGGCTGGGGACTGCCATAAGATGTCAACATTGGCTTGGATGGTCCTGATTAAGGGCAAAGCCACTCTAGTGGGGGTATCTGCCGACAGGATGCTCACTACAGGGTCCTCAACCTCCGGGACCTCCTCCACCTGGAGGTTCATGTTGAGTGCTATCTATCCTCCTGAGGAGGTCCTGATGGGCTCTTAGGTCTATTGGAGGCAGCCCCAAGGAGGAAGTTCCTGCCACTGCCTCATCTGGAGAGGAAGAAGAGGAAATGCCGGGGACGAGCGGGTCCTGTATGGCCTCTTGCTCTTGCGCTGGTTCCTGCTCCAGTGGTACCGGTGGGTGGACTAGCGCTTCTTCCGTCCTAGGTGGAGGACGATGGCTAACTGTGGCCTCTGGTGCTCTGATGAAGCAGAGCGGGCCGGAACTAATGGAACACCTTGGAACTGGTGGTACACCCAAGTTGGCCAAAAGGACCACTGGTGAGGTCCTGGGTCCTGAGACTGGGCTTCTTGGAAAACTCCGGTGGGCACATCCGAATAGCGGTCTTGGGCATAGTAGCTGTCTGCATGGGACGACACCGAAGTGTGTCTGGATGGCCATGGAGGAGCGGAGAAGCCTTGGGCAGATGTTCCAACGGACCCCACTCCACTATGTATCGGGGACCGGTGCCGGGAAGCATATCGGTACCAGGAGAGAGATCGAGACCTCCAACCAGATCGGTGCCGGGACGTTGACTGAGATCTCGAATCCCGGCATTGTGAATGGCTTTGGGAGGCACGGTGCCTGGAGCGTTGCCGAGATCTGGAGTGGTGCTGTGAGTAGTGAGCCGGTGAACGGGATACTGACCGGTGCCGCGAGTCTGACCGGTACCATGAAGCGGAATGGTGCCGGGACTGCAAGAGGCATCGGGAGCGCCGTCTGGACCTGGAGCGTCTGCGGGACCACGATTGTGAGCGGTGCTGGTCCGCTGTGCCGACAGAGGGTGATCTAATCAAGGTCGGTTTGCCAATGGATTGTATTACCCGCACCAGTGGTGCCAGGGTAGAAGCAGCGCCGAGTCGGTCAAGGCGATCAGGGCCCTCGCCGCTGAGAACGTATCCGGAATGGACGGTATGGCGAGCCCTACCGCAGCATGCATCGGGGAGCTAACAGGTGCCAGACTCGACAGCCCTTGTGGGACGGGAATCGACGGTGCCGACTTAGTCAGTGCCGCGGTGGGTGTCGGCGCCGGGTGATCCAACTTAGGTGCTCTCTCTGGCTGTGGTGCGGGCACCGCCAAAGCAGCAGGAGTCTTGGCCTTCCTCAAACTCGGAGAGAGGGAGCGGCGTGGAGCCAACTTCGGTGCCGGTGACATCCGGTGCCTAGAGGCTTTGGCCATACCGGTGCAATCCGGTGCCGAGGAGGCGCTTCTGCTCACCGACGGACCAGCGCTCGGTGCCAAGGGGGGGGTGAGGGCTACCTCCATGAGGAGCTGTTTAAGTCTAATGTCCCGCTCCTTTTTTGTTCGTGGCTTGAAAGCCTTGCAAATGGGGCACTTAGCTGTCAAGTGTGATTCCCCGAGGCACTTCAAACAGGAGTCGTGCGGATCTCCTGTCAGCATCGGCTTGTGGCAGACCGAGCACGGTTTGAAACCCGGTGATCCGGGCATGGGCCCCGGGTAAGGGGCTAATCCCCAAACCCCTCTAACTAAACTATATATATAAATAAAATGATTATAAATATATACACAATAACAAACGAGAAACGACGAGTAGCTAGGGAAGTGGAGGTCAGCTGAGCCGCGCTCCACTGTTCCAACGAGCGACACGGGCGGTAAGAAGGAACTGAGAGGTGGCTGGTCGGCTGAGGTATATATCTGGTGCCATAGTGGTGCCACTCCAGGGGGCGCCCAGCCGACCCACCGAATGTTGCTAGGGTAAAAGTCTTCTGACGAACGTGCACGCGGCGTGCACACAGCTAACTGGAATGGATATGAGCAATCACTCGAAGAAGAACAAGGTAAGAAACTGACCCTAGACTATCTCTGGAACAAGAGGGAAATGGACTCTTGAGGAGAGGACAGTGTTAAGGAGAAATTCTCAGTAACACAACTGTACTCCACTATAAATAAACTGAAAGAGGAAAAGTTGACTTGGTTTAAATAAGTTATAACTGAGTAGCATAATTTTTGTCTTGTTTTGGTGAAGGCACAGTCTACGTGAACAGATTTCTACTCAGTCTAAAATAATGGATGAAGGAGACTGCAGCTGGAACCTACAGGCTCCATGATAAGGGTTCTTTTCTTCTTTACCTGAGAGATATTTTGTTACCAATATTACTGATTCTCATGGGGTACTGAATGGCCAGTCCATTAACGCATTGCTCTTCATAATACAACCACAACCCAAAGTTGCTCTGGAAGCAACCTTTATATTCTTGTTCTGAAGATGGAATATGGTGGAGTGAGCTTTGACATGGTGGAGCTCTGATAGGAGCCTGTACTACTGCTGTAGTTGTTATCTGGCTACATGCTCCATATACTTATCCAACCAGCATGGCGGAGGTAGGGGGAAATGGAAAATTGCAGTCTTCACTTCTGGCCAACCACTTTAAACAGGCACTCCAATCTGAAAAGGTTCAAAGCTGTTGGTATTTCCAAATGTATTCCCCTTTTATACTTTGAGATAATGCTCTGATAAAGATCTTTAGTTGTTTAACAGCCTGCCGTCTCAGGTTACGGAACTCAGGTTTTTCTTCATTTTGAAAAACATATTAATACGTTAAAAAAATGACTAAAAATTCCTGCCTTTCAACAAGGACAATCTCATTTTATTTCAATCAAAATCAATGCTTACTGAGCCTCTGCTGAAAATTTTCTGTTGGGAATTGTAACTGTTGCATTTCAGGGTTATAAAAAAAAAAAAAAAAGGTTTCCCTTTCCATAATTCCAGAAGACCCAGTTGGGTTGTTGTGACAATTCGTGAATATTTAAATGCCCTACTTTCATTGGGAATAGTTAACAGTGATGGCCAAATAATTTCAGGCATGAGTAGAGAATAAAGCCTTACACTGATGAATAGTTCACATTTGACCTGCTGTTCATTTCCTAAGCTGGATGCAAGTGCAATTCACGTAATAGTTAAAGCTAACTAAATAAGCATAAAACAACTGTTTCATATTTTCTGCATCGTTTCCCTGTCTAATAAATTTCTTATTAATCGAAAAGCTCTAATAGTTATAATCTGTACACTGATGAGAGAGGTGAACATGTAGGATAAAGTAATTACCATAAGCTATAAATGTTAAACAAAAGCATTTCCTTCCCCAGAGCATTTAGAAACTGGCTGTGTTTAAGAGGGTAATGTAGGTCCTTGTGTGATTTTGTTACAAGGCACACGTACATCTGTTACAAGAGCTATAAAAGCAGAGGAAGTGCAAATCCTAGGAGTGCTGGCAATGTGAACAGTTAGTTCTCTTTGCCAAAGAAGGGTAAGGGAGACTTGAAATGTGGTATTTTCCTCTCACAGACCAGGTTAAGGGAGGCTATTTAATGAACACAATTCCATGATAGCAGTCTCAGTATGGAAAAAAGTTTTACCATGGACCTTTAATTATTAACTCAATGTCTCTATTCTGCTCAGAAGAGAAATGGAGTGGTGGAATATATTTTTCTTTCCAGTTTTTTAAAAAAAAACAAAACCAACCACAGTGTGGCTGGCTGCTATCCACAGAGAGACTTGGTTTCTAGCCTCACCTAAAAGCACTAAGGACCTGCTCCACAGAACCTAGTCAACTAAGACCTGGTTTACACTAAAAAGTTTTGTGGGAATAGCTATGTCAGTTGGCAGGGCCGGCTTTAGGAAGTGCGGGGCCCAATTTGAACAGTTTCGACGGGGCCCCGGCAGGGATGACTATTAAAAAAAATAATGTGAAAAAACCACATGGGGCTTGTACTCACCGGGCGGTGCTCAGAGTCTTGGGCACACTTCAGCGGCGGGTCCTTCACTCAATCCAGGTGTGTTCGGTGGCACTGAAGGACCTGCCACCAAAGACCCGGAGCAAGCAATGGACCCACCGCCGAAGTGCCGCCAAAAACCCAGAGCGCTGCCAGGTGAGTAAAAATTAATAAGGTGCCCTTAGCCAGGGAAGAGATTCTTACTGGGTGCGGGGCCCTCTTAGCCGCAGGGCCCAATTCGGGGGAATTGATGGAATTGGCCTAAAGCCGGCCCTGTCAGTTGGGGTGGGGTGTGATTCCTGCCCTCCCCCCCGATCCCTGATTAACACAGCTATGCCTGCAAAATCCCTAGTGTAAACACAGTTAAACTGCAAACAAGTCCATTTGTCAGTACAGCTTATTTTGTTTGGGGAGTGGGGTGGGGAGGATAGTTTTACACTGTAGCAGCAAAATAACTTTCACCAGTTTAATCTGTCTCTCCTTTAGGGGGCTTGCCAGTATGCTTCTACCAATACATGCACACTGGTGTACCCTTTTAAGGGTACACAAGCTGTAGGAAACCAGGGAGCCGAAGAACAGCAAGACCCCAATCAAATCTCTTGCACAGTCTCAAACAGAAGGGAGAGGAGGTCTTTTGAAAGGCATTAACCATGATTTACACCAGAGAGAAAACACTTCGGGGGGGTGGGGGGGGGGGGGAAGAGTGGGAG
Organism: Gopherus evgoodei; assembly: GCF_007399415.2. NCBI lineage: Eukaryota > Metazoa > Chordata > Testudines > Testudinidae > Gopherus > Gopherus evgoodei. Next base: position 97,103,580 of record NC_044322.1, on the reverse strand, counting down.
CTTGGTATTCCCAGAGGACACACTCAAACATGAGGAAGCCTTTCTTCTAAGAAAACTGTAGACTAGAATCGGAAGGGAGATTTACCATTATACAGTGAAATCTGTACAAGATACCTTCCTTGCTAGGCTACCACCTGTCTTAAGAGACCTTCCAAGACATACTAACAGCAGCTCTGGTCCATCTTTAAGAAAGCCATCTCTGTTAAGCAACGCAACAGCATTTAATATAAATACATTATCTAACAAATTCAGACATTTTCAGTTTCCCAAAAGAGCAACAAAAAAGGTAGTTACTTATTTCCACATTCTGCCATAAATCTATATAAAAGCTGATTTAATTAAAAAGAGCTACACACAAGCTGAAGAAGGATCATTGTTTCCTTTAAAATAATTTGATCTCTCCCTTGGTATTAACAAAAAAAGAAACTCTGACTTTCTATGCTGTATCACTATCACTGTTCCAAACAAATCAGCTTCAGTAATTTATGGACTACGGTACAATCAGTGTTATGGAACCTTGTCAGTCACTATTAAACCTGGCTCGATTCACTGAATTGATGTGGTCTAATAAAATAAGAAGTGATATTTTATTGATATTTTCTGAATTATGAAGAAAACTGCATCTCCTCTGTCTGCTTATAGCAGTTTTAATAAAATGATGGCTGGTATTGAACAATTTAAGCTCATTGTAAATATGAGCAACAGAAGCTCAGCAGGAATATGACTTTTTTTTAATAAAAAAATCTTCAGGGGGTGCTTCAGCCGGTTCTGCTTGCTAATCCTTAAAATCTGCAGCATTTTAATGATTAAAAATGGTTTTGTTCAAAAGTGGCTTAACTTTGGATAAAAGCAAAACTAAGAAAACACACACATACAATTGCTCTAGTAATTTTTCTATATTCTCCCCTCTTTTATTAAGTTAGTAAACAAGAAATTGAGCATGACGAATGCGAGAATTTAGGTAATATTTATATGATGCCTGTGTGCACCTCAGTTTCTCTCTGGGCTTTGCATAGTTTTGCACCGAGTATAAAGGGAAGCGATGAGCAGCCTGTTTGGAAACAGAGTTATTGAAGTCTACACATGTCCATGGAGGATTCAAAGAGAGACAATGGCTGAGACATTCACACACAGCAACAGACAGCCAACAGGAGGGAGGCTTTCCCCAACCTCTCTGCAGGGAAGACAACCAAAAACCCAAGCAGGAGCACAAAATGGACAGGTGTCAAGTATCTGTATTAAGAGCTGAGCTCACAGAGATACAGCACACAAACATCTGGAACCAGGGACACAGAGAGGAGGCCAAGATGGCTTCTAAGGAAGCATGCCTCAATCTGAACTCGATCTCAACCTTTGCCTTTCTCTGCTTACCTAACAATGTTCTCAGGTGGCAATAAATAGTTACCTTGTTTGAAAAGGCTGCCTAATGTCACTTCAGATTCTCACTGAGATATTGAGTCTTGAAGGAGTACAGGACAAGTCTCCCGCAGGAGTTTGGCTTGGCTGGATTCACTGCAGGGAGCCATGGAGGTAGACAGGGATCGCTGGTGCCCAAAGGCCCAGTTTCAGAGTCTTGGAGGTCATGGGCCTGCCCCTGATGAAGTGTGTGAATCCTTGGGGCTTGGCACACTAAGGAGGACACTCTTAGGGAATTGGTTTTAGGATGGGGCATAGACCAGATCCAGTGAATCCATGACAGTGAGCAACCGATAGCAATGACTAAAGCAGGGTCGGCAACCTTTCGGAAGTGGTGTGCCAAGTCTTCATTTATTCACGCTAATTTAAGGTTTCACGTACCGGTAATACATTTTAATGTTTTTTAGAAGGTCTCTCTCTACAAGTTCATATATTATATAACTAAACTAGTGCTGTATTGTAAAATAAACAAGGTTTTCAAAATGTTTAAGAAGCTTCATTTAAAATTAAATTAAAATGTTGATCTTACGCCGCCGTCCCGCTCAGCCCACTGCTGGTCTGGAGTTCCATTCACCTAGGCCGGCAGGGGCTGAGCGGGGCCTGCAGCCGTACCCTAGCTGGGAAGGGTCTGGCAGCCAGAACCCCAGACCGGCACTAGGCTCTGCGGGGCTGGCAGCCGGGACCCCAGACTGGCACTGGACTGAGTGGCTCAGCCCACTGCTGCTCAGGAGTTCCATCTGCCGGCTCCTGAGGGGGGTGCAGGGTATGTGTGGGGGTGCAGGTGTCAGGGCTAGGGTCGTGGGGGGGGGGGAAGGAGTCAACAGAGGGTTGGGTGCTACAGGGCTCAGGGCAGGGGCCTGGGGGGTGCAGGGCTCAGGGCAGAGGGCTGGGTGACTGCCCCCCTCAGAACCCTCAACCTCCCTGCTCCTTGTCCCCTGACTACCCCCTCCTAAGAACCCTGCCCCTAACTTCCCCCCAGGACCCCACCCCCCATCTAAGCCTCCCTGCTCCTTGTCCCATGACTGCCCCACTAGGATCCTACCCCCATCCACACCCAGACAGAACCCTCCGGACTCCCATGCCTATCCAGCCGCTCTCCGCACCCTGACAGGACCCCCAGAACTCTGGACCCATAAACCCCTCTCCGCTCTCTGCCTGCCCAAACCCCTCTCCACACCCCTACCTCCTGACAGCCCCCCTCAGGACTGCTGACTCATCCAACCCCCCCAGCTCCTTGTCCCCTGACCATGCCCTCCAGAGACCCCGCCCCATCTGTCTTTGGCACGTGTGCCATAGGTTGCCGACTCCTGGCCTAAAAGTATAGCACAGACGGAGGGAGCATAAAAAGTATAAAAACACCTCCACTTACAGTAGAGAAGGACTAACAATATTTTGTCATTATTCAGTGCTTTTCATCCACAAACCTCAAGTATTTTACGAAAGATGGAAAATTATTATTCCCATTTTACAGAAGGGATAACTAAACTATCAAGGATATACATAATCTGTCCAACAATACAATAGGCCAGAGGCAGAGAAGGGAACAGAACACAAATCTCCTGTTTTCCAGGTCCATGCTCAGTTGTCCCCTGGCTAACAGCCATCTCTCTCGGTCACCTAAACTTTTTCCCACAAAAGAACAAATAAATTCAGCAGTCCACCATCTAATCCTCAATCAGACAAATATCTGAAACAGATTGGAGAAACAAAGGCCCGAGATCAGCCAGTGGTAGCAATACTTACTTAAGCAAAATATCACATTTTTGCAACAAATCAAATATACACAAATTGGAAATTATACTAACTCAGGAGAGAAACACAAAAGCAATGTAGCAAAAGAAAACCAATTTCTGTTGTAACGCTCACACACAATCTGTCCTCAGAGCAAACTTGTGACTAACAGCTGTTAACAGCGAACAAATGGAGAGAATCATTAACTGAAAACTCGTGGCCTGATTTTCAGAGGTGATGAGCACCCTCAACTCTCCCTGAAATTAGCACTTCTGTGCCAACAGTTTGATTTTTTTTTTAAGAAGGTGCAGAAATATAGCATCAGCAAACTGAACTGTAAAAAATGCCCACTAGATTCCCAGATGCTTCGTATCATAAACAAGATCAAAGTGTGGAGGAGAATGTCTTTAATCTGTTAATTTGTGTTTTCCCCAAATAAAAACAAATAGAAATGATTTTGAAAAAGTCAGTTGCCAATGTTTTTAATTTAGGTATTTGATGGACTTCAACCTCATATACAAGAAAGCTAATAAAGTTCTTTTAAAAACTTGTTGCAGATGGTCTCAGTAACATTTCAATAAATTGTATTGAAAAAAAGTGTGCCTATTTTTTCCAGAAATGCGTTTGCAAGTATACCACCACACCAGCTAAACTGCAGTAGTAACTCAAGCTGGCTTCATGTTAATGATCCACCCTTATCTGTTCAAGTTTTACTGAGATTTTTAGAAAGCAAATACCACTCCCTCAAACTCTCTGGAATGGAATACTGACCGTTAACAGCCATTAGAGTGTAAAGTATTTTTCTGCACATCTCCTTTATGATATTTTATTTGCAAAAACTTAGATTTTTTTCAGAATTGTGAACAGCTTTTTTTTTAACATCTCAAATATTAACCGATTTAATATATTTGCGTTTGCTTTTGCCAAAGATGCAATTTGCATCTACAGTAGAACCTCAGAGTTACGAACACTTCAAGAATGGAAGTTGTTTGTAAATCTGAAATGTTCATAACTGAACAAAACATTTTGGTTGTTCTTTCCAAAGTTTATAACTCAACATTGACTTAATATAACTTTGAAACTTTACTATGCAGAAGAAAAATGCTGATTTTTACCATCTAATTTAAATGAAACAAGCACCAGTTTCCTTCCTTCTTAAGTTTCTTGTCAATTTAAAAAAAAAAAAAAAAAAGAAAACTTTTCCCTTTAGTTTTTAGTAGTTTACATTTAACACAGCACTGTACTGTATTTGCTCTTTTTTTGTTGTTTTTGTCTCTAATGGTGCCTGACTGCGTTCTTTCAGTTCCAAATGAGGGATGTGGTTGACTGGTCAGTTCGTAACTCTGGTGTTCATAACAATAAGGTTCTACTGTATGTAGAATTGTAGAAGCATGTGGTTGCAAGGGACCTAGTCCATCCCCCTGTGCAGGACCAAGTATACTTATACCGTCCCTGGCAGGTGTTTTTAAATACCTCTAATGATGAAGATTCTACAACCTCCATTAGCAACTTACACCAGTACTCAAGAATAACTATCCTTAAAGTTAAAAAGTTTAGATCTAACCTAAATCTCCCTTGCTACAGATAAGCCGATTACCTCTTCTTCTACCTTCAATGGACATGGAGAACAATTGATCCCTATCCTCTTTAATAGCAGCCCTTAATGTATATGAAGACTTATTAGATCCTCCTTCAGTCCTTTTTTCTCAAGACTAAACATGCCCCATTTTTTTTTTTTGCTTGTTTTTAAACACATCCTCTTCATAGGTCAGGTTTTCTAAAATATATATATAATTTTTGTTGCTCTCCCCGGACTCTCTTCAGTTTGTCCACATCTTTCTTAAAGTGTGATATCCAAAACTGGACAGAGTACTCCAGCTGAGGCCTCATCAGTGCCGAGCAGAATGAGACAACTACCTCACCTGTCCTACATACGACACCCCTATTAATACTGCATCATGTTGTTGTCTTATATTTAATTTGTCATCCACTATCATTCCCAATCTTCTTCTGCAGTACTACTGCTAGGCAGTTATTCCCCATTTTGTAGTTATGCATCTGATTTTTCCTTCTTAAGTGTAGTACTTTGCACCTGTCTTTACTGAATTTCATCTTTTTCAGATCAGAATAATTCTCCAGTTTGTCAAGGTAATTTTGATTTATCATTCTGTCTTCCAAAGCACAAACTCTCCCAGCTTGGTGTCATCTACAAATGTTATAAGCATATTCTTTATTCCATTATCAAAGTCATCAACATTTTTCATTAAATAGTACTAGACCAGGGACAGACCCCTGTGGGACCCCACTATATACATCCTCCCAGTTAGACAACAAACCATTAATAACTACTCCGAGTACAGTTTTTCAACCACTTGGGCACCCACTTGATAATTATTTCATCTAGACCACATTTCCTTAGTTTCCTTATGAGAATGTTACGTGCAACTATGTCAAAAGTCTTACTAATGTCCAGATATATCATGTCTAATACTTCCCCCATCCCTATCCACTATGTAAACTATTTGCTCCTTTTTCCTCCTGGATCTTCATTTAAAAAACAAAAACAAAATATTTACACCTGTCAGAAACCAACAGTTTGAACCAGAGCTAGGAATAGCATAGATCAGGGGTCGGCAACCTTCGGCACGCAGCCCATTAGGGTAATCCACTGGTGGGTCATGAGACATTTTGTTTACATTGACCATCCGCAGACACAGCCCCCCGCATCTCCCAGTGGCCATGGTTCGCCATTCCCAGTCAATGGGAGCTCCAGAAAGCGGTGGTCAGCACATCCCTGTAGCCCATGCTGCTTCCCACCGCTCCCATTGGCCAGGAACGATGAACTGCGGCCACTGGAAGCTGCGGGGGGGCTGTGCCTGTGGACAGTCAGTCAATGTAAACAAAATGTTTCACAGCCTGCCAGCAGATTACCCTGCTGCGTGCCGAAGGTTGCCGACCCCCGTATACATTCTACAGCTGCTGTCACAGGGACCAAAAATTGACCTCTACCTTAAAAGAACAAGTGAGTCTAATGTTTTTCCTTTAAACTATTTTACTTCTTAAGCATTTCCTTGAAGAGAGGTGTAGGGGAGGGCAGAAAGGCTGCATTCTTTTTGCTGTTTTATGGTACACCTCTACTCCGATATAACACTGTACTTGGGAGCCAAAAAAATCTTACTGCATTATAGGTGAAACCGCGTTATATAAAACTTGCTTTGATCCAATGGAGTGCGCAGCCCCGCCCCCCTGGAGCACTGCTTTACCGCATTATAGCCGAATTTGTGTTATATCGGGGTAGAGGTGTATATAGAGAAAGTCGGAGAGGTTGAAGGGGGGTGTGTGTGTGTTGGGAGAGGTAGGACTTCTGAGTGTTTGTTTTTATTTTTTACCCTAAAAACATCAGTAATGTCTTATGTTTCCCTGTTTTGCTTGAGGTCTCTCTCAGGAGAGACATGTGCATTGGGAACCTTTTTTAGCCCTGAGGTGAAGGAGGACATTGGGGTGAATCCTGAACACATCTTGCAAAAGAGGAAAAAAATCTCAGTTATTCTACTCCTTTCACAGCCTCCCAATGAATAACTCCAAGCTCTGCTCTGTTGCTCCTCAGCTTTCCACATCAGCAGCATCAAATGGACATGACTCTTGAAAGTTTCACAACTTCCCATATGATTTTGAATAGCAACACTGAAACTGACCAAAATCTTGTCAGTCTGCTGCTGCTATTGTTGCCTGGCAATGCTATGAACCCCACCTGCTGGAACAGTCATGTTTTGACTCCAGAATTCAACATTGCATCAATTTATGTTTGGTTCAATTTGGAAGGATATCCTCACAACCACAAGGGCTAGACCCTAATTCTCTTTAAAATGAAAGCTTAAGTTTTGTAGAAGTTAGCAGCTTAGGCCTTTCTCAATCACAAGCCGGCTCCTCCCACTTGACACTAAAGAGCAAGAGTGGTGGATTTCAAGCTGTGTGTATATACTACATTCTTTTTCTGTGCTTCCTTGCTTATAAAAAGTAGTTTATTAAAATGATGTTAGTTACTTTCCTTTTAAATGCATATTGCATCATTTTGGTTAAATTGGGAAGCTTTTTAAATTTTAATGGAAAAACGAGTTTCCCAGCAGGAACAAACCTCCCAAACTAGAGGTATTAAGATATTTATTATCATGAAGGGAAACATATAATGAATGTTGTTTACTAAATTAAAATGTACTAAGTTAAATGTTATAAATTATGTAGAGAGGAATCTAAAATCCATCTGAAACAGTAAAAAGGATTTGGCATGTATATGGATGGGACTGAAAAACACACACGTTCTTGAAGCACGGGAGGAGAATGAAAGCACTGTTTAGGGAGGAGCTGTGGTTGATTATATGGCACTATAATTGTATATAATTCTTTTAAAGGAAAAACAAAAGAACCCCAAAACTCCACCACCTTTGCCACCTTCCCCAAAGACCTTACAAATAAAGGCCCTGAAAAGTCTCAAATCCCACTAGCTGCCCTGTGCAGACATGCCAATAAGCCCCCATGCAAGTGCAGAGGTCTTCCTGAGTGGATGCAGTTGCAAGATCAAAGCCTCAAAATACATCTGTTTTGAAGCAGTTTGCAGCATAGAAAGTTGTATGGACCTAGCTCTTCCAAATGTCAGTGAAAGGTAAAGAGCACAGACTGGTCATGCTTCCTAACTGCATGTACTCCGATATAGCAGTTGGAAAAATATTGTTTTCTAAAATAGCTGGAGGGAAAGCTAGAGCTGGAATAGCTTATTGCATTAGATTGTTACCCACGCTCAAGTCTGAAATGTCCTCTGAAAGGAGTTTGAACTCAGGATAATTCTTAGTGAATGCTTATGTGCAACAAATATGAGGCATGATGTCTCACAATCCATGTCTTTGTTCTGCATGTCAGAGATGCTATCAGTCAGAAGAAGAGTGCATTTCTAGAATGATGGGGAAGCTTGCACTACACTTAATAGGGAAAAGCATACATTTAACTAGCTCCTAGGATTTCAAACTATATCTCCTTTGGAGTGGGATGGGGACTTGAAAAATATTAACTATACTGCACTTGTCAGATATTGTATAAACATTTTAAACTGTACACAGGGAATATAATCAATATAATGAATTAGAGGCACCATATTTCCTAAGATTAGTAGTTTATTTTGTTTAGCAGATCAGTTCATAAATACTAATATCAGAGAACTTTTCAAAATTAGGAAGTAATGAACTAAAATACTTCAAAAACTAAATTTAGTAACCAGCTAAAATAGAACAACAAAAAACACCAAAAGCTAAAAGGCAGGAGTTTTGCAATAGTCTCTCTCTCTCTCTCTCTCTTTGGGTGACTCATGTAACTTTTCTAGTCAAACTTCCCTCATCTCTAACTCAGGGACAACTATTTTATTAACTATATCATAGAGAAATCTCAGTATGTTTCATGAAATTAAAAAAATTACCATTTTATACATAGGCAATTGAGCCAGAGAGGTTAGAGAAGTTGCCCAAGGCAACTCAGTGACAGATGAGAACAGAACCCAAGTCTCTTGCATCATAGTCACTGAACCATGGTACCTCTGAAAAAATATATATATTCTGGTATGCTTCGTTAACCATAAAAATAATATTTAAGATATTTTACTATTAAATGCTTTGAGCACACAAATCTTCAATGGCTTGTTAAATATCATTGATCACAGAGTTATATTAAATTTTTTTTGTCATTCTGAGTCACATGTAAAGAAAGGATGGTTGGTCTTCAAAACAAAAACTAGGAACACTTACTCCCCCCCTCCCACAAACACACACACACACACACACACACAGTCATATTTCCTCATTTAGCAAATACAACTTAGATAAATTACAAAACTTAATAAATGGAAAGGAAACAAGATTTCTCTAGGCCTTTCCCTTGCATATGAATGCAATAAAAGATTTTTTTTTTATATTTTGTTATTTTTAGTAGCAATTTAATTCATGAAAAATCTGATACTTCTAGCAGTCTCCACTGCTATAATATAGGAAATAAAACATCACTAGAGATCTATAGTTTAGGTGAACAAAGAGCAAGATACACAGCACTATCACCCAGTGCTTAGGAAAATACCAGAAGCTTAGAATAGGGAAGAAACCACTGTCACAACAACATTTGAAAATATTACTGCTTTGAACTGTTTTTGAAGCTATTCAAACTGAAATAATTATGAGAGTAACGACAGCCATCTGTTACATTGTTTAATGCTACTCTGCTGTATAGTACAATATTACAAATAATGGTGGTACAGGAGCAATTGTTTCAATTCAACAATTCAATCAATTAGCCATCAATGAACTACAACATCAGTATCTGGAGATTCAATTCACAAAATACTTTTAAAAATCACTGACTGATCATTTCATTTTCCAACTCTTACCGGAACATCAAAAATTTCCTGGGTATCATCCAGCATCTGGATTTTGATGGAGATAAGTTTCCCTGGAGGTGTCATAGGCAGTTTCTGTCCATGTTCCAATGTACTGATCCCAGCATTTTCCTGAGCTCCTAACCGGGATCCGGCAGTCGGTCTCTGGTCCGTTTCACCCATGTTTCAAAAAAACACGTTTCTCAAGTCTGATAGACGAAGAAGGATAAAGAAAAGAGAAAACTCAGTAAGAAAGATAGCTGATCAAAGGCATTAGAGTACATAAATTTACACTGGAGAATTGCAAAATTAACATTTGATGTAATGCTCTACAAGCTAAAATCAGTGATACGAAGGGGAATGAAAATACTCAAACCTCAGGCTTTAGGACATAAGCTAATCACCTGCAGGGGTCAACTCTGGAAGCAGGATATATGAGACACACACACAAAAAGCAAAGTTTCAAATAATTATAGCAATTTCTATGTTCTTATGAGCCAGAATGTCGACACCAACAGCAGCTCTAAGGTTTGGATGTTGGTATTGTCCCAGTGTAAGGTGGTCAAGAACCGTGGGAATCAGGTTGCTGTAGCATTAGAACAGTAGCATTGGATCTGAAAAAGCAAAATCACCATGGCATAGCCAAGCAAGTGTTAGTTTTGATCTTTCACAGAATCCCAGAAATAGGAGTGAAGACCAAGGAGAGGACCTTGCCACATCACTTTAAAAGACACACTTTTGCCAGTACCTTCTTGCTCACATAATCCCCCGCAGAAATTACAATTTCTTGTTTGCATTTAAGACAGGTCAACCCCAGTGAACTAGAAGTTAAGAGAGAGACTTGTTTTCTGAGTTTCCATTTAACTTCTGCACTACTTTATAACAGCATACTTCTAGCATACAAACTGCCCTGTTCTACAACGACAAGAGCTGCGATGATCTGGAAGAGCATGATTTTTCATTAACTTGCATGACTTTGAATTTTTTTATTCAATTCAAGGGTAATTCATTTTATTTGCCAAACCTCACACATCATTCTATTTCACTCTTTTCCTTTGTCTTTGTGACATCTAACTGGGTTTCTGATGGAAGCTGCTGCTACTGTCTATTTGTCTAGCTTGGTAATTGCACTTCCATTCCTCATGCTTTTTACATGCTGATCAATGACCATTAACAAGCATGTCACAAACAGGAAGAATGGAAATGTAACTTTACAGCTGAACAAACATGCAGCAGCAACAGAGCCAATCATTCTCCAGATTTTTACTTGGGGTCAAAATGCTGGAGAACTTATGGAAAAAATATCAGAAAGGAACTACAAATTATATATTAGCACAACATATTACCAGTGCCACAAAATATTGAAAAGAAGTTGGAATATTGAAATAAAATACTAACACCTCTGTAAGGACAGACAAGTGGAGTGAAAACAGTTCTGCCTTATGCAGAGTACGCCATTTATTCCACATCACTTTCCAACTACTTAAAAACGCTTATTTTGCAGGGAAGAGGAGATTTTCCTCTTCTCAAATAAACTGTCCACACCGATATTTTCATATGCACAAGGTGCCTGGGGATCCAACCTCAAAATGCCACTGTTAAGCACTGCAATGCCAACTTGCAAAAGTAGTGAGTAAACTGGGCACAAGAGCAGGTTATGGGAGAACACAATTCCACACTTACAGCTGAACAGGCACAACTGATGGGCGTATAAGCATTTAAGTAAAAAACCTTCAGACAGCACACCTAAAGATGTCCCTATGAGAATATACAGTTGTGTCATTCACTGTATGACAAGTTGAGAACTTGTGCAATGGAACAGAAAAGGGACAGACCATGCTACGTGTCAGTACGGAGATTATGTTAATATATAATTTGACCAAGTGCAAGCCAAATGTTAACATGAGCCAAATCATTTTGAAATTATTTACAAATCAGGAGTGTTCTGCAAAATAGAGGATCTGAAAGTGGCGCCATGAGACAGGAATGCAACATTACAGCAAAATATAGAAGGTAAAAGCTACCCAAGTGATGCTTCCACTATCAATGGGGTAGATTTTAAATCCTTTACACACACGATAATGAAGATAACAGGACTACAGTTCTTACAGAACAACAATTATTCCAGGGAGAAAATAAAAAGTAAAAAACAGCAGCCAGAGTAGCTCCAGGAGAATCTGCTCAACAGGTACTCTGATACCACAGCAATAAATACAATATACTTTTCTAGATTAGAGAGATATTATCCTATAAAGGACAAGGGGAAAAACAAATGGACAGTCTACATTACGAAACTAAGTGTTTCTGCCTGGTTATTTAACCGTTGCTGAAGCCTAGAGTTAAAGCATTACATATTTATTATTTCTACTTCAGAGTCCTTGGGTACTATTAATTGGGATTAGGGCCCCATTATGGCAGGTGCTGTACAAACGCAAGAAACAGTCCCTGCCTCAGGGAGCTAGCTCACAGTCTTGAATTTGGATAGTAAGAGAGGTAAATACTAAACAAATTGAGGGAAAGGAGGGGACAAGATAACAGTAGTGACAGCTGAAGTTAAGTAAGTTAGTAAACATGCATTTTACCCATTACAAATCATCACCTTATTCCTGCACACACCTCCCCACCAGCTTAACTTTAAATTAAGTGCATGATTAATTGTTTGCGGGACTGGGGCCTAGGTTTGTTTCCATCCACACATTAAGAAGAAAAAGATGTTAAAAACCTTGCTTAATCACATGACTTTTATAGTGGTTTAGACAGATCCAAAACCAGTTTAATTTTCAAAGAAAAGATATATACAGACAGGTGAAAAGAAAAGAAACCATAAGATTTAGATAGTGTCCAAAAGGCCAAAGGGAAAATATAAGACAACAGTCCTATAAACAAGTTAGTGGAACTATGATAGTCAATTTGAATTCCATTTTTTTTTTTTTAAAAGGAAGGCGTATGGACAATTAGGATTTAATAAAGATTTTTTAAGTGCTACTATTAAAAAACAGCTATGGAAACATTTGGAAAACGTGAATGTATTCAGTATAATGTTCCAAATGAATGCTGTTCAACCTAGTGAATTTCTGACTTTTATTTAAAAAAAGTCTGTCCCCGCCTCCCTACTTTTTACTGGAGAAGACTAGGTAGGATACAGATCTTCAAAAAGGAAGAGCAAGAGTGTATGTGTTTCTGAGAGGAAAGTGATTCAAGCAACTATCCACAAGTATATCTAACTTCAATGCCTAGTAAAATTTTTGGAAGCGAGCAATTTCAAAAGGGACCTAAAGGATGACAGTGGATACCAGCTTGCAAAGTAATGATATTTTTGGCTGAATATAATTCATGGAGAAAGGAGTAAAAATATTTTCACACATACTTGTGATGAGATTGCCCTTATAAACTATTCATCATTGGTTCTAGGCACCTTAATATTTGGGGGGAGGAGGGGGATAGACAACTGAAGGGAATTCAGAGAAGATAACTTAAAATAATTAAGGAGGTCTTGAGGGAAATTTACTTATGAAACAATAAGTGGATATGCATAGCTAGGCTGAATACCAATGGAGAAGAAGAGGTAGGGATAACAAGTCTGCAAATATTTAAAGGTGTAAACAACAAAGAAGATGGTGAACTGTTCAGAGTAGAAAAAAAAGGTATAACTAGGAGTAACAAGAAGAATGAAAAATTTCTGCAACAGTAAGAAATCAGATTATCCATTTGAAATAAAGATACACTTACATTCAAAAAATGTACATTATTTGTTGGTTAATGATTTGCATTCATACTCAAGTGATATTAAACCTATCTGTGATTAGAAAATGAAATTTCTAAAAGGTATTGTGCTGATTTATTTTAACAAACTAAAAACAAACACACACAAAATGCTTGCTCAAGGACAAAGTCCAACAGTAGATTTGTGTGTAATTGGAGATTATAGGCATAGCAGTGATGAAAGAGCCTATGAAGTAATTCAAACATAATGCATACGGTTAGAAGTCAATGTGGTAAGTGGCAAATGTTCAAACCATGCCAAGCGAAGTGACTCAATCAGCTATGTTGTCTGGGAAGCGAAGACTAGAGAAAATACAAGTAATCAAAATTCATCTCTTGAGTTGGAGTCACCACTCACCAGGTAGACCAATCCAGGCTAAAATACCCAGATGAGAGATTTACATTTTTTTAAATAAAACAAATACATTTGGAAGGACAGGGTTGTGAAGGAAAGTCTAGAGCAGATCAGCTGTTTCATTTTATTTATTTATTTTTTTAATAGTACCCTGATTCTGCTTGGCTTTCACTGTTCCTTATCAAGAAATTTTGAGAATTTTCAAAAGCTCCTATCAAATAGGGTCAGTTTCCTTATTTTATTATAACAAAGGCAAACAGAAAAATATTAAAGAGCTACTTCTAACCATCAACATCTAGATCATTAATAAATGTACACGTACCACATTATTTGTTAGTTAAAAATTCTCCTCGTGTATGCTTATACCTACAAAAAGGTTCCCAAACAAAAAAATTTGCATTTCAATACTGACAGAAATCCAGCAGATTTTCATTATGTTGGTGGACAGGACTGTTGAAAGCAATGAAGTGCATGATCACATTTTAAAAAAGAGAAATGTGGGAAAAGCAGATGATTTACTAAAACTTTTAGAAACTGAAAGTTAAGAGAACTCTTTTAATGGAGAAATATTTTGAAGGGGGTGGGTGATCCTTTGTCACCCAAGGTTTCAAATTTGGTTGTCTGACAAGAAAACATGGTTATCCCAATTTGCAGACTCTCTTCTTATTCTCTCAAATGAAATATTGTTGATGTTTCTATTGTCCAATTGCATTTCTAAGTGTTCCATTTATTCTGTTTTGGATTATTGAGCCGCGGTGTCATCTTAAGTTGGTTTTAGTGGGTCTGATTGTCACTTGGTCTTATCCTTTATTTCTCTGCTTTAATATAGTGGCATTTGATTTTATATTCTGACTGATGACATTCTAAACCATATAGGTTCTGGAATAATAATCCCTTAATAGCAACATCTTCAAGCACATAAACTTAGTATTTTCTATAGCTTTGTCTCTAAAGACCCAGAAACATTTACCCCTTCAAATTTGTCACTCGAAAGATAATTTTTCAGACATAAAAGACCAAAGATAGTGTCATACTGCTACAATTTCCAGAACTGCACATTCTAGCTTTTTACAAAAAGTTTCAAACAACCAGAGATCCTTTTCTTGAAGAAGAGACAGAGGTCAGCCGTGGTGAAAGAATTCACCCAATCACCCTGCCTTGATCTCCTTTAGAATACACTAGTGTTACCTTAAACCTTGACTCAGTTTTTGCACCGTTTCAAATGGATGACACACAAAACAACAACAAAATTATCATCTTCAATGCCCTGCCTTGATTAGCAATCCAGTGCACAGTGCCAAAACAGATCAGTCATCTCAAAGTCAAATCTGTCTTTCAAAATACATTCAAGCTATTCAATATGGCAACAGTCTATTTTGTGGTCCAGAACAAGCACAAAGTATCTTATCTATATTTAGTTTGTATACCATTCTATTTGCCTACATTCATCGCTACATCTAAATTCAGGCCAAACAGTTTTAATTTGAGCTCTGTTGTCTTCATTACCACAAGTCTTAAAGTGGTTTACAATTTACCACGAGCTATCCCAGATTTCAACTCTCCTACTGTATGTTAGCACAGAGTATAAGGATTCCCATCTAATGTTTGCTATCTCTTGCTCAGCTACATGCCTACCAATGAATCCATCAACAAGTGCAATAATAAACAGATTTCTGCATGTGTTTGAGACACTTGCCAAGTCTTACACTCCATGACTATTAACATTGGTCTGCAAGTTGCAAGGTATTTAAAATCTTCTAAAACTAAAATTGTGTTAAGTGATTGTGTGAATAGTGTTAAACAAAGTGGCAGATTTTTTTGATCCCCTCATGGTACGGTTTTTAGAGCAATCTACTACTGGGAGTTTCTTGCATACACAGGGACACATTTTTGCTTCCGTGAATTTCACACGAGCAGCACAGCAGTCATGTACATGATGAGGAGATTAACTAACATCCTTAAACACACTAATGAGAGGTTTGCCCTTATCAGAAAGCTTCTTGGGCTTTCTGCAAGTTACACAAAACATTTGATTCCAAGGATATTTGGCTTTCCCTGAATTTGGAAGAACGTGTGTGTGTTATTCGTATTCCTTAGCATAATTTTTTTTGCCACATTATGTATGATGTACTTGACGCAGAGCTTTCAATGTTACCTGCTGCTGATTCAGGCCATTTGTTGTTTTTAAAGCCTTTTGTTTTGGACTCCCCCACACACATCTGCCCATCTCCAAACAACAAAAGCATCAGACAAGGGTGGTCTTGTGTGTTCCAGATGTTTTCCAAATATATAAATAAGTTAACCAGGTCTGTGAATAGAGTTTTGGATTTGTTGGTGTTTTTTTTTCAACAAATGCTTGTTTCAATAGGTAGTGTGTAAATTAATGACTGAATCTGCACGTTAAAACTTCCTGGTCCTAGAAGCAGCAGTTACATCGCAAGCTTGCAGCTGCAAACTAAACATGAGAGGTTCAGCCCCTCTCTTTCTCCTCCTAAACCCAGAGGAAGCCCCATCTTTTTCCTTCCCTACTACTCCTAAACTGTTCTGTCCAACTTATTCTCTGACAGCAGCCCAATGACGCTGTGCTTGATGTTATTCAATTTGCCCCCAGTATCCTCTGGTGCCCTTATCTGGCCGAGGAGACTTCTATTTGTCCTGAGCTCTGGGACAACAGGCTTTTTCTGCTGCTTAAAGCAGAGAGACAGGAAGGGTAAGCGTCACCACACCACCAAGGAGAAGAAGAGCTGTCCTCCTCCCTCCCCCTTACTTTAATCCATGGATTTTCACACACACCCCCAAATCTGCTGTAATAGGAAGTTCCTGGATCCAGATAAGAACAAAAACAGGAGTGTGACAGAATCCTCAAAGTAATGAGATAAAGCCCTGAAACAGGCAGTAGAAAAGAAAAAACAAAAACAAAAAAAACTTTTGTTCCTAACCAGTTCTGTGAAGAAGGCAGTTCACACCGTTTCTGTACCCAGCCAAACTGAAGGCACTGTATAAAAACAGTAGTTTTAATTATTCTTAGAAGGAAAATTTCTTTTATCTACTGGATACAATGAAGGTTTAGCTCTAATTGCTCAGTCTGACTCTCCCAATGACTGTTCAGGGCTCATTAGCTTCTTTTTCCTTTACAGAATGTGGACACTTCACAGCACAGGCGAATTCTAATCCACATATTCTATGTCACTATCACATTTTAGCACAAGGGACTGACTACATGATAAAAATATCTATTTTGATTACGTAGATTAGAACTGAAATATTGACCTAGACACTCTAGACTTAACAGATCATACACTATTCAGTTATGTACACCTTTGTAACGTTCTCGCTTGTACACATCAATAGGCAAGGCACCTGTATTAAGTTTAAAATGTCTTCCTCCTGCTCCACCTCCCCTACTCACATAGAGCAAGTTCTTACAGTACAGTACACAAAGTTTCAACATTGTTGTATGAGAGGAAAGCTTTTATTTTATTGTGATGTGTACTGGCTGCTTCTTTAATCCCTTTGGTTTTATGTTTCAACAGCCAATCTGAAAACTGGGTTTTAAGGAAAGTTCCAGCTTACTGATACCTACATTTTGTTTCCTTGAGATGGATTATATTCTTATAGCGATAATACTCATGCCTCTTTACTCATAATAGGTGCAAAAATGAAAGTTTAACAATGCACTGCAGCTGACAACATCGAATTTAAAAAACAAAGATGGCTCAAGAAATTAAAAATAGGAGCTTCTTGTGAAGCACTCAAGAATACACACACACACACACACACACACAGTTCTGCATTAATCGTCAAACATACTGTAGTAACACTATTGGAAGTTGTATTCGTTTGGGACTATTACTTTGGAATGCTTTTAGCATTTTTGAAAATAAGGGTACAACTGCATCATCATATGGGTTATAACCACATCACAACATCTCAAAAATTATACAAGATTTATATTACTGCTGAAGTGCTATAGATGATCATAAAAAGAATAAAGCTTCTAGTCTCATTTTTCCAGTCACAGCCCAAGCTAATGATCAACTAGGTGACCAACAGTACCCTTGATTTGTCATGTGAGAAGCGTAAGTAAAAGCGGGTAAAATCTCAAAGAAGCTCTTTAGTCCAATATTAATATGGATCTCTTTTGATGCAATTAGAAGCTCTTTCCAAAACTCTTGTGTGCTCTTTCATGCAGTCACTCCGCATAAATAAAGCTGTTGCACCAGCTGGAATGTTCAATGCTCATTCACCCATATAACTCCTTATCTGGAGCCAAGTAGAATGCAGTTGGGGGAGGGGAGGAGAAACCTAGAAGGAAATCAGATTAAGCAGAATTCTGAAAAGATCTAGAAATGGAAAGTCAAACCCAGCCTGAAGTAACAAAAATGTAGATATTTCCCATGAGATAAAAACCATGTCAAAAGAATACTTAAGACTATGCTACATTATTTAATACTACTATACTATAAATCTGAAGAAGTCCTGTTCTTAAGAAATAAGTAGCTGGATTGAATACTGGTACACAATATCTCAGGCCAGGACATGTGGTTTATAGTCATTATATTATTAAAAATCACAGAACCATAAAATAGAGGCTGATTATGTATCTATATGACACACTGCAACAAAATAGTATATAAGGAATATTTTACTGTTATAAGTTTGCGATAGCCATGTGGCATAAGCATGCTAAAACCCACAAAGGACAATACTATGAATGTTTAACATCATGCATCTTGGGAAGAGGCTGTCACGCTGTCTGGAGTGGCTCAAGGCCACAAATGGCAACCTCATGGCAGACTATCAAGAAGCAAAGTAAAACCCCCCAAATGATTGTATGTTCTACAGTATAATAGGAGTTCACATTTTTTTTACTGGGTTGGTGAAATCTAAAGCACTATAACAGTCTTACCATGGAGTAGGACACAGACAGTTCCTTTGGGCATTCCAATCTACGGAGACCAGACATTCCAATATTAGGGACTTTGTCTTGTATGAACAACTATTACACCCCATATACCTCAGGGGGGCTGGGGGAAAGAAGAGAACTGTCCCGATTTTTCACACTTACTCTCTGGTCTATCTTGCCACTGAGGCAAGCCAGACATTGTGATAGATGGTCACTTACACCAAAAATTACATCAATATTCAGGTTACTCCCAGTCTCAAAGAACAAGGTATTTACCCCAGGTATGTAGCAGATGCTCCTCCTTCGATTTATGACGTGGCTTTGGAAAAAGAAGGGAAGATAAATGTCCTGGCCCATATGAAACTGAGAAACCACCTTGGAAAAGGTGTGGACGCAGTTGGACCTTGTTTTTGTAAAAGACTGTACAGGGCAAGAGGTAAGTGCCCTAATATCAGAGACTGGGCCTAAGTTATTGCGAACAAGAACGTGACCTCCCAAGAAAGGAGGAGGAGAGAACAGGAAGCCAGAGGCTCAAAGGGGTGGGTACCATGAGCCAGGATAACACGAGATTTAGGTCCCACGGAGCGACTGGGTCCCTGATGTATGGGGTAGAGGCCTTTGAGGAACCTGGCAGTCATGTTGTCGGTGAAAACCACATGCCCTCTAGCGGCGAATGGAAAGACTAAATAGCAGCCAGATGTACCTTAATGGACAGGGACAGGCCTGGGAGCTTCAGGTGCAGAAGGTAGCCCAGGTTCAACTGCAGTGAAGCCCGCTCAGGCCGAATGCCTTTTTTGAGGATCAGTATGTAAACAGCCTCCAATTGGCCACAAAGATCACTCTAGTGGAGGGCTTTCTTCTGCCCAGCAAGACTTGCTGGATTCTGGCCAAGCAATCCTGCTTCTCTGCATTTAGCCATGCAGCAGCCAAGATGTCAGGTGCAATGCTGCCAGGTTCGTGGGTTTGCCACTGTAAATCTGGCCAGAGCAATAACAGTAACAGAGCAGCCACTGAGAGGTTCAGCAGCATGCCGAACCAGTGCTGGCATGGCCAAGCCAGTGCTATGAGGATCACCTTAGCCCTGTCCTGCTTGATCTTCATGAGGACTCTGTGGATCAACGGAACTGGGGGAAAGGCATACATTAGAGCCCCCAACCACGGGAACAGAAAAGCGTCTGACCCCAAAAGGAGCAGAAGATGTGGCATTTCCTGTTGTGCCTGGATGCAAACAGGTCCACTTGGGGAGTCCGCCACTTGTGGAAGATGATGCTGACCACCTCCAGATAGACTGCTCGTGGCAAGGCGAGAAGGTCCTGCTGAGGCAATCTGCCAAGGCTTTCCTGGCCCCAGGGAGGTGTGCGGCAGATGACCTGGCTCCACCTTGCTTGTTGATATAGAATATAGCTGCTGTATTGTCCATCAGGACGTGGACTACCTTGCTCTTCAGGTGATGTAGGAAGGTGAGGCAGGCCAGGCGGATCACTCTGAGTTCCTGGATGTTGATATGTAGTGAACAATTAAGGCCGGGCCAATGAGATTGCCTAGGTAGGCTCCTCACCCCAGGTACGAAGCATCGGAGACAAGAGTAACAGATGGCAGGGAGAGGTCGCAAACAGGACTCCCTCCAGCTCCGCTCCAGGGTTTTGCCACCATGCAAATTATGTCTGAATGCGATCCAGAACACTGACTACACAGACCATGTTGTTCCTGTAGGGGATGCAGACCAGTGCCAGCAGCAGCCTGAGGTGGAGCTGTGCGTGCAGAACCCCATAAGTACAGGCTGCCATGTGGCCTAACAACTGCAGGCACGTATGAATAGTGGAGAGAGAGTGAGCTCATATACACAAGATCAGGTCCACCATGGCCTGGAACAGGGCCTCAGGGAGGAAAGCCCTGGCCTGGGTAGAGTTGAGGACCGCTTCAATGAACTTTATGCGCCGCATCAGGACTAAGGTTGACTGTCTCATCTATTAGCAGTCCCAGGTCGCGACAGGTGGAGCAAACCAGGTCGAGGTGACGCCATACCTGATTTTGGGATCGGCCTTCTATTAACCAGTCGTCAAGGTATGGGAAAATCTTCACTCCTTTGAGCCTCGGGTAAGCGGCCATTGGTGCTACACACCTTGTAAACACTCTCGGTGCCGATGAGAAGCCAAAAGGGCAGTGCCTTGAATTGAAACTTGCAATGGCCCAACAAAAGATGGAGGAAACGCTTGTGCCCCAGGCAAATGAAAATACAGAAATATGTGTCCTTAAATCAAGGGTGGCGTACCAGTCTCCTGGATCCAGGGAAGGGATAATGGAGACTAGAGAGACCATACAGAACTTTAACTTCTTGAGGGACTTTTTGAGGTGTCGCAGGTCTAGAATGGGTCTAAGGCCTCCTTTTGCTTTCAGGATTAGGAAATTAGCCGGAGTAGAACCCTTTTCCTCTCATGTCTGGAGGGACCTCCTTCACTGCCCCCAGGCACAGGAGGTTCTCAACCGCTTGCACTGGTAGTTGCTCATGAGAAGGGTCCCTGAAGAGGGGTGGGTGGGATGGAGGGTCGGCCATGAATTGCAGGGTGTAGTCCAAAAAACAAACAAACAAAAAAACAAAACACTGAGTTGAGCACCCAGCGGTCCAAGGTCAGCTGTGACCAGGCCGACTGGAAGGGGCCAAGGTGGTCAAGGAGAGAGCAGGCGGGTGGATCCTGGGCAGTGGCTGTGGCTCCATCCTTGGGTGGATCCTCAAAATGCCTGTTTCTGGTAGCCCTGGTCTCTAGAGGGGCCAGGCTGGGCAGAGGAGTGGGACGACAAAGGGTGCCAATGCTTAAACCCCTTGTCTTTCTCCCCCAGTCAAGCTCCTACAGAAAGGAGGACATCCCACAACCTTGATGGAGGCGGAGAAGGCAGCAGCCAGAATAGCTTTCTAGCCTGTTGAGGGGTGTGCAGGCCCAAGGACCAGAGGCTGGCATAGGAGTTTTTAAGGCCATGGAGCTGTGTGTCAGCCAGCTCATAGAAGAGTCCTGCTTCCTCAATGGGAGGTCCTGAAGGGTAGTCTGCATCTCCTGGGACAGCCCGGAGGACTGTAACCAGGAGCTGCACCTCATGACCACCGCTAAGGTGACCACCCTGGCCGAGTCTGTAGTGTCCCGGGCCATCTGGAGGACACCTATCACCACCACTTTGCCCTCTTCCACTAAGGTGGAAAATACCTGGGCTCAGTCCTTTGGAAGGCCCTCCTTGAACTTGCTGATGGAGTCCCACAAGTTGTACCTGCCCAGCAAGGCAGGACGGTTAGACACCTGTAACTGCAGGCTGGCCATTAAATAAATTTTTCTGCTAAATAAGTCCAGTCTCCTGGCTTCTTTATTTTTGGGTGTGCCACTGACCTGTCGCTGCCTGTCCCTTTCGCTGATGGCAGACACTATCAGGGACCCTGCAGGAGGGTGGATGTACATATATTCAAGTCTCTTTGCCAGGACACTATTTCTTTTCCATTTTCTTGGAGGAAGGCGGAATGGAAAAGGGAGTCTGCCACACAGACTTGTCACTTGGGTGAACGGTCAATGCGACCTGGGCTGGAGTGGAGTAGGGTATGACACTGAAGAAGTCATCAGACTCCTCCACTAGCTCCTCGACCTCCAAGTTCAGGTTAGCAGCCATCCTTTTGAGCAATACCTGGTGCTCTTTGAAATCATCGGGGGGCTGCTCGCTTGCGAGGGTCCCACCACCACCTCGTCTGGAGACGACAAAGATGACTGTACCGCAGGGGAGGAGCGGCTTCCCCGTGTCTGTCAGGGGACGGCTCCTTGAGGTTGGGGCCTGTTGCACTGCTCACGCATTGGACTCCAATGTAGCCCGAGAGGAAGGTGGGAGTATGGGACTGGCATGATGGGTACACTCCATGAGCTCCAGTACTGCCACCTGGCAGGCCACTGCCCCTGATGCCATGCCGCTGCCACCGGGGCCATGCCTCTCTCATGGGCTGTCGGCGATTCGGCTCTCCTAGGTAAAGGGCTGAACTCTCCCTCCGACTCAGACCACTGTCCTTCCAGCAACCAGGGCGGACCCGTAGATACCCAAGTCTGTCAGCTGACCCGTGTCAGTGACTGGCAAGGAAAGGGCAAGGAATGGTGCCTGCCCAAAGAGCATTACCAGGGAGTCAGAAACGATCTCGCACCGAATGGGATGGGGGGACGCTGGGGGACGGCCTAGGCAATGGGGTCCAGTGGTACCGCAGGTACAGGGATCAGTGTCGTAACTCAGGTGTCCCGTACCTCGTAGGTGATGACCTTGGTGTTAGAGACGTGGTCTTCTACCCAGAGACAGAGGCTGTGGCACCAAGATCCTAGGCTGTGGTGACAGGGATCTATGCCTGCGATCTAGGGACTGGGATGCTCCGTTGCTTTAGAGGCAGGTCCATAACCGGCTTGCATTTAGAGGTCTGTGCCTTAACCAGGTGCATCCCCTGGCTTGGCGTCTGCGTGCCAGCCAGCCTACTAGGTCCTTGGCCGCCAGGCACAAGTGGCCCTACGAGGGGCTGGGATCCCCTGCCATTCCCGGGAGTTGGAAGTGGCTGGACTAGGGGGTCCGACCACAGCGGTACCCATGTGTAGCTCTGGGGCAGGCACGTGGCCCAACACAGGTTCTTTGCCCAAAGCCCCCTTGTTCTGCGGAGCCAGCGGGCCCTTCGACTTCAGCCACTTCTTGGGCACTGGCAAGGGGGAAACAGTGCCAGATGGGTTCCAGTGTCGATGGTGTGCTGCACACTGATGCCGAAGTACTAGGCTTGGAGTCTGTCTGGGACAGCTCCGAGATAGGATGAAGCGCAGCCTGAATGAGGAGAGCCCTCAAGCGGATATCCTGCTCCTTTTGAGTTCGAGGGCAAAAGTTTTTGCAGATCCTGCACTCGTCTTTTCTATGTGATTCCTCCAGATAGTTCAAACAGCTATCATGGGGTTCACTAGTGGACATCAGCCAGGTACACAATTAAAATGGCTTAAAGCTTGGGGAACAGACTAACTACTAAAACTATTATCTTAATGATCAAACTAAGTACCGAAGAACTAACTACAAAGGAGCCAGAATAATGGGATGAAAGAACCGCTAACGCTCTTGCAATTCAAGACAAGGCACTCTCTTACTGACCAACCATCACCAGCAGTAAGAAGGAACTGAAGGCATAGGATCAGCGGCACCAGATATATCGATGCATAAGCACAGCACTCAAGGGAGCTCCGCAGCTGACCCTACAGATACTACTAAGGCAAAAGTCTTCAATCTAGAATGAAATAGATATGAGCAAGCTCAAAGAAGAAGAGCAAGTTCTCCTTAATGGGTATTTTTATTCCCTTCCTCCTGCGTTCAAGCTGTGATCAGATGAGAGATGGACACATATCCTCTTCAGGGCAGTGGGGGAAGCAATCAACAAAGATTTTTTGTTCGCAGTTGCTTGTCTGATGTCTGTAGACCTTCTTTTGCTGGGAAGGAGACAATACGTCTTTTGGTGAATTAGTATTTCACACTCGGTAATGCTTCTCCCCTGACTGTGGTGGATTTACAGTCTTTGCAAGCATTTTTATAGTTACAGAGCAAACATATAAACATTGCTTTATAACATGGGACACAGATATAAGTAAGATTAATACATGCCGCATTCTACAAATATTCCATAAAGTCTAAACACTAAATACTGTCGTGGAAAATGACCACCACCGTGTTGAGTTGATCAGACAGCCTGAGGCTCCTTTATTGATTAATCAGAAAATACATGCATATGCACGGAGAGATGACAAGTCCCCTAGCAAGGAGTAAGTCACTCTACCTTACAGCAGTGATACCCGTGCTTATAAAGCCTAAAACCGCAAATTATCATATGAGCTTATACATCCGTCATTACCTTATTTGGCTAATATATGACATCTTTTCAAAACAATTGCTATTAAGTAATTTTATATATTGCAAAAAGAGCTAAAAATTGCAAAGCTTGTTCTTTTCTACTTCCTCATAGGAAGTTCTCGCAATTGCCAAGACCTTGACACTTCGGTTACCCTTTTACTTGCGGTCATGCAGCTGTTACTTAAGCTTTTTTGAGGAACTTGCGTCCAAAAATACATATTGTTTGTTCTGTTAGCCAAGTTATTATGAGTTATATTTTATGCTTACATGAGCTACTTAATAAACTATACTGACCTAACAGCTGTTAGTCTATTCCGGCAGCGATGGATTGGTTATTTAAGGGATTTCATGTCAGTTTAACCCCTTATAGCAGCATTTTATTGTTTAGCAGCATTTAATAATATTATGATAGTGTTATGATAGAGTGTTATGATAGTGTATACTAAAATTAGAGTGAGCCTCAGGTGAGTTAGTAATTGATTATTTTCCTTACTCTTCTATATATTAGTATGATTGAGGCCTATGGCCTTGATGTAATTATTAGCTTGATCAAGACCCGGCTTTTGGGCCTGGGGTTAGTTTTCTTTATCATCCCCTCCTTTGTTTGCTGCCTATGGATTCTACACGGCAGCAAACACTTTATCAATGTCTGAAAGGGGATATTCAAGAGTTCCTGTGCAATTTGTTCAATTGTCTCCTGATCCACTGTTCGCTGGCCAAGATTACTTTCCTGGGGAGGGTTAGGGGAAGGAGTCGGAACATTGGCAGGAAAGTTAGCCCTGAAAGTGACACAGATATCATCATCGACATTGGTGGGTGTGAAGTATGGTTCGGGTCTGACAGGGTTAAGGGAAACTAACTGTGGTGGGGGATAGGAACGGGAAGTTGTACAAGGGCACGTGCAATGTGACCAGCAATTACAGCAACACCAACAGCAAATGCATACAAAGGTAAATGCACCAATGGCAAAAAGAAGCCATACATACCAGGGGTGTTGAGGGGGTGACCGAAAGCTCTTTGTAAACTGGCAAAGAAGGTCACTCTTGACACAGAGGGTGGATACTAGATGAACAGTTTGGAGGGCGTTCAGAGCTTCCTGATAAACAGTTTCTAAATAGTGAGTTTGAGTTTGTAAGTATGAAATAGATTGAATGTCTGGTAGGAGAGATAACAGTGAATGGAATCGGTCAGGGACAACAGAGGTCCAGTCAAAAGGAACCTGAAATTCCAAATAAATCTGATAATCCTTTTCTGCGGGCCAGAAAATGTTATGAGTACCTGAACTGGTGTGGAGATTGAAGGCCACATCATGTATGATTGAAGAATTGACATGAACTGCTATTAGCAGACAACAGGGTATGGGAGGCTAAGTCTTGTAGGTTACCAGGACCCTCCCAACATACCCGGTGATGGACAGTTACCACCTCTCCGGGGTGTAGTTTTCTAAAGCATTGTAGTTGTGGAGACTGTAAGGGCCAATAGGTCCAGAGATCACCTAGACCTATCCAAAGGTCAGGGGTTATAGCTGGGGCACCGATTAAGAAGCGGTTAGGACCGCCAGGGGGCTTAATTTCCCAAACATCTCGATGAATTACCCAGTCCCACAAGCAACCACCCCAAGGGCCTGGGAGAATACGATAAGTTCTCATAACTCCAATATCTATCTTAAATTAAACTAAACACACAGGTGAGTCAGACTGGTTTTCAGTTATGCATTTGTCAGCATTCAGTGAGGCCTGGGGCCTTGGCATGAGCTGGTATCTGGTCAGCTAGCATACCGAAGCCTATCAAAAATGTGAAGTCAGTCTAGAGCATGATAATAATGCAAAGAGATTTCCCACCTGACCCACAGCTTGTGACTAGAGTCCCACAAAATTATTTTATTTACATAGTATATTTTAATGGTAGAATACAAATGCTATACTTTTGGCCAAGAAAGAACTTTCATTATATATTGAATCCCCTACATGTAAAAACAGGGGACTTTAAAGTCTGATAAAACTGTCAAAACAAAAAGAAGACATTTTCAAGAAGCCTTGTGTACGCTCAGATAACAAACCTCAAACCTGACATTAGTACTCAACAAGGATTTGTCCAACCTTGTCCGAAGAAATTTGCTTTACATGACACCAAGTTACAACTGTTTAGAAAACAGCTTGAGACACTCTGCATCACAAATACACCAGTATATCAACAGCATGTCATGAAATGTAATTATCTGAATCCGAAAGTACACATTCAGTAAAACACATCTTTATTTTGATCTTTTTTTTTTTCCAAAATATCCAGCTATTAAGTGTAAAAAACTTAAGACTAAAATTTTCAAAAGCACTTAGGTTCCTGTAGCCAGGTGGTCACCATCCCTGCCCTGAGGGGTATAAAAACAGCCCTGGGAGAGGGCTGTTGCAGGGGGAAGCTGATTGGGGAAGCAGCCACAGCTGGGCCACACCCCAATCAGGCCTCAACTGGCCCTATATAAGAGGCTGGGAGCCAGGAGCTCAACAGTCTTCTCTAGTTGCAGAGGGAGACAGGCCTGGCTGCAGGGAGCTAGAGGAGATACCTGGCGTGCAGCAGGGCTGGGGGAAGGCCAAGGGAGCTGGGGAGCTCTGGCCTGGAAACTCCCCAGGCTGCGGCCTAGTAGAAGGCCAAACAGGTACAGGGGCTGCTGGGGATAGCAGAAGGCTAGGTAGAGGCAGTAGGTTTAAACCAACCTTGCCTGCGATGAGTGGCTTATACTGCAGTCTGCCCCAGGGGGCGGGGGCTAGTTTGTGACTGGCAGTAGCCTATGACTGAGGTGAGGTGGAGAAGAGGAGGGTGGGGGTCCCCCTGCGAGGGGAGCCCCTGAGAGTGAAAGGTTACTGCCAAGGGGCAGCACCCCAGATAACAGGACACCAGAGTCCAGGGAGGGATGCGGGGGCCCAGTGGCAGTGGGACATCAGCCTGCAGGGGGCATTCCAGAGGCTGGATGAGCTAATTCCCAAGACGACCAGCGGGAGGAGCTGCAGGGGTGTGCCCCACTTGCTACAGTTCCTAAGTCACTGACTGAAAGTCAATGGGACTTATGCTCCTAAGTACCTTTTGAAAATAGGACATAGGCTCTTAAATCATTTAGGCACTTTTAAAAATTTTAATCCTAACCTTTAATCCTGCATTAGTTTAAGATTTTAAATGCTCAGGAGTCAAGAAATTCAAAGTCACTGCTGCTGTGAAAACTACACTTGGCCCTATTTCATACTCTACATATTTTTAAAGATTTTGAGATTCAGACCATATACATTAACACAATGTTATATTGTGCAAAAGGTTCAATTTATAGTTGCTTGAGGAATAGTTTTAGTTTCCTGCCTTTCATGTAATCCATATAATTTTAGTTTATAAACACACCCCTCACTGAAGCACAGAGCAATAAAACAATTTCAAATACATGAAAAGATAGCATGCAAGCTGAGGGAAGTCGTCTTTCTTTTTGAGACTTGACTCAATAATTTATCCAGAAATTTAAAAAACAGGCACAAACCATTAATTCTATGAATAGTTACTAGGGAAAATTTGAGGCTGGGATATGGATATTGCTGTAAAAAGATCTTTCCTCATTTTATACCTGAGGAAATTATAAGCATTCTACAGCCCATCTAAGACCAGTCTACACTAGAAACCTTTGCCAGTGTAATAATGTCAATTGAGGCATGACTATTTATTTAATTTATTTTTTAACATTTATGCCAGCAAAAGCCATAGCGTAGAGGCTTTATGTCAGTAAAAAGGTACAGCTTATTTGACAGTACAGTTCTGGGAACTGGTATAAGCTAGTATATTGGCAAAAAGCACATTTCTGCTGGCAGAAACTGCATTTACACTAGGAGGCTTTGGCAGGACTGTGGTATAGCTATACCCATAAGCCTTTTCCAGTGTAGACTTGACTTGTCCCATAAGTGCAGGTTCTTTCCTTCATACACACCCTATTGATTCTGTTAAACTTAAAGATGAGATTATTCTTACCCTGGACAGCAAAGAAGGGAAAAGCACAGATATGCGGCATCAAGACTATTACAGAGAACAGTAGAAAAAAAACGTACCTTCTCTGGTTCTATTTTCTTCTTTCATTCCTTTTTGCAAGCATTACCAAGATGACAAAGCGGCTTACCAGATCACAGAAATGCAAGACTAGAAGGGACTTCGAGAGGTCATCAAGTCCAGCCTTCTGCACTGAGGCAGGACGAAGTATATCTACACAATTACTGACAAGTGTTTGTCCAATCTGTTCTTAAAAACCTCCAGTGATGGGGATTCCACCTCACTTGGAAGCCCATTCCAGTGCTTAACTACTCGTAAGGTATGTCTATACTGCAATGTAAGCCTGGGCTCAAGTCTAACCTCACTTGCCCCTACACTGCAATTGCAATGACCCAGGGTCCTTGGCCACTGAGCTCAAGTTTAAGCTTGAGCCCCTTTGTTTTGCAGTGTAGATGCAGCCCTCCTTGACTCAGATCCCAGGAGTCAGCTGGAAGTATCCTACAATTCCATGGGACAACTTCCTTAGTCCTTTCTATCTCAGCCATCCGCAATCCATTCTATTGACAGCAAGGGGCACTGAAGCAGAAGAACCCCTGCAATGTCACATCCTAGCACAAGGTGGTGTTCTGGCAGTATGTTTGACCCAAGACAGCCCACTGAAATACACTCCCTGCCAAAGCCTGGAATGGAACCAAGATTTCAGGGACCCATTTACCTCTGCTGTCAGCAAATATCCATGAAACTCACTAGCAAAGAATGTATTTCATTCCTTTCTAGGGCAGATCTACAGAAAGGAGGGCAATCTACTACTGCTATTAGTTACTCTATTAGTTCAAGTGACACATGTCTGTGTGATGGATCTGAACATAAGAACAGTCATATGGGGTCAGACCAAAGATCCATCTAGCCCAGTATCCTGTTTACTGACAGTGGCCAATGCCAGATGCCCCAGAGAGAATGAACAGAACAGATAATTGTCAAGTGATCCATTCTGTCGCCCAGTCCCAGCTTCTGGCAAACAGAGGCTAGGGACACCATTCCTGTCCATCCTGGACAATACCATTGATGGACTTATGCTCCATGAGCTTAGCTAGTTCTTTTTTGAACCCTGTTATAGTCTTGGCCTTCACAACATCCTCTGGCAAAGAATTCCACAGGTTGACTGTCCATTGTGTGGAAAAAAATTGTTTTAAACCTGCTGCCTATTAATTTCATTTGGTGACCCCCTAGTTCTTATGTTATGGGACTGTAAACAACACTTCCTTATTTACTTTCGCCACACTAGTCATGATTTTATAGACTTCTATCATATCCCCCCTTAGTAGTTTCTTTTCCAAGCTAAAAAGTCCCCATCCTATTAATCTCTCCTCAAAGGGAAGCTGTTCCATACCCCTAATAATTTGTTGCACTTTTCTGAACCTTTTCCAATTCCAGTATATGTGTTTTGAGATGGGGCAACCATATCTGCACACAGTATTCAAGATGTGGGCGTATCATGGATTTATACAGAGGCAATTTGATATTTTCTGTCTTATTATCTATCCCTTTCTTAAAGATTCCCAACATTCTGTTCGCTTTTTTCACTGCCATTGCACACTAAGTGGATGTTTTCAGAGAACTATCAACAATGGCTCCAAGATCTCTCTCAAGTGGTAATAGCTAATTTAGACAGCATCATTTTATATGTATAGTTGGGATTATGTTTTCCAATGTCTATTACTTGGCATTTTTCAACAGTGAATTTCATCTGCCATTTTGTCACCCAATCACCCAGTCTTGTGAGATCTTTTTGTAGCTCTTCACTGTCTCCTTTGAACTTAACTATCTTGAGTAGTTTTGTATCATCTGCAAATTTTTCCACATTTTTAATATCTTTTTCCAGATAATTTATGAATGTTAATAGGACTAGTCCCAGTACAGACCCTGAGGGGAAACCACTATTTATCCCTCTCCATTCTGAAAACTGACCACTTATTCCTACCTTTTGTTCCCTATCTTTTAACCAGTTACCAATCCATGAAAGCACCTTCCCTCTTATCCCACGACAGCTTAGCTTGCTTAAGAGCCTTTAGTGAAGGACCTTGTCAAAGGCCTTCTGAAAATTTAAGTGCACTATATCCACTGTTTCCCCCTTGTCCACATGCCTGTTGAGCCCCTCAAAGAATTCTAATAGATTCCCTTTATAAAAACCATGTTGACTCTTCCCCAACAAATTATGCTCATCTACGTGTCTGACAATTTTGTTCTTTACTACAGTTTGATGTTCTTTACTATAGTACTTGTGGCACCTTAGAGACTAACAAATTTATTTCAGCATGAGCTTTCGTGAGCTACAGCTCACTTCTTCGGATGCTTAGAATGGAACACACCGACAGGAGATATACTATAGTGTTACTAAAGATTCCAATCCTGCTGATGACCACCGTGGGAGTCAGTATGCTGGCACATGATTTTTTTTTTTTTAGTTTGCTTTTTAAAGAATCTTTGAAATTACACACAACCCCCCACGTTAAACAGAACGTTCTGGTTGAAGAGCTGAGCAGTCAAAAAGTTAGGAAATGCCAGAATTAAGGGCTGCCCATGCAACCTTAATTCACCCCGCTTGTGCATATGCATTATGATAAAGTCTTTAGTTACATGATCACATACTCCTCCTCCCCAAGACCTCTGCCTCATTCAGTACACAGGATGAACCTGCTCAGTGGATGAATCAGGGTTGTGTAGTAAAGGAAGTTGTTGACTGTAGAATCCCTGCCTCATTTGCTGCAGAAGTCAGGTGGTGAGTAGTGAATGAGGGAGGAGGTTGCAGGAAGAGAACAGAAGGTCTGTAGTTAGTTAAGCATGTGGAATGCTGCTTTGGAGAATTAGATTCTATCCCTGCCTCTACTGCAGAGTTCCTGTGTGATGCTAGGCAAGTAACGTAAACCAAATGTCAGAAATGGTCACTAACTGCATGATCCTCATTTTCAAGATGCTCAACTAGAGACCCTGGGGTCCAATATGCAGGAGTGCTGAACACTCCCACTGCAACTGAAGTCAATGGGAGTTGTGCTTGAATATACAGAGTGTTATAGAATACCGAGCACTCTGGAAACTCCCATCCTACACATCTCAGATTGGGCACCCAAAAATCAGTATATACTTTTGATTTTAAACTCTGTACCTCAGCTTCCCATCTTTAAAAATGGGGATACCACCAACCCTATGCTCATGGGGGGGGTCGTGAAGGTAAATTAATGTTTGTGAAGCACATGGATACTGTATTGGTGAGTGCCACAGAAAAGCTCTTGAGGAAATTCATAATTCTGTCTTCAGAGAAGGGTTTGGATTTGATTTCAAACAAATTGATTTAAATCATGATTTAAATCACTAGTCAGTAAGACTCAATTTAATCATGGATTTCTACATAAAAGTGAATTCTTGTTGGTTGTTATAATCTTAATACATCTATCTGAGTTGTGAAGAATATGAGATAAAGGAGACCCAAACTGGGTCTCTTTTACGGCCTGCTGCCATTATAAGTTTTCCCTTCTAGTGAGAGAATGGTACGGTAGAACTCAAATCAAAGAAGGCTACACTCAGAAAGACCTCAAGACTTCCAGAACATGCTGCTCAAACAGTTTTGTTTCTACTGCCTGTCCCTCCCTTCTCTCATTTATCTCCAGACTTCTCCTCCTTGTCCAGCTCTATTATGCCCCCAACAATCTTCTATTCATTGAACGTTTTGAAACTTTGCACTTTTAGAAAGATGTAAGGGATTGATTCTGTGTACACAAATTTGCAGAGGGACGCTAGAGTTGAGGTCTGTTATTTCTCACCGCTAGGTATTATTTATTTAAAAACATTTTTGCTATTAACAAGCATGTTATCTCTGGAGACAAATCCACAGTTTGACAATTGAAGATACCATCAGAGATGCTTAATTTTGCTAGACTTAGTACTAAGCCCCATTGGGCAGATAGAAAGAATAACGTAAATAATCTATACAGAAGCCCCTGGAACCTCATAAGATTGGGTCCCTAATCCAAGAACTACTGGAACTCATTTACAAAACTTTTAACCATTACATGAATATATTGTCTCATACTATAGAATTAGAATTTATAATCCCTATTCCATGATGAGATATCTTTGGGCTATAATGTATCTTAATTAAAAAACTATGTTTAAACAGGTTTGAGGAAAAACCTATCATCAAAAAAATTCAATTTTAAAAAAAGTTTTTTTTTTTTTTTTAAATAATTGATTTTTATCCACCCTGGTTTGAATGGTGTGCAGTAAATAAGACCCAGGGCATCCTGTGCACTGAAAAATGCACGAGGATGGGAATGACAAAGAAAAAATATCTGATCAAGTCACTAAAGACTGTACCCTAATGCATATGCACAAGGAGGCTGAATTAAGGTAGCCTGGGTAACCTTAATTCTCCCATTTTTTAATTTGAGTGTTTCACTTTTCACCCTTAATGTTCTTTTAATGTAGTTTTGGTGTATAATTATCCTTATTGCATGTAATTATATTTGAAGTATTAAGAGGCTGCGACTTGTTAAAGAACACCAAGGGAAAACTGACTGATGTTAACTTGAATGGCTCAGATGATAAGGCTATTTTTAATTTTATACTTCCTGAATATAGTTTCCACAAGGACAGTAGCATGGATATTTGACACTACTTCGAGAGAGGTGGAGAAAGATGTTTAAACAGATGTACAATATGGCTATCAACAGGAAAAGTTATCAATTTGTGTCAGCATTGATGTCATTGACAAAATAGATGTATAAAGAACAGAGGTAGGCAACCTATAGCATGTGTGCCAAAGGTGGCATGTAAGCTGATTTTCAGTGGCACTCATACTGCCTGGGTCTTGGCCATCGGTCCGGGGGGCTCTGCATTTTAATTTAATTTTAAATGAAGCTTCTTAAACATTTTAAAAGCCTTATTTACTTTACATACAACAATAGATTAGTTATATATTATAGATTTATAGAAAGAGACCTTCTAAAATGTTAAAATGTATTACTGACACGCAAAACCTTAAATTAGGGTGAATAAATGAAGACTCGGCACACCGCTTCTGAAAGGTTGCTGACCCCTGATATAGAAGAAACAGAATCAATGTACACAATAACTAATTGTAACAATATGGAGTCCTCTAAGCCCTCGTCCAGACTAACCCGCGGCATCGGCGGGTTAAAATCGATTGCTCGGGGATCGATATATTGCGTCTAGTCTGGACGCGGTGTATCGATCCCCGAGCGCGCTTACATCGATTCCGGAACTCCATCAATCCGAACGGAGTTCCGGAATCGACACGGAGAGCCGCGGACATCGATGCGGCGCCGTCCAGACTGGTGAGTACCTCGATTTTAGAAATTCGACTTCAGCTACGTTATTCTCATAGCTGAAGTTGCGTATCTAAAATCGATTTTAATTCCTAGTCTGGACGTGGCCTAAGTAAGTAAAGAGAAATTAGGAAAAAGCCACACTGTGCTGGAATATCACATTTCACATGATAAACAGCAGTAATACCAACCCAAATTCCTCTTGATAATCAAACCATGTCTGTCTTGACATAAACATTACATATTAGTACAACGTGTTTTTTTCTTAATGGCCTTTTTAGCAGCAGTCTTCCCCTACTTTAAGAAATCTGTAGATTGTCTGTGAATAAAAACAGACTAATTACTCTCTCCCTCTTAGCCTGCATCACCTTCTACAGCAGGGATCGGCAACCTTTGGCACGTGGCCCGCCAGGGTAAGCACTGGCACGCGATCCTGGCGGGCTGGGCTGGTTTGTTTACTTGACGCGTCCATGGGTTCAGCTGATTGTGGCTCCCACTGGCTGCAGTTCGCCGCTCCAGGACAATGAGGGCTGCGGGAAGTGGCACAGGCCAAGGGATGTGCTGGCCATGGCTTCCCACAGCCCTTATTGGCCTGGAGCAGTGAACCATGGCCAGTGGGAGCTGCAACTGACCAACTCCATGGATGTGGCAGGTAAACCAAGCGGCCTGGCCCGCCAGAGTGCTTACCCTGGTGGGCTGCGGGCCAAAGGTTGCCAATCCCTGTTCTACAGCTTGGGCTCAGAGCTCTAGTGAAAACGAAGCATCTTAACTCACCCACTAAAAGTTCATGGATAGAATCAAATTCCAAATTATTCTCTCATCAATGAACAAGCCAAAGAATAGAAGAAATCATGATACACTACAGCCATCCACTAACTAATGCCAAAGCATTTCTCTACCTCTGCCCCTACATCCACCCAAAAGTTACTCATGTTTCTCTGACTGCAAAAGCAGCAGAGGGAAGGTAAGAAACTCTGGCATCAGTAACAAAACATACAAGCAAACCAGCATAAGGAAGTTTGAGGAGTCTAGGACTTTGTCATGAAAGAGGCTAGCAGAGCTCACTCCTCATTTGTCCTAGTAGCTGCTAAATCACACCCCCAGAACTTTGCCAGTTTGCAAATTGCCTGGTCAACCCAGATCATCTCTACAGTACTCCATAACCCATCACCTTTTGCTGTGAGAAACTATCAAGCTGCTGCACTAGGAAAATAACATACACCCAGAGAACGTCAGGAACTGCACACTGAACACAGGCCCTGTAACACAATAGCCTCCCCTCTGATTTTGGCCCATTTATTCAACAGAAAGCAATGCAGGAAATCTAAGCCACCACCTCTGATTCCAATCACTGCCCTTCCTGTCTGGTGAGAGAGATCTAAGCGCATCTGGGGATCCTATTAACAGAAGTAGTCAACACCTCTTTTGAAGAGGGGAAAAAAGAAAAAATTTACCACCCACCCTAAAGCCAGCAATAGTCCATCCAGTACTCAACATAACTCATTAACTGCCTCCCAGTGTTTAGCCTCCCCTTTCTAAGCAAGCTGAGAAAAGTCTACTACTCAACATAACTACTGCCAGTACCCTGCATCTCTCACAGTCAGGTAAGCACACAGGAGAGAGACACTCCACATGTCAGCACAACCAACATGCACTCAAGGATAATCCTCTCCTGGCCACAGACAGGACCATATCTTCATTCTGACATTGCTGGATCTCGCTGCAACAATGGATGCTGTTCATGAAATCCTCCCATCCTGCCCTAGAGATGCAGCAGGAAAACACCAGGGTAGCTCCTTTTCTCTCAGACTGTAATCAGATGCGCAACAGCTCCACTGCCTCCCGAGTTCTCATCTGTGGAGTTCCATAAGGATATATCTTCCCCCTCATGTCATTTAAGATTTATGAGAATGTGCTAGGGTAGATCAAGAGACAACAGAGCCTATATATCTCTGTCAGTTGAACCTATGCCGCCTTTGCAACTAATACATAAAATTCCCTGGATGGAGAACTCGACAGAAGATAGGTGAGGCAGACCCAGGCAAAATCGTGATGAAGCTGGAGAGGCCAGAAAGTCCAAGAAGAACATACCCTTACCATATTGTGAACCTCCTTCAAAGATGTCTGCCCTATGATCATCAAGGAGTTTTCGGTCTGGGGTTCTTCCACGCTCCTGTCTGCTACTAGATACTCAAGGGTATGGGAAGGAGAGGGAGATGGATAAGGTCAAAAAGATTTCACATTCTGTTTGATTCTTTGACTTGGTCATAGTGATCCATAATGTATTTGGGACTTCTAAAAGCAGGATCTTTGCACTACACTGTACCTATGAATGAAAACAGCCACCCTTATTCAGTTACAGTTTTGCTAAGGGGTGCTCTGCTCTGTATGTTATTTCCCCATTAAATGGAGAGTCAAGTTCAAGGTTTTGGTTTTTATCTCCAAAGCTCTCCATGGGACTGACCCAAGCTACCTAAGGAATCATCTCACTGTAAGATTTTACCATCACACAGCTACATTCCACTTGTACTGTTGCTCAAGTTTAAGAGACATCTGAGCGGGAGACAGGGCTTTCTTGGCAACCAGGCTGCAACTGTGAAAGTCGCTCCCCAGCTGTATTAGGAATCACCCTGAATCTTGCCTCATTCAAATTAAAATTTAAAACAAGTTTCTTTGACCAATCTCGCAACAACACACCAACCACCAACCCAAAAGAATAAACAAACAAAAAGGAGATCCCAACTAGGTTATAAAGCTGGTTCCTTCCTTTTGTCTTTATTAGGCTACATAATGCACTCTATACCAGGGTCATTACCATGGTATAAATTCCTCAGAAAGGTCAGTTCTATTTCCTTGTACAGGGTGATGTACAATTGTGTACCAATTGACACGTCTTATCTGAGAGTCATGATTGGTACCACCGGAAGGTTGTTCAGCACATCAGTATCTCATATCTACCAAACCAGCAACTATAGTCAAAATAGCTGACCAAAGTTATCAACTGACCCTGATCTAAAGGCCAGCAAGAGATTTTTGCCTAGAGCTGGATGAAATATTTATTTTGGGCAGAATTTTTCAGCCCCCCTTCCCACTCAAAAAATAAACAAAGAAAGATTCAGAGACACCAAAATGTTTCACCAAATTGTTTCCGTAGAAAAATAAAATTCTAGAAGTCAAAATGAAATATTTTGTTCTTTGGTTCAAATCAACTTTTCATTACAAGTTTTCCTCAGGTTTTATGAAGAACTTTAAATGCTCAAAAATGAAAAAACATTGTTTGACTTAATTTGTTTTGGGGGGGAAGGGGGGAGATTGTTAGTGAATTGGAAAAAATCCATTATTTGCACAGTTCTATTTATGTCTCCTGATAAGCAACGTTCAAGGATGGCCAGAGAACAAATCTACTCTAGGAAGTCATTGGTGTCCAAATGTACCTAGCATTGAATAGAAACCATCTTCTCAATTGCCTTACCAAAAAAAATAATCCACCATTTGGCATTCAATGGGAATGAACAAGCATGCCAACATAGAGATGGATTTCTTGAAAAGGGGTGGACCTGTCCATATTAGGAAGTGTATGGTCTCATTAAAAACAAACACACAAAACCTAAAAACTAACACAATTGGTAACCTAAAAACTAACACAATTGGTAATACTTAGTAATTACACAGAACCTTGGACAAGCAAATGCAATGTTTCATTAACATTTTACTATATTTGTGATGAGTATTTATTAAAAAGATGCCATAATTCCAGAACCACTTTTAAACATAAAAACACTCCTCAGTCTCCTTAGAAGATCACACCTCTGAAGAAAAATACAGAGTTTTGGTTACTTATTTATAAAACCTATTAAATGTTATATGCAGACAGAGAAAACACAAATTAAAAGATTCACTAAATTTTAAGATATATTTGATATACCCGTAGACTCTTATCTAGAGCTTCTTAGAGAGACAAGGTAAGATATACTGTTAATGTCCACTGCTTCCTTGAGTATACTTTCTGCTTTGTTTTTGACCAAAGCTAAGGAAAGCATATTTCATAAAATTAATGACTGATCCTTCAAGCAACATACTTCAAATCTTTATTTTTGCCATTTGGATAGGTTCAAAATATCTGTCTACAGCTGATAATTTACAACATTCTATTAAATATCAAAGAATTTCCATTTCATTTTGTGGGATATTTTAAAACTAACAATTGATACTTACATCTTTGAATTTGGTCCAAGGAAACTCACTTCACCTTCTCACATTGCTGATGATATCAAATACATCCTGATTTTAAATCTTCTGCCATCCATGATAGATTTACTGCCAGCCTATGTAGCTCTTTAGGATCAAAGAGGATCCTGTAAAGCTCAGGCGGCGTGTCTCTACTCAGGCTTTCCTTCCAGAACAGCTACATTTGTAATGTAGAGGAGGGGGGAAAGAAACATACCTTTCTAAGAACTTTGCACAAGGACAGTTAGTTATATTAAATACATAGATCTTTAAAGACCAAACAAATGTTGAGGGTAATTATGCGCTACCCACAAATATGCATAAACATATCTATAAGATTGTCCAGATAGTCTATAGAACTGTCATTCAGAAACATATTCAGGTAGAATGCTAAATAGAAATATATTCAGGTAGAATGCTAATGCTCAGAAGAGAGGATTTTTCCTCTGTATCAAACAGACTTCAGCCCCACCATAGTTACAGCACATATATCCTGCAAGCAGTACCAGTATCTAAGCATTGCTAAGCAACACCCCTGCTTCAGGAACTGATTTGGAAAAGGGAAGTTGATGCAGAAGCCACTGAAAAAGGGAGCTGCTACTTGAAGTTGGGTGCGGAAATTGCACACAAACAGGCCAATTTTCCTCTCACACAATGAAAAGTACAGTAAATGTTAAAAAGAGGGGGGAAAAGCACATCATGAGAGACAAAAGGAGGGCAAAGAAAAAAGGGGGATGATCAAGGACAGTGGGACAAGAGAGACTAGAACAATGTCTGCATATGAAATCTTTCCTACAAAGGTGAAGAATTAAGAAAACACACCACGCTTTTTTCATTTAAGTTCTGTCGAAAATAGATTTGAGCAAGGAATGCAAAACGTCAGAAATATTTCATACTGTAATTATTCCATGAAACCAATGAAATTAAACCCTGAATTTTAATTGGCCTTTATATTCTAATTTCATCTAGACTAAACGTTTCAGGACAGTGAATGCGTTTTGTTTGTGTCCTGATTCTGCAAACACTTATGACAGTTTCTTTACCCACATGAATAGTTCCATTCAAGTCGTCTTGTTTTATCTTTTCCCTCATATTTTCTCATACTATGAAAAAGTTCATAATGAAAAATGTTGTATAAAACCTTGAAATCGTTTCTTTTTTAAAAAACATCCTTTTAAACTCAGTCATACACCAATAGCTCTAACCCATGGCAAAGCACCCATTCAGCTGCAGCTGCTACGTGTCAGTAAACCATGCACCAAAAGCCTACTAATCATAGCATATCAGGTTTGGAAGGGACCTCAGGAGGTCAATGTATACCTTGTTTATTCTGTTGTATATGTAACTTTAGAGATAATCTGTGTGTGCACTGTTTGGACACAGGTGCCAAGTTTTGCGCCATTCTACACTTGACATTTTTGACAATTTAATCAGCTAATTTGCATATTTGCAGATAACCTGGTTATACTTAGAAACCTATGCTTCTTGTCACCTACCCTATCCCAAGCAGTGGTGGGAAGGTAGGGACATGGAGCTGTGCAAAACATGGCAGCTATAGCTGGGACAGATGGGTCAGTGCTGAAGGGTACCTAGAAATGATGGGTAAATGGGTGGGTTCTTGAGGATGACAGGCTGCCTAGGGAAGCTGAGGAAGGCAGCTGGATGCACAGCAGAAAATCATGCTATCCATTAGTTTTTTTGCAGATCATGACAAACCTGCAGCCTCACAATACATTAGTTTCTGCCCTAATTAAAGATAAGACCCTCATTAATATGGTATATGTAGTCCATCACTTCGATGATGTTGTTTTCGTGCTCTCTCTTTTTGTGGATTCTAGAGTGACTGAGGTTCAAAGTGTGACGTGCATGCTCACAAGCAGATTGGGCAGACAAAGTCATTGGTGAGCATCTCGGTAGCTTTATCAGTAGTATGATGCTTTTCCCTTGGAGCTATCAAATCAATTATTTCAGTCCTCTTCAAAGGCTTGGAAAGCTTTGAGTGTTGTGTGTTGCCATGCTGATCTATTTAATGCGGCCTTCGAGATCATCTAGTTTTACTGCACCAATTCCTATGCTGTCTTGATGCTGTCCTTGTAGCACTTTCTGGGGTAGTCTTGATTCCGATGTTCTTATGCCAATACTCCATAGAACATTTTTCTGAGGAGTCGATATTCAGGCATCCTAATGATGTGTCCAAAGCAGTGTAGTTGGGCTTTTGTCAGCATGGCCTTGATGCTTGTGGCATTTGACTTTTAGAGAACCTCCAGGTTGGTAATTTTGTCCTGCCAGTGGAGCCCCATAATGGCTCACGGAGACCGCATGTGGAAGGCCTCTAGCTGTTTGATATGCCATGTGTATGGTGTCCAGGTCACACAACCGTAGAGGAGAGACGTGAGCACAAAAGCATGTAAAGTTTTATTTTTGTTGAGAGGGGTATGTTGTGGGATTTCAGGACTTTGTTAACTAGCTTTCCTAATGACTGAGAAGCTTTCTGTATCCTGTTTGTGATCTTTGTCAAGAGATCAATCATTGGAGATGTTGCTGCTGCGACAGGTAAAACTGTCAACTTGCTTTACGTGGATTCCACTAATGGATATGTCAGGGGATATGGCATAGAGTGGTGAAGATGGATTGATGCAACACCACGGTTTTCTCCAGGCTGACTGTGAGGCCAAACAAATGTTCATGTTTCAGCAAAACGATCTATGATGCACTGGAGATCTCCTTGTGTGTGTGCTAGGAGGGCACAATCATCCACAAAGAGTGCTTCTCTTACTAGTAGTAGTTCTGTTACTTTTGTTTTTGCTTTAGGCTTTATAAGATTGAGCCGTGGTGTCTGTATCTGACGTATATGCCTCTGTTAAGTCTGTTTGTAACACGGTTGAGAACTTGGGTGAAGAAGAGACTGAATAGTACAGGGGCAAGGACACAGCCATGTTTGAGTCCATTTGAAATGAGAAAAAAGTGTCAGTGAGATCTCCATTAAAAAGTACCTGACCAAGTTTGCTGAGGATCATCCATAATCCTTCTCCGTTGACTGTATCAAATGTTTTTGTCAGATCAATGAAGACACTGAACAGATCCATTTTTGTTAGATACGCTTTTCTTATATTTGCCTCCTACTGAAAATCATGTCTATAGTGCTACGACCAGGTCTGAATCTGCACTGAGTCTCAGGTAGATTGACTTCAGAGACAGATGAAATCACTCGGTTCAGGAGGACATGAGCAAAGATTCCTATCTGTTGCTGGAAAAGAGATATCCCACAGTAGTTATCTCAGATCATTCTCCTGCCCTTTTTTTAAATAAAGGAATAATTATGGTATCTTTGAAGTCCTGTGGCATTTCTTTGTTGTCCCAGATGTCAGTAAGGATCTTCTGGAGTATTGTTACCACCTTCAGACCTGCAGATTTATACATTTCTGCTGGTATTCCATCTCTACCCGAGAACTTTCCTGAGCTCATCATACTGATTGCCTTTTCTATTTCTTCAAGTGAGGGTAGTGAGTACAAGTGGTGCTGAATAGGCTTTTGAGGCATCTGATTAATAGCACTTGTCTCAATTGAGGATGGCCTGTTCAGTAGTTGGCTGAAATGT
Organism: Gopherus evgoodei; assembly: GCF_007399415.2. NCBI lineage: Eukaryota > Metazoa > Chordata > Testudines > Testudinidae > Gopherus > Gopherus evgoodei. Next base: position 97,061,937 of record NC_044322.1, on the reverse strand, counting down.
TCAACCCATCTCTGTTCCATGCCATGTTTGTCTTTGATGACTTTCCTGCCATCAGCCAGCATGAGCGAACCTGTGCCCCCCCCCTTTAAGATCCATAGACTAGTGTCAAGAAATCAAAGAACTCAGTTTCATTTGTTTACGCATACATTTGAGAGAGAGTCTTCTGCTACCTTCTCCCACCATTTATCTTGTATTAAGCATAGCTGTCTTTGTGCTTCGCTTTGCAGATGTTTGACTGTCTCTCTTTGGGGTAGACCAAGTATCATTTTGCCAGATTTTGAAAGTGTTATTTTTTCTTTCAAGCGTACTGTGATTTCCTCATCATTTTCATCAAACCAGTCACAGTGAGCCTGTTTCTTCCATCCAAGGATGTCAGTTGCAATTTTTTGTACTGTCTCTCTGAATTCCACCCATGAGATAGGATTAGAACCAAAGCTGGTTTCTTGTGCACTTTGTAGCTTGTCTCAATAGGATGCATGGTTTAGGTTAGCAATATCAGGGGACATTGACTGTTTTGGGGTGTTTCAGGGGTATGGGTACAATGTATAGATTCAGTATTGACCTAATCATTTTATGATCTGTTCAACATTCTGCTCATGGCTCTGTTGATCCTGACATCCCTTATGTCACATTGTCGGACAATAATGTAATCTATTAGATGCCATTGTTTGGATCGGGTGCATCCATGTAGTTTTATATATTTCTGCCTGTCTGAAGATGGTATTTGTAATTGAAGGCTATGTTCTACACACTTGCTTAAGAGTAGGAGAACATTTTCATTCATTTTTCCCCATGCCATTTTTACCAGTGACACCTTGCCAGTTATCTTTACCTACTCTTACACTGAAATCTCCTAGGATGATTAGTTTCTCATCAAGTCAACACCACAAAGTGACAGAGTTGAGATCAGAGTAGAACTGTTCCTTAACATCACGAGGGCTTATTAAGGTGGGTACATATGCATTGATGATGGTAGCAAATGGCGACTTATTTAGTGGCAACTGGAGTTTCATGAGTCTTTCGTTAATGCCTACTGGAACATCTTCAAGACATTGCAAGAGTTTGGTCTTGATGGCAATTCCCATTCCATGGATTCTAGCTTCATATGTTTTTTTCCCTTCCAAAAGGTGGTGTAACCCCAGCCGATTCTTTAATAAAACCCTTGTCTGCAATCTAGTTTCACTGAATGCTGCAATGTCAAACCGGGCTAGCTCTTTTGAAAGGAAAGCTGTTCTTCCTTCAAATTGAGAAGTATCATCTTTGTCTATCATAGTCCTGTTCCAAGCAGCAATCTTGAGTGCTTTTTTAGTTATCTTTGGTTTTCGACCACATTCAGGATGATCCGCCACCTGCAGTGAACTGGCAGGATTTAATTTGGACAGGCAATGTTTGAGGCACCTTTTCTAGCCTCTTCCTTTACAAAGGGAGAGCAGTGCAATCCTAAAAAGGGCTTCTCAATCACCTGAGGTATTGCCAAGCTTCCTTGGGTCAGGGATGGAGGACCAATGTCCTAGGACATCTGTGTGCAGGCTTGTGGCGATGACTGCCAGTAATCATCTTCATCTGTCGCTTTGCTGCTCTCCCATCATCACAGGACTTTTGAAAAGAGATGTGCATGAATGACGTGTGCGTGAGGTTGATTAAAATGGGAGAGTTGTTGCACTGGGACAATCCCATTCTCTCGGCTGCTGAAGCTTAGCCTGGTGGCATCAAAGGCTGTTACAGCTGGAGGCTTCTTTAGCTGCAGTGGATAGCCATGTAGTGTCCCCGCATATCTTTTGCCTTCCACAATATGCTGCTCCACTGCTTTTCAAGCCAATATATGGTCTCTTTTGCCTTGGCTACCAGAACACTCTTTGTTTGCTTGTGAGGGCAATCCCCTAAATAACAGACAGTTTCCACACTTCCAGCTACCTTCATTAATATCTAAACTACTATCCTTTCTGTTAGAGTAACAGAACACATTGCCTCAAATATCTGTGAAAAACCATCCAGAGGGGCTCCCTTTAATGCAAAGGGAGTGACAGAAGGAGGCCAGGACACCATCAAACTCTTTATTGGAAGACAGGAGACTTATCTGGTAGAATAATTCTTCTGTATGATCAAAAAGTGTTTGGTAATATCCTGAAAGATACTTCCTACAAGGAATATAATACATAATTTGAATCTGGAATTCTGTGATATTCACAGCAGGATTTTTTAAACCATGCAGTACTCCAGAATAAGCGAAAAGAAAAAAGCTTCAACAAAACCAAAAAGATTACTATGCAATATTGAGTTTGCTATTTTATATCCTTCTAAATCACATACAGGACAAACATACAGCTTGAGCCCTGATGCTCAAAACACAAACATCTAAATTATATTTAAAAAATGGAATTTAATTTTACGTAGACATCCAAACCCTTGATATCCCTCCTGGATTTTCAACCCTTCACCACTTTTAGGTGTGAGAAAGCTGGAGAATCAAAATGTTAGGTTCTAACAATACTCTTCCAGTGTTAACATTTGTTAAAAACAAAAACTGACAGCCAACTGCGCGTTTCTAAAATAGCAAAAGCTTTTCACTATAAAATTACTAAAACCCAACAAAAAATAAACAAATTGAAGCTGCTTCCATCAAATTAATCTCTTCAATAAAAAAAGTGTTAAAAGTAGGTACTATGGATAAATACTGTAGAAACGTGCCAAAGACCGCAACAACATTAGAAAGAAAATGTATGTTGGTTTCCAAATCAATATACATACACAGTAGAACCTCAGAGTTACAAACACCTCAGGAACGGAAGTTGTTCATAACACTGAACAAAACGTTATAGTTATTCTTTCAAAAGTTTACAACTGAAAATTGACTTTACAGTTTTGAAACTTTACTATTCAGAAGAAAAATGCTGCCCCCCCCTTTTTGGGGCGGGGGGGGGGTGTCTCTGCTGCTGCCTCCTTACTTCCAGTTCCAAACAATGTGTGTGACTAACTGATCAGTTTGTAACACTGGTGTTTGTAACTAACTCCGAGATTCTACTGCACTTCAAGAAAGAAAAACTTACTACATGACTAACCAAGTTAGGCAATATCAAATAATTCTAATGACATGAGAACTCGTGAAGGCAGAACGTGTCATATCATCAGAACTCCTGATCTCTGTTAATGACTCTCAAGCTCTGAACCATTTCATGTTCTTTATAGTTCTTGGCTCACACTACTTTAGTAAGAAAAATTAAAAATCCTTTTACTCATGTAGATATGGTGATTAATTATATTTTCTGAAGTTTAGGTCTCTTAATAAGAACTGCATTGTTCGATTTCCTTTTGCTCATCAAGCACCATAAAATTAAGAATGTATAATGGCTGCCTCCCAGAACTATAAACAAAAGCACTCAGCGTGTGCAGGTAAGCTTTGATTTTTATTGTAAGTAGATCCTTAGCTTATATCACACTCTTCCCACTTCCCAGACCCCCAAAAAAACAAAAACGGTCAGCTGTGGGGGAGTCAATCAAAAAATAAACTTCTGCAAATTCTAGAGAGAGGGAGGAAGGGTGAAGAAACACAAATGGATTCCTGTTACTTTAGTTGCAAGATAATTGTATACTGGGTAATCCCCATACAGTTTCAAAATATTCAAAAGGTCAAGATTTCATTTTTGCTTTTCATTTGCAACTGTCAATTCTTATTCCCTAGGGAAAGCTCCATTAAGCTCCCCCACAGCACACATGGTTGATATGTTGATTTAAGGATTATAGCCATTCGGGCACATACAGCCATCAGGCACTATTAATCCAGCCCACAAGGATGAGCTGTGTAATGTCCTCAGTACACCTAAAACAGAAAAACAGCTTAAACAAATCCAGGTGAAAAAAAAAAGATTACCAAGCAGCCTTCATAGGCTATTTTGCACATTTTAAAACTCCACAGATGCGTCACCAACAAAATAGTTCCACTGAATTAACATTCAGAAAAGGATTCATTTCAAATCCCTTTCATTATGTGACTAATTTAAATATAGAACTCCTTTCTTCTAATGTATTAGTACACTGATGCAGAACAGAGTTTAGCAGTACTGAAAGCAACAGGCTAAAAAGTGAACTCTTGTGCACACGACCTGTTTTTAAAGAGGAAATATTCTGAATGACCCATAGAGTACTATGATGATTCCACCATGAACCCAGAAACTACATATACAATAAAGTATAATCCTCAATACAATAAGCCCAAACTATTGCTATTCCTCTCTCAAGTCTCCAAGAGCATGAAGAATTTGATTAAACTTCCCCAACATGAAAAGACTAAATAAACACTGTAAATTAAACAAAACTATGTTGATGATCTAGTTGCAATTACTTCCAGATGATCTGAGTTATTATTGTGTCCTCTAAGCTTTAAACCTCACAGAAAAAGGGTCATGCTTTACTGGAGGAAAACCAAGAAAGTTGTGAAACTTGTCTTAAACTCATTCAAAAGTGACCAAACTAGTTTCTCTTTCTGACAGGTTCTTATTAAGTTTAGCTCTGAAGTCTACTTCAGAAACACAGCTACTCCAGGATTTGTCTTCAACAAATGATGTTCGCCCTTAGTGTGTTTTAACTAATGATCAAATTACATCTAATTATAAATAACTACATCATTTTCTCTCATGCACAAACAAGAAACATAGGGGAATGGAGGGAGACGAAGTTGAGAGTTTTTTCTAGTTAGTATCATATAACCAAACTCTCAGGCATTTCATGTCCTGTAACTAGGGCTGTCGATTAATCACAGTTAACTCATGCGATTAACTCAAAAATTAATTGTAGTTTTGATCGCACTGTTGAAACAGAATTCCAGTTGAAATGTATTAAATATTTTTGGATGTTCTTCTACATTTTCAAATATATTGATTTTAATTACAACACAGAATACAAAGTATACACTGCTCGCTTTATATTATTTATTACAAATATTTGCACTGTAAAAGTGATAAAGAAACAGTATTTTTCAATTCACATCATACAAGTACTGTAATGCACTCTCTTTATTGAGAAAGTGCAACTTACAAATGTAGGGGTTTTTTTATAAAAAAAACACAGTGTAAAGCTTTAGAGCCTACAAGTCCACTCAGTCCTACTTCTTGTTCAGCCAAGGGCTAAGACAAACAAGTTTGTTTACATTTATGGGAGATAATGCCGCCCGCTTCTTATTTACAATGTCACCAGAAAGTGAGAATAGGCATTCACATGGGACTTTTGTAGACAGCATTGCAAGGTATTTACGTGCCAGATATGCTAAACATTTGTATGCCTCTTCATGTTTCTGCCACCATTCCAGAGGACATGCTTCCATGCTGATAATGCTCGCTAAAAAAATAATGCTTTAATTAAATTTGTGACTGAACTCCTTGGGGAACAACTGCACATCTCCTGCTCTGTGTTTTACCTGCATTCTGCCATATATTTCATGTTATAGCAGTCTTGGATCATGACCCAGCACATGTTCGTTTTAAGATGACTTTCACTGCAGATTTGACAAAACGCAAAGGTGGTACCGATGTGAGATTTCAAAGGATAGATACAGCACTCGATCCAAGGTTTAAGAATCTGAAGTGGCTTCCAAAAAATCTGAGGGGGACAAAGTGTGGAGAATGCTTTCAGAGGTCTTAAAAGAACAACATTTCAATGTGGAAACTACAGAACCCAAACTATCAAAAAAGAAAATCAATCTTCTGCTGGTGGCATCTGATTCAGATGATGAAAATGCATTGGTCCGCACTGTTCTGAATTGTTATCGAGCAGAACTTGTCACCAGCATGGATGTATGTCCTCTGGAATGGTGGTTGAAGCATGAAGGGGCATATGAATCTTTAGAGCATCTGGCATGTAAATATCTTGTAATGCAGGCTACAACAGTGCCATACGAATGCTAGTTGTCACTTTCAGGGGACACTGTAAACAAGAAGCAGGCAGTATTATCTCCTGCAAATGTAAACAAACTTATTTGTCTGAGCGATTGGCTGAACAAGAAGTAGGACTGAGTGGACTTGCAGGCTCTAAAGTTTTACATTGTTTTATTTTTGAACGCAGGCTTTTTGTACATAATTCTACATTTTTAAGTTCAAAATGTAAAAGATTGCACTACAGTACATGTAACGGGGGAACTGAAAAATACTATTTATTTTGGTTTTTTGCAGTGCAAATATTTATAATCAAAAATATAAAGTGAGCACTATATATTTTGTATTCTGTATTGTAATTAAAATCAATATTTGAAAATGTAGAAAACATCCAAAAATATTTAAATAAATAGTATTCTATTATTGTTTAACAACATGATTAATCGCCATTAATTTTTTAATTGCTTGACAGCCCTACCTGTAACCAGGACTTTGGAGCAGAGCCCAGAACTGGAGTGCGGACCAGCAGATTTTTGCCCAGAGCTGGAGCGTAGCAATTCAAAAATTTGACTGCTCCAAATCCCTGTCTGTAACAATTTCCAAGTAGAGCCAAATAATTATTTAATTGCATGGGACAGCACAAGAAAGCAAGTATTCAAAAATAAACTAGGATACATATGTCACAGTTCATGTGACGACTGCACCTGTATTTCCCCTCCACAGTTCCCCCTCAAGGGTACCCACTTTAGGCTCCCAGCTCCTCAGCCATCACCTCTCTTGGGCACAGATGTGTGTCTCTCCCTCCTTCCCCGGGTATTTCCAGGCTGCATAGCTGGCTGCCCAGACTGTGAATTCCCCAGCGAAGTCATAGTGCCTAAGCAGGCCTGCTTTACTTTCCCCTTTGAGACAGTAAACAATGAAATTGCCACATTTAAAGTTACCAGCCAGCTTTTTCTCAGAAAGCACATTGAATCTTAGGGTAAAAGCATTACAGAGCAAATATATTTAGAACAATCAATGAAGCTACACACATGCTAATAAGCTTACCAGAGATTAACCCCAACAAGGGCTCTGGCCCGTGAGCAGTCCTTCAAACCCCACCCCAGGGGTTTTCCTTTGATTACCAGTTCATCACTCCTTAGGCTCAGAGCAAGAACTCATATAAATCTGAGAGTCCCTTCTTTATAAAGTATGTTTTTTTAAACCTGCTCTCCGCAGAAAAAAGGTGCCTTTGTCAGGGAAAAGCTTCAAAAGGCTGAATTCTTGCATAACCGGTGTAGACACATGCATACCCCTGTTCCCAAAGATCTCCTTGGAAATCAATTTAACTTTAAAAGTTCATTCTCATCTCAACCCACTATCTCAAATAGTCCTTTGAAACCCACAACACTTCAAGGTTTACATTAGGTCAACTCTCCTAGACAAGTTACATACAATCCCACAATAACCCATAAACATTTGCATTTTAATACAATAAGCTCCTAAAATACTTAAACTTAATTCACTAAGGTTTGTCTAGGATATTGCAGGAAAGTTGCCACACAGGTCACAACATTTACTTTAATTCAGGTATACTTGGTCCTGCCTCAGTGCAGGGGGTTGGATTAGATGACCTATCAAAGTCTCTTCCAGTCCCATATTTCTATATTCTACTAAGGGAAAACACAAAGTAGAAACTCTTAATCCCCTCCTTGAATATTCTCAGCAAGTCCTTATAGATTTTCAAGTATCCTCTGAGTGTCTTTTTATTATATGAGCTCTAATTAATTCTTCAGGTATTAGCTTCATTAAGCTAAATCTAATTTTACTTGTAAAGGACAGAATTATTCTTTTGACTTTTTCCCCCCTCCAACTTCTCCAATTCACCAGCATTAGCGGTGGCAAATCACACTTCCCTCACTAAGCAAGACTTGTATTCAGATCACGTATTTTAAAATTTACTGTCTCCTTCATTTGTACTGTGAGCCTGGCACATAGTTGTTTGGGATTGGGAGGATTTTTTTTTTTTTAAATCACATTTGATTCCCTAAAAGATTTCCTTAAATATGTTTATGAGTTTTCTACCCAGATTTTTCTTTTTCATGGCCCACATCTAAAGCTGTAATTCTGATTTCTAAGGGCCAACAGTATTGAAGTGTATGGAACTTTTTTTTTTTTTTTTTTTTTAATAAAAAGAGCTGTAGAGAAAAATTGTGTGTGTTGTTTCTAAGGGAGTTTTCTCAGCATATGAATTTCTTGTGATATCTCTGAATATCCTCCAAGTTTACTTGAAGGACAGGAATTGTTATACACTAAGACTAAGAACATCCTAGCAGAAAAGACAAATTCTTGCAGATATCGCCCCTAGCCTAGAGATCAAGAGGTGTGCAGCTCTCCCAGCTATTTTTATATGACAGTAGAATGAAAACATAGTCCTAATATTTTCTTCTATTAATTGTTTGTTCAATCATCTCACTCATTTCTTTGCCCACTTGAATTACTCTTCTTTATTTTTTCCCATTTGGTCACTATTCTAGTCTCCTGACATTAAATTGTCTAGGGATTACTTTAAAGAGAGGTGTAGTCCCAAATAGCTCACTTTTTACAGCAGAAGAAAGGACAATTCTAGAATGTATGGACTGATACAGCTCACTGAAGGCAACAGGAAACTTTCCACTGACAGCAAAGGGCACTGAATCAAACCCTGTCTGATTAAGAGCAATGCTGTGTTTGGTTTCAAGCCCTTAGCATGAACGGGTGATGGCTGATCTCTTGGCAGACACACTGGGGTTTGAATCAGAGCCCTCCAGAGGTAAAAGCATGAACTATATTATATTCCCCCTGTCAGCACATAAGGTGACCCATAACATGCACTTACCAGGGATTACACATGTCCAAATTCTCCTTTTTTGCTCTAAACTGAAGGAACAAGACAAAGTATCTCTGCCTCACTTGCAGAATAAGAGGGGGTGTGATTCTGACCTCTTTTTCATACCCACACCCCTCCCATATGATTCTGGTAAACTATTTATATCCACTGTTTAAAACGCACAGGTAGTCCATACCTTAGCAAACAATTAGGTAAGGTATAACCTCACTACTCCACCATATATTTTCTCTGCATTCATAGAGATTGGAATAGCTTTATTGTATTTGTTTTTCCAAGTGGAAAACCATCAAGTATCAGCTGCTGGTTGTTTCTCCAAAACCAGTTTGACACCTGGTGTCTCACTGCAGGTAGAAACATTCCTGGGTCTTTTGTCTACTGCCTTATCATATATTCATGCTCTCCAAATTAAAGCAGGAATTACATACAATGCATTGTCTTTTCTTAGTTTGGCTTCTGTCATTGGCCTTGTTTCCAGTAAGGAAATTAGTACAAGTGTAGTTACATCACTGTATTTAACCCTGTAATGGCATTGGGTGCAAAATTCCTTAATGTCAACAAGGCCTTTGGTAGGGCTTCCTCTTGTGGCAAGCCTTTGTTAGTACTGAGTTCAGTTTCTTCTTAGAAAGAAAAATTAGTTTGGAAGTGAAATTTTACAGCCCCAAGCCTTTCCTGAATAACCACATTACCACCTCTCAAGTTTTGATCAAATAGATTCTTTTTAGGTATTGTTCCGCTGGTGACTTATTTCTCAATTCAAATGCATTAATAAATGCAGAAAAGTGAGTAGTGCTCTCTTGCAATGCCTTTCTTTTTTTTTTAAATAGCAGAATCACTTGACTATTTTCTTCCATTAGGCTAGCAGCCCACCTGCTTTGTCCCTTTGTTCTTAAAGTTGCTATTGAGGCATTTTCAGGATATTCTCTGCTTGGTTCAAGAAATAGGATATTTAATGTTCCCCTTCCACTATTTAGCAGATAAACATTTTTCAGATCCTCCCTTTTATGTTCAGTTTTCAGTATTAATTATCTTTCACAGCATTCAATATTATACTAGATATTTCACAAAGAACATGAAGATGCCCCCAGCCCTAAAACATTTACAATAAATATTGTGTACAAACACACAAGTGAACACCATTAAACTGTAGAGACACTGGAATGCAGGAAGATTAAAATTATAGCAACACAATCATATAGTTAGCTCTGCTATGTATATATTCCAGTGATTATGTTAATATGTATTATTTATATATTAAAGAAATATTATTGATTCCCTTATTGTAGGCATCACAAGAGACCAATTTTCAGGCCACAAAATTACAAACTTTTATATACTATTTTCAAGCTTCAAACTAAGACCAAAGAACTACTACTAAGGCCCTGCATCATGGAGCATTACCAGCACTCCTAGCTATTTTCGAGAAATCACTGACGTCCTGAGGAAACTACAATCCATTGGTGATCTTCCAGAAGACACCATCCCGGCCACCATGGATGTAGAAGCCCTCTACATCAACGTTCCACACGAAGATAGACTACAAGCCGTCAGGAGCAGTCTCCCTGATAATGTCACAGCAAACCTAGTGGCTGAACTTTGTGACTTTGGTCTTCACCCACAACAATGTATACCCTCAAGTCAGCGGCACTGCTATGGGTACCCACATGGCCCCACAGTATGCCAACATTTTTATGGCCGACTTAGAACAACACTTCCTCAGCTCTCGTCCCCTAACGCCCCTACTCTACTTGCACTACACTGATGACATCTTCATCAACTGGACCCATGGAAAAGAAGCTCTTGAGTAATTCCACCATGATTTCAACAATTTCCATCCCACCATTAACCTCAGCCTGGACCAGCCCACACAAGAGATCCACTTCCTGGACACTACAGTGCTAATAAGCAATGATCACATAAACACCACCTTATACCGGAAACCTACCGACCGCTGTACTTACCTATATGCCTCCAGTTTTCACCCAGACCACATCACACGATCCACTGTCTATAGCCAAGCTCTAAGATACAAGCACATTTGCTCCAATCCCTCGGAGAGAGACAAACAGCTACAAGATTGCTATCAAGCGTTCTTAAAACTATAATATCCATCTCCTGAAGTGAAGAAACAGATTGACAGAGCCAGAATACCCAGAAGTCACCTACTCCAGGACAGGCCCAACAAAGAAAGTAACAGAATGCCACTAGCCGTCACCTTCAGCCCCCAACTAAAACCTCTCCAGCACATCATCAAGGATCTACAACCTATTCTGAAGGATGATCCCTCACTCTCACAGATCTTCGGAGACAGGCCAGTCGTCACTTACAGATAGCCCCCCAACCTGAAGCAAATACTCACCAGCAACCACACGCCACACAACAAAAACACTAACCCAGGAACCTATCCCTGTAACAAAGCACGTTGCCAACTCTGTCCACATATTCACAAGGACACCATCACAGGACCTAATCACATCAGCCACACTATCAGAGGCTCGTTCACCTGCACCTCTACCAATGTAATATATGCCATCATGTGCCAGCAACGCCCCTCTGCCATGTACATTAGCCAAACCGAACAGTCTCTACGCAAAAGAATAAATGGACACAAATCAGACTTCAAGAATTATAACATTTAAAAACCAGTCGGAGAACTATTCAACCTCCCTGGTCACTCAATTTACAGACCTAAAAGTCACAATACTCCAACAAAAAAACATCAAAAAACAGACTGCAACGAGAAACTGCTGAATTGGAATTAATTTGCAAACTGGACATCATTAAATTAGGCTTGAATGAAGACTAGAAGTGGATGGGTCATAACACAAAGTAAAGCTATTGCCCCATGCTAATTTTTTACCCTACTGTTACTCACACCTTCTTGTCAACTGTTGGAAATGGTCCATCCTAATTATCACTACAAAAGTTTTTTTCCTACTACTGATAACAGCCCACCTTATTGATTAGTCTTGTTATAACTGGTATGACAACACCTATTTTTTTTTCATACTCTGTGTATATACATCTTCTTACTGTATTTTCCACTGCATGCATCTCATGAAGAGGGTTTTAGACCACAAAGCTTATGCCCAAAGAAATTTGTTAGTCTCCAAGGTGTCACAAGAACTCCTCATTCTTTTTGCTGATACAGACTAACACAGCTACCACTCTGAAACCTCTAGAGCCTGCTGGTTTCACCGGAGCTCCAAACACAACCATCTGTACACCAAAATGCTACACTTTGCAAGCTTGAGGTCTATGCTTGCAATTGCCAAACCCCACTATCCAACAATTTAATTAAGAAGTAACTGCACAAACTGGTATAAGGCGACTATATGAGAGAGAGGGGACAGGAAACTATGAAGAACCATCTAAACAGAGCTTTTCAGTTTTTTCTCCTTCTTGACAACATGGACAAACTTTTTTTTGGGGGGGGGAGGGAGGAGGGCAAATTGGAGCCTAGGTGTCATATTTTCCTTTTGTTTAAAAGGAAAGTGTAAAGGAAACCACTGCATTATGGAAAATTCTGTTCAATATTCTTATCACTCTTCTTTTTTACACCGTTTCCGATTTAGACTCTCCACAGAATGGAATACGGTAAATCATTAGCAGATGGCATTTTCCATTCATTTAATTTTACATTGAAACCCTGACATACTAACTCATGCTATTTGTTTCTTTTCTATATAATGTTTTGGGATTAATTAAGTTAATTATCAGTACACTGTCGTTTGGTTTTCAGATTTAAAATGCTATTAAACAATATTTTTTCACTTATACTTTGTGCAAAACAAACAGGGTACACCTACATAATTCAGGATGTAAACTCCTAAAGGCCACAGAATCACAGAACTGGAAGGGACCTTGAGAGGTCATCTAGTCCAGTCCCCTGCACTAAAGGCAGGAAGGACTAAGTATTACCGAGACCATCCCTGACAGGTGTTTGTCCAACCTGCTCTTAAAAATCCCCAATGATGGAGATTCCACAACCTCCCTAGGCAATTTATTCCAGCACTGAACCGCTCTGACAGTTAGGAAGTTTTTCCCTGATGTCCAACCTAAACCGCCTTTCCTGCAATTTAAGCCCATTGCTTCTTGTCCTATCCTCAGAGGTTAAGAAAAACAATTTTTCTCCCTCCTTGTAACAACCTTTTACGTATTTGAAAACTTATGTCCCCTCTCAGTTTGCTCTTCTCCAGACTAACCAAACCCATTTTTTTCAATCTTCCCTCACAGATTATGTTTTCTAGACCTTTAATCATTTTTGTTGCTCTTCTCTGGACATTCTCCAATTTGTCCACATCTTCCCTGAAATGTGGCACCCAGAACTGGACACAATATTCCAGTGGAGGCCTAATCAGCACAGAGTAGAGCGGATTTATTACTTCTCGTGTCTTACTTACAATAATCTTGCTAATACATCCCAGAATGATGTTTGCCTTTTTTTTTTTTTTTGCAACAGCATTACACTGTTGACTCATATTTAGCTTGTGATCCACTATGACCCCCAGATCCCTTTCTGCAGTACTCCTTCCCAGGCAGTCACTGCCCATTTTGTATGTGTGCAACTGAGTGTTCCTTCCTAAGTGGAGTACTTTGCATTTGTCCTTATTGAATTTCATCCTATTTACTTCAGACCATTTCTCCAGTTAGTTCAGATCATTTTGGATTTTAATCCTATCCTCCAAAGCACCTGCAACCCCTCCCAGCTTGGTATCATCCACAAACTTTATAAGTGTACTCTGTATGCCATTACCTAAGGCTACATCTTCACTACTCGCTGTATCGGCAGGTAGCAATCGATTTCTCGGGGATCGATATATCGCGTCTCATCTAAATGCGATATATCGATCCCCAAAAGCACTCCTGTCGACTCCGGAACTCCACCAATGCGAATGGCGGTAGCGGAGTCGACAGGGGGAGCTGCGAACACCGATCCCGCGCCGTGAGGATGGTAGGTAAATCGATCTAAGATACGCAATTTCAGCTACGTGAATAACATAGCTGAAGTCGAAGTATCTTAGATCGATCCCCTCCCCTAGTGTAGACCAGCCCTAAATCATTGATGAAGATATTGAACAGAACTGGACTCAGAACAGATCCGGGCAGGACCTCACTCATTATGCCCTTCCAGCATGACTGTGAGCCACGGATAACTACTCTCTGGGAACTATTTTCCAATCAATTATGCACCCACCATATAGTAGTTCCATCTAGGTTGTATTTCCCTAGTTTGTTTATGAGACGGTCATGCAACACAGCGATGACTATGTCTTCTCCTGTTCGTAGATCACAGAGTAGACAGACTGGGTTTTGTAAATCATGGTATCATTTCTAGCATTTGTAGACTGTGAATAATATCTCAAATTAAAACAGTCTGAATGCCAACAAGGCTTATTCGTTAATGACGAGGCTCAAATGACAAATCTGCTGCAAGATTTCTATAGTAATTAATACCTTGTGACTGAAGAAGTGTTATTGGGAGTCTATCACAAGCTATCCGTTCATTCTGAAAAAGCTCACCACGGGATTGTGCAACATTTCGTTTTGACTTCTACAAATTTGAGTTACTACAGAGAATTTCTTTCTTGGGTGTCTGGCTGGTGAATCTTGCCCACATGCTCAGGGTTTAGCTGATTGCCATATTTGGGGTCAGGAAGGAATTTTCCTCCAGGGCAGATTGGCAGAGGCCATGGAGGTTTTTTGCCTTCCTCTGCAGCGTGGGGCACGAGTCGTTTGCTAGAGGATTCTCTGCACTTTGAAGTCCTTAAACCATGATTTGAGGACTTCAGTAACTCAGACATAGGTTAGGAGTTTGTCACAGGAGTGGATAGGTGAGATTCTGTGGCCTGCATTGTGCAGGAGGTCAGACCAGAAGACCATAATGGTTCCTTCTGACCTTAAAGTCTATCAGCCAATGAGAGCACGAGCCTGAAAGGGCAATTTAAAAAATAAAACAAGACATTAGAAACATGGGTATATCCTTTGCTCTTAGTACTTTCATTATGGTAATTTCAGTGCCCCACAATCTGCACACATTTATTCTGGCCTCAAAGCAAACTCAAGAGAATATATGGATGAAAAATGAGAATGAACTCATTAAAGTTCCTATCCATTTTTGTATAGTTATACTAAATCATTTCACCTCACAACTATTCCTCAAGACCAGTGATATAATAAATCAGCAAATACAAACTGTGCAAAAATCTATCCAAAATATACATTTGTTTTAGATTTCAAAACTCAAGGGTTTTGTTTGGTTCATTCCATTCTATATATCATAGTTATCTATAGACAACACTGATTTTATTTTATAGGATTCACAGACACTCGTTTTCACAAGCTTGAGCAACCACAGCTCCAAATGAAGTCAATAAAAGCAGAGACGGCACCTCTGAAAAATCAGGCCCTTTATCTAGGACCACATTGTAGTTAGCTATTACACAAGGCAGATGTTTTTCTCTTCCCAAAGCCCATTTTTCAGTCTAAAAAAACAAACACTTTTCATTTCTGGTTTCAGACAATGCTTAGTTTTAAACTCTACTTCCTAAATTCCCTAAACAAGCATATCATGTTTTCATTTTCATAACCTTTAATCATAGGTGCTGGAATTAGGGATGCAGCAGCACCCCATGGTTTGAAGTGGTTTCCATTATACACAGGGCTTACAGTTTTGTTCAATTGCTTTCAGCAACCCCACTATAAAAGTTGTTCCAGCACCTATGCCTTTAATCAGCAAGACTTTATTACAGCAAAGGTCAAAATTCCCATATGCAGCAGACCCCTGCCACATACACATTAGATGAAGAGGTTGACCTAACTGACAAATCCATCTGCATTTCTGTGGGCCAAACTTAGTGACATTTTGCACAAATTTAAAGCTGACTGAGCCTGGTGACCTTTATAAACACCAGTAATTAGTCTCTCAATGGCTTCTTCACCACCAGCAAAGTGAACTTCTCCTTCGGCTCAACCTTAATTCAATAGTCCATTCACAAACTTTAAATGTCAGAATCTGGTAAACACTCACAACCCCTGAAAACTATAAACCTTGCCCTTTCAGTGAACTAAATCTACCATATTATCAGGATTTATTTCTGACCTTAAAATTTGTGTTTGGGTAATGCCAGGCCCAAGATAATACAGAATTGCTAACTGTCTTGATTTCTAAAATGAAAGCATGATTTTATTTGTAAAGTAAAATGAATCTGACCTAACATCAGGGTTGGGGGGAAATTTTATGATGGCACACTAAAACTGTCTTATTAATATCTTTGTAAACCTACTATTCTATTAAGGAAAAAATCTTGTTCACCGTCATCTCTAATTGGTATACTATTCTTTGAACATTTAAACTGTCATAAGAGCTTGGTTACTAGTAGCTTGTTTTAAAAAATTATGTTATTCATTGTGTAACCTTTATCTCAACTTCAAAAGGGACATTTTCAACTTGAAATTAAGGCATTCAAAAATAATTAGTTTCTAGTACTACTCCTCATTCCCCTACCAATTTTTGTGATTTTAAAGTCACAAACTCTTGTTGTTTATGTGGGTCACTTTCTTTCCATTATAATAATACTCGGTGTTACTTGTAAAAATACTAGATAATAAAAATCTCTTACTTCTATCAAAAGAATTAAACTTAAGTGTGAAAGACAGGAGCTAAAAAGATATTTGGACAGAGTGCTGAAACTTTCAGATAGAGTCTGTTTCTCTTAGGACATTAATCATGTACTTTTAACATGTTCTTTAATAACTTCCATTGAACCTTTTGCTACTTATCAACAGAACCTTTTTTAAAAAGGCTATTTTCCACATCCCATCATGCAGTTCTACTATCTGATCCTGCAGTAAAGGAATAATTGAGAATTTAATTCACAAACAAGACAAAAATAGGTAAACTATGTCTCATTCAGAACAAGAGAAGACATTGCTACTTGGTAAGTGGCAGAGGTGAAAGTAAGTGGGTATGGGCAGGTACGGAGGACCGGTAAGAAAAGGAGACTGGCTGAAGGAGGGAGAAGCCTGCCCCTTGCATAAGAATAGTTTAAACTCAGCTGTTCCCTGAGTGGTTCAGCCCTCGGGGTTAGGAGTGGTTTCTGGCATCCTTGTTAATTTCACTCACAGTAGCGGTGGGGAGGGTGTGTTTGACCATGGCAGGGGCAGTCCTTGTCTGCCCCCTTGATGAGGGGATCTTGTCTCCAATACTAATACACACAACAAATACAAGTGTATTAGTAAGTGGCTCCATCACTTAAATCCAGAGCTAATAAAAACAGGTGGAAAGGGAAAAGTCACTGTCACACTGGTTTCTTGTCTCCTCCCTCCCACTCCTCCAGCCAGGCTCTGCATTCCTCCCCTCCTCCCCCCTGCAGGGTTTCTCTTCTAGGCTCTAGCTTGCAGTAGGAACACTGGCTGAGATGTCTGCTGCTGCTGCCTGCATAAGAACAGTTTAAACTCAGTTGTTCCCTGCGCAGTTCAGCCCCCAGGGTTAGAAGCTGTTTCTGGTATCCTTGTTAATTTCACTCCCAGTTGTTGTTGGGGTGGGGAGGGTGTGTGTGACCATGGCAGGGGCAGTTCTTTTCTGCCCCCGGGGTGAGGGGATCTACTATACACAAAACACAATCAAAATCAGGAACCATTTCCAAGTTCAAATCTATCTCATTCCCTCCCCAGCAGAGGATCATGGTTGTGATGTCCAAACTGCTTGCAGATCCTCTTTCAAATGTTACTGAACCGTGCAGGGAACAGCTGAGTTTAAACTGTTCTTATGCAGGAGGCAGGCTTCTCCCTCCCTCAGCCAGTCTCCCTGCTGCAAGCTAGAGGGAAACCCCTGCAGTTGCTGCTCAGTGCCAGGCAGGGAGAAAGCATGGAGCCTAGTGTCTGCAGTCTGGCTGGAAGAGGAGGGAAGACATGGAGAAAAATGTGACAGTGAGTTTTCACTTTTTCAGGCTTATTACAATAGTAAAGTTTTATTACAGATGATACTGGTAGTAGTAATAGTAGCTTTATTTTCTCTTATCTATGTCATGCAATGGAGGAATCCATGAAGTACGTAAGAGAGGTGGGTTGCTTGTAAATGTAAATTACTTTCACCCCTGCCCAAACCCCAGGGCTCCTAACTTCAGCTGAATCCCCGAGCCCTTTAAATCCTGATTTAAAAGCCCTGGGATTTAAAGGCCCCACCTCTTCTGATAGAGGCCATGCCTCTTCCAGTTGAGGCCCCTCCCCCTTTGCAGGACTCTGGAGTACCCGCAAGTCCTTTAAGTTACTTTCACCCCTGGTAAGGGGGCAGAATAAAGTGAGGTCACCTAACAGCCTGGTCCCCAGATACCCACATCTTGAAATGAGGTTCAGTCCACAGAAACCACAAACCCCAGCATGCAATATTCTACCTTGGTCAGCACAAAGTACTAACCTGCTTCACTTTAGTTCAATCTGGGGAGGACTTCAAGATTCTGGCATATGGCCAATATAGAAGCACAGTTGAACAGATCTTCTATAATCTGACCAATTATAAAACAAAGTATCCTCCACACCTCAGCTGGATACTGAAATATTGAAGAAAGCTTCATTAGAACAGACAGCAGATTTATTAAAACAGATTTGAGGGTTTTTTTTTAATGTACTCTAAGAATTTATTTTGGTTGGATTAACTCCAATATCAACTGCCTCCTGTAAAAATAAATTGGAAGGAATACAAGGAGAAAAACTCTGCATATCTAGAAGATAAAAATAATAATATAACAGCTGAGTGATACCCTTCCTTAAACAGTTATCTTTTCATCCCCTTCAGGGACTAATCTACTTGAAGGCAGGTTTGTAAAGAGACTATAATTGAAAAACACTAAACATTCCATTTATTTTAGTTCAGCAATAAAACAGCCAAGTACTACATTGCTCCTAGGAGTTTTTGCTGTTGTTTTTAAACAACAATTATAAAGATGAAACCCTATTGCCCACGAATTACAGTTTGAAGAACCCCAATTTTTCACTAACAGCAGAAACTAAATGCTGCTCATATGGAAATGAGCTCCTTTTACTTAAGCGTTCCTTGGACAGTTAACGCACTATTAACATTGTTCAGAACCAGTGCAGAAAAATAAACTGCATCTCTAATTTTGAAACTGGAGGAAGTTCTGGCTACAAATTATTCCAGAACTAGTGGGAAAGGAGGCCGCTGAAGTCACCACAAATTGTATTGCTATCTGCAGGTGACCATTTTGCCTTTTACAGTATATGAGATTTATCCGCACTCCTGTTATTTGTTTGCTCAAGAAGACATACGGGAGCGGGGACCCAGAGGGTTAAAGCACTACACTAGATACTGGGTGAATATCAAGCCTGCTTTAACATACACACGCTTCCAGCCCCAGGCATGGCCATGAATGGTGCCATTCGGGCTGGATGTGCAGATGTGACGCCGATCACACCGAGGATTTGGGAAGGCCTTTCAATAAAGACACCAAAGCGCCTTGTTCCCCGAGGGAACCTCCCTACCCGGGTAGCGCTGCTCCCGGAGCGGGGCTCTGAACGCGCCCCTCTCCCAGTCAATTGTCTACGCGAGACTGGCTCTGCCCCCGTCTGTCCGACCCCCAGGGAGCGCCCCCGCTCAGCCCGATCCCTGAGCACATCCCGCCAGGCTGGCAGCAGCTCCGCGCCCGCTCCGGGACAAGGGGGTGGGGGCGGGGTCCCCAAAGGCCCCCTCATCCCGGGGCTGCAACCACGGGGGCTCGCACCCACGCACAGCCCCGGGCAGCCGTCCCCTCCTCCCACCAGCAACTTCCCGCGCAACGGGGAACAACCAAAAGGCACCAACTTCTGCTCCGGCCGCAGCCCGGCGCCAAGCAACTGCACGCCGGCGGGGCCCCCAGCGCATCGCAGGGACTGCGTCTCTCCCCAGCGGCCAGCGCCCCGCTGCAGGCACCGGCTGGGGGCGGGGGCGAGGCGGCTCCTTCCACCCACCCCGCTGCGCTCGGTCCGCACACCCGCCGGGGCCGCTCGGTGCAGTCGCCCCCCACCCCCAGCAGCCCATTGTTCCCCGGGCGGCTCTCACCGTGCGCAGCGCGGGGGCTGCTCGGCTCCCGCTCGCTAGGCTCCCTCTGGCTGGCGCAGGAGGAGTCGGGCTCGGCTGCCGGAGGTCCGAGCCATTAAAGGCTCCGCGGGGAGGCGGCGGGGGCAGGGCAGCAGGGGGGCAGCTGAAGCAGGGGCGCCATGTCCGCCTGACTGGCTCGGCGCTGAGAGGGCGGCGGCTGGGCTGGGCTGGGCGCGGGGGAAGGGAGGGACCGGAGCCCCGCTGCCTCCTGCGTACCGGGGGAAGCGGGAACTGGACGCCGCTCGCTGCTGCCGCTACCCCTCCCGGAGGGGGAAGTGGCCAGAGGGAGCCGCCGGCAGGAGGAGCAGGCGGCCGAGAGCCCCCTCCAGCGTTCAGCAGCGCGCCCTGCCTGCCACGGCCGCTCCTCTCCGCCCCTGGCGCGGCGGCAGCCCGGGGCTCAGCGCCCAGCGGCAGGGAGGGGGCAGTTGCCTCTTGCCGCCCGCCTGCTATTGGCGGGCTGGTTCCAGAGCAATTGGACGCTGTAGGGTCCAAAGTGTCGGTCTCCTCTCAGCCCTCCCCGGGCATCCACGGGGGTGGGAAAGGCGCTCGGCTCCGTGCCAACGTTGGCTCTGTGCCCCCCTGCCCTGGAGTGGCAGTTGAGGCCGGTTGCGTGGAAGGGCCAGGGCCAGTAACAAAGCAGGTTTCCAAGCCATCCCCTGCCTGCAAGGAAAACACTTTTTGAGGGGCATAGGGGTTGCTCCGTGAGTAAGGGCTCCGGGGTTGGTTGTCAAAGAGCCAGCTCTGAAAATATTTAGCTCCTTTAGAAGAATATCGATGCGGGTTTGAGCATTTTAATTTGCCTTTTCAGATTGTTGACCTAGAATAGCTACAAAAGTCGAGGCACCAATATATATGGGCTGGTGCTCCAGATAGGAGATCCAGAGTTTAGATCCCAGCTCCAGAAGAGGGGCTGAGGGTTGCTAAGGCAGAACAAATGCCGGCTGCATGGAGTGGGGCAGGGGAAAACTATCCTGCAGAGCAAACCCTACAGCCTGTTAAAAATAGATACTCCAGTTCCTGGTGACTCCCCAAATATATTGTTTCAATAGATCCAAGCAAATCTAGGAACCCATTAAAAGCACTAGCTTTTAACACTAAAAGAAGGCCACACACTTCAATGCATGAACAGATAAATGCCAAATTTATCAAGAGGGATGGCCCCACTCTCTCATTCCCTAAATGCCTGTCCCGATTACTCAGAGGCTTCAAAGAAACAGAAGAGGATGGATGTAGGGATATGCTCACATTTTCCATTTGCTGGTAAGTAACCTACTTTTTCTCCCTCATTAAATAACTTAAACAGATCACTAATTCTATAGACCTAACAAGTAGTAACAATCTAGACTTAAGAGTGCTCCCAAAGAGGCCTCCAATATAGCTACTGATTTGTGAGGGGAATGTAGTACAAGTATGTGTGACTATTATGCATATTTTAGAAAGGGAGTAAATACACAAAAGATTCCTATCCCAGGCTGAAAGGGCTGTTAAGGCTACCTGCCTACAAATAGTAGTTCTTAATATAGAGAACACAATCCATTTAGATGGCCTCTGCCCTGAGGTGGATTTCAGATTCCAAGGCCAGAAGTCTGACCTCTTGTCTACCACAGGCCATTTACTTTCCCAAAATAATTCCTAGAGCATGTATTTTAGGGAAAAATCCAACCTTGATTTAAAAATTATCAGTGATGGAGAATTCACCATGATCTTTGGTAAATTATTCCAATGGTTAGTTAATCTGACCCTTAGATTGCTTTAAGCAGTGACCTGTCCTCTTCATTATTTACCTCTCCCCCAGTTTGTGTGCAATCTGCAAACTATCAGGGATCATTTTATATTTTCTTCAAAATCAGCATTTCTCAAACTTGGATCTGTAATGGTACTCCAGGGGGTCTGTGAGTCATGTCTGAGGCTGCCAGCCCTGCTGATCAACTCCTTCTCCCTCCCAGCGCTGGAGAGTAGCATTTCCTCCTGCAGCTGGATGCATGCCCAAGTCCACAGGGAGCCCTTGGCCAAATGGTCCATCCATTGCCCCCTGCAAGACTGGCTTCAGGGGATCGGGGCCTCCAGCCCCCATAATTGCCTGCCCACCAGAAGCCAGGCCTCACCCAAATATTCCATGCTGGCTGTGCCACTGGAATAGGGCTTGGAGAGGTGGGAGGAGGACCTGGGGCTAAGCAGAGGAGGGGACTTGGGGATCCATGAAAAATTTTAAATCAAAATGGGGGTCCTTGGCTTGCTAAAGTTTGAGAACCACTGTTCTAAATCATTAATGTAAGTGTCCTTGGAACCTCGCATTGTTCCACCCATAGACTCCATTTTCCATATGTCAGATTTGCAGCTGCTCCAGTGATAACTGTCTGAATCATAGCCCCAACGTGCAAGCTGGGTACAACTCACCATCTGTCAAGTCTAGGATGACCATCACATAGCTAGAGTGCCGTTTGGATTTCATTCAGTGCTTTTTAAGCTACTCTGCCATACCTGGAAGATGCAGAGGAGTCAGCCGAGAGACACTACAGCTAGACTCAAGGAAGTTCAAACACCCCTGTAAAAAACTGGCCACGAGAAAGATAGAGCTGGAAGGGAGATCACTGTTCACAACTCCTCAAATTTTGACCAGAAAAAAATCCGCTCAGGCAGATATGAAGGCAGGAGCTGTAAAACCCACTGACCACACACTGCTACAGAGACAGAGAAACTAGAAGCAAGCAGGAACTGCGGGGGTGGCCAGACTCTGCAATTCCAAAATTCAAATCCACCTTCATGAGCTGCAGAAAGAAGAGAGCATGAAGACATCAAGCCTAGAAATCAAGAATTGTGAGAAACTGTGTGCAAAAAGCATTGTGTCAGACACATGGGTGCACACCCCAGTAATGGAGAGGTTTCTCTCAATCACTTTCTTCCCTTTTCCCCATCCTTCTTTAGGGACCCATCTCATAAGACCATATTATTTCAGTCTCTTCTGGAAGTGGGAGTGTGTGACAGTTTTTAACCATATGTTTAACCCCTTTTAGAGGATTATGATGAAACTTGTACAAAATATACCTTGTGAGATGTCATATGAAAACTCATGATGTGCTGATTTATTTTCTTGGTAAAATATATATGACAACATTGTATGTAAAGTTGTAACATTCCACTGTGTGATATTACTGATACATGGTCCAACGTGTCCTGGTGGGCAGTTACAAACCAGTTCCCCAGAGATAAAATGCTAGTCAACGCCTCAGCCAGGTATCAACGAGATCAAATGGACCATCACCTGATTAAGTGGATACACTCCGGCAGGCGAAAAGGTATGAGCAAAAAACAAAAAAATTACATTTTGACAGAAGTAACTTAAGATTCCTGTCCACCCAGACTTTGTTTCCTGAACCTCAACTGGAAATGATTCTTGTGCAAGAAGTGACTAAGGGAACAGAGCAGATGTCCCAAACCATCTCTCCCTTTCTCTCTACCAATGGCATCAACACCACCTGAAGAAGAAAGGAAGCAGCATTGGACGGGAGGAAGACCCTGACAAAGAGTCAGCCAGTAAGACCGTTGGAAATTGTGGTGAGACAGACTTTTGCTTTGAATTCACTTATGTATTAATTATGTTTTACCTTTTATTTCTTTGTAACCAATTGTGACTTTTATGCCATTACTTGTAATCAATTAAAATCTATTTTCTATAGTTAATGCATGTTTTATCTAAACCCACATGTTTGGATTGAAATGTTTGGGGAACTCCATATAGGGCCTCCCTTTTTCCAGTCCCTCTGGAAGGCTCACAAGTCTCCAATTGTTTCTCCTTGATCTTTCCTCAAGATTATTAGCCTTCTCCTGCAGTGCTTCAATAATTCTTTCCTGTTGCTCTGAGGTTATATTATTTTCTCAAGACTAAACATGCCTAGGTTTTTTTTATCCTTTCCTCATAGGTAAGTTTTTCTAAACCTTTTATCATTTTTGTTGCTCTCCAATTTGTCCCCATCTTTTCTAAAGTATGGCACCTAGAAATAAACATAGTACTCCAGCTGAGGCCTGACCAGTGCCAAGTAGAGCAGGACAATTACCTCCCCTGTTAAAAAACCCCAGAATGACATCAGCCTTTTTGCAACGGTATCACATTTTTGACTCATTTAATTTGCAGCTCAATATCAGCCTTAGATCTTTTTCAGTAGTTCTATCTACTTCCTAGGCAGTTATTCCCATTTTGTAGTACATTTGATTTTTCTTTCCTAAGTAAAATACTCTGCTCTTATCTTTATGGAATTTCATCTTGTTGATTTCTGACCAATTCTTCAATTTGTCACTGTTCTTTTGAATTCTAATCCTGTCCTCCACAGTGCTTGCAACCCCTCCAAGCTTGGAGTCAACTGGAAATTTTATAAACATCCTCTCCACTTCAAGTCATTGTGAAAATATTGAATAGTACCAGCCCCCAGACTGACCCTTGTGGGACCCCATAAGATAAGCCTTCTCGGTTTGACAGCAAAGAAATAGTGGTCCTTCAAGATATGATGCAGATGTGTATTCCAAGCAGGTGTGTGCATGCACCAGAAATTTTTACCTAGCAGTGCCCATAGTATCTCCTCGGCTATATAAAAGGTAGGGCCCCCTGATCTCCCTCAGTTCTTTCACACACAGGATCGAGGGTGGGTCACAGACTAAATATCTGCATCACATCTCAAAGAATCAGTTACAGTAAGTAACCATTTATTCTTCAAATAGATGTAGATGTGTATTCCAAGTAGGTTATTAGCAAGCAGTACCCCTATCTAGAGGTGGAGCTCAGAGTCTACCTGAGTAAGAATCACAGATCATTCTTGCAACATTAGTGTCGGCTCTGGAAGAAGCAGTGATTGTGTAATAGTCCATAAATGCATGTACGGATGACTATGTGGCTGCCCTACAAATGTCCGATATGGAAATATCAGTGAGGAATACCACCAACATAGCCTGTGCTGTTGTCAAATGTGGCTGTATCTGCTGAGGAGACTTAGCCAACCCTATCATAAGCAGCGTTGATACAAGACATTATCCATCTAGAGATGGTCTGCGCAGAGACTGCTTGACCCTTCATGCAGTCTGCATGAGATATGAACCGAAGAGATGAAGCACAAAACTATTCAGTCCTGTTCAGATAGAAGGCTAGACAACATCTAATGTCTAGCATATGGAGGCATTGCTCCTCCAGATAGGAATGCAGCTTGGGGAAAAATAAAGGCAAATATACCGCCTCGTTCAAATGAAACAAAGACCACCTTGGCTACAAACTTTGGGTGTGGCAACAGGAAAGGACTATTAAAGGCTGTCCAACAGATCCTACATAACAGGAAGCCTTCCACTAGAACGAACTACTTGGCTAAGTGGAAAAGGTTTTCCATATAGTCCTTGGCCCCATGGGACAGAGTCAGCAGAGGCTTCCATCCAGGACATCTTGGAGTATCTGTTACACCTTCAGGAATCAGGCTCAGCATTTAGTTCCCAAGAGAGTGCACTTGGCAGTAATATCAGTGTTTCATCCACCTTTCCAAGGAAAATTGGTTTCTGCAACACCACGGTGACAAGATTTCTGAAAGGACTTCTCTGCCTGCATCCTCCAGTCCAAGAGCCATGTACAGTAGAACCTTAGAGTTAGACACCTCGGGAATGGAGGTTGTTCATAACTCTGAACTCAGAGCTCTGCAGTGACTGCCTAGCAAATGGGGGTGGGGACAGGCAGCTGGTTCTAGCCCCCCCCCCCATCTGCAAGAGTGATGACTGAGGCACCCTGGGACACCACAGTATCAGTGGGTACACAGTGCAGGCTGTGGTCCTTTAAAACTGAGCCACTGCTCCAGAGCGCAGTGTGCAGGCAGGTGCTCAGGGTCTGAGTCCAGCAGCTTACACTCCAGGCCAGGTTTCAGTAGCATCTCAAGAAGTTTATTTCCCCGGGCTCTGAGCTTGCAAGCTTGTTCCCCTCCCAGCGAGGGGGGAGAGAGAGGGGAAAACAGCATTCACCGACCTCCTACTGTAAATGACTGCCAACTTTAAGATGCAATACAGGCATAGTACAGTATTTGCTGATTTGTTTGTTCGTCTCCGCTGCTGCCTGGTAGCTTACTTCCAGTTCCCATGGTGTCTGATTGCCACTTTCAGTACTGTACTGAAAGTGGCAAAGATCTGAATATCATAGTTACGGACTGACTGGTCAGTCTCTTACTATGAAGTAAAGATATATCCTGTGACTCAGTAGAATGGCCATGTGGAAGTAGGTGTCTTGAAGGTCCACATACAATCCAGTCATTCTGAGACAAAACAAGGAGGAAAGCAGATAAGAATGACTGTGCAGAACCTCACATATTTGATGAACTCGTTGAGTCTGCAGAAGTATGGGCCTCATCCCACCCTTAGATTTCGATATCAGGAAATACCAGGAGTAGAACGCATGAAACTGGTGTTTTTGCAGAATCTTCACCAACACGAGCAGAGAGCTTACCCGCTCAATAAGAAATGTCTTATGAGAGAGATTTGTGAAGAGGGACAGGAAGGGGAAGTAGAAAAGCCTGTCCCTGAAAGAATAGGGGGATGACAAGGGAGGAAGGAGGACAACTGGAAAAGTGCTCTGGACCAAGTCAAAATGAGCACTCAGTGGATGCCAAAAGGAGTGCAGTGCGACTGGGCCCTGAGCTCAAGTGCTTCCTCTTGTGAGACTTAGCCCTCTTCCTAGGGTAGTCTCGGTGTCTTGGGGGAGAAGGGTTGCACAAAGGGGTGCTGTGACCTGTATGGCTGCTGTTGCTATGCTCTGTAATGGCATTTCTGTGTAGGTCAAGTATTCCTCCTCCCCCGAGACCTGAAAATAGCCCTTGAGTCCTTAAAGGAATGCAGGGTTTCATCAGTCTTGTCCGAAAGCAAGGTTCAGCCACTGAACAGCAAGTCCTCAAGGGCTTACTAGATCTCCAGCATGATTCCCGAGTTCTGGAACCAGGAAGCCCTCACAGTAATTGCTGAGGCCATGGCTCTGGCTGAAGTGATCACTGCAACAAGGGCAGATAGCAGAGATGTTTTAGTCACTAAGCAACCCTCAGCAACAAATGCCTGAAACTCATCTCGGGAAGCCTTGGGCAACTGTTCCTCAAATTTGTCCATAGTGGACTAATTCAGGAAGTTATATTTGGCCAGCAGGCATGGTCAGCATGTGAACCCCATGTTCAGGGAGGCTAGACCCCTGCTTTGACTCTTCTGCCTGAGGCCCTGCCTGCTGGAGCCAGAGGAACCCTGATTGGCCCAGCCAAGCTGCCCTGGCCAGCCCCAGCCCCACCCAAGCCACCTGGGGCCACCCACCCTAGCCCCTGCCCCAGGGCTGCCTGTCCCAAGCCTTGTGGCCACCTGTCCAAGCCACCCACCCACCCAAGGAGCCCTGAGCCCCAGCCCACACCACCTCAAGCTCCAGCATGCACCACCCCAATCCCCCATTGGCTTTGGGGGAGAGATGGAGTGATGGTGGGAAGAGGAGCAGCATGGGTCACAGGGGAAGAGCAGGATGCAAGAGCAGGGCCTGGAGGTGGAGCATGGGTAGGGTCACAGCCTGGGTTTTGGGAAGTTTAGCCTCCCTTGGCCTGTTATGCCTGCCGCCCATGTGAGCAGGACTTGCTGGTTCACAATTATCATCATCTGTAGTGATGATGTGTATATCTTACTGCCTGGAAGGTCCAGGCACCTCCAATCTCTGTCCTTGGAGGAGGACTTTAACCTGTCCTGCTGGGCCCTGTCATTTACCACTGTGACCACTAGGGAGTTGAGGGCTGGGTGGGAATAAAATCCTTCATATCCCAGTACAGGCACAAAATAGCATTTCCTCAAGTGCTTGGCCACCGGCAGTACCAAGGCCAGTGTACCTCAAGGAGCAACTCATTAATCAGGAGGGCCACTGGCCTAGGGACAAAGGGCTGGAGAATGTCCATGAGTTTATGAGCATTCTTCTGGACAAACCTGCCTGAATACCCAGGATTGAGGCCACAGAGATAAAAGGTCTTGATATGCCTTGAAGTCTCTGGGATGAGCCAGGCAACACCGCATTGTCTGGGGATGAGGACAAGGCTGTTGGTTGAGGCAGTATCTCCAGATAGGGAAACTCTGGTGACTCCATAGGAAGGGGAACTGCAGGCGTCTGGACTTGTGACTAGTTCGCAGCCACTAGTGCTGCATGAGTAGTCAATCTCACACTTGATTTGGACGATGAGTGAGACCTCCAGGAACAAGCGGTTTCCCAATGAGACAAGGCAGGTACTGGTATGGATAAGGCATTGGTGACCAGTAGGGCCAGCCACCAGGACAGGAACCTCCATCCCAGCCTCAGGGTTCATATGCCAACTTTGGTAGCAATGTTGGTACACTGGTGGCCTCTGGACCCCCTCAGGTGGAGTGGAGTGGGAGGACAAGGAGCTCAACTCTGAAGCAGAGAAGTCCTGGGACCAAAGACATGTAAGGGGCAACCAACAGGCAATCTGACTCATCTGGAGCCCAGAATGAGGTCAGGATCGGCACCCCCAATGTCATCAGCACTACCAATATTGAAAAGATTGGTGCCACAGGCAAGGTCAGTCCTGGTGCAAATAAGGGTACTGGAGCACGCACATGCTTCCACATGGAGGGCGGTTTCAACCTCCATGGAACCATCTGAAGCCAAGGAAGGGCCTTGTACCAAATAACCTTGTCCTGTCTCAGGAACCATGTCCATACTAACCCAGGAAGGGGTGTTTCATAGTGCGGTGCCAAGACTTTGACAATGCAACACTCCAACTGAGGGGTCATCACAGGCACCAGCCTCACAGTCTTGGACCAGTAGTGAAGATGGGACTGAAAGGCAGAGTAGGTCCACCGAAGCCTGGTACGCTGACACCACTGACACGGTCAGTACTGCATTTCTTCCATTGATACTGGATGCCTGGAGGCTGGAACCAAAGTTGATGGTATGCGGTGTCTGCCCTCCCTATCCTGTACCAAGGAAGGTCAGAGGCACCCATGCCAGTCCATGCTCTCCATGGGGGAGACAAAAGAGTTGCCCTGGGACCTGGAGCAAGACTCCTTATTGGTCTTATATGACCTCTTCTTTGGCACCGATGATGTAGAACAACTCCTGCACCTTTTCAGAGAGGCCCCTGCCCTGGAACCGAGGCAACAGCACTCTCTGAGCCAGGCAGTGATCTGTGGCCTGAAGAAAGCCTCCGTACCAGGTCAGGCTTCATGACCTGATGAAGCAGGTGCTGCTTAAGGTGAAGGTCCCATGCCACCTGAGTCCTCTTCTTGAATGATCTACAAATCAAACAGCTCTCCTTAAAGTGGGCTTTGCGAAGGCAGAGCAAGCACCACATATAGGGGTCACTGTTAGGAATTAGCACTTCACACGAAGGACAATGCGTGAAATCTGTTGGGGGCATCACCGGAGAGCACAACCACTGACACTATACTATATACTATAACTTTTAACTAATGCTACTGACTAACTTAACCATGTACAATAAAAACCTAGGCTAAGAGATAAATTGCAAGGCTGTGAAACAGCAATCACACAGAGCTCCGACTCAAGCAGACAGGCATCGAGAAGGAACTGAGAGTACTTGAGGTGGTGCCACCTCATATAGCCAGGAGAGGGGCTACAGGCATGAAGTGCAAGCACCACCCTCTACTAGTACTGCTTGGCAAAAGTCTCCAGCTATGGCATGTGGGCAGTGCTCATACCTACTTGGAATACACATCTGCATCAACTCCAAGAACCACCATTGATAACTGCTCTTTGCATGCAGTCTTTCAACCAGTTGTGCACCCACCTTATACTAAATTCATCTAGTGTGCACTTCCCTAATTTGTTTAAGACTGTCATGTGGGACTGTCAAAAGCCTTACTAAAAATCACATCATCTACTTCTCCCTATCCACAAAGCCTGTCAAAGAAGGAAATTAGGTTGGTTTGATAGGATTTGTTTTTGACAAATCCAGGCTGCCTATTCCTTATAACTCTGTTATCCTCTGGGTGCTTACAAATTGATTAACTGTTGACAGATACTGAAACAATTGGGTTGACTGGTCTTTAATTCCCCAGGTCCTTTTTCTTCCCGTTTTTAAAGATAGGTAATATGTCTACTCTTCTCCAGTCCCCTGGGACTCACCCAGCCTTCATGAGTTCTCGAAGATAAGCATTAATAGTTCCAAGATTGCTTCAGCTAGTTCCTTAAGTACCACATGATGAATTTCATTAAGCCCTGCCAACTTCAATACATCTAACTTTCCTAAATATTCTTTAACCTGTTTTTCCTATTTTGGCTTATATTCCTTCCTTACTGCTAATTTTGTGTTGGATATCTGATCGTCATTAACATTTTTAGTGAAGACTGAAGTAATACAAGCATTAAACATTGCAGCCTTCTTGATGTAATCAATTATTAGCTCTCCTATACTTCCCTTCAAATACATTAGGCACAAGAAAGATTAAGGACCTGTTCTTATTGCCCTTTATGCCCCTTGCTAGCTGAAACTCATTCTGGGCCTCAGTCATTCTGATTTTGTCCCTACATACTTGTGCTATTCTTTTGTATTCCTTAGCAAATTCTACTATGTCTCCACTTTGTGTAGGACTCATTTTTGATATTTCAGGTCATTCAAGAGTTCCTCATGGCCTCTTACTGTTCTTCCTATCTTTTCTTTGCATTGGGATAGTTTACAGTTATCCCTTTAAAATTCTTTTGAGAAACTGTCAACCTCTCCTGACATTTTTTCCCTTAGATTTTCTTCCTTTCGGACCTTACTCTGAGTTTGTAAAATCTGCTTTTTTGAAGTCCCTTATCTTTAATTCTGCTGGTTTTACTCCTTCCTTTCCATAGTATCATGAAATGTATCATTTAATGAACACTTTCACCCAAATTGCCTTCCAACTTCAGATCTGCTACCAATGCTTT
Organism: Gopherus evgoodei; assembly: GCF_007399415.2. NCBI lineage: Eukaryota > Metazoa > Chordata > Testudines > Testudinidae > Gopherus > Gopherus evgoodei. Next base: position 97,031,194 of record NC_044322.1, on the reverse strand, counting down.
CCTGGTGGTCAGAATCAAGTCTAAAATTAACTGTCCTCTCATTATTTCCTCTACCATTCTGAAACAAAAAGTTTTCCAATATATTCTAAGAACTTATTGGAAATATTGTGTTTTGACATTTTCCAACAGATGTGTGGGTAGTTACACTCCCCCATTACTACCAGGTCTTCCGTTTTGGATATTTCTGTTATTTGTTCTAGAAATGGCTCATCCATCTCCTTTTCCTGGTTTTATGATCCAAAGTAGACCTCCCCCCACTATGACATCACCCCAATTTTTTTTTTACCCCTTATCTTTGCCCAGAGACTTTCAACTGAGTATGTATTATTCATAGTTTAATAACATTCACAATGTGCTAGGCACTGTTTACAAGGGAGGATTGATTTGAATAACCAATTTTAAAATCATGATTTAAATCAGCAAGCAGGAAATCTTGATTTAAAAATCAGATTTTAATGTTTTGCAATTGTACTTTAGTATTTTCCTAAAGAAATGTAGGTTTGTATTAGTTGGTAACCATTAAACATGTTGCTTTGCAACTAAACGTAGTCTTTAAATGAAATTTGATGCTTCTTTGTGGTAAACAGGATATACTACATCTATATACATTTATTCAAGCAATTATATAGCTTAACATACATTTATTCAGATTCTTGATTTTTACATTTGTATGATCTTAGAAAATAGTGAATGATGAATTTCTTACTTAGATTAATTTTTACAAGTGATTTTAGTGATTTAAATTTTACAAGTGATTTCCATTCTAGTTTAATGGAAATTTGAATTCCATCAAAAATGCACAAAACCAGCATTTTTATTAGTGAAATAAAACTACCTTAAATGTGCTGGATACCCAAGAATTTTTTTTTTTTTTTAGCAAAACATTTTGCTTTTAAAATTTAACTGATTTATTGAACAGAGAAAGTATTATCTCTAGTTAGTGAAGTGAACTGATTGTTCCTGGTCATCATGTCCTTCAAGATACTAGAATTTGTATATCTCATCCTCTTACACCTAGTTTTGTTCTTATATTGGAAGAGAAGAACAAAATTGCTGCTAAATTGGCGCAGCTCCCATTGATGCAGCAGCGTCAATTTAGCGGGTCTAGTGAAGAAGCAATAAAGTTGATGGGAGAGCGCTCTCTGGTCAACTTACTTAATCCACATCAATGAGAGGTGGAAGGTATGTTGATGGGAGAGCATCTCCCATCAACATAGTAAGGTGTAGCTACCGCTTTAATTCAGTGTAAGCGACGGCAACTTAAATTATGTAACTTACGTAACTTAACTAGTGGAACTTACATCAACTTGTAGCATTTGTATAGACTAGATCTTAATCTACTCCTAATTGCTTTCTTAGCTTCGAATGAACTAGTCATGCACTGAACTACTTGAAAAAACAAACAGACTTCCAGAAGAAGCTAACTGCTGTCAAAAGCTGGTTTAGCACTTCAACAAACTGGTTCCAGGTACTTCAGCAGTGATTTCCCCCAGTTCAGTAGTTTTTTGTTTTTTTTTTTTAAAAAGAAAGTCAAAGAACACTTTGGCAGCAAGCATGTACTTCTTAATACTGATTTTTTATTTAATCTAAATTATTTTAATAGATAGTAAATTTAGGCCTTAACACGTTGTCAATTTCAAATTTAAATTTAAATAGGTTTATTGTTAAAAGTAAACCTGCATTTAAATAAAATCTGATTGCAATCAAGAAGTCCAATTTAAATTACAAAATTGTTTGTATTTGGAAAAAACAGACTTTTACACACTTTGCTATCAACACACAAATGGTTTCTCCTGTAACCAGCTGCTTGCTCTCTCAAACATATGCCATGGAAACTAGTGAAATGACAAGATGCAGACTGGGGGTACTGTACTACAAATAATTTCACAAACACTCTAAATCAGGATCAGGGCCATACTGTGCTAGGCACTGTACAAACAGAGACAGTCCATGCTCAAAAGGAGTTCACAATCTAGACAAGACAAAGGGTGGAGGTTGGAAAGATGTAACAGAAGCAGAATCATTAGGATAATATGCGAAAGATACCATGTTAGTTCCTTGATGCCTTTAAGACTAGAGGTCAGGGAGGGCAAACTACAGTCCATGGGGGCGTCCAGCCCATCGGGGCTTTCAATCCGGCCCGTGGGATTGCCAGCTCTGTGGTACAGCTTGGCTAAGGCAGGCTCCCTGCCTGCCCTGGTCCCGTGCTGCTCCTGGAAGCGGCTGGCACTACGTCTTTGCTGCCCCTGGAGGAGAGGGGGGCAGAGAGCTCTGCCACACGCTGCCCTCGCCTGCAGGCATCGCCCCCTGCAGCTCCCATTGGCTGGGAATGGGGAACCACGGCCAATGGGTGCTTCGGGGTTGGTACCTGCAGGTGAGGACAGCAAGCGGTGGAGTCGCCTGCCCCACCCCACCCCCAGTAGCCATTGCTGGACATGCTTTCCACTTCCAGGAGCAGCATGGGTCCAGGACAGGCAGGGAGCCTGCCTTAGCCCCACTGCACACTGCTGCCACACCAGAAATGCTCATGGTATGCAGTGCCAGGCCGAAGCCCACACCCCGAATCCCTCCTGCCCTCAACACCCTGCCGAGCCCCCGCCGCACCCCAACCACCTGCCCTGAGCCCCTCCCTGCACACCACATCCCTTCCCGCACCTCAACCCTACATTCATGGTCCTGCATACAATTTCCCCACCCAGATGTGGCTCTCAGGCCAAAAAGTTTGCCTACCTCTGCCTAAAAACATTTCTCCAGGTTCATACCCACCATTAAGGTGCACATCCTTAACTTCCTTCCTCATTCTGAGGAAGATGGGAGTCCACATGAGCATTAACAGCCTGGAGTGTAGGAATCATAGAAGATGAGGTCTCTTCCAACCCTAAGGAGGTCATCTAGTCCAACCCCCTGCTCAAAGTAGGACCAACCCTAACTAAACCATCCCAGCCAGGGCTTTGTCAAGCTGGGCCTTAAAAACCTCTAAGGATGGAGATTCCACTACTTCCCTAGGTAACCAATTCCAGTGTTTTACCATACTTCTAGTAAAATAGTTTTCCCTAATATCCAACCCAGACCTCCCTCACTGCAACTTGAGAACAATGCTTCTTGTTCTGTCATCTGCCACCACTGAGAACAGCCGAGCTCCATCCTCTTTGGAGCCCCTCTTCAGGTAGTTGAAGGCCGTTATCAAATCCCCCCTCACTCTTCTCTTCTGTGGACTAAATAAGCCCAGTTCCCTCAGCCTCTCCTCATAAGTCATGTGCACCAGCCCCCTAATCATTTTCATTGGCCTCCGCTGGACTCTCTCCAATTTGTCCACATCCTTTCTGTAGTGGGGGGCCCTAAACTAGATGCAATACTATGGATGTGGCCTCACCAATGACGAGCAGAGGGGAATAATCACTTTCCTCAATCTCCTGGCAGTGCTCCTACTAATGCAACCCAATATGCCGTTAACCTTCTTGGCAACAAGGACACACTACTGACTCATTCAGATTTTCATCCACTGTAATCCCCAGGTCCTTTTCTGCTGAACTGCCGCTTTGCCAGTCAGTCCCCAGACTGTAGCAGTGCATGGGATTCTTCCATCTTAAGTGCAGGACTCTGCACTTGTCCTTGTTGAACCCTATCAGATTTCTTTTACCCCAATCCTCCAATTTGCCTAGGTCACTCTGGACCCTATCCCTACCTTCCAGTGTAGCTCTCTCTCCTCCCGGCTTAATATCATCCACAAACTTGCTGAAGGTGCAGTCTATGCCATCACCCAGATCGTTAAGGAAGATGTTGAACAAACCTGGCCCCAGGACTGATCCTTGGGGCACTCAGCTTGATACTAGCTGCCAACTAGACATTGAGCCATTGATCACTACCCATTGAGCCCGACAATCTAGACAGCTTTCTATCCACCTTATAGTCCATTCATCCAATCCATACTAATTTAACTTGCTGGCAAGAATACTGTGGGAGACCGTATCAAAAGCTTTGCTAATGTCATGATATAGCATATCCACTGCTTTCCCCATATCCACAGAGCCAGTTCTCTCATCATAGAAGGCAATCAGGTTGGTCAGGCATGACTTGCCCTTGGTGAATCCATGTTGATTGTTCCTGATCACCTTACTCTCCTCCAATTGCTTCAGAATGGATTCCCTGAAGAACTGCTCCATGATTTTTCCAGGGACTGAGGTGAGGCTGACTGGTCTGTAGTGCCCCAGATTCTCCTTCTTCCCTTTTTTAATGATGGGCATTATATTTGGCTTTTCCAATCATCTGGGACATCCCCCAATCACCACGAGTTTTCAGAGATAATGACCAATGTCTCTGCAAATCAAAACAGCCAACTCCCTCAGCACCCTCGGGTGCATTAGATCTGGACTGGTCCATCTTTTATAAATAGTCCTTAACCTAGGAACTGGTCCCCATAGTAGTGGTTACTATACTTACTCCTCAGAGTAGCTGTTGAGCAGGAAATCCAAAACAACAATTCCTTTTTTATCCAGTAGATAACAGACGAGTCAGTACTAAAACTAGATAGCACTCCAGCTAGTATGGTGGAATTTGGAATTCATGCAAGGCAATTTGAGGCACTTTCCCAAGGAGCTTCATTAGTATCTTCTCTTCTTGGCCCCTTGGGCTTTGTCTAGACTAGGAAGAGAGGACAAGCTTCAGTTGGGCTAAAATAGATATAAAATAGACTACTTCTCCTAGTGTAGTTGCAGGGTACTCCCTTTAGTTTGATTCAACAATATAACTTGACCTACTAAAAAAGTTGAGCTAAAGGTATGAACAAACCCTGACCTAAACTTGGCCTTTTCCCTAGCAAGATAAGGCCTTTTTGAGGCTGATACCGCAAATCTGTACCTTGATAGAAGCAGAGAGTGAATCCAGTATTATAGCAGATGCATTCAGTCACAAATTGTTAACTTGCAGAATTCACACTTGTTATTTTTGTGCTCATGTCTAATCAATATAATCCATTTTTCTGCTACTTTTCTGTAATTATTCTTCCTGTGCTTTTCTGTAAGTATCCTTTGAAAGATGTTAACTGTCCTGCACAGGCACCTCTGAAGCAGACAAAAGCTAACTTAGCCCTGGTGTAAAAAAGGTTTCTCATAGGCAGAGTTTCAGAAAACTGTACAAATGTTTCCTTCGTTCAGACTTCTACCTTTTCCATTGTGAATGGATAAATCCAGGGACTGAACTAGCAAGCTTTTTAAATACAAGTGAGAAGTCTAATGTTCAATTGTATTATCTCCATCTACTGGCCAGAAGGAACTAACCTTGTCTAGCAGAGAAGTAAAATGTAATCATCTTAAACTTTCCAGAATATCCACGCTCTGTCTTGGAACAAGCATTGCTAGTTTAATCTGGACTAAGACAAATTTATTATTTTACTTATTTCAGAGATATTAGCTTCCCAACAGATGGTTTTGCATTTTACTTGTTTTTAAGAACTTCACTGCCATTTCAAAAAAGATAAAACATTGATGTGGGATATTTGGTTCACAATGAACTTGTGAAAATGGATCGTTTTAGTTATGGTAATTCAAACAAGTGTGGATACTGCTGAAATATTCCCCATTTGAAGTTAATACTCATATGTATCACTTTTATTCAAAGTTTTGTTGAGAATTTCATAAATAAAGTTTTAAAACTGGTATATGAACTGAATAGTGAACTGTTATGTGAACTCTATTACAACATATAACATCGCACAGCATACTGGCTTTAGGTGAAATTTTGTGAAGAATGCACTAAGGTGGCTAGTATTAAAACATTTCAGTGACTGGTTAGAAAAAGTACACATTTTAAAAAGGGACATTAAAGAGAAGGGACTTAATACTCCCCCCCCCATATCTGCAAAGGAATCTGGTCATTGCATTAGACAAAAAGCTAGATTGCAGGTGCACTAGATCAGCTTCAGGTGGCACTTCATATCTGAACTAGTGCATCACTAATTAGAGTAGCCTCAGGGCAGCTTTGATTTGTACCAGTGGATAATGATTCCCTAAGGAACCACTCTTACAGCTGGCATCATACTCACCTAAGCCAGAGGAGCCAAGAGGGGCTTACTATGATAGCCCAGGATTCCGCAAAGGAAATCAAGCCTTTGCTGCGGCCTCAAAGCACCTTTGAGTACCCTTGCATGGTGGGTGCAATACAAACAGGATTTAAGGTGGGCAAGAGATCTGGCCCAAGCAGTGTGTTAACTGAGTATTGTTAAATTTCAGCATCAAATGTTAAACAAAATAAGCTAAACTATTATATAAAAGTCAAACATCCACATTCATCAGATGCCTAAATTATTTTTAAGTACATTTCCAATGCTGAACTGGAAAGTTATTTTGATTAGTGTTAAGATTTGGTGATGAGGAAATAGATTTGGAATTCTGATAAATCCAAAAGTTCAGACAGATCAGAGTAAGTAAAGATTTGGCGGGGTGAGGGGGGAGAATCTTGTTCTCCACTGTCACACCTTGAAAAAAAATCTGTTTGGCCATCTTTAAATTTAGTATTTGTGGTGGTTTTCTTAATCTAGAGGTAATTTCTAATCAGTAAAAATGACTGACATTAGTAAATCCTAACATTACAAATTAGTGAAGCACAGCAGATCCAGAAGATTACATTTCCTTGGAAATATAGCTACCTTACAAAATGTTACATGCTGTTTAACAATAGTAAGCTACTTGTAATGTCTTTACATGTTGTCATTTTATGTCCCTATATTTATCACTTTGCAATAAGAACTTTACATTTTATATACTAAAATGTAACAATACATTGTCAGTAATCTTCCATTTTTTACATTTGTAGCCAAGCTTTCTGCCTTATCTGTCTATACAAAAAGGAATTCTGTCAGATTAGTGTAAGTACATATGGCTCTAATTTTGTAGACAAAGTTCACATTCACTTATCTAGATCAATGTGTTACATTTTAGAGGTTTGACACTACCACTAATGGGAACTTCAAATCCTCAGATACAAGAATGCCTTTATAGGTGTACATTTACTGAATGAATCAAACCTCTTATCTAATAAAATGGAGAATGTTACCTTAGTCTTTCTGGAACTGATCTATCCCCCACCCTCAAACTTTGGGGCTGCACCTCTTCCTGTATATACAGAAGGTAGCTCAGTTTTTCTCACGTTGCATCTGCCAGGTGTGTGCTTCCAAAGCTGTAAACAAACACTGGATGAGTAGTAACTAAATAGACAATAGGAAGGGAGCGGGTGGGCTTTCAACATCTAAGTTCTGACGATGAAATTACACACACAAGTACTGGCAGCATGGGAGATAAAAATTCTACAGGCCTCCCTTTTTCCAGCCCCTCTGGGAGAGGCACAATTCTCAGACTGTTTCTTCTTCATCTTCTATCAAGATTATTATATATAATTAAATAACAGATTCTGAAGAGATAGACACATACATTTCTTGAATGGAGCAGACAAGAGATGTCAGTCTCAGGAAGGAAACTGACTTTTTTCCATTGTTGATTGTGACATTCCCAAATCTGAAACATAGCAAGCAATATTAGTAGAGTTATCCAAAAAATGCTACTGCTGAGGATTAGCAGTCAAGCCTCTAGTGTTTATTTTTAAAATTATTGCATGATCAAATGGCAGGTACTGTAGATTTTCTTAGTAGTACCTGTAAAAGCAGCAAAGAATCCTGTGGCACCTTATAGACTAACAGACGTTTTGGAGCATGAGCTTTCGTGGGTGAATACCCACTTCCTCAGATGCATGTAATGGAAATATCCAGGGGCAGGTATATATATGTGTGCTAGCAAGCAAGCTAGAGATAACGAGGTCAATTCAATCAGGGAGGATGAGGCCCTGTTCTAGCAGTTGAGGTGTGAAAACCAAGAGAGGAGAAACTGGTTCTGTAATTGGCAAGCCATTCACAGTCTTTGTTCAATCCTGAGCTGATGGTGTCAAATTTGCAGATGAACTGAAGCTCAGCAGTTTCTCTTTGAAGTCTGGTCCTGAAGTTTTTTTGCTGCAGGATGGCCACCTTAAGGTCTGCTATAGTGTGGCCAGGGAGGTTGAAGTGCTCTCCTACAGGTTTTTGTATATTGCCATTCCTAATGTCTGATTTGTGTCCATTTATCCTTTTCCGTAGAGAAAAGGATAAATGGACACAAATCAGACATTAGGAATGGCAATATACAAAAACCTGTAGGAGAGCACTTCAACCTCCCTGGCCACACTATAGCAGACCTTAAGGTGGCCATCCTGCAGCAAAAAAACTTCAAGACCAGACTTCAAAGAGAAACTGCTGAGCTTCAGTTCATCTGCAAATTTGACACCATCAGCTCAGGATTGAACAAAGACTGTGAATGGCTTGCCAATTACAGAACCAGTTTCTCCTCTCTTGGTTTTCACACCTCAACTGCTAGAACAGGGCCTCATCCTCCCTGATTGAATTGACCTCGTTATCTCTAGCTTGCTTGCTAGCACACATATATATACCTGCCCCTGGATATTTCCATTACATGCATCTGAGGAAGTGGGTATTCACCCACGAAAGCTCATGCTCCAAAACGTCTGTTAGTCTATAAGGTGCCACAGGATTCTTTGCTGCTTTTACAGATCCAGACTAACACGGCTACCCTCTGATCCTTAGTAGTACCTGATGTCCCTTCTGCTCAAGAATCTGCTCTGGAATTTTTTTTCTTTCCTCCAGCTCTTTAGGCTTTGGGTAAAGCCAAGCAATTAATTTTCCAGTAGAAGGAAAGGCTGGCCATGGTAATAAGTGCCTCTGGAGTATGAAGTACCACCTTATTCCAACAGATTATGCAGTAAGGAACAAGCAGTGATTTCAGAGCCTCTTCTTGCTCATTGTGATTGGGCTCAGGAAGAATATTTTACGGAGAAGAAATACAGGGAAATTAATTCTATCTATGCAAATAGGATGAATCGTGAGTTTGTAGCAATGTAGGCAGGTTTCATGTTCACTGTTAGTTTGGACTAATTTTAACTTAAGGGACCTTGGTATCACTAGCTGATTTTCCAAATATTTGGATGAGGCTATATTTGATATTGGTTAGCATCAAAACTGAGATGCAAGAGTGGGAATCCTTCGGCCTAGGCACAGCTGTAAGAAATCCAGAAGAGCGGGACTGCCTCTCTCTTTAGGGCGAACCTTTTTATTTTGACATCAGCAGGAGAATCTTATCCATACTCTTGCATAGGCCAAAAGGGTAGGCAGCCTGTGGGAGGCTACATACTACTTTGGAAAAGTATGTGAACTTGGTTAGGGCTTACTGCTCAATAGCTGTGAGGTTCAGCTAACTTGAGTTGGGATCCTGCAGGCAAAGATGGATTTAGTCTGTGGCAGCCCTACAGGTCTGATTATCACCATGCTTTTGAGCAATTTGGGTGACCTGAATGATGGAAGGATTTTTGATAAGCAATGTAGTCATCTGTGAACCAGAATCTGTTCCCAGTTATCTGTCTTCCCTAGTGAGCTTTCACTGGTTGCAAATAGGTCAAGCTGAGGTAGCCTAGCTCACAGGATATTAATGGAAAACTTGGTTCAAGAGCCACTATGCATTGTCTTTTGATACTCAGCCAGTCCTGTTAATTATCAGTCTCTTATGTGGATCAACTGATGGAGACCAGATGAGCTGCTATTTTTTGTATTCCCTGGTTTATGTATGCCACATTTGTTCTGTTGTGACTGGATAAGGAAGTGCTCCTTCTTCGGGAGATTCTGGAAGTCTGAAAGGCAAAACTGACTGCTCTAATCTCTAGCATGCTGGTCTGAAACGTGCCTGGACTTTGACCATGTCCACTACACATTGTGAGCTCAAGTACAACTCATCATCCTGAAAAAAAGGTTACTCACTGTTGTTCTTCGAGATGTGTTGCTCATATCCATTCCAGTTAGGTGTGCGTGCGCCGCGTGCATGTTGTCGGAAGATTTTAACCCCAGCAACACTCGGTGGGTCGGCCGGGCACCCCCTGGAGTGGTGCCACCATGGTGCTGTATACCCCTGCCAACCCAACTGCCCCTCAGTTCCTTCTTGCTGGCTACTCTGACAGTGGAGAAGGAGGGCGGGTTTGGAATGGATATGAGCAACCCATCTCGAAGAACAACAGTTACAAAGGTGAGTAACTGTCTTTTCTTCTTCGAGTGCTTCCTCATACCTAACTGGAATGGATGATTCCCAAGCCTTACTAAGTGGTGGGGTCAGAGAGATGTGGCAGAATGTAAAACTGCTGAGCCAAAGGCTGCATCATCTCTTGACTGTTGAACCAGAGCATAATGCGAAGCAAAGGTGTGGACTAAGGACCAAGTAGCTGCGTGACATATCTCCTGGATAGCTACACGAGCCAGGAAGGCGGCAGATGAAGCCTAAGCCCTGGTAGAATGCACGGTGATGTGGATTGGGGAAATATGAGCCAAATCATAACAAGTGCGGATGCACGCTGTCACCCAGGATGAGATCCTCTGAGAGGAAACAAACAGATAGGCCTTTCATTCGGTCTGCTACTGCGACAAAGAGTTGGGGAGTTATACGAAATGGTTTTGTCCACTCAATATAAAATGCAAGCGCTCTATGGACATCCAGGGAGTGCAATTGTTGCTCCTGTCGCGTTGAGTGTGGCTTCGGGAAGAAGACTGGGAGAAAGATGTCCTGGTTAACATGAAAGGCCGAAACCACCTTACGGAGGAAAGCCGGGTGCGGTCGCAACTGCACCTTGTCTTTGTGGAACACAATGTATGGCGGATCCACCGTTAAGAGCCCTAAGCTCGGAGATTCGTCTGGCCGATGTAATGGCTATGAGGAAAACTGTCTTCCAAGACAGGTATAGCAGCAAACAGGTTGCTAAAGGCTCGAATGGGGGAGACATAAGTCTGGTTAAAACCAGGTTGAGGTCCCAGGTCAGGGCTGGGCAGCGTACTTGAGGGTATAAGTGCTCCAAACCCTTGAGGACCTCGAAACCATAGGGTGTGAGAACACGGAACGACCACATTCGCCTGGGTGGAAAGTAGAGATGGCTGCCAAATGTACCCTCAGTGATGATATGCTAGGCCCTGCTGTTTGAGAGACCAGAGGTAGTCCAAAATAGAGGGGATCGAGACCTCAGTGGGAGTAAGATTAAGCGTTTCGCACCAGCAGGAGAAACTCTTCCACTCGGCCAGGTACATTGACCGGGTGGAAGGCTTCCTGCTATCCAGAAGAACTTCTTGTACTGATTCAGAGCAACATAACTCTGACTGGTTTAGCCACGCAGCAGCCACGCCGTGAGGTGAAGAGCCTGCAGGTCCGGGTGGCGAAGCCTGCCATGGTCCTGAGTTATGAGGTCTGGGTAGAGTGGCAGGGTAATTGGGTTGGCTGTCGACAGGTCGAGCAACGTGGTGTACTAGTGCTGCCTGGGCCACGCTAGAGCGATCATGATGATGCGCACTCTGTCCCTGCGGAGTTTCAGCAGGATCTTGTGAACCAGCGGCAATGGTGGGAAGGCATAAAGGAGCTGGCTCTTCCACGGCATCAGGAAAGCGTCCAAGATCAATCCCGGGGACAAACCTTGGAAGGGGCAGAACATCTGGCATTTCTTGTTCTCGCAGGAAGCGAACAGGTCGATGTGGGGAAATCCCCACTTCTGGAAAACAGAATGCATAACATCCGGGCGGATCGACCACTCGTGAGACAGGAAAGACCTGCTGAGTCAATCCGCCAGGGTGTTCTGAACGCCTGGGAGAAAGGACGCTACCAGATCTATCGAGTGGGCTATGCAAAAGTCCGAGTTGGATGGCCTCCTGACAAAGGGGGGAGAACCGTGTCCCTCCCTGTTTATGTAGTACATGGCCATTGTGTTGTCTGTAAACACTGAGACAACGGCCTCGCAACTGTTGCTGGAATGCCTGGCACGCCAGGCGGACTGTTCTCAGTTCTCGGACATTTATGTGTAATGCCAGCTCTGAGAAGACCAAAGGCCTTGAGTATGAAGGTGACCGAGGTGAGCACCCCAGTCGAGAGATGACGCGTCCGTCGTCAGGGACATTGAGGGCTGGGGCAGATGGAACGGCATCTCTGCACACACCAGGGAGGGAGTTAGCCACCATTCTAGGGAGCTTAGGGTGCATGAGGGAATGGTGACTATTGTGTCTATTGGGTTCCTGCCCGGGCGGTATACCGAGTTGAGCCAAACTTGGAGAGGACGGAGGCGGAACCTGGCATGTTTGGTTACAAACATGCAGGCAGCCATGTGTCATAACATTTCTTCCCAGATCTGGACCTTAGTGTCCAAAATATGGGTGTTAGCATGAATTCCCCTAAGGTTAATTACCAGCTTAGATCTGGTAAAGCTGTCACCAGCCAGGAATTATACAGTGCCTAGCTCACCGCGGTCTCCCCAAAACCTTCCCTGGGGGATCCCCAGACTCAGATGCCTTGAGTCCTACAACAAAGGGAAATAACCCCCTCCCCTTGTTTCCTGGTTACTTCCTCCCAGGCTCCCCTCCCTGGACGACCCTAGGAGATTCCCTGCTTCCAGTCCTGGAAACACAAGTACCGAGAGAGCTAATCTCTCTTCCCCCTTACCCAGAGGGTATGCAAAGTCAGGCTTAGTAAATCTAACACAAAGAGATTTTCCCCCTGACTTCTTCCTCCCACCAATTCCCTGGTGAGCTGCAGACTCAATTCCCTGGAGTCCCCACTAAAGAAAAACTCCAACAGGTCTTAAAAAGAAAGCTTTATATAAAAAGAGTGAAAAAGGACATAATATATAGTCTCTGTATCAAGGTGGCAATATACAGGGTCAATTGCTTAAAGGAAAAAAAATGAACAAACAGCCTTATCCAAAAAGAATACAATTCAAAACACTCCAGCAACTACACACACGTAAATACAAAAGAAAACAATATAAACCTATTGTCTTACTATCCTTGTACTTACAACTTGGAAACAGAAGATTAGAAAGCCAGGAGATAGAAAAATCACTCTCAGAGCCGAGAGGGTCAGACCCAAGACAAAGAACAAAGAACTCACACCCAAAACTTCCCTCCACCCAGATTTGAAAAAAAGTCTTGTTTTCTGATTGGTCCTCTGGTCAGGTGTTTTAGGTCACTGCTTGTTAACCCTTTTATAGGTGAAAGAGACATTAACCCTTAGCTATCTGTTTATGACATCATGTGACCCAGGAGACAGAGACAAATGTGACCCGAGGTCGTCAGGAAATTCTGCAGACCTCGGATGATTGTTGCCATTGCCTGAAACCGCGGCTGTGGTAAGCAGGCTCTGGCTAGATTGGAGTCCAGGATAGCTCCCATGAAGTCTAACCTCTGCGTGGGAACCAGAGTAGATTTTTCTACATTGATCATCAGGCCTAGATGTGTGAATAGGTCCTTGACGATGCCCACATGCTGAGTGACTTGTGTCTCTGAGGCCCTTCGGATGAGCCAATCGTCCAGATACGGAAAAACGTGTATCCAATGTCGGCGGAGGTGGGCGGCGACTACAGCCATACACTTTGTAAATACCTTTGGGGCTGCAGAAAGGCCAAACGGCAGGACCATAAACTGGAAGTGCTGACGGTTGGCTACAAAGCAGAGGTATCTCCTGTGCAGAGGAAAGATGGAGATGCGAAAGTACGCGTCCTTCATATCGAGGGCGGCATACCAGTCTCCAGGATCCAAGGACGGGATAATGGTCCCCAGGGATACCATGCGGAACTTCAATTTTATCATAAACTGGTTGAGTCCTCGCAGGTCTAGGACAGGTCTGAGACCTCCCTTCGACTTGAGGATTAGGAAATAATGGGAGTAAAACACCTTGCCCCTTTCGTCCATCGGTACATCCTCTATGGCTCCTATGGCGAGGAGCGTCTGCACCTCTTGTAAGAGGAATTGCTCGTGAGAGGGGTCCCTGAAGAGGGACAGGGTTGGAGGGTGGGAGGGAAGGGTTGAAATAAATTGGAGGTGGTACCCATACTCCACCGTGCATAGGACTCAGCGATCTGAAGTTAACTGGGACCACGCCGGGAGGAAGAAGGAGAGACGGTTGGAAAAGGGAGGAGAGGGATCCTGGCCTGTAACTGGTACGCCACCCTCGGGCGCACCTTCAAAAAGTTCATCTTTGGTCCCGGTGGTGGTTTCGAGGGACCTTGATTTTGGCCCCCTTGGGGTCCTGACGGTCGTCTGCGACCACCTCGGCCGCGCCGCCTGCCAAAGTCCTGTCTTTGTCTAGGCACAGGAGTATGGGCGGTGAGGCTGGGGACGGAAGGGCCTGTGTTGGGTCACCAGCATATGCATGCCGAGAGAGCGCATTATGACCCTGTTGTCCTTCAGGGTTTGCAGCCTGGGGTCAGTCTTTTCTGAGAAGAGGCCTTTACCATCAAATCGTAAGTCCTGAATGGTATACTGCAGCTCCAGTGGGAGGTTTGAAACCTGAAGCCATGAGATGCGCTTCATGGCAATACCCAAGGCCAGAGTCCTGGCTGCTGAGACTGCTGCATCCAACGAGGCCTGGAGGGAAGTTCTGGCCACCTTTTTCCCTTCCTCCAAGAGGGCAGCGAACTCTTGGCGGGAGTCTTGAAGGAGAAGCTCCGTAAACTTACCCACTGCCACCCAGGTGTTCTAATTATAGCAGCTAAGCAAGGCTTGTTGATCTGCCACCTGGAGCGGTAGGCCCCTGCCAAGTACACCTTGCTGCTGAGTAGGTCCATTCACCTAGCCTCCTTTGATTTCGGGGCTTGGCGCCTGCTGGCCGTGGTGTTCCCTCTCATTAACGGACTGGATGACTAGTGAGCAGGGAGAAGGATGGACATACAAATACTCATACCCTTTAGAGGGCACCATATATTTATGCTTGACTCCCCTGGCCGCAGGAGGGATAGAGGCTGGGGACTGCCATATAGTATCGGCATTGGCCTGCATGGTCCGAATAAACGATAGGGCCACTCTAGTAGGGGCATCCGCTGATAGAATGTCCACTACCGGGTCTTCTACCTCTGGGACCTCCTCCACCTGGAGGTTCATATTGAGTGCTACCCTCCTTAGGAGGTCCTGATGGGCTCTCAGGTCGATTGGAGAAGGGCCCGAGGAGGTTCCTGCCACCACCTCATCTGGAGAAGAAGACTAGATCCCGGCGACAAGCAGGTCCTGGGTGGCCTGTTGCTCTTGGGCGATCTCCTGCTCCAGAGGAACCTGGGAGTCTGGTGAGTGAACTGGGGCTTCCTCCGCAGCAGTCGGAGGGGGACGGCTAACCGTCGGCTCTGGCACTCGGTGCTTTGATGAGACAGAGTGGGATGGAACTACTGGTACGCCTTGGTTACACCCAAAGTGTCCAGAAAGACCACTGATGGGGTCCTTGGTCCTGGGCCTCTTGGAAGACTCTGGTGGGCACATCAGAATCACAGTCCTGAGCATAAGAGCTGTCCGCGTGGGACAACACCGATGCGTGTCTGAATGGCCATGGAGGTGCTGAAAAGCCCTGGGCAGAGTCTCTGTCTCTAGCGGACCTTGCCCTACTCAGCACCAGGGAATGGTACCGGGAGGCGTACCGGTACCAGGGACGAGATCGGGACCCGCGACCGGAGCGGTGCCGGGAAGTCGACCAAGATCTCGAGGTTCGACGTCGGGAGCAGCTACGGGAGTTACGGTGCCTGGAGCTGGAACAGTGCTGAGAGTAGCGGGCCGGCGAACGTGATACCAACCGATGCCACGAGTGCAACCAGTACCGAGAACGGTACCAGGACTGCGAGCGCCGATGGGACTTGGAGCGTCTGCGGGACCGTGATAGTGAACAGTGCCGCTCTGCTGTGCCGACCGATGGTCTTATCAAGGCAGGCTTGCCAACAGACTGTATTACCCACACCGGCAGTGCCAGGGGTTGAGGCAGCGTCGACTGTCACGGCAATCAGATCCCTCGCCATTGAGAATGTCTCCAGCGTGGAAGGAACAGTAAGCTCAACGCATGCTGGGGAGCTGTCAGGCACCAGATTCGACGGCCCTCGTGGGACCAGAATCGACAGTGCCGACGTCGTTGGTGCCGCGCGATCTGACTTAGACGAGCTCTCTGGCTGCGGTGCAGGTGGCACGGAAGCAGCAGGAGTCTTAGGCTCTCTCGACCTCGGGGAGAGAGAGTGGTGCCGAGTCAACTTCTGTGCCGGTGATGGCCGGTGCTGAGAGGCCTTGGCAGTACCAGCGCAGTCTGATGCCGAGGTGCTTCTGCCCGCCGATTGACCAGCGCTCGGTGCTGAAGGCGGAGGGGTAAGAGCTGCCCCCATGCTTTAGCCGAAAGTCCCGCTCCTTTTTTGTTCTCGGCTTAAAAGCCTTGCAAATGTGACACTTACCTGTCAGGTGAGATTCCCCAAGGCACTTAAGGCAGGAGTCGTGTGGATCTCCTGTCGGCATCAGCTTATGACAGGCCAAGCACGGTTTGAAACCCGGTGAACCAAGATTGGGCCCCAGCACCAGGTGCGGGGAAGAGGCTAATCTCCGAACCCCTCAACTATACACTAACTATGAACAATAAAAATTAACTATAACTAACTATATACACAACAAAATAACTAGAGAACTATGAGTAGCTAGGGAGGTGGAGGTCAGTGAAACCGTACTCCACTGTTCCAACAACCGACATGGGCGGTAAGAAGGAACTGAGGGGCGGTTGGGTCGGCAGGGGTATATATCTGGCGCCATGGCAGTGCCACTCCAGGGGGCGCCTGACTGACCCACCGAGTGTTGCTGGGGTAAAAGTCTTCTGATGAACGTGCACGTGGCGCGCACACACTTAACTGGAATAGATATGAGCAAGCACTTGAAGAACTGGAATTTACAGTCAGTAATTTGGTGTTCAGACCCTGTCACTACATGGGCTTCCTGCTTCTGCCACTTAAGGGTCTGGAATAATTTTCTATGACTTGACTTCACTTCCTTTGTATTTTGCAATGGGAATAATTCCAGGTGTACAAACAGTCTTATTTATCTGTGGTCTCCATGCATTACATCACGAGCACAAGATTTGCAGGGGGAAAATGGATGAATTACACTTGGTAACTGACATTTGTTACCTTTCCTGCTTTGGGAATACTGAGGTTAGAGAAGACAATTTTCAGGGGGTTCTAGGATTCTCAAATTCCAGGACTGAACTGAATTTTTTCACTTTGAGAGTTTCCTGCTCCTCCCTAAAGACTTCACCCAAGGAAGAGGAAGGAATATTAAGGAGATAGTTACCAAGACAAAATTTAAGTATATGGGAGGAGAATGAGCAGCTTTTCACATCTGAAGTTATATGGGAAAAGGGTTGCAGGGATTTTGATACCCTTGTGGCCAAATAAAGCTGATGTCAGGCAGATATGGCAGCTACCACATGCTTTCTAGCCTAATCCCCTGGCCCTGACAACATGAGGGTCAACAACCTGGAAGCAATTGCAGCAGAGCTCCTGTGTGACTCCTGAGGTCTTTTTACAAAATAGTGCTCCTCTGTCTGCTTGTTTCAGTTGGCCTGCACTGCTATCATAGGGAGGGGGAAAGGAAAGAGGGGGGGGGAATGCTCCCCTACACTCAAATTTCGGTCCTTTATGGGTAAAAAAGGTTTTATTCACTGCTGCTTGAAAAGTCAGCTTTGAAGTTAGCATGGCAATAGTCTGGGAACAAGTACTTAACCACTGCTTTTTGCACTTCCAGAAAAAGGGCAAAAGGGTTATGTTCCAAACCTGGACTCTCATGGACAACTGTGAAATGCATTCAATATTTGACAAGAGATTTAGCTCAAATGTCAGATTGTAGGAAGAGGTGAGAATCTAGAAATGAATAAATGCTGAACACACACCAAAGAGACTATTTTTGTAGCCAGATATTTGTACTTTTGAGACAATCAGATTTACTAGGAGACACAAGGTGAGTGAGATATTTTATCGGACCAACTTCTCATGGAGGGGGAGAGAGAGAGAGAGAGGCTTTTGAGTCACACAGAGCTCTTAGTGAGATCTCAGTGTGGCTTGAAAATTCATCTCTCTCTCACCAACAGAAGTTGGGGCAATAAAAGATATTACCTCACCTACCTTGCCTCTCTAATATCCTGGGACTGACATGGCTACAACTATGCTGGATATACCATTTACTGAAACATTTTCCACAGCAACAGGTTCAAATCCCCACATGTCCACTTTCCAGTGTGAACTCCTTGAAAATAACTGGAGCTGTACTCAAATTAAAAAAAATTTAATCACCACAAACACTCAACAGAAAAATAGAATGGGGTTCTGATAAAATTACTGGTTACAAACTACATATTCTGTCTATAGGCAGATCTGCACTCTTAGCAGTAGCATAGTTATTCATTTGTATTTTCAAAAAAATCATTGACTTCTCAGTCAGGATTGAAATGACAAACTTTGCCATGAAAACAGAGCTACTTTAAAAATTGATTTTGGGTAGAATTTTCTTATACAGGTTATATTTTGATGTATAGTTGTGTTTTAACAGTTTGAGGGCTTATTCATAATAGAAATTGATTTTATAATTAAGGTTAAGATTTTGGCACAAGGACTTCTGCTAAAATTCCTGGGCAGGACACTGGCAATGGAAGCCAGAGCCCTAGCGTTGCGAGGGACTGACTGCCTGAGCCAGAGCTGAAGCTGAAAGTCATGGAAGTCTGTTAAAAGTCTCAAAATCTGTGACAATCATATCCTTAATATATAGGGCAGCTTTTTTCCTCTCTCATTAAGCATCAAACTTGCACTCTTCCATTTCACTTAATGCATTTACACAGTACGTTTTAAGAGACTGCTGCAAGTCACTTAGTGAAAAGTCTTTAATTCTTAGGTTAGCTTTCTGATCTAAGCAGAAGTTTAGTATTTATATAAAAAATGTTAGTACAAACTGCAAAGTGTTCACACTGAAGTTTAAATTAGAAATAAGATTTTAGAAAAACTGTATATATGAAACAATAAGCCATGTATTGCTAGTATGAGATGAACCAATAAAACATTCACACACGAATTTTCTCCTTTCAGGATAGGCTGCCAATTATATCTCCACAAATGTAACTGCATACATTTAATTTATTACTGAAAGTTTGCTTGGCTATCACAGACCTGTTGTACATCCGCAACTGGAACAATATTAGCCAACTGTTCATAAATTACAAATATGCAATTGGATCTGAAAATGAAACAGCTTATGGTAAAGATATGTAAACTCACTGTACCCAAGGCTCATGTCTCTAAATTTGAATTCTACATAGTATGTAGTTCTTTGAATCAGAAAAAAGTTGAATGGTTAAAATCCAAGAAACAAGAAAGCATGAAGTGTGAGTTAGACAAATTGTACAGAAAATTTTAAACATCTTAAAATTATGTGTAACACTTGTTCTTGTATCTTTTCATAGGAGGAAATTGAATGAATAAGAACCACACAGCACTGAACTTTTACACAAGCTTCTTATTGTATTTGAATGTCATTTATTGAGGAGTGAATGAGATACTGCCAGACATGCCAAAGACACTTCACATTCAAGGGCTGGAAGCTGAACAGCTTCTCACTGAGTCACTAAACAAGCCTTTTTTGGAAAACAGTGACATCAATGAGGTCTTCATGCTTGATATTCATCTTCAATTTTTCATCTTTTGATCTAGAGGTTTGCTGGGTAGAAGGGCACTTTCTACCCTAAAAACGACTCACTCCAATTAATACAATTAACACTAGATGTATAGAAATGTTATCTGCTGTAACATACATTACTGCTGAATAACTGGTCTTAAAACTGTTTTTTAATTCATTTTATCTAATGAGAAAATTCAACTTGTCTCCTTTTCACCATCACACAGGTGGCTTATACCATTAGAAAAATACTCTTCAGTGCTATTGTAGGGATTACAGGGAGCTTCTTCAGTGTTGTGGGATAGAAATTGATTTAAACACCACTCTGAAAGAGTGATTCTTCGTGCTGCCACTGACTGTAGATTGCAAAAGAATGGCCTACACGCTCTACAGTTCTTTTTTGCTCAAAAACAAAACAAAGAAACCTAAACAACAGGATAAATGTTTATTTGGAGTTAGTTTTCTTGCAGATGATAATTAAGGCCCTTCAAGCAGAGTTCAGGAGCTCCTGTATAGCTGCCTGTTGGTCTGCACTGAGCTGTGATATGCATTCTGTCCATAGTCCTTCAGAGGTCTGGAAAACAAATGAAAAATAAAAGGTATCTTCACTGAATAGAGACTTAGAAATTATATGTCAGCCATTTGTTTTCATTAGTCTTTCAAAGTCAATATCCATTGAGCCTACATACTTTAGGAGAGGGATGGGCAATTTACAGGTAAATAGAGGAGCCACAAAAAGCACAAAACCCCTTTGGCAAGTGAGAGGTATGGGGTGGGGGTGTGTGTCAGACCCTGCCACAGAATACCGAATAGTGACATGGGCGCGGGGGGGGGGAGAAGAGAATGTAGATGTAGGGTCTGTACCACCAGCAGTAGTGGGGAGGCCCTGGAGGGAGCCTGGCCTGCACACACTACTTCTGTGTCACTGTGCTGGATCTGGCTCCCCACATGGCTCTTGCTGCAACATCATAGGAGATGTACTGTCCCACCCCACCTCCTTCCTGCCCCAAGCTGGACTGTGGCAGGCAAAATAAAATGATCTGGCTGGCTGGATGTGACGCCCCTCAAACTGCCCATCCGTTCTAGGTTATGCCAAAGAGAATAGACAAAGTCCTTGCCAACACTCAAACTTGCATTAGCTTAACAAATGCTTTTTTAAAAAACGATTTAGTTAAACTGGTGCAAGTCTGCATGAAGACATGGCCTAAGCAATTGGGTTTGAAATTCTTAGCGACTCCCTAGAATAAACAAAGTACAAGTCACAGCAGGCTAGATGCAGCCCTTCATTCTTCTAAATAGCATGACAATTTGTTCTCTTTTGAATAAGGCTACAAACAGGTTATTTACTCTGCCTGACCATGGATAAATCACATGGTACTTTCATAAGAGCAGCAGTATCCTTAGCCATAATTTTTCATCTCCACACTGGTGTGTAGTGCACACTATTTTGCTTGTCACCACAAAGGTGATTTATTTTAATGGTACCAAATATATTTTGAAGGTATGATAATCCTTCCAAATAAAAAGCACTCAGATAAGTGGGAAATATTTATTCAGCACAGCAGACAGAGGTTTTGGAGCAGGGACTAAACTTGTCTCAGTATGGCAAAGGAGGTCAAGCAGATATTTATTGCAGATAACTGGTTTACATCTCTACAGCAACTTTTGATATTTATTTAAAAGCTCATTTAATGTGTTTAAACAAGCTGTCAAAAGTTAACATTTACATTTGATATATTTTAACATTAGTTCTACATTCAAGGTCTTAATTTAGTCTTTTCACACCATATTTAAAAAAGGATCCATTGGGTCCAATGACAAAGAAATGTAAAGACATGGTGTACTATGAGATTCAGAGTTCAAAGACAATTTAACACTTAAATATGGGCCTTTATTTTATTAGTTTTGGTACAATATTAGAATCTCATAGCCTATGGAAAATACCTGACATTTAAGTTCTGCAGTACTCCCTGATAAAGGGGAAGTTTTTAATTTTAACATTGCCATTCTCAATCAGATATCATTGCCTCAAGCAGCCTATGTGTCCCTCTTACTCCTAGGATAATTCTGTGCCACTGCACAATGCAGAAGTTGCACAAAATGTGCTGCATAGAATTTCCTTTTTTCTCCCTCACAGAATTGGTGTTTGCAGAGCTGCCAGCTGCCACTAGGGGCCACTGGACCCAGCAGAGCCCAGCTCACAAATAGAATACACTCCTGGGGGAAGAGAGACTGAGCTGAAGAGTTCCCAGCAGCTAGTTCCTGGCATGCCCTGAAGGAAGGAGGCAGTGTGCAGGAAACTCCATACAAGCCCAAGGCCCACTATCAGGCTGTTTCTCTCTCTGGATCCCTGGGCTCTGGTTGGTTGTGTGTGTGTGGGGCGGGGAGCGGGCGGCAAGTGACTGGGCTCTGTGGGGGGTGGGAGGGTGCAGGTATCTGGCCCTGCAGCTAGGCTCTTGGGAGAGAGAGGCTGTGGGGAGGAGGGGCAAGTGACTGGGCTCTGTGGGGGGATAGGTGTAGGTATCTGGCCCTGAGGCTAGGCTCCTGGGAGAGAGGGGCTGTGGGGTGTCTAGATCGGGGGGGGTCCTGTGACTGGGCTCCAGAGACATGCGATTGTCTGGTCCTATGGCTGGTCTCTGGGGAATGAGGGTGTCTGGCCTGGTAGCTGGGCTCTGGAGGGCAAGGAGGTGTGGGTGTCTGGCCACGCAGCTGGGCTCGGGGGTGGGAAAGGGGCAGAGACACAGGAACTGGGTTGTCATAGGAGTTTCTTTAACTCTACTCCTGTGGGAATTTTTTTGTCATCTGTCTTGTTACAGGAATACTTCCTGACAAGCTATTTTGAAATAAATTAGCAAAATAATTGAAAGTGGCCTGAATATATAGTGTTATTTTGACAAAAAATATGCAAAAACTTCAAAATATTGTGCACTAATTTTTTTTTTGGATGCAGAATTCCCCTGGGAGTAACCTATGTTCATTGCTCCACCATCAGTTTCCACAGGGGGGTAGCTAGCAACTATGCAAGTTTACTTAGAGATGCAATTTCTTGATCAAGCAAGGCCACTTTATTTCCCCATAATTATGAAGGTGGAAAAACTGCCTTCCAGTCAAAGCCTTGCTTCACCAATTAGTTGTATTATCATAAAAAGTTCATCTTTGCCATCTGAGTATGGGCTGGACAAGGCTATTGGCATATGATAATTAAGATTTGTGGTTGGGAGTGATGGCAGACACTTGAGTAATTTAATGTGATTTTATTTTGAATTTTATATTTTGTACAAGTCAACCAGAGTTTGAAGGAGGTGCTTCTATTATCTAAAAAACCTAAAATAAATACATTTCAGTACTGCCCTCCTTCTATTGCCCTCATCTTATAGCACTACTTAATTTGTAGGTTTTGCCTTTTTTTAATGCCCTTACACAAGCAGTTTTCCTTGAAACCCACAATGCAGTGAATGACACTGTATAGTAGAGGTAGCAGACAGCTCAGCTCAACTCAGTCTCCAACATGGAATTTGCAAGGTTCTTCTTGAATGAGCCTGCATACCTGTGCCCTGTAGCTGCCCAACTTCTGGGTCATTTTAATAACTTTTGGCTTTCATGCAAAATATAACATTTAGAAATTAAGAAGTGTAGTGCAAATCTGAGAAGGTAAAATAAAAAAACAGAAGGAGGGATGTAAAAGGTAAACCATGCCATCGTTCCAAGTGTTTAAATTTTTTATGAATGCTTCAAAAATTATGGGTCATAAAAAGAGATACACCCTCTAGTTCAAGTACCTTACATAGTGTTATCAAGATTAATCTGGATTGTTGCACTGAATTTGCATAATCTAACATATTAGGAATCCACTTGGAATACTTCTTCTTGGATGAACACCAGTTGCAGTATCATGTTTATTATGGAGAATAGGTTCTGAATACTAGTTTTACAATTCCTGCATCTCACAGAGCAAACTACAATGATTCCCTTTATAACAAAATAAATTTGCATTCACCTGCACTTGACGAACAACATTAGCCAACCGTTTAGTACATGGATCTTCATGTTTAATTGCTTCATGAATTTCACCATCCGCAATTATACTGAATATTCTGGGAAGATTAGAGTTGTTGTGACCAAGGACAATTGGGTTGTTACTGATGGAGATCAAAAAAAATATACACGTTACAAAATATGCCAGCGTTAGCATTCTAATTAAAAAGATAAATGTAGATTGTGTGTATGTAAGTTAATTGCTTTTCAAGACATTCCTGATTAGAACTGCACATTCATATCTGAAGTTATTCATCATCATTAAATGCATCCTGTTCTAGAAGGAAATTCTATTTTTCTAATTTTAAGATCTGGCTAATTTGACCATTCCTTATTTATAAAGTTGGGCTACACTTTAGCAGAAAAGTTATGTGCCTTAGATAGGCTTCAGCAAAGCAAGCCAGCCCACTATGTGTTGGAAGTTTAATACTGTTATGTTGGGAAAGTCCATACAGCAGGGACTCGAGCACTATGGTAGGGAAGGCTTTGTATATTTTCAACTGATTTACTCCCTCCCTCCCTCCCAGAGCTGATGTAAAGTGGTACTGACTGGCTCCAAAAGGAAAGCCAACCAGCTTCCCTTGACCTAGAACAGGGGTTTCAAACACGCAGCCCACGAGCTCCTCGCGCCGCGCCCCCCCGCCCCAGCATTTACCTAGAGCAGCTTCAGCCCGATGCACACGGGGGGAGGGCAGGGCACGTTCCTGGCCAATGAATGGAAGCTGCTAGGGGCGATGCCTGAAGCAACACCACCACACACACACCCCTGCGCCCCTCCTTCCCCAGGTTCCATCCGCTTCCCGGAGCAGCGCGGGGGCAGGGCAGGCAAGCAGGGAGCCTGCCTTGCCCCTGGTATGCGCCAAAGCCTGCCCCTGAACCCTTCCTGCAGTTGAACCCCCTCCCCTGAGCCGCCTGCCGCACCTTGCACCTGACCCCCACCCTGAATCCCTTGCTGCACCCTGCATCCCAATGCCCTGCCCTAAGCCCCCAACTGCACCTCTCCTGCACCCCGATCCCCTGCCCTGAGCCCCTGCCACACCCCTCCTGCACTCCCTGGGGGCAAGGAGGGGGTGCAGATTTTGGGGAAGGGGTTGGAAGAGGCAGGGCAGGGGCAGGGCTTCATGGAAGGAGTGGAGTGGGGACAGGGCTGAGGGCAGCAAGAGGAAGATGTCAGTAATGCAACCCTCAGGCCAATGTACTAGTCCTCATGTGGCCCTTGTGGCCATTTGAGTTTGAGACCCTTACCTAGAGTGAGGAATGTCACAATGCAAGGACTCTGAAATATGAAAAGGGTTAGTGCTAGTCAATCAAAGGAGTTGAGAAGATTAAAGGGAGTTATGTAAAAGTCAGGGAGAATAAGACAGCCTCAAATGGTATTGAAGGCTGCTGACAGATCTAACAGTATCAGCATGGGCACACAATTATCCATCACCAGGATATCTACCAATGCCACCAGTACCATTTCAGTTTCAAACTTTGGTTTATACTAAGCATCATGAGATTTGACACTTTAGATACTCCATGAGTTCTCATCACAATCTGCTCTATGATTGTAAGCCAAAAATGAAAGATCTAATCATAGGGCTGGAAGGGACCTCAAGTCCAGCCCCCTGCACTGAGGAAAAACAAGCCCCCTACACTTAGGCAGGACCAAATAAGCCTAGGTAATCCCTGGCAGGTTTGTCCAACATGTTCTTAACCTCCAATGATGAGGGTACCACAACCACCCTCGGAAGCCTTTTCTAGTGCTTAACTACCCTTTACAGTTAGAAAGTTTTTCCTAATCTCCAACCTAAATTTCCATTGCTACAGATTAAACCCATAACCTCGTGTCCTACCTTCAGTGGATATGGAAAACAAGTTGGTCACCATCCTCTTTATAACAGCCCTTGGCATATTTAAAGACTGTTCGCAGGGTCACTCTCAGCCTTTTCTCAATACTAAACATGCCAAGCCTTTTCTTTTTAAAACTTTTCCTTATAGGTCTGGTTTTCTAAACTTATTTTTGTTGCTCTCCTCTGGACTCTCTCAAATTGTCCACATCTTTCCTAAAGTGTGACACCCAGAACTCAACACACTATTCCAGCTGAGGCCTCACCAGTGCTGAGTCAAGTGGGACTATTACCTCCACCGTCCTACTTACAAACACACCTCTTAATAGACCCCAGAATATCAGCCTTTTTCACAACTGAATTACACTGTTGACTTATATTAAAATTGTGATCCACTATAACCGATTCTTTTCAGCAGTACTACCACCTTGCCAGTTAATTCCCCATTTTGCAGTTGTGCATTTGATTTTTCCTTAAGTGTAGTACTTTGCCCTTGTCTTTATTGAATTTCATCTGGTTGATTTCAGACCAATTCTTCAATTTATCAATGTTCTTTTGAATTCTAATCCTGTCCTCCAAAGTGCTTGCAATCCTTCCCGGTTTGGTGTCATCAGAAAATTTTATAAATATAACCTCCCTTTCAAGTCATTAATGAAAATATTGATTAATACTGGACCCAGGACTGACCCCTGCAGGACCCTGCTAGATATGCTCCCCCACAACAGTGTGATACCAAACCACTGATAATACTCTGAATGCAGTCTTTCAGTTATCTAGTAAATTCATCTAGAGTGCACTTCCCTAGTTTCCTTTTGAGAATGTCACATTGGACTGTATTGAAAGCCTTACTAAAAATCAAGATACTGTATATCATGTCTACCGCTTCCCCACCCTCTAGGCCAGTGTTTCTCCACCTTTTTGATTTCAGAGACCGGCTTACTGCCTTCCTAAACTGTGCCAGGGAGACCTCAGGGACTAGCACTGGTCCATGGACCAGTCACTGAAAAACAGTTTCTAGGCCATTAACCCCATAAAAGAATTAAGTGGATTTGGTATGACTTGTTCTTGATAATTTGGCTATTCCTTATAATCCTATTATCCCCTAAATGCTTACAAACTGATTGTTGAATATTTGTTTCAGTATCTTTCTAGGTATTAAGTTAGACTATAATTCTGTGGGTCCTCTTTGTTCCCCTTTTTAATGATAGGTACTATATGTTTGCCCTTCTCCAATTCTCTGGGACCTAAACTGTCCTCTGGGACCTCACCCACCCTCCATGAGTTCTCAAAGATAACTGCTAACAGTTCTGAGATTGCTGCAGCTAGTTCCTTAAGTACCCTAAATGAATTTCATCAGACCCTGCCAACTTGATTATACTGAATTTATCTAACTTATCTCTGCCATTGCAGAGATGCTAAATTAATTCTTTGCATCACTTCACTGCAGAGGAACGTAAGGGAGATTCCCACACCTGAGCTGTCCCAAACTGAGGTCTCAATAGAGGTGATTTTGGAACAAATTGATAAGTTAAATAGTAATAAGTCATCAGAACCAGATGGTATTCACCCAAGAGTTCAAGGAAATAAATATGAAATTGCAGAACTACTGACTACGGTATGTAATCTATCACTTAAGGTCACCAGATGACTGGAGGACAGAGCATGTAACCAATTTTTATAAAAAAGACTCCAGAGATGACCCTGGCAATTACAGGCTGGTAAGCCTGACTTCAATATCAGGCAAAATGGCTGAAGCTATAGTAAAGGAAAGAATTATCAGGCACATAGATGAACACAACATGCTGGGGAAGAGCCAACATGGCTTTTGTAAAAGGAAGTCATGCCTCAATCTATTAGAATTCTCAGAATGTCAGCAAGCATGTGGACAAAGGTGATTCAGTACATATAGTGTACCTGGACTTTCTGAAAGCCTTTGACTAGGTCCCACACCTAAGGCTCTTAAGTAAACTAAGCAGTCATGAGATAAGAGGTAAGGTTCTCTCATGGATCAGTAATTAGTTAAAATATAAGAAACAAGAGGGCAGGAAAGAAGAAATAAGGCAAATAGCAGGGGCCTCAAGAATCTGTACTGGGACCAGAACTGTTCAACATATTCATAAGTGATCTGGAAAATGGAGTGAACAATGAGGTGGCAAAATTTGAAAGTGACATAAAATTCCTCAAGATAATTAAATCCAAAATTGACTGCAAAAGCTACCAAGGGATTGCATAAAACTGGGTGAATGGAGCAACAAAATTGCAGATGAAATTCAATGTTGATAAATTCAAAGTAATACACATTGGAAAACAATCCTGACTATACATTCAAAATGGAGTCTAAATTACCGTATATACTCGTTCACAAGCTGAATATTTTTGGTAAAAAGGTGACGCATCAAAGAGCGGGGGTCGGTTTATAACCAGGTCTACACCAAAATTTGATGGATTTTAAAAACTCTGTGGAATCATTGAATTGATTATCTAATACACTGTCGTTTTATTTACTTGGGAGTATCTGCCGGCATGGAGCCCTTCGGCTCACTGTGGCCATGGTTTGCCATTCCCAGCCAATGGAGCTGCCTTCCTGCAGCTCCTATTGGCTGGGAACAGCAAGCCACAGACACTGGTAACTGAGGGGCTCCAAGCCTGTGAATGATCAAGGTAAACAAAACGTCCAGGCCCACTAGCGGCTTACCCTAATGGGCCAGGGTCCAAAGTTTGCCAACCCCTGAAATATAGGGTCGTCTTATGAAAGTCAGTTTTTGCTATTTTTACCTAACTATGTTTGGGGGGGGGGGGGGAGAGGAAGAGCTTATAAACGAACGGGCTAATGAACGAGTATATTAACACTCAGGTTAGATCTTGGAGTCACAGTGGATAGTTCTCTAAAAATATCCATTCAATGTGCAGTGGCAGTCAAAAAAGCTAACCATTTTAGGAACTCTTAGGAAAGGGACAGACTATAACAGAGGAAACAAAGCTGCTATATAAATCCATGGTATGTTCACATCTTGAATACTGCATGCAGTTCCAGTTGTCCCATCTCAAAAATGATATATTAGTATCACAAAAAGTACAGAGAAGGCCAACAAAAATGATTAGGGGTATGGAACAGCTTCCATCTGAGGAGAGATGAAAGACTGGAACGGTTCAGCTTGGAAAAGAGATGACTAAGGGGGGGTATGATACAGGTCTATATAATCATGAATGGTGGGGAGAAAGTGAATAGGGAAGAGTTCTATACCCCTTCACATAACACAAGAATCAAGGGTCACCCAATGAAATTAATAGGCAGCAGATTTAAAACAAACATAAGGAGGAACTTCATACAACACACAGTCAACTAGTTGAACTCATTGCCAGAGTAGATTGTGAAGGCCAAATGTGTAACTGGGTTCAAAAAAGAATTAGGTAAGTTCGTGGAGGATAAGTCCATCAATGCCTACTAGCCAAGATGGTCAGAGACAACCCCATGCTCCAGGTATTCCAAAACCATCAACTGCCATAAGCTGAGACTGGACAACAGGGGATGGACCATGCAATAAATCGCTCTGTTCTGTTCATTCCCTCTCAAGCATCTGGCACTGGCCACTGTTGGAAGACAGGATACCAAGCTAGATGGCCATTAGTCTGACCATGGCCATTCTTATATTCTTAAATATTCTTTAACCCCTTCTTTCCCTATTTTGGCTTGTGTTCCTTCCATCTTGTTGTTAATATTAATTGTGTTGATTATCTGGTCAACATTAACCTTTTTAATGAAGAATGAAGCAAAACAACATTAAACATGTCAGCTTCCTGATGTCATCAGTTATTAGCTCTCCTTCCCTGCTATGCAGAGAACCTACACTTTCCTTCATTCTTCTCTTGCTCCTAATATATTTAAAGAATCTTATTGCCTTCAAGATGTAATACACTGTATGCTTATCCTTTCTTTGTCCCTACATGCTTATGCTATTCTTTTGTTCTCCTCAGCAATTTGCCTGTGTTTCCACTTTTAGTAGGATTCCGTTTTGTTTTGATTAAGGTGGAGAATTCAGGTAGCAAGTTTTTAGCTATATCAGAAGTTGGGATATTTATCAGTGATCATTTACCATCTATTTCTTGATTGCAAACCTTACACCGATCAGCATGAGGTTGAAGGTCTCTGTGTTTTCCCAGTTTTGTGACAGAATAAAGCTGTCAACAGCTGAATGCATGGATTGTGGGCTGCCTACCGATCTTTGAAAAGAAGTCTACATATCACCCAATGGTCAAAACTTTCCAGAAGATTCTGGGCTTTCATACAGTTTGTAAGCACTTCCAAGACTGGAAATCTATACTGAGAACACTGGAAGGAGAGAGAACCTATTTAGGTAGTTTTAAAATTCACTAAGACTTCACTGATTGCCACTACTTCAGAACTGCAATAAGGGAGATACCATCACTGTACTCAAACTGGACTATTTGCATTGTTTCACTGTTTACTTCTTATATAGCTGCTCCAGGAACACCTGAAAGATCCTGCAGCTGCCCAGCCCCTTCCCATTTTATCATAGATATTTTTTTAGTAAGAGTCAGGGACAGGTCACTGGCTTCCATTAATTTTTCTTTATTGCCTGTGACCGGTTCGTGACTTTTACTAAAAATATCCATGACAAAATCGTAGCCTTACTAATGGAATATGAAAGAATGACATTAATTTTCATGTTCAAGATAATGTGTATACATCTGCTAGAGAAATAAAAATGAGTATAAGTCCCATTATTACAGAATGTGTACAAGAAAAATAAGCAGGCTGCAAGTATGCTTATTTTATGCATTATATCAAGGTACATTTTAACCTTACCTCTCAATTAGGTCACACAGGTAACTGAAAGTATGAACAGCTTCTTCTTTGTCTTCATGTAGCGGAAGCCATGATAACCAGTGTGGCAGGACTTCCTCAACATTTACACAATCAGGTTTGAACTTCATGATCTTCCCTACGGCTGAAATACAGTTCTCTGTTGCATTGACGTTCTCTTTGGTTTTGGCATCTGGTGACTGAATAACTCTCACCAGCAATGGAAGCGCCTCTGTAAAAGTGCAAAATTAGGAAAAAACCTCATGTATAGCCAAGTTAAATGCTTGCACTTGAGCAATAGTGTTTCACACTAGAGCACTAAACCTCTTGCAGACAAGCTTAACTTTAAATATGGGTAGTTTAAAAAAAGTTAAATGTAGTTTCAAATAATTCATCTGTTTAAGTCTCTCCGCTTCTTTTGTGGCTTTCCAATCTTACATTTTAAAGAGGATTTCTCCCCTGCAGCCTTGTTGCTGTGTGAAAGACATAAAAATACGTACTGACTACGTAAAAGGCACACAAAATTGATTGACTATTCAAGGGAAGCAATGAAACTGACAGCTACCGAACATCCAACATTAACCTGAACGGTAATAAAACATTGTCCATAGCCCTTCAGTTGTGGTAATGTTACTTGTAATGGGTAGAATTTTTTTTTTTTTAACTATATACAGTTTTAAATTTACAGTCTCAAATTGGCTTAGTAAAAGTACACAAATGGCAAAGCTCGACTAGATTAGCATTTCTCAAATGGGGGTCCTTGAGGGTACTCCAATAGGTCCGCAGACCCTGCCGATTAACTCTTCCTCCACCCTCCCAGTGCCTCCTGAACCACTGTTCCCAACATGCAGGAGGCACTGGCATGGGGCGTGCTCAGGGGAGGGGCAGAAAGAGGCAGGGAAGAGGAGGGGCGTAGGTGGAACGGAGCCGGGAAGAAGTAGGGTGGGGGTAGACCTTGGTGGAAGGGCTGGAGTGGGGGCTGAGCAGGGGGCTTGGAGGTCCCTGAGAAATTTTACATCAAAATGGAGGTCCTTGAGTTGCTAAAGTTTGAGAACCACTCAACTAGATTAAGAACCTGATGACACAGCATATACTGAGCAAGAGAATATATGTATTTGTTATATGTTACATATATGCACTTCTTAAAATAGGCAATAAAAAAAGTTCAGAAGGGCCACATTATCCTGTCTGCTAAATCCACTTTACACTACTCAGATGACACAAGCAGAAATAAACTCGCCTGAAAAAGCTAGGGAAGGTGGTTACTTACTTTGTACAGTAACTAGCGTTCAAAATGTTTTGTCCCTATGGAGGCTCCATTTCAGGATGTGCATGTGCCTATGCATGCTTGATTGGAGATGTAATCAGTAGTGCCTGAGGGTCCGCACTTGTGTACTACATGTCCTCATGCTCCAGTGTAAGGGTATATAGAGAAAAGCAGGCCCACTGCAGCTCCAATTCCTTCTCAACTAGGAAGTCCAAAAGAATGACTGAAGCAGAGGGCAAGGAGGGCAAATAGTAGTTTGTCACTGTGGGTGCTCCACCGGAGAAGTCCAATTACTGTAATTACAACCTAATTAAACCTGTCCCTCGATCAGTTATCCCTGTGGTGCTCCACAGCAGGAGATTCTCAAGCAGTACATCAATTATGGAGGAGGCTGCTCAGGAGGTGGATTCAGTATGGAACATAAAACAGTCACCAAAAGTTAGGCCGGCTCTGGAAGCATGCCAAATAGCATAGTTCTGGAAAAACATATGCACTGATGACCAGGTTGCAGCTTTGCAAATATCTGAGACGAACACCTTCTTCAGTAAGGCTACAGAGGTAGACTGGGCTCTGGTGGAATAAGCAATCACTAGGACAATGATGTACCTCTGAGGCATTGTAACAGGTTAATAAGCATCCCAACACCCACTTAAACAGCCTGTGGGAGGAGATTGGATCCTCTTTCATTCATTCTGTGATAGTGATGAAAAGTCTAGGAGAAGCCCTGAAGGGTTTAGTCCTGTCAAGAAGAGCTCCAGTTTTTTACCTTATGTCTAGCATATGGAGACTAGCTTCTTCTCTTGAAGAGCGAGGGCTGGGACAAGACACTGATAGGTGAGTGTCCTGATTAATATGGAACTCTGAATATTACCTTAGATAGGAAATGAGGATAGGAACGTAATGTTACCATGTCATGATGAATACCACGTACACTAGGTCAGCCATAAGGGCCCACAGCTCTCCAAGCCAAGGTGATGGCTATAGGAAAGATCATGAAAGATAAATGAAGGAGGGAACAGCCCACCCATAGGTTCAAATGGGTTTTTTCCCCTCAGTGCATTGAAAACTAAGTTGAGGTCCATAGAAGAGTAGGTTCCTTGAGGTAGGAAAAAGGTTAAACAGACTTTAACGAACCTTGCAATAGTCAGGTGAGTGAAGAACGAAAACTCTTCAACTGGGAAGGTGGGGAGGGGGAGGAACGGAAGGAGGGAAAGAAGGCTGCAATGACAGCCAGTTAAACCTTAACTGAGCTCAATGATAACCCCGTGGTTTTCATGTTTAGCAGGTACTCAAGAATGTTGGAAAGGGAAGACTTGAGAGGAGGTACAGGTCAGAGACTGCACCAGATCTGGACACATTTCGACTCTTCCATTACAAAGAACATAGTTGCATTTTCTACTATTGCACATTGCTGTTTGGAGAGCAGTTCTGGTCTATACTAGAGGTCCAGAGAGCTATTAGCAATGATGCCCTGAAATGAAGTGACAAGAAGTTGGGATGGACAGTGTATCCTGACACCTGGGTTAGATCTGCTGTCAAAGGAAGGCAGAGGGGTGGTTGCAGGGACAGTTGGAAGAGCAGTTAGAACCATATCTGCTTTGGCCACAATGGCATTATGAAGATGGTCCTTGATCGCTCCTGTTTCAACCTGTTCAGGACTTTGAGGAAGTAATGATGTCACGAGAAAAAAAATATAAGAGTACATGCTCTTGCTATCTCTTGGCCTTATCTTCCAGCAAGCTGTGATCATGTCCTCTTCTCAAGCAAGATAGTCAGGACTTCATGTTTATGGCATCAAAAATCTCTGGAAGACCTCAGGTAAGAAATCTTCCAGAATACTGCATCATTGAACTCCCACTCATGCATGGTCATGGCAGAAAACCTTGCTCAGGGAGTCTGCTACAGTGTTCTATAGCCCCGGTAGATGAACCACTGATCTGTGTGCTCAGATATACACCAGTTCCATTATGTTGTGGATTCTGTGCACAAAGATCAGGATCTTGCTCCTCAACGATTTACATAATACATTGTTATTCAGCACTGAGTGGCTCCTAATATGGAGTATCAAGCAATGGCAAGCATAATGGACTCCCCAATTCTAAAATGTGACTACAGTGGCCTCCTGTGGGATTCAACTTGCCCCAAGCTGTAAAGTCTTGAAAGTGAAATGTAACTCCCACACAGACTTTTTGCCCCCACACCTGTTGAGAGAAGTTGAGGACCATCTGGAGTATTGATAGTCAGTTGGATAAACTGTTTAATCCGTGTGTAAACTGCCCTTAACCAGGCTTGAAGACAATGGGAGTGTAATCTTGCCAACAGTATTACAGCAAGGTACAGGCTGCTATGTGGCCCAGGAGTTGAAGGCAAGCCTTTTGCTGTGGTGTGTAGGCTCCGTTACATTGTAAAAACAAGCCTGGACTTTCTAACAAACCTGCCTGTGGGAAAACATGCTCTGAGGTAATGGAGTCCAGAGTGGCCCCTATGAAGTCTATTTGTTGTGTGTGTTTCAGCGCAGACTTCTCCATCGAGGCAGAGACCCAAAGAGTGGAACAGTGATAGGGCCTTGCCGGTTGCTGACTGTACCTTCAGAAACAAGGGATCCTTCAGAAAGTCAGTCATCCAGACAGGAAAAGACAGATATGGCAATGGGCTACAATAGCTAAGAGAACTTGGATAAAGGCCCTTAAGGTGGTGGAAAGGCCAAAAGGTAGGAAACTGTATTGGGAGTGGTCCCTGCCAATCTTAAAACAAAAGAAACACCTGCGTGAGGGGTACATATAGGAAAATAAGCATCCTGAAGATTGAGAGACAAGTCAATCTCCCAGATCAAAAGGGGGTTATTACTGAGAGTTACCATTCTGAAATGCTGGAAGAAGATGAAGAGTTTCAATGTCCTGTCTCCAACATCCATTCTTCTTGGGGACTAAGTACTCCTTTTCTGATGAAGTCCAGTGGAACAGGTTTGATCGCCCCCATAGTTAGAAGGGACTGTATTGTCTGTTTTAGGAGAGTCCCATAAGCAGCATACCTGAAGTGGGATGGAAAGAGGATGGGGAAGAGGCGATTGAACTGAATGGAACAGCCCACTGAAAACACTTCCAGGATCCATCTGTCAGAGGTGATAAGTTCTTAGGCAGGCAATGGGAAAGGAGCACCATGCGGTGTTGAGGGGGGATTGGTATAACATATGGTCTGGAATGGGAGACAGGTCATGACTCTTGACCAATTGGTCAAAACAACTGTTCTGAGAAAGTCAGACACTTATGTAACTGAAGGATAGCCCTTTCTTAGAGAATCTGGGCTTCTTTCTAAGAGGTTCCACAAATCTCGTGGGCTACAGTGGACTGGGCAAGCCTATGGAGCTGCATTTCCAGCATACTGAATTTTCTTTTTGCTGCAGGTGTGTAGATGCTGAGGGACTGCAATGATGCCCAGAAGTCTTTTTGTGAATGGAGGGACCAGTCTGCAATATTAGTAAACAGCTTAAGACCCAGAAAGGAAGATTCTCCAGTGTTTTCTACTTTTTGGAGTAGGCTGGAAGATTGGAACCAAAAACTCAACACATGACTATACCAATAGCCATATAGTGCATAGCTGCATTGGCAGCATTGAGTGAGGCCTTGGCAATCATCTGTGATGGGGGTTTGAAACTACTCCTCCTAGTCCTATGACAGAAGTTCAATAAAATGCGAGAACTTAGAATATTTTGGGAAATTATATTTTGCCACCAGGGCTTGGTAGCTGACTACTCTGAATTGCAAAGTGGCAGAGGGGTAACTCTTTCAGCTAAAAGGATCTAGCCCTCTCAGCTCCTTGTCAGACAGCACTGATCTAGACAGTGGTGTTGTCTGTTCCTTTTGTTAACAGCATCAACAACCAAATAGGTGGGGCTTCAGTGGAAGAAAGTACTTTGAGCCCTTGGGGGTGAATACAGTATCTTTTCAATCAGTCCTCTTACAAGTGGGTGGTATGGTAGCTGGAGTTTATCACACCACATGGGCTGGTGACATCAGTGTTGATGGGCAAGGTGATTTTGCCTTGGAGAATGTCCTGAAAGAAATGTTGATGTTCCTGTATCTCTTTAGCAAGATTTGTAAGGCTTCTGCAATCCTTTTAATAAATTCCTGGAAGGCCCTGAAATCATCTGCACTGGAAGGCAGTGGGAAGGGGGGAGAGTTGTGTCTAGTGACCAGAAAGATCTGTGGGAAGGAGGTTGTTGGCCACTTCTGCAATTAGCTTCTACTCCTCTGGAGAATCCCTGTGTGGGATAAGACCTGGTGTTGGTGGTTGCTGTTCCCTAATGTGCTCTCTTACATGAGAGTATCCTTTAAAACTGCTCACATTAGGAGGCCTATGGTTTCCAATAAGTCCACTGTGGTTAGATGTAAGGAAAAGGGGGTAGTACTCCAAGATTGATCCTGCCAGTGTTGCCAAGTGTATCTCCCGTTGGGAGCGTCTTCCTCAGGACATATCCCAAAAGAGGAAAGGTAGTTGGAGGAACCCTGAAGCGATACCTAACAATGAGTGCATGAACCATCAGAAGGGCAAGGTGTTGGTACCAGTGGTTGTGTTGGTACTGGGAGCCAGTGAGTGACCAATAACCTGAGAAGCGATTCAGACTCTGAGAACCAAACATTTTCGTGAGAGAGGAACCTAGATGGTACCATGGATCTGGATAGCGTTCCTCGGGAGTCAGCACACTGGGAAGTACCAGAGACTGTACTGAAGATTTGGGCTCGTAGGTGTTTAAGGAGTTCTTGTGCTTCAGAGGCACTGAGTCCAGTACCGATGATGCTCCTGTTTGCTGCTGGCTGGCTGGCTGGCTGGCTGCTTGGTACTCAGAGAACTCTTTTGAACCTGTGCTGGGGTCTTTGTACCAGGAGGAGGATAGAAGATACAGTACTCATACCAGGATGTGAGGTATCTTTAGATGGAGTTTGAGAAGGTGACTTCCCCCTCCTTTTGTTTTTTGTTCTGGAGAATAGGGTCTTTTTTTGGTGGTCTGGAAGACTCTGAAGGGCCCCCATGGTCACTGTGGTGCTTTGAGCAGCTGAAGCTGATGTACCAGGGAAGGATGGGGTGGGAGGGCACCTCAGATCTTGTAGGTCTCAAAGAAGGTTTTATAAGAAGGAGTTTTACTCTAGCCTCCTCAGTTTAAATCTGCCTTTGAATGCAGTGCAGATCTTACATTTGAAAGGGGCGTGAGTCTTATCAAGACAGCAGAGGCAGCTAGAATGTCTGTTGCTGCAGGAGAAAGATCTGTGAGCAGGTCTGACAGTGCTTGAAATCTGGAGTCTTGGGCATAAGTGGTTAGGAAAGGCTACAGATGGAAGGCTATGCTGAATGAGTTTCCTAACAAGTTATGTTGAATGATAGGCCCAAATTGGGGGGAAAAAGAGAGAGAAGGGGACCCCTCCCCCCAGCACAAATTGTGCTAAAACTAGGAAGAAAATATTAAAAAGAGTAAGAAAAATTAGCAAGTTACCCACACAGCTAAGTGACACCCAACGTTCCATCTTGAGCCACAAGCAGTTGAGCAGGAATCGGGAGTGGCAGTGGGTCCACTCTTCCCTATAATCCTTCCTTCAGAGTACAAGAATGTGTAGGTGAAGGAGCAGACCCACGGATGCTGCTGACAAAATCTCCCACAAAAGCGCATGGGCAAATGCACACCCTGAACTGAAGCACACATGGGAACAATTAGTCGAAGAATAAACAGTCATCTTCACTAACTGTGTTCACATGAATTCCACTTCTGGTGCACATGCACCCCAGGCATATGACAAATTGTTTTTAGCTATCAGTGTCCATTGGGACTGTGCCTGCATCTTGGATGTTTGCATGGCCCCCTCCCCGAACATAAAAATGGAGCAGGTCCAACAATTCCTCAGCTCCATTGCCAGTAGTACAGCATACTGTAGCTATAATATTCTGTAGAAGCAGGTAAGTAGGGTGAGTTGTGGAATCCATCTGGACAACACATCTTGAAGAGCCAGTTACTGAAGACCATCAAACGTTACTTCCAAGTGATTTTCAACATGGATTCCTCTTCTGGTGACTAGGAAGCTGTTACCTCAGAATTATGAGGTGGGTCTGAGAGTCGTATTTAAACAAAAATTGTAGCACTGCTTTATGAAAAAGGACATCTGATCTTGAAGCGTCAACTAAGGAACAGTGCTAGATAAAAGTGTGGACTGATCCCCTGTAGCCATCTTGCAAATTTCTGAAATAGGAATGCTTCTCAAGGAGGTTGCCTGATCCCGGATGGAATAGGCTTTAACCTGCCTGGGTGGATTTAACTTAGCTATCACATTCTAAAACAGCTGGATATTTACGTAGACAATCTTTGGGTGGAAAAAGCTTGACTCTTAATACTGTCTGCAAAGGCTACAGTCTGGGGGAGCTCCTGAAGAGTCTTGTGCTATCCAGATCACATGAAAGAGCCCAAACTACATCCATAGTGTAAAATTTAGCTTCCCTCCAAAGCAGGTCTTGGGAAAAAAATCCATTGATTCATCTTCCAGTTAAGTGAAAACTGGAAACAATTTTAGGCTGCACCCCAAGTTCCTTCCAAAGAGTCACCTTAATTTTATGGAACACTGTATAAGGTAGATCAGCCGTAAGGCCCTGAATTTCCCCTACCTTATAAGCTGATGTTATTTGCAAGCTGTCATGGGATAAGAGAGAAGGTCCTCTGATGGATTGGTAACCGGTTAAAAGATAGTAAAACAAAGGGTAGGAATAAATGGTCAGTTTTCAGAATGGAGAGAGGTGAATAATGGTATTCCCCTGGGGTCTATACTGGGATCAGTCCATTACAATACATTCATAAATCATCCGGAAAAAGGGGTAAACAAACGGGGCAAAATTTGCAGATGATATAAAACTACTCAAGATAGGTAAGCTCCAGGCAGACTGTGAAGAGCTACAAAAGAATCTCTGAAAACTGAGTGTCTGGGAAACAAAATGGCAGATGAAATTCAATGTTAATAAATAAAAAGTAATCAACATTGAAAAACAATCCCAACGACACATATAAAATGATAGGGTGTAAATTAATGGTTACCACTCAAGAAAGATCTTGGGAGTCATTGTGGATAGTTCTCTGAAAACATGCACTCAATGTGCAACAGAAGTCAAAAAAGCAAACAGAATGTTGGGAATCATTAAGAAAGAGATAGATAAAACAGAAAACATACTGCCTCTATAATTCCATGGTACACCCACATCTGGAATACTGCATGCAGATGTGGTCGCCCCATCTCAAAAAAGGTATTGGAACTGCAAAAGGGTCAGAAAAGGACAACAAAAATTAGGAGGGGTACGGAACAGCTTCCGTATGAGGAGAGATTAATAAGACAGACTTTTCAGCTTGGAAAAGAGACTACTAAGGGGGGATACGATAGAAGTCTATAAAATCATGATTGGTGTGGAGAAAGTAAATAATTATTTACTCCTCATAACACAAGAATTAAGTCACCAAATGAAATTAATAAGCAGCAGGTTTAAAACAAACTAAAGGAAGATTTTTTTCATTCAAAGCAGTCAGTCTCTGGAACTCTTTGCCAGAGAACATTCTGCAGGCCAAGACTATAAAAGGGTTCAAAAAACAAACTAGGTAAGTTCATGGAGGATACATCCATCAATGGTTATCAGACAGGATGGGCAGAGATGGTGTTCCTAGCCTCTGCCAGAAGCTGGGAATGGGTAACAGGGGATGGATCACTTGATGATTACCTGCTTTGTTCACTCCCTTTGGGACACCTGGTATTGGCCACTGTTGGAAGACAGGATCCTGGGCTAGACGGACCTTTGGTCTGACCAAGTATGGCCGCTCTTATGATCATTTATGACTGTGTCTTGTTCACAACACACCTGTTAATACATCCCAGAATCATGTTTGCTTTTTTTGCAAAAGCATCACACTGTTGACTCATATTTAGCTTGTGGTCCACTATAACCAGTGGTGAGCTCCTGGTCCATGCAAGCCAGTTGTTAAATTTTTAAGCAGTTTTAGAACCAGTTGTTAACCCACTTCCCTGCAAAGGGACGCTG
This sequence comes from Gopherus evgoodei, assembly GCF_007399415.2. NCBI lineage: Eukaryota > Metazoa > Chordata > Testudines > Testudinidae > Gopherus > Gopherus evgoodei. The sequence goes on along the minus strand of NC_044322.1, from coordinate 96,991,622 downwards.
CGGCTTTGATGGGCTCCGGCCGGGAAGTGATGTAATTCCTCCTCTGGCTGCCAGGGGAACTGCGTGAGCCATGCAGGCCGCTGCCTAGCCCTGTTGCTGCTACTGCTCCCCTGGCCCTGGGGCTCCCGCTGCTGCCTGGTGGGTCCCCAGCTGCTCTGTTGGGCCTGGGCTGCGTCCTGCTGCTTGGGCTGCTCCAAGCCGCTCTCCCCGTGAGTACCCACCACCCTGCCCACAGCCAGCCCCTACCTCCAGTCAGCCCCCCACCCCGTCTCCAGCCAACCCCACACCCTCCTGCCTTGCCCACAGCCAGCCCTGCACCCCTGGCCTCCAGCTAGCCCCGCTCCATGCCCTTTCTGCAGCCAACCCTATATCCACTGGTGCCCTGCACTTCCCAGGGCAGTAACCCTGCACATCTGCTTCAATGAGGGGGGCAGGGAGCAGCTGAGACCCACACATGTGCACACCCTAGGGTGACCAGACAGTAAGTGTGAAAAATCAGGATGGGGATGGGAGGGTAATAGGAGCCTATATAAGAAAAAAAGACCCCAAATTTGGGACAGTCCCTATAAAAATCGAGACATCTGGTCACCTAAGCACACCCCCAGGGCATGGCAGGGACCTACACATGTGAAACGGAGCTCATTTCTAGTTCAGGCCCATCTTTTTATAAAAAACCACTTTAGGTAGAGTTAACATACATCCATATTTTCCTGGACATGTCAGGCTTTAAGAACCAAAAAGAGCCATCTGGGAGGATGAACAAGTTTTCTCTCTCCCTCCTTAGGACACCCTTTTAGATACCTAAAAACTGCTACCATGTCCCCTCTGTCTCCTCTTTTCCAAACTAAACAAACTCATTTCTTTCAGCCTTCCTTCTAGGTCATTTTCTCTAGACCTTTTATCATTCTTGTTGCTCTTCTCTGGACCTTCTCCAGTTTCTCCACATCTTACCTTATCAGCTCTCTGAGCTTACCAAAATCCACCTTCCTGAAATCCATGGCTTCTATTTTGCTCTATTATGCGATTTCATATATAATCAATGTACGTAAAATAGATGTAAGTATTTAGGAATGAAAATAGAATTTTTTGGACACATTGATCCTTACAAGTAGTTATTCCATAGGAGAATGAATGTATTTTTAGATGACAGGCAAATTTTAAATTCAAGAAAGGGTTTAGTGTTTGGCAATGAACATTAAAAAGTTAACTTTCTTTGGGCAGGCCCATATTTTTACCATTTATAGGAGTTATTATTTGATGTAGAGTGGATGAACAGCACTGTTCGCATATATTCACTAAACTTAGAAAAGATTATCTCACTCTGAATACCTCACTTCAGTAAAGTCCACCTCAAACCAAGTTAGACCCAGCAGTCACGGCTTCATTTTTAAGCCTGTTCACATTAGGATGTGAAATTAACATTCCATTGAAGTGCATGCAGAGGTTCAGCTCTTTCATGGCGCAACTGTTTCAATCTACTACCACAGATTCTCCAAGACAGAACTACACTTTTGAAAAAGGCTGCGAGTTTGTCACAAAAGGTAATGGATTCCATGACCTGCATGACTTGTGCAGCGGCTGGTGCACCTGGCTCAGGGACAGCTCAGGCAGCCCCTGCACCAAGCGCACCAGCCGCTGCAGTCTCAGGCCCCCACAGCAGAGGTTTGGGTGTGGAGGGGGACTGGGGCACCAAACAGGGTGAGGCAGGCAGGCTCTGGGTAACACGTACCTGGGGGCCTCCCCGGAAGCAGTGACATCCCCTTTGCTCAGCTGCTAGGTGGAGAGTGCTGGCTGGGCAACTCCCATTGGCTGGGAACGGCAGCCAATGGGAGCTGCAGGGCCAGTGCCTACAGAAGGCAGCAGTGCGCAGGGCTACCTGCCCATGCTTCCGTCTAGCAGCTGAATGAGGGAGATGTTGCTGCTTCCGGGAAGCCCCCCAGGTAAGTGCCACCCAGAGCCTGCCTCACCTCATCCGGTGCCCCAACCCCTTCCCACATCCAAACTCTGTTGCTGCTGGGGGAGTGGCGGAGATGCACGGAGCTAGGTAGGGAGCCTGCGGCCCTGCCAACACCCCACCCGCAACACGAGCAGGGGTCCCGGGCCACTCGCCGCCACACATTCCTCCCCCCACCCCAAAGAAGCCAGACCACCCTCCCCCAGCACACAAGGGGCCCCCTAAAGTTTTATTCATTGGTACTTTTAGTAAAAGTCATGGGCCATAAATTTTTGTTTACTGTCCATGACTGTCCGTGACTTTTACTAAACTAACAGTGACTAAAACATAGCCTTATTTATTAACATGTGCTGATTTTAGAACCGAAACTCAGTGACCTCTCTGGGCCGCAGACCTACATACAGTGGTACCTTTTAAAAGTATATCATCATATTCTGGCTTGCTTTGGGACTTGCTTCTCCCCTCATCATTCTACAATCATTTTCAGTTGCTGATTTCATAGTTTGCCTCCAGATTTGTTCCCTGCAGCCTATTTTCCTTGTTCCCCTCCTACCCTATTCATCTTGGATTTCCAGTGCTTCTTCCTCTCCATAACACAACCATCCTGCCATTTATCAGGATCTCCTAGATTCCAATCTTTGGTCTACTCTTGGGCCCAAAATGTCCAAATTAAAACCAGGTGCTGCAGCTGCATAATCTGTTGTAGAGTGACAAATCTCTACATGTAATTCCAAAGCCATAATAGGAACAATGTCTGGACCAAACAGTAGAGAAATATTTATTACAAAGAAGACCTGAAAACAAGACTATAGCAAAATCTATGGAAATACTAAATCCTTGGGAATCCACAGATTCTTATGCAAACAATTTTTATTATGCCTAGTTACAGCATGATTTTTCCATTGCAGCACACTTATTCATTTTAAAATTAATTATATTTAATACATCTTGAAATACCTAACAATTAGTGTCTGTGAACCATACAGTAAAATCAAGTGAAGTAAAAATAAAGAGCCAATCTACTCAAATATACTAGGCCAACTCAAACTGAAGGGGAAAGCCAAATGTCTGCAGGGGTGATGTGACCGATTGCCAAAAAGGATCAGTTTCCAGATACCGTACAAAGAATAAGGATAAAAGATAAAAAAAATTAAGTCCAAGATATGGAAATACTATTGATTTTCGGCAAGTATTATTCATTAAAGGCAGCCAAACGGAACCTTTGGCAGAAAGTTCCAAAACTAAGGAATTTAAGACCAAGCAGGTTCCGCGCCCAACTCACTCCTAACTGATTCTTGGGTCACAACAAAGCTCATCTAACAGATTCACATTACACTTTTTTTCCACCTATAACTATTTCCTAATACTTGAAATTAGACAGAATGCAGTTTATAGGTAATTCTTTATCATTACTGCTTCTCCCTGAGGGCTATAGGATGGAGAATTTAATTAATAATGATGTAAATTATACAGTAATTGACTGTTGATAAGTGGAGTAAATATGCAAAATTTCTAGCCCATTCCTACAGAAATATTCAGAGCCAATTGTCATTTTGTCCATACTACATTTTTGTTATCTAAACCAATGGATTATCAGATTTAATTGAAGTGTCTTGTCTAAGAACAGATATTTGAAGAAGTTGACGATAAATGAAACACAAAACACTATCTCCATACTACAGCACTACTTTCTCCATACTAGAGCACCTTAAAAATTAACCTAACTGGCTCTGGTGTGAAGAGCACCAGAAGATAGTATTTTTTAGTTATGATTGTTTCAGTTGTAGCTCAACCTTCTAAATTCAAAATGCAGCTAGAGTTAGAGAGCAGAAATTCAGGAAAAAGCACCTGTGATAAGTATAAATTATTAAACTGCTCTAAGTCACAAGTGTTAGATTCCTCTGCTTCACACACAAGGAAAGTGCAGGTTACTTCAATCATACTTAAGGCCCCCTTCTTATTACATGTTTCTATACAATTTCTCCAGACATACAAAGCAGAGGGCTCAATCTTGCTTTCAGACATATGTAGCTGCATCCATCTTTTATAAAGTCAGTTACTGTGTACAAGTCAGTTTTTTACTGGATATACACTTGTGCTTATTTAAGAGCAAAATATTGCTTAGTGAATGTGTTTTTACATTTTTCAGTACAAATGTGTTTGCAAACAAAAATGTGATTAAGCAGGATAGGACCACAAATTTGGATAGCTTAGGTCACCTATTCTCTCCCCCCTCTCCCTTTTTTCTTAAATACTGATCACCACCCTCCCTAAAACACTCACTGGCATTTTATTCCAATACCGGAGATACGAGAATATGATCATTCATTAACATGGAGTTGACATTTCCTGGCAGAATCTCATGTTTTTAGCATAAGTATTATAATCTCTGGAGTTAGTTTTACAGGAATAGAAAGTAATGCATGAATATACATACCTGTGCAAAAAGGACGATAGCTCTCCCCACCAAACTGTGCCATAACTCCAACACCATAGGCAGCTGCTTGCCTAACCTCTGGGCTGTTGTCACATATTGACTGTAGCATTGGCCTCAGGAAGTATTCAGCATATTTGAATGAGGATGGGCTGCAGTGCTCTACGATGTCATCAAAAATGCATAACCCCCACTGTCTGTCTGGCCATGGCCTATGTGGACACTACGTAAAAAAATTAATTTTCTAAGCCACCTCAGAGTGTAACTGTTAATCAACTGCCATGATGCATACAAAAAGATGAATGATATCAAAATCAAATGTTTTTAATTGTGGAATTTAAGCTCCATTTCAAGTGCTACATGGGTTGACCTGAATTTAATCTTTACATAGGAATCTGTTCCTCTAATGACACTGATTGCAACACCACAAAGACAAAATCAAAAGGTAACTTTTGCAGTTTGAGGAGAGCAGTTAGACCAGCAGTCTCCAACCTTTTTATGCCCAAGATCACTTCTTGAATCGAAAGGCAACCCAGGATCTACTCCATCCCTTCCCCAAAGCCCTGTCCCACACACTCCATTCCTCCCCTTCCCCGTGTTCTCCCCTACCCTCACTCACTTTCACAGGGGTGGGGTTTGGGAGGCGGTGCGGGCTCTGAACTGGGGGGTTCACAGTATGAGGGGGTTCTGGGCTGAGCCTGGGGCAAGGGTGCAGGAGGGGGTGAGGGGTGCAAGCTCTAGGATGGAGTTTGGGTGCAGGAGTGGGCTCCAGGCTGGGGCAGAGCGTTGGGGGTACGAGAGGGGGCTTGGGGTGCTGGAGGGAGTTCAGGATGCAGGAGGGGGCATGGGGTGCTGGCTCCAGGAGGGGGCTCAGGACTGGGAGTTGGTGCAGCCTCCCACAAGGCAGCACTTACCTCCAGCAGCTCTCGGTCGGTGGCCGGCCCAGTGAGGCTAAAATAGGCTCCCTGCCTACCCCAGCCGCATACCATTCCCAGAAGGGGCCAGCGTGTCCCTGCAGAGGTGGGAGGGGCAGGGGCACATGGCTCATGCTCTGCCCCTCTCTGCAAGCACCACCCCTGCAGCTCTCCCAACTGCGGGGATGGTTTGCAGGCAGGACCAGCATGCAGAGGGAGACCCCTGCCCCTCCTCTCCCCCCCACACTGGCTGCTTCCAGGAGCAGCATGGGGCCAGGGTAGGGAGTCTGCTTTAGCAACGGCCATGCTTCACCACCGGAGATCATGATCGACTGGGAGATCCTCTAGGATTGACCAGTCGATGGCCGTCAATTGGTTGTTGACCACTGAGTTAGACTAATAAATGACTAATATATGTTGAATACAGAAGTTTTATACCCCCTTATCTCATGCCTAACTATTCCCACTAACCCCCTTCTCATTCTTTTTTGAGTCTTGTTCCATTAAAGTTCCTTCTACCTGGTGCACTTCCTCTTTCAAATCTCTCTCCAAAATACTTCTGGGAAGCATATCAGCAATGATCTATGACAGAAGGGTTAGTGAAAAAGAAACAAATGCACTGCTGTATGATAAAGAACCAGGTGACAAATTTGTTTGATTGTATTTGTCTAGACTATAAATTTCTTGGGGGAGAGCATGCCTATGTTTTGTACAACAAGGCATTCAGTGCTCTAAAAATAATTTGCCATGCCAGCATGAGATCTTATCCATGTACCATAACAAATCAGATTTAAATGGAAAGAATCCAAGATACTTACAATTAAATTGACAATTAGTGGTAGCAGTTGTTCAAACCATAGCAACACCTTCTCCTGGTAGCTGCTGAATATTGAGTGCAAGATATCTGACACTTTAGTCAGAATATAAACATCGCTGTCATCCTAAGAAGAAAAAATTGCTGATCAGAAAGGATACTTCTGATATTATTGCTATCTCAGAAGATAGAAACCATATCAAATATTAAAACTTCTGAATTTTGAACTAAAGCAATTTAAATTGGACACTTTCTGATAACTAGACACAAATAATTCAGAAGATTTATACCACTATCCAGTGACAGAACTACTTCACCTTGGTTCCCAACTACGTTACGTCAGAAGGATTTGTTTCAGAAGTGAGAGAGTAACAATGCACTATCAAAAGTGTAAAAACACAAAACATTTTACTATGACATCAGCCACTTTGCACCATGGAATCAAATCTGACTGTTTCCCTAAGCAACCCCCTTAGATGAGGACCTTTCCTATAGCTTCCTGATGCCTCAGTCTTTACAATGACATCAATTATATTATAGCCTGTTTTCTACTCTGAGCTCTTCCTTCCTTCTGCTGCAATAACCTGGACAATTTGAAACCTCTTATTCTCTATTATTGTCCCCCTGCATAGTGCATCTTTACCCTCCAAAATTACAATGAATTAAAGGGCTTAATCCTGCAGATTTTCTCTCTCTCACATACACACACACCTTAAATGGGACTTATGTGAGGATTGAAGAATTGGCCCTAGCAAGATCCCCTCTGACTCCTTTTGGGAGTTTTATCACTCTCAGTATGGTTGCTTTAATCAGTGCTCCACTCCTATTCTACACATTACAGCCATAGCAACAGACAGAAAGCAAAATGTCAACTGAGTCTAGCCTCTGATGGCCACACTACTAGCATGCCAATATTTTCACATCTCACACAGCGTGACAAGCTGCCCTGCAGGACAAAGTGGAGACTGCAACTTCAGGCTACTTCTGCACTGTCATGAAGTAACCAAAGTCCAAAATAAACTTTGGTGTGTACGTTAACTCACCCATGTTACTTTAAAAAGTTATTATTTTTAAAATCAGTAAGAAAAACTACCTTGTACAGTAACTGAAGCTCTTGGAGATGTGCCCCACTAAGGAGGCTCTGCTTCAGGACATGTGTGTATCCATGAACTCTTGACTGGAATTTTTCTAGTGTTCATACATATTCTCTAGATATGCTTGTGCTTGGATATAAGGGGATGAGACTCTCAGCTGCTCCAGTTCCTTCTCAATCACCAAAGTCCAGTGAGAAGGGAAGGAGGGCAGGTAGTGGGCTCCCATAGGAACACATCTCAAAGAACTCCACTTTCTGTACCACGTAAGTTACCTCTCCATCAAGTAGTGTTCCACTTCAAGAGATTCCCAAGCAGTACCCTCAATTACACAGGAGATGGATTCAGTATAAACCAAAAAACAGCATCACCAAAAGTCATATCAGCTCTGGTAGCAGGCATGAGAGCACAGTGCTGAGAAAACATGTGGACTGAAGACTAGAAGGACTGCCCTGCAGATGTCTGAGATAGGTAGGTTTTTCAGAAAGGCCACAATTATGATTCCACTCCACCAGGGCTCAGCCTGATAGAAGGGGAATATGCTTCATGAACAGATTAGGAAGCATCCTAAACACAGTCTGAATGGGTTTTGGGTGGAGATTGGGTGCCCTGTCATTAGTTGTGCGATTGAGAGAAAAAGCCCTGGAGAAGCCCTGAAGTGCTTAGTTCTGTTGAGGTAAAGATGGAGCTCTTCTTACATCTAGTGTATACAGCCTCACTTCCCTCAAAGAGACTTGGGATAAAATACCAGTAACTCAATCTCCTGATTAATGTGGAAACTTAAAGAAACTTAAAGTAGGAAGTGAGAGTGTGGACATAGTGCCACTGCTTAGCAATAGAATATAGAGTGTGGTGGATCAGCCATCAGCTATCCCAGCTCCCCTAACCCACCCCACTGAGGTAGCTGCTATAAAGAACACAGTGTGGAGGGCCAAAAGGAGGAAAAAGCTCTCCACAGGTTCAAATGGGGGTTTCCTCAGCACATTAAGGACTAAGTTGAGGTCCCATGGTGGAATAGATTTCTTAATAAGAGGAAAAGTGTGGAACAGGCCCCTAATGAACCTCGTTGTGTTTGGGTAGATAAAGAATAAAAATCCCTCAATGGGTGTGGGTCTGGGAGAGAGAGAAGCTGATGGGAGCCACATGAACTTAAACTGAACTCAACAATAATTCTGTGATTTTTAAATTTAGCAGATAACTGCAAGTACATCAGACAAAATATGAGAGAAGGTATAGATCAGGGGCTGTACCAAGCCTGACAGTTTCCACTTCTGTAGATAGAAAACCCACTATAAAGGAAAATTAAATACTCTTTGTATCTCTAGGGCAAAGTTTTGTTCTACACCAAAGAATCATTTAATAGTCATGTCTTGTGATGAAGCACTGAGAGACTGGGGCAGGAGATGGATCTTGACGCTTGAGTGAGACAATCCATTGTCAGGAGAAGGGGATCCTCTGTCAAGACATATGAATCAACTCGGGGAACCATACCTGTATCTTGGCCATGATGATGTTATAAGGATGGCTTTTGTTTCAACTTATTCAGGACCTTGAGCAGTAATGGCTTTGGGGACAAGCGTATAGCAATACATGAAGCCAAAGGATGACTACAGTGTCACATTGAATGGGGGCTTTGCCTTCCCCTCAAACAGTTGTCTGCACATCACTTGGGATGCTGATACAAAGATTTATCTCCAGATGACCCCAGGTATGACACATCTTTCAGAATACCATGTTGTTTAGCTCCCACTTGTGACAGAGGTAGAAATGCCTGCTGAGGGAATCTGCCACTATTCTGAAGTCCTGGTAGTGAAACTGATGAAATCTGTAGGTGGTATGATATGGATTCAGCACCGAAGAGCTGTTATCTTGCTCCTCCTTGATGACTGATATAATATACTACTGCTTTGCTATCCAGAATGATTCTGCTCGAGTGCCCTTGATGTTGAGTAGAAGAGTAATGGACCTCTGAGCTCTAATATGTTGATATGCAGGATCACTTTCTGCGGATTCCATTTGCCAAGCTGTGAAGTCATGAAGTGCATAACCCAGCCCAGCAGGAAAGCATCTGTAGGGATGATCCTTGTGGGTGGAGGTTGTAAGAACATAACTCCATGCATACTTTTTGGGGATCTTTTAGCCAATTAAGGGAACGAATGACCTCTGAGGTATGGACACAGTCTTGAGTAGACTTTTTTTGGAGGGTGTCAATATTTCTCAGCCAGGCTTGAAGACACCGAGAGTGTAATCTTGCTAAGTGGCAGACGTGGATTAAGGTTTCCTGGGGTCCTGGGCCAGAGCAAGTGTGCTGGAGGGCGGAGCGGGGGGGGGGGGGGGAAGAGTCGGTCCTCCCCACCTTCAGTCCCATACCCATTCTGCACCTTCTCCAGGACCCATGCCTTTTCACCCACAGTCCCCCTGTTGCACTCCCTGCCACTGCAACTCTCCACAACCCATTTGCTTCTTTCTGCACCCTCCTCCCCTGACTGCAGCCCCAAGAATGGACCAGCTTTGTCCCTGCACCTGCAGCAGGAAGTGAGAGTTCCCCCAGTCACAGGGCCACAGTGGAGGTCCAGGTGCTGGGGCTTCCCCTGCCCTTCTGCAGGGGCCAGGTCGGAGCACTAGGGCTTCTCCTGCCCTGACTGTCCTGCGGCTTCTGCCAGGGACGGGGTCAGAGGGTGCTGGGGGCTTCTGCTGCCCAGAGAATTTTTTTTGGGGGGCCCCTGGGCACAGGCCAGTGGCTAATCTGCCACTGCTAAGTGGATAACAAATGTACAGGTTGCCATTTGGCCCAGGAATTGAAGGCAAGCCCTTGCTATGGTTTGAGAATTCTGATGTAATGTCAAAATGAGGCTGAACTTCATGGCGGCATTGAGTGAAGTTTGGAAAAATGTTTGTGACTGTCTCGCCTTCCATTAGGAGCGCTTGAAATTGTTTCCCCTGTAGCATCTGTTCAAAAAAAGATGTACTTTTTGAATAAAGTGTAAAATTGTATTTTGCCATCAGGGCTTGGTAACTGAGTATTCTGAATAGCAAAGAGGCCAAGGAGTACCTTTTACAGTCCAGAATGTCCAGCCATTTCAGCTCATCAGATAGTGTTGAACAGGACCAATGTTGCCTATTTTGTTCATTAATGGCCTCAATCACCAGAGAGTTAGGTATAGGATGGGAGAAAAAAATTCTCCAAACCTTTGGGAGGTATATAGTATGTGTCAGCTCATTTATACATGTGTGGCAAATTCTAGCTACCATGCCACCTCATACAGGCTGGGCCAGCAGAGCATCATTGATGGGCAAAGTGATTTTGCTCCGAGATATATGTAGAATGTTCCTGTATCTCCTCAAACTGAATGTGTAAGTTCTCTGCTATTTGTTTTATAAGGTTTTGAAAGGCTTTGAAATTATCAGCATAAGATGGTGAGAGACACATAACAGCCTCATCTAGTGAGGAAGAGGATTTGTGGGAAGGTGGTATTTCTGCTTCTCCAGCTGGCTCTTGCTCCTCTGCAAGTTCCTCCTATGGAGCAGGACCTGAGGATCTCAGTTGTTGCTCTTGGCATGCTCTCTTACAAAAAAGGGACCCTGCAGAGCTGATCATCATAAGGGGCCCTTGGGTTCCAATAAGCCAACTCTCATGGGGCATAAGGAAAGGGCAGGACCACAATGTTGCTGGGTGTAATTTCTTCCTTGGGGTGCACCTTAAGGGAGGAAGGCTAGAACAGAAAGGTGGAGTAACTTTGGAAACTTCTGAATCAGATGAAGTGCCCACCGCAGTGCCCATCAGAGGGGCAAGCGGTACTGGTACCAACAGTTTCCAGTCTCCATTACTGAGTTGACAAAGGGTCTGGTTACTGCATGTGGAGGCCAAGACTCAATTGGGCAGCAAGACTGTACTGGAGGATGGGGGTACCAGCTGAAAGTCCCTCTCAGTACCCTCAAACTGTGTTAGGCATTGACTGTGTTGGTACCAGAGGATGGGTTACTGTAGATGGCAGGACTGGAGGGTAAGTTGACTCCAGAAGATAAAGTTGGTACCAGAGAGAACTCTTTCAGTATCCCTCAGTAAAACCAATTTGAGTTCTTCCCAAATCTGAAGGTCCTCATGGAAAAGGAGCCAGGATGGCACCAGAGGAGCTGGAGAATGACCCTTGGGACTCAGTATATAGTGCGATACAGGCAAGGGTACTGAAGTGCAATCCACAGTCCCATCTCAGCTGGGTACATAAGACTGTATCAACAACAGTTTCAGCTCTGCTTTAAAATCCATTTGCTTTGAAGGTACGGAGTCCAGCGCTGACACCACTCTAGATTGTTTACCAATGGCTTCTTGGTATGCAGTGTGGTCTTCTTAGCTGATGCTGCAGTCTTGTGACCAGAGTGGGTAAGAGCCTCACCAATTCCTGTGCCAGGACATGAAGACAGACTCAGATCAAGACTTCTCCTTGCTCTTAACCTGCTCTGTAAAATGGGGTCTTTTTTTTTCTGGAGTCTGGATGGTTCTGGAGGACCCGCAGGTTTGCTTACCATAGCAACTGTGATGCACCAGGCCGCTCTGAACAACCAGATCCAATGTATAAGGTGGTGATTTGGACCCTAGAGTCTCAGAGAATGTTCCATCAACAAGAGTTTTAGCCTGATCTACTCAGGAGTTAAAAGCAGATCAAAAAAGTTGGAGATCGTACGTTTGGCAGGGACACAAGTCTCTCCCAGGCAGTGGAGACATACTGAATGCCTATCACTGCAAGGAAAGGGCCTATGGCAGGCCAGGCAGAGTTTGAAGCCTGGGATCTTGGGCATAACCCAGGGGTTCTCAAACTGTGGGTCAAGAACCCATTTTAATGGGTCACCAGGGCTCGTGTTAGACTTACTGGGGCCCAGGGCCAAGCTCAAAGCCCATTCACCAGAGCCCAAAGATATCTATGTTGCAGGTGTGGACTCAGGGATCAAAAAGTATAGGCATGCACACATCCTGAAGTAGAATAACCATAGGGACACTATTCAAAGAAGAAGTTAGTGCGCTTAGTAAGATTACTCTATTTAAGTCATTCCTCTTCAGAATTTCTCATGACAAGTTCATGGGAACAATTTTACCTCAGGTTATTTTTCTTGGTAAAAAGAAAAAAATGTGTTCTATATATTTTGAAATGACAAGATGTATAGCAGTAACTCGCAGTAAACTCCTCTCATTTTCTTTTCAATGAAAGACCACTTGTATCCCATTGTTTAGTTGTGAGAATTTAAGAGGGGTCATGGATCCCAATCACACTCCGTTCCTTCAATTAACTGAATAGCCCGAACAAGAGAGACTAGTTGGAATGGGCTGAGGTGTGTGGATCCATATGGACAAACCCTAATGACTGATTTTTGGAGAAAGTCACCACTTTTTTGCGTTAGAGAATTGCCCATATGGTTTCTCAGTTCTGGAAATTAACAAGCAGTTGTGACCTTCAGGTGGTGCGTGAGAAGTTAGTAGCTAAAGCCACTGCAGGACTGCTCTCAAACGGGGCACAGATCTAGGGGAACAAATTGAGGAAATAAGGCTTTCATAAATGTGTCTGGAGTGTCAAGTAAGAATCGTTCATTTTTTGATATAGACATTGTAAAGGAGCATTTTGGAAACTTTTAAAACTGATGTGCCCCTAAGCTCAAAACAGTGGATCTATGAGCATTAGTATGATTAATTTATTGGTCCTGGGGTAACACCTCTGAGTCCTAGTCATGCACTAGGATCTTACTGTGCTAGGCACTGTAGAAACAGAACAAAGACTATATTCATACACTGGAGGGAGAATCCAGAATAAGCTTTGTAACCACAAGATGAATGAAAATTCATGATCCATGCTTTGAAAAAGTGAAAAGCTGAACCGGCAGCTAGATGAACAGTGAACTCAGTGCAAGTTTTGACTATTAAATACTCAAAAATTAGAAAGGATGGAGGACCACCTCCAGTCTATTCTTTTCTAACAAAGTAGAATTTTTCCACGACTTCATTCAAAGAAGTTTTCCATGTGGAATGTTTCCTGCTTTCCAATATAATCTTTTGGACTCCTCCTCCAATCTAGTGCCCAAATAACCCAGAAGCTAAATCAGGGGTGGGAAAACTTTTTGGTCTGAGGGCTGCATCAGGTTTCCAAAATTGTATGGAGGACCAGTTAGCGGAGGCTGTGCCTCCTCAAACAAACAGCCAGGCATGGCCTGGCCCCAGCCCCTATCTAACCCCCCCATTCCCTGTCTCCTGACAGCCCCTGGAGCCCCCACCTGCCCCCACCACCCCATCCAACCCCTCCTCTCATTCCCAACTGCCTCTCCCAGGACCCCTTCCCCATCCAACCACCCCTTCTCCATGTCCCCCGACCGCCTCCGGAACCCCTGCCCCCGACTGCCCCCTGGTGCCCCATCCACCCCTCCTCTCATTCCTGACTGCCCCCCCGGACTCCTGTCTCCATTCAACCCCCTTGTTCCACATTCTCTGACCACCCCGACCCCTATCCACACCCCCACCCCCTAACCACCACCCCAAACTCCCCTGCCCTCTATCCAACCCCCCTGCTCCTGGTCTCCTTACTCCACTGCCTAAATAGTTAGAAGTTTCCTTCCCAGTACTTTCAGATTCTACAGTCTCCACCCAGGCAGTGATGACAGCTAACAATCAGCAACACATATGATGACACTGAAGGAGGCAAATGGCTTGCAGCCTGCCTGACCTTGAGTCATGCTGTTGCTTGGGTTAGCAACACCACACAGGCTCAAAAGGCACAAAGATGAAAAGCAGGACAATTGGACTGAACCTTGGACAATACTTGGAATAGAACAATGATTGAAAAAGTATTAAAAAAAGCAATCTTATTTAGAAGAGAAAGCTCTTCAAAAGAGGAAATAAGTAAGGAAAAGCTCTGCTCTAAACCTGTTCCAACAGCAGTTAGGATATATCTTCAAGTTCCAGCACACGCCGTAGCACCAATGGACAATGCTTGTTAGAAATTTCTGAGGAAACATGTCAAAGATGCACTTCCTCCAATACTGCGGATACATATGGGCAAGTTTCAAAGGATTTGGTGGTGTTTGTTTCAACTCAGCAGTATGTCACTGTGGTGTAATGTAATGTCTGTCTCCACATAGCTGCTGCTCTGTGGAATTTGAAAGTGTCTAAATTTTTATTTTTTTTAAACAAAGAAAAAAGAAATAACTTACTTCATCTTGTAATGACTCTTCAACTTGTTCATCATAGTCTTCATCTTGTCTTTTCACTAAATTAAAAGGAATAAGTGCAAACTATAAGGTTTAGATGTTTTCACTAGGACCCACTCCTGCAAAAGCACAGAACAGTTGACAAAAATGTAGTAATGGATAAAAGAGGACTCCAGAAACACTTGCAGGGTGAAGCACTCAGGACCTTCTGTCAGAATGCCTGAAGGAGACATTGGGCAAGTAAGGAAAATGCACTGAACAGGTTAGGAGCAAGTATGTGAGGGAGCATGGGAGAAGGGAAACCTTGGTCTGGGAAAAGCAAGTAGACCAGAAAAGCAGGGAAAAGGGATACCAAAAACAGTCACTGCTGTAGGATTGGGAGGTTGTTGCAGATTGAAGGCCAGAAGGGACAATTCTTATCATCTAGTGACTGTCTTAGAATTTCACCTAGTGATTTCTACATCAACTTCTGATTGAGCTACAACATTTTTTGGAAAAGATTTCAAACGATGGAGAATACATCCTTTGGTAAGCTGTTTCAAAGGTCAATTACTAGTTACAGTTTGCACCTCATTTCTAGTCTGAATGTATCTAGTTTCAGCTTACCGCTGCTGGATCTCAAGGTGAGGAAACTCAGGAGAGGATAACTGAAGAAGCAGTCAATACGAGATGTTGAGAATCTTTGCTTTAGAGAGCTATCTTTAGTGCAAATTATGAAACTTCTAATACACCGAAGGTAGCACTAACTTACCCTGTCTTAACTCTTGATTTTTAAAGTGCTCTTCTAGTTTTCCTTTCAATATTCCTCCAAGTTCTTCAAAATGTTCATTGTTAAGGCATCCATCTCCCATTACCTCAATGCACTAGTGAAATACAGTATGTTCAAAATAGAAGTTTTGTAACATTAAATAGTTACTATTTAAATAGTGGCAGTGAAATTTTAACATGTTGAAAACATTGACTAGAGCTATACTTCCAATTACCACTGTCAAAAGAGAAAATACGAAAGTTCTTTTAAAAAAAAGTTAATTCTAGGCTTATAAAATTAAGGAACTGACATTTTACAGGTAGATCCATATTATAAGTAAAATTGTTTAGCTTTTTTCTAGATTTGTGTTTGATATTCAGTATTAATGTTTTTAAACAAATATCTATGCAAGTGAAAAACTGTGTTCCCTAATCCAGAAAAACAACTATATTTATAAGATTCAATGGATATTTTCAATAATTAGCTATGAAAATAAGTCACATTAAACTAAGCTAACAAAATATATATAGTCAAGTGATAGGTAACTGTTGGAAAAATCTCCTGTACTAGTCATTTAAACTTACGGTAAGCACGAAATTTCCTTGACACTAAAAAATATATACAAGTTTTCAATAATAATGATAATGGCATAAACATTTCTATGAAGGAAAAAAAGGTCACCTTTGCAAATGAATGCATTATTTCTGAAAGTACATCTGAATCAGGTTCTGTCCCTATAGCTTTGATAAGCGCATCACACATGAAATGCCACATTTGTGTGAGATACTCTGGCCCACGAACTCTAGCACAGTCAAGGAGAAGAGGCATAGATTCTGCTGCTGCCACACGAACACGTTTGATTATTAAGGAAATACTGGGTAATTGAGATCAAACTGAAGTATTTTTATGACATGAGTATCCAGAAACATACTACAAAAAAGGTACTAATTCCCATCTTAAACGAAGACCAGTCACCAAGCTCAAACACTCATTTTCATAACTGCTCAGACATTTAATCAAAGAGACTTGGTGTAAAAAACTTATGTTTGCTATATAAAAGTTTTAAAGATTTACAACGTAAACTAAGGTTGAAGAAGAGCTATCTAAGCATTTCCTTGGCTTCTTGATTCATGCTGCAACTAACATTTACTTATTTAATTTTCCTTTAAAGAACCAAAAAAGCCATATCTGCCAAAGGAACTGGACTAGCTTAGAAAGACAGGCATAGAACATATTTGTCATGTTAAGTGGCTGTGCTGGTACCTGTACTATTTACCTGACAGGCAACGAAGTATAGGAGAAATACATAAATTTAAATATAGCACATTTCTGCCAAAGCTAACAGCCTCCTTTAATGGCGCAATTTGAAAAAAGCTATGAATCTAGAAGCACAACATATGCTAAATATTTAGGTTGTAAAAAACTGTCCTTGCCCATTGTGGCAAGACTAGTAAACAGCTACCAAAATAATACATCACTGTTGTTTTGGAAATTACCCACCCTATTTAATTCTTCATGCTCTGAGTTATGTTATGGAGGCTTTTCATTAGATAAGAGCTGAAGGCAGACATTTAGATAGCCAGTGCTGCTTATTAGTTGGACGAAATAGATGCAGAGGTGAGTGCATACTGTAAGATTGGGAAGTTATGACCCAAACTCTAATTTGCATACGTACTGAAACTAGACGCCCAAGCCGATGAACAAAGAATTTAAAGAACTGGTCAAAGTAGCATTGACTGCTGGACTGACACCTTGTTTGCAATGGATCAGGTTGGAGAAATTTAAACTCCCGATTTATACAATACTGAAAGTGAGGTTAGCTATAGACCAGGGGTCAGCAACCTTTGAGAAGTGGTGTGCCGAGTCTTCATTTATTCACTCTAATTTAAGGTTTCGCGTGCCGATAATATATTTCAACATTTTTAGAAAGTCTATAAACCAGGGGTTGGAAATCTATGGCATACGTGCCAATTTTTAATGGCACACAGCTGCCTGCTGGGACTCCGTGTGTCATTAAAAATCCTGCCAACGCGGCAAGCCGCAGGGTCCACGGTCCTGTGTCGGAGCGCTGGCCTAGCGCAGCAAGCTGCCAGCCCCTCTGCCGCCTTCTCGCAGAGCCCTGCTGCCACCCACGCAGCATTCTGGGGACTGGGGCCATGCGCTCCCGCGGGGCAGTGTTTGGCTCCGTGGGGAAGGAAAGACGCTCCCCGCTCACCCAGAGCCCTGCTGCCGTGCGCACAGTGCTGAGGGGCGGGGCGGAGCAGGGCTGAGCGCGGTGGGGGCGGCAGCGGCAGGGCTCCGGATAAGCGAGGAGCCTCATGGTAAAGGGGTCGGCTCCAGGGCTCGGGGGGGGGGAGGTTGGTTAAGGGGTGGGCAGTCAAGGGACAGGGAGCAGGATGGGGGGGTGGTATACTGGGGGGTGGTCAGGGGTCAGGGTCTCTGGAGGGGGCAGTCAGGGAGCAGGGGGGGTTGGATGGTGCATATGAGTCCAGGGGTCTGTTTGGGGAGTGGATAGGGGTCAGGAGAATCAGGGGACAGGGAGCAAAGAGGGTCCTGGGGGAGCAGTTGGGGGGGTCCTCTGGAGGGGACGGTCAGGGGACAAGGAGCTGGGGGGGTTGGATGAGTCAGGAGTTCTGGGGGGGACTGCCAGGAGGTAGGAGTGTGGAGAGGGGTTGGGGCAGACAAGGAGCGGGTGTGGGGGTTGTATGGGTCCAGAGTTCTGGGGATCCTGTCAGGGGGCAGAGAGCAATTAGATAGGCATGGGAGTCCAGGGGGTCTGTCTGGGTGTGGGGGTGTGGATAAGGGTTGGGGCAGTCAAGGGACAGGTGGGGGTAGGGTCCTAGGGGGGCAGTCAGGAGATAAAGGGGCAGGGAGACTTAGATAGGGTGTGGGGTCCCAGGAGGAGGTAGCTGGGACAAGGAGCCGGAGGGATTGGGGGTTCTGGGGGATGCAGTCACCCAGTCCTCTGCCCTGAGCCCCTCGCACACACACCCAGGCCCCTGCCCTGAGCCCTGTACCACCCAGCCCTCTGACTCCTTGACACCCCCTATGATCCCAGCCCTGACTGGCACCCCCACACATACCCAGCCCCCCTACCCTGACACCTGCACCCCCCTCACATGCCCCCAGCCCTGACTCTTGCCCCCCCTACATCCCATGCACCCTGCACATCCCCACCCCCACCCTGAGCACCAAACAAGAGCCCCTGCACCCTCACTCACATTCCCACCTGCACCCCTCATACCACATGGGAGCTGCCCAGGTAAGTGCCCCCACACCCAAACCTCCTGCCTCAACCTTGAGCCCCCTCCTTCATTTTAGCTCCTGGCCAGACCCTTCACCCCCAGCCCTGTGCTCGGTCCACTCCAACTCTCAGCTCAGTGCAGAGAGAGGAAGAGAATGGGCCAGAACCAGGGGGAAGGTAGGTACCCCACTGTATGTGGGCAGGGCCAGGACCCCAGACCAGCACTGGGCTGAGCGGGTCCAGCAGCCGGGATCCCGGCTGGCAGGAGCCAGAGTATGGAACCCCTGAGTAGCAGTGAGCTGAGCCGCTTAGCCCACTGCTGGTCCGGGGTCCCAGCCACCAGCCTCACACAGCCCGCTGCCGATCTGGGGTTCTGGCTGCCAGACCCTTCCCAGCTGGGGTCCCGGCCGCAGGCCCCACTCAGCCCACTGCCGGCCTAGGTGAACAGAACCCCAGACCAGCAGCGGGCTGAGTGGGTCAGTGGCGTAAGATGAGGAGGTTACTCACCTTGTGCAGTAACTGATGTTCTTCGAGATGTGTCCCTGTGGGTGCTCCACTCTATGTGTCGGTGCGCCCCTGCGCCTTTGATCAGAGATTTTTTTGCAGCAGTACTCGTAGCGGCCATGCATGCTTAGAACCTGTCACTCACTCTGAGTACGTCACTAGTGAGCATGCACAGCCGGTACCCTCAGTTCCTTCTCTACAACGGAGGTTACCCCAACTCCGAAGTAGAGGGGAGGAGGGTGGGTAGTGGAGCACCCACAGGGACACTCATCTCGAAGAACGTCAGTTACTGCACAAGATGAGTAACCTCCTCTTCTTCGAGAGATGTCCCTGTGGGTGCTCCACTCTAGGTGACTTCAAAGCAGTGCATCTCAAGGAGGGAGGGACTTCAGATCTGGCAGGAATGCCATAGACAATACTGCCCTGCCTAATCTAGTGTCAGAGAGAGGGCCTTGAGTAAGGGCACAGTGAGTAACAAATGTATGATGGGAGGACCAGATGGCCCCCCTACAAATGTCAGACAAGGGTACTTCGCGTAGAAAGGCTACCGAGGTAGATATAGATCTAGTGGAGTGTGTCCTGATCAATGCTGGAGGTGTAATGTGCTTTATCAGATAACAAAGGCGTATGCAATCAGAGATCCATTTCAAAAGCCTCTGGGTAGAGATAGCCACGCCCTTGGAACGGTCCGCGATGGAGACAAAGAGTCTAGGAGAGTTTCTGAAGGATTTAGTTCTGTCCAGATAAAAGGATAAGGCCCTACGCACATCAAGTGTGTGCACTGTGGCCTCGAAGGAGTTTGCATGCGGTTTCGGGAAGAAAGTTGGTAGGTGTATTGGTTCACTGAGGTGAAATGAAGTATGAACTTTTGGAAGGAATTTCAGGTGTAAACAGAGTAACTTTGTCCTTGAAGAAGAGCGTATATGGTGGATCTGCCATAAGGGCTGCTATCTCGCCCGCCCGGCAGAGGTAATGGCCACCAAAAAGGCTGTTTTCATCGAGAGGTGCAAAAGGGAGCAGGTGGCTAAGGGCTCAAAGGGTTGATGAGTTAAACAGGACAATACTAGGTGAAGATCCCATGTCTGGATATAGGGTTTGGAGTCCCTTCAGGAAACGTTTGGTGATGGGACGAGCGACAACTGAGGTATTGTCAACTGTGCTATGAAAGGTTGTGATGGCAGCTAAGTGGACTCTAATAGAGCTGAATGACAGGCCGGATTGCTTAACATCCAATAGATAATCAAGTATGCAGGGAAGAGGTGCAGAGGTAGGAGACAGTTGTTTGGTTAAGCACCATTTTGTGAATCTTTTCCATTTCCGGAGGTAGGTGGTACGGGTGGATTGCGTTCTGCTGTGTAGAAGTACCCTCTGTACTTGGTCGGAACAGTCTAGTTCTCATTGGGAGAACCATGCAGGTACCAAGCTTTGAGGTGAAGCATGGAGAGATTGGGGTGGAGAAGCTGGCCGTGCTGCTGTGATAAGAGGTTGGGGATGAGAGGTAGGGAGACTGGTGGTTGAATTGACATTCTGGTGAGGAATGGGAACCACGGTTGTCTCGGCCATGAGGGTGCGATCAAGATTATCCTGGCATGATCCGTTCGTATCTTCGTGAGTACCCTGTGAGCAACGGTATTGGGGGAAAAGCATAAATGAGGGGCCGGTGCCAGGAGATCATGAATGCGCCCCCTAGGGAGTGTTTGCCCAGTCCCACCCTGGAACAGAAGTTAAGGCATTTCATGTTTTCCGGGGTTGTGAAGAGATCTATGGTTGGGTAGCCCCAAGTGCAAAATATGTTGAGAATGACTGCTGTCTATCTCCCATTCGTGTTCCGAAGGAAAACGTCTGCTTAGCTCGTCGGCAGTGGTGTTCAGCACACCAGGGATATAGGCAGCTATGTGGATGCGGTTCGCAAGGCACCAGTTCCAGAGTTTCATGCCCTCTAAACAAAGAGTGGGAACGAGCCCCCCCCCCTTGTCTGTTGACACAGAACATGCAGGCAATGTTGTCTGCGTACATGCTGATTCTTGATTAGTGGGAGGAAGCAACGACAAGCATTCCGGATAGCTCGAAGTTCTAGAACGTTTATGTGTAAGGAGGTTTTGGAGTGAGACCATAGCCCGTGGGCTGTTCGGTGAGATATATGGGCTCCCCAGCCGGTGAGGGATGCATCAGTCTTCATCATCACAGTTGGTGGAGTCTGGAGGAAGGGGACTCCAGAACAGAGGTTGTTGGGGACTGTCCACCATGTGAAAGAGTCCTTGACGCGGTAAGGTATGGTTAACTGCTTGTTTATTGAGGGCACGTTCGGTTTGTAAACCATGGCCAGCCAAGCGTGGAAGCACCTCGTGTGGAGACGTGCATTCTGGACCACGAAAGTGCACGACGACATGTGCCCCAGTAGTTGGAGGCAGTCTCGGGCGGCTACTCGAGGGCTGCTGTGAAGCCTTGTAGCCAGCAGTTTCATGGTATTGAATCGGTCGGGTCGCAGGGATGCCCGTCCGGTTCTGGAGTCGAGGGTCGCTCCTATAAAGTCCAGGCATTGGGTAGGACTTAATGTGGATTTGTTTTCGTTTATTTGCAAGCCCAGGGATTGAAAGCACTCAATGGTGATCTTTGTGAATTGGAGGGCCTCAGTGTATGTGGAGGCCTTGAGGACGCAATCGTCTAGGTAAGGAAATATTATAAACCCTTGTTTCCTGAGGTAGGCCGTGACTACCGCTAGGAGCTTGGAGAAAACTCGAGGGGCAGCAAAAAGGCCAAATGGTAGAACTCTGTATTGGTAATGTGTCGAGCCAAGGGTAAAACGAAGAAAACGGTTGTGTTAGGAAATAAGGGGAGTAGAATCCTTTCCCCTTGTGGCATTCGGGCACAAGTTCGATACCACCCAGATGAAGGAGATGTTGTACTTCTTGCTGGAGGTGTGGCTCGTGAAAGGTGTCCTTGAAGAGGGATGGGGAGGGTGTGTGGGTAGGAGGTAAAGAGAGGAAAGGGATGGAATACCCCGTTGTGATGACCTCTAGAACCCACTTGTTGGTGGTAATATTCTGCTATTGGTGTAAAAATGGCTGCAGACGGTATCCAAAGATAGTTGTGGGGAGTGCATACGGTGGAGTTGGGGCGACGTTTACGAGACCCTCGACCAAAGGTTCAAATTTGCTTATTATTTTGAGGAAGTTGGGGCAATGCCACTGGTATCTAGGCCTCTGGCGTTGGTGGTGTTGTTGATGATCCTGAGATCTCGGGAAATGCTGAGTATATAAGGGGTAGTGCGGGCAGTGGTAAGGTTGATATCTGTACTGTCACCTTCTGTTTGTAGGGCTTTGGATACCTTAGGACCGAAGAGTTGCCCTTGAGTCCCTCATGGAGTGAAGTACCTCATTAGTGGTGGAAGCAAAGAGTTTGTCACCATCAAAAGGAAGATCCTCTATGATGCTCTGAACCTCGTGAGGAAAGAGAGAAGATGAAAGCCATGATCCTCGGTGCATGACCACTGCCGTAGCGGTGGATCTTGCCGCAGTATTGGCTGAATCCAGAGCTGCTTGGAGAGCCGTGCGGGATATGATTTGGCCCTCGGAGACTAAAGTTGTAAACTGTTGTTTCTTGTTGTCTGGGATGTGTTCAATAAAGTCCATGAACTTCTGGTTTCTATGGTCGTACTTTGCTAGAATTGCGGTATAGTTGGCAATTCGAAATTGTAACGTTGAAGAGGCATACACCTTGCAACCCAGCAGATCTAGGCGTTTGCCTTCTTTGTTGGCCGGGGTATGGCGGAAATACTGTTGTTTGTTTCTCTGATTGGCTGCGTCCACTACCAATGAATTTGGCGCAGGATGTGAGAAAAGGAATTCAGAGCACTTTGAGGGAATGAAGTATTTACGGGCTGCTTGTTTGCAGGTAGGCTGGCTTGTGGCTGGAGTCTGCCAGATGGATTTAGCAGGTTCCAAAAGGGCCGGATTAATTGGTAATGCCAGTCTGGATGACAAAGATGGTTGCAGGATGTCCGTTAGCTCATGTTGTTGGTCAGGTACTTCCTCCAGATTGATTCTAAGCTCACTGGCAACTCTTTTGAAGAGATCTTGGAATCTTGAAAAGTTGTCTGATGGTGGGGGAGGGGAAGGAAGTAACGCCTCCTCAGGTATTGGACCAGTCGATACGTCAGGTAATACTGGATCAGGAGGTGGAATTAATTGATCCTGAGTATGGGAGGGTGCCACCAAGTGAGTCATAGGATTCGGACGTTCGCGTCTAGTCTGAGTAGAGTAGCGTACATGCTGCCGAGGGAAAGACTGCCACCGAGCCCAATGCTGCCATAGTGATGGAAAAGGCACAGGTGGTGCCATCCAGGGGTTAACACACCAGGAGGCGGGATCTTGAGGGTGGCTTGGGACAATTTTCCTGTGTAAGCGTGTGACAGGACTCTGAGGGTAGAATTGCGATTGTCCTGGAACATTACCCTGTAGTTCAGACTCCTCTTCACTGGAGGAAGGCTGCTCAGACCCTGACTCATTTGTCAGGGAGAAAGCATCCCCAAGAAAAGGTGATTGCAGTGTAGGAGACACTAGGAGGTCACTTGAGTGGGTAAACTGCAGTGCTGGGGCAGCCAGAGGCGAAGGCTGATATAAATCCTGTGAGGTAACCCGGGCTAACACCGGAGTTCTTAATCTTGGCTCCGTGCCAGGAAGCGATAGTAATGCTGGTGCTGTGCTATCAATAGCAGGTGCCTGAGTTGACGGTGCCGCATTCATCGCGGTGCCGACAGGTGCCATAATCGAGGCAGGCAACTGAAAGCCTGTCGCCTCAGCACCAGAGCCTCATGCTGCCGCCGAAAGCACAGGCGGGTTTAGCGCAGTACCGGAGGAGCCCGGCTCGTCAAACGTACTCAGGCGGGGAAACACCGGTAAGGAGACCGTGGATTGGACAGGGGAGGGTTTGTCAGTAAAGTTTTGTGTAGCTTTTGGGTGCTCCCGTTTAGTTGTTTTCTTCAGCTTTTTTGAAGGATTAGAGCTGAGTCTGAGATCGGAGGCAGAGTCCGCACCGGGGTCTGAGGCGGACTGCAGGGATTTTTGAAGCAAGGTAAGTTTTAGCTTCAACTGTCTATCCTTCCTCGCTCTGGAACTTAACTTAGCGCAGTGAGTGCATTTTTGGAGAATATGAGTTTCCCCAAGCATTTTATACACTGGGGATGACCATCCAAGAGAGGGACAGCGTCCTTACAGGAAGAGCAGCGCTTGAAGCCTGTGGAGCCAGCCATATTTGAAGTGGCTGAGAGAATTTTTTTTTTTTTTTTTTTAATAGAATGAAGAAAGGTAGGTAACACTAACTAACAGGAAAAAAAACTAACTATAATATTTTGAGATGGGAAACAAAATCTGAAGGAGTCTGTTGAGCTCCATCTCAAGCCGGGGGTGGTAGAGAAGGAACTGAGGGTACTGGCCATGCATGCTCACTAGTGACATACTCAGAGTGAGTGACAGGTTCTAGGCATGCGTGGCCGCTACGAGTACTGCTGCAAAAAATCTCCAATCAAAGGCGCAGAGGAGCACCGACACCTAGAGTGGAGCACCTACAGGGACATCTCTCAAAGAACAACATTTTAATTTAATTTTAAATGAAGCTTCTTAAACATTTTGAAAACCTTGTTTATTTTACAGTACAACACTAGTTTAGTTATATAATATATAGACTTGCAGAGAGAGACCTTATAAAAAACATTAAAATGTATTACCAGCACGCGAAACCTTAAATTAGAGTGAATAAATGAAGACTCGGCACACCACTTCTGAAAGGATTCCCTGCTATAAACTATTCTTGCATGTAAACTAAACAAGTTTTTTAAAATGTTTAAGAAGCTTCATTTAAAATTAAATTAAAATGCAGATCTTATCAGTTTACTGCAGTCGTTCTTAACCTGGGGTGCACACACCCCCTGGGGTAGGGGCAGCGCAAGGATATTTTGCACCCTAAGTGAAACTTGAATCTTGTTCTCCCCCCCCCCCACACACACACCCCGGTTCATTGGGGGGCAAATCCCAATGAGCCTTTACAGACCCCAGGAGCAAGACTGCCCAGGGGCTGCTCTCCAGACCAGTTCCCCCCTCCCCACCCCCTGAACTCCCCTGGAGGGTGCACAGACCCCCTGTGAGCCCTACCCACCCCACCTCGGTGGCCCCCGCCCCAAGTCCACTCACTGACTTTGCCGGATTTGGGCTGCTGCAGCAGCTAGGCAGGAAAGAGCCGCCTTCTGGAGGCACAGGAGAGCCAGAGAGTCCTTGCTTGCAGCAGCAGCAAGCCCCAGCCATGGAGGAGCTGGCGTGGTGCAGGGGGGCAGCAGCCCTGCAAAGGCGGCAGCAGTGCCGCCGCTCGCAGGGAGCAGCCACGCCCCCCCTGCCCAGGCTGCAGCCCAGTGCCCCCTTGGGGGCTCCTATAGGCTGTAGTGGATATATGCGGGTGCCAGCCCCCATGCGTCCCCAAGCTCCCCATATTTCAACAATCAAAAAAGAGGGGAAAGCCCTGACCTTGCCCTGCCCCCATCCACTCCCCCTCACTTCCCAACCCACCTGCCCCAGTCAGAAACCTCAACCCCACCCTGCTCCTTGTCCTCTGACTGCCCCCTCCTGAGATCCACCCCCAGCTGAATGTGGGCAGCAGTCCCCGTGCATCCCCCCCCCGGCTCCCCCCTCGCTGTGCTCTGGCTCTGCAGCTCCTGTCCCCACTCAGCCTCCTGCCGGCCTGGGGTTCCGTTCACTCAGCTGGCAGCAAGCTGAGCGGGGCCGGAGGCCGGGACTCCGGCTGGCAGCCGCGTGCCAGACAAAATCGGCTCTGCCACAGGTTGCCGACCCCTGCTATAGACACCTTCCTGATACTAGAATAAAACACTGCTGAACTTACTTCCTCCATATTCATGGAAAGATGACTAGCATAGCTGAAGTTTTGGGTTTGTTTTTTTTTTTGAAGTAAAACTGCTAGTTAATTTCTATTTTTATATTAAAAAGGATATCATCATGGAAATAGAATTTCAACAAAGGAACCATCAGTTTTACAACTTGCTCTGTGTACTCTACAAATCCTTCTTTTAATTCCTTAGCATAGCAAACCTGAAACAAAAAAGGTAATTTTAACATTATCAGCACTAGTGTAAAAGTATTACTAAAATTTTAAACTATGAAATGTTCAAAGGAGGATAATAGACAACCAGAGTAAGGTCAGAGTTAACGGAAAAGCCATGTTAGAATGCCGTGATATCTGGAAAGAGTTAGATGGCAGAGTATATTTTTTCACTAGTGGCTGAATATTTTTTAGACTAAATGTGTATACTTTATGATACATAACAGAATTTTCTCTTTCTAGGGCTCCTTTTGCTAACATCTGAAAGGACACTCGTTACATTTGTCCCAAGGCTTAATTTTTGTAAAAGTTAACAGAACTTAAGACCAATAGAAAAAATCCTATGTATTTAAGTCATCTGCAGAGTTTGAAACCTAAACTACAGCAATATGAACGTAAAAATGAAAACTACTTAAATTTGAATGCAAGCAGTAAGTTGAGGATGAATGAGTTATCTTTAGCCACAAAAAAGTTTGCCCAACCACACCCTAGTACTGCAAGAATAAGATACTTATACATATGGGATTCAGATTTCATTATTGACTTTTAACTATTAATTTAAAACCTAGCAAGAAGTAGCTGACCATGATTTCCCAATACCCACCAGCATCTGGCATGCAGTTGCTTTTTCTTCAAGGCCTGCAGTTTTAATTCCAAAACTTTGCTGGTCTCCTAGGTTTACAAATTCCCAACCATCATCATCACTCATATTCTCCATATCTTGGGCTGTTGCAGAAAGAAAAAAGAAATAGTTCTACAAATGCTGCCAAATCTTTTATTTAAAAGATTTTTCAAAATAAAGTAATTGTTATAACCTACTGTCTAGTAGAGCAACTTCAGGCTTAATTGACGCAGTCTTCATTAAAGGCCCCATGACAACAGGAAGGTATTGCTGAAATTCTTTTCCAAGGATTTTGCACATTCTAGCCCATGCAGAGATCATGTAAGATATCTGTGAGAGCAGTTTTAAAACTCACATAAGCACACTCATTACCGTTTTTCAATATGTATTAAAACAAAATGGGAGGAAATGCACTGCAGTATAACACAAAAGTGATTAAAATCTATTGTTGTCAGATTATTGGATGACAATTACGGATGATATAGACAAAGACAAGGAAAAGCTATACATTTTGACACTTCCCTCAAGGTGTTACAGTTGAATGTCCATTGCTTAAGAGTTACAAAGCACTTTTTTTAAAACATTGCCTCCTGCCACAACGTTGGTGTGATCTACTGTTAGCAAACCCACATTAATTCCTTTATTACTAGTCAGCTATAATATCTGATTTTTATCTCAAATTACAGCCTTCGTGAAAAAACCATGGTTGAGCCACTTATGTAGGACCCAACTTACCAATGTGGAGTCTACCATCTACATCTGACTACTATGACATCATAAGGCTCAACAACTTTAAAGTTGCTGCGTACCAGCCCCCTAATAATTTTGACCTACTGTACCATCACTAGCATTTTCAGGTGGCTCTGGGCCACAAAACCAGCACCTGGAGATTACAAAAGAATGGACTCCCACAAGGCTTGGTGCTGGCACCAACTTTATTTAATGTACCCATAAATGACCTACCAAATACCATCTCCAGGTGGTTTACGGGCATTGTACTTGGTTTTCATTTCCATGATCAAGATCAAAGACCATGTCAACATGCTTCCATTTATGGCATGCGCAGAGCCAACCTGAGCTTAAACATCTTTTTGAATGGTTAGTGGTTGGCATGTGATCCAAAGCCAGTGTACCTAGCGGTCATCCAAGATCAATCACTCACATACACACCTCTCCCCCCACCCCCCAGAAGTAGCCCAAAACATCAAGAGCAAAAACCTAAACTGGTAAGGTCTATCTGGGATCTAGTATGCTAACATTGCATAATTTGGGGCTCACTCTCTGCTATTCAGCTGGAGAACATTGTGTCTCAGTTTGGTTAAATTCTGCACACACTAAATTAACAGAAAAGAGCTTAATCGTTCCACGAGAACTGTTACAGGCACGTTGAAGCCAACAAAAATTGTGTATGTTACTAATCCTAGTAAATATTTATCCTGCTGACAACCAGCATCAGAATGCAAACAAACTGAGCACCAAGGTACAGCAAATGCCACACTTGACACTGGGATGCACCCTGCCACCAACTGTGCAACAGAAATCCTATCTAGACAGTGCCGCACACACTTCATTGAGATCAGCTTACCGGATCTAACAGAATGGAAGAAAAAGACTGTCACTACCAGGAACTCCCACATAACCATGCTGTATGAAGAGCTACCTGATTTTGGGTTTCCATACCACCTCTGGAGCCAAGCTTACTAGGCTCAGGTGTTGCATGGTTCACTGTGCCAAGAAAGCTTATGTTTGGGGGCATCCAAGACAGCCCACTG
Organism: Gopherus evgoodei; assembly: GCF_007399415.2. NCBI lineage: Eukaryota > Metazoa > Chordata > Testudines > Testudinidae > Gopherus > Gopherus evgoodei. The sequence continues at coordinate 96,963,233 of NC_044322.1, read as the reverse complement.
TGCATCTGTGGACGATGCTGTATAAATGCTGGATAGTTGTTTTTTTCATGTTGGATTCCAGGGAGGTCTTCCCAAGATGAACAATGCTGACTCAAAGGCCAATGATTGGCTCAAGGACACAGCTATTTTGTTTGTTTTCAAAACCTTGTCTTGCCCATACACATTTGCTATATTTTATTTATACATTGCTCAACTGCACAAAATGTAGCTCAATGCAAGGAAAAGTAAATTTTACCTGCAAGTGGTTCTAGAAAGACATAGCTGTTATACATCACCACACATGAATCTGTACACTCAAAGCATTGACTAGGAAATCCTTTATCTTCAAGCTCCCAATCTGCTGGCTCTAGTACAGAGTAGTGCCCACAGAGTGGAACCACTTTGGCCCTCAGGGTCTCCAACAGTAAGTTTCTTTCAAAGAAAAGTATGTAATTTGCAAAGTTAAGATTTACTGAAGCTTCAACTCCAAAAAGGTACATGACTAGTGATCTACTGTATGTGTTTCAAGGGAACCAATTTTCAGATACACTCACGAAGAGACAAGATCCAGGAAAAAAATAAATAAATCCTCAAAATACAGAACATGTAACTAGGTAATAGAGTGCTCTAATCCACTCTGAAATGATTCTTCTCAGCAAGGCAAGCTTCTGAGGTGATAGAGACCGCTATAAAGCGACTAATAAGGTCAAACCAAAAAACTTGACCTGCCAAAGACTGTTTTGGACCCTTTTCCCCTCTTCAACTGTTTATCTAGTGTGGGTATACCAGTTTTGCTTATTCAAAGTTTTGTTTTTTTTTTTTAAAAAGAGTAAAATTTTAGTTTGGTTTTATCTGTCCCAATTTATGAAGAGAACTGACTGCCAAACAGAAGTGTATCCAGAGAAGTCTTAAACAGTATGGCAGGGAAGCAACAGACCCAACAGACTTACCCAGTACAGTAAGGGTCCACAGACTTAAAGCAGCTGTGACAGAACTCTCTCAAGAGTATCTCTCAAGAGTCTTCACAAATGGAGCCCCTCTGCTTGCTTCGATTGGCAAGCTCAGCCATAGGGAGAGGGGCAATAAATGGATGAAGGAGGTCAGAGGGTAGCCAAAAGGATAAGGTGAGAAAAAGATTTTGCTAGCTGCTGTCTCAAAATCATCCTTTAAAGCTAGGGCTGCAATAGATAAGATAGCATTGAACTGCTGTTCGCACAGCCATTGGCAGAGAATCTGGTACGAGGGTGAAAAGAAGTTAAGACTAGAGCCTCACGGAGAATTCTGAACTGCCTCTAGTATTTTTGGGAAGACGCACTGATGCAATGTATCTTGGCCTAGGAGGTCAGAAACCAGTACAGTAAATATGAAAATGTTATTTATCACAAATCTTCAGACAGAGGGAGAAGATATTTTCTTCCTGACAAATTTTAGTAATAATGATGCTGTTGAGAAAATGCAGCACAATAGAGCTAAATTTTATTCTACCTTGTGCATCAACAAGTTAGTTTGCTATGGTCAAACTACAATATTACTGGTGTAGAAGTGATATGAAAAATGACCACTTGGGTTTTCAGATCTCAAGTAGAATTTGCAGTATTACCAGTTAGAAAAAAACAAAGTGACATAGGTTGAGCAATTTGATATGGAAGTTAAATATAAATCTTAATTCCTTTGTAGTCATTTTCACAGTAAAACCACAATAAAACAGTAACTATTTACTGTAAGAATATAATTAATGGATCCAGTGCTAAAGAGATTATTCATTACAGAGACTCATATGCTGAAGTCTGATGCTGGTACTCCATGTACCATTTCCCTCCATTCCCTGTATGGAGGAATCTGCATTGCAGGTCAGGTTTCTTAATTCTCGATTCTCAAATCCTTTCATTTTAAGGAATTTCACTTTTCAAATCACCTCTGCACTATGCAGATCCCATGCATTGTAGTAGCCTTAGGAGAGTGGTTCTCTGTGGCAAAAAGAGCTTGACAACCAATTTTTTTTTTTTTTAAGAAGCAGTTACACACTTCTATGTTGCATGTGACCCTTCAGAAATTTTCTATAAAAAAAGCAAGAGGGTAATGGACACTAAGTATTAGGCATCAACAGATGTGTTACAAGTGAGCATCTTCTGACATACCTGGGGGTCATCATCTTCCAGATCACTGAAGTCTGTCTGCGTCTTCAACAACAGCTGCATCACATCTGATGCATCCTGCATAAACTAGAAATAAAATATACCCACATGTGAAGTTTCAAATTAAACAGCGCTTATTTTAAGTTGAGGCACATAAATTTCTCTAAAAACAATGAATAACTTAACTTAAAAGTAAAAATTCCTACAACAGTATAAGAGAGGAGTATTTTCTTGAGAGTAATCTTCCACTGAAGATGTGAACCTTAACTACGGTCAAGCTCTAAGGCAGTGGTTCTCAACCAATCAGCAAACAGCTGCGGCCCATGTGACATCTTCAAGGCCATAACTAGGACAGGGAAGGAGGGGTACTTGTGCCAGTGGGGGGCATCCAAAAATGGAGTGTCACAGGATCAGACCCAGTATCAGCCCTGCCAGTTGGATCAGGCCCAGTCGCATCAGGCCACCCCCAGCAGGATCAGGATCAGCAGCAGGCCAGAATACTCGATGCCTCCCACAGGATTATGGGTCCAGTAACTCCAACTGGAGCAGGCTCCCCAGCACTAGAACTGCAGTAGCAGGTGAGCAGGGCAGGCTGCACAACTGAGGTAGGAGACCAGCGGGAGTGGGGAGGAGGGTGCAATTAGTGCATGGGGGACAGACTAGGTGGGGGGGACTGGTGGCAGTTCTTTGACAGGGTGGCTAAATATTGGGGAACAGTCCATGGATAGGGTGGGGTAAGTGCTAGGAGGCAGTCCAGGTCCACTGAAGGGCAGTCCCTGGGTGGGGCCGGTCTGCCCTGCACATGCAACCCTGTCTTTGCCAGGCAGGCATGTGTCCCAGCCCAGTAGTTTTTTTGTTCGGCTGGTTGGTTTGGGGTGTTTTTTTTTGTTTTTTTTTTGGGGGGTGGGGGGGGAAGGGATGGGGAAGGAAAAACAGTCTCTGACTGAGGGGGCCCCCGCACCAGAAAGGGCTTCCCATCTCTGCAGCCATGCTCTCCAGGTGCTCAGACACACTGCCAGCAGCAGCACAGAAATGAAGGTGGCAATACTCCATTGCCATGCCATCCTTCCGGTAAATTCAATAATTTTAACAATTAATGTTTTGACTTATTTTGGTAATTTGGCAAAAATCTACCAAGAACATTTTGAGTGTTGAAATGAAAGGTACTATATCAATTTGAATCATATGTTGTCATAACAAATACTGAAAAAAAATTTTTAGATGTACATATAGTGGGTACGTATATATTGTGTGGATGCAGCCCACAATGGTAAATAGGTTGAGAACCAATGCTCTAAAGCACAGATTGGCAACCTTTGGCACATGGCTCGCCAGGGTAAGCACCCTGGCAGGATGGGCCAGTTTGTTTACCTGCTGCATCCGCAGGTTCGGCCGATTGCGGCTCCAACTGGCTGTGGTTCACCGCTCTAGGCCAATGGGGGCTGTGGGAAGCGGTACTGGCTGAGGGATGTGCTGTCCGCCGCTTCCCACCATCCCCCATTGGCCTGGAGCACGGAGCCGCGATCAGCCAAACCTGTGGATGCAGCAGGTAAACAAACCAGCCCGGCCCACCGTGGTGCTTACCCTGGCGAGCCGATTGCCAAAGGTTGCTCATCCCTGCTCTAACATAAAGCTAGTTGGCTTCTCCTTCTGCAGAGAGCACATTGGATTGGGAGGCATGAGACTCAAGTTCTATTATAAATCACCATATGACCCTCATTTTTCTTGCAGATGGAGATAGAATTCTAAGTGCTTTTTATCTTCATTCTCAATCCACTTCATAAAGGGGCATAAATACTAATTCTTAGCATTTATACAGAAAGACATGGGAAGCCAAACTTCCTAGGAGTGTTTTTCCTGTCTATTCTGATTTCACTCCAGAATCTGGAGAAGCTGGCAGCACTAGCTAGTAAACATTCTGAATGTCAGACATCTTGAGTACAGAGAATATACACACAACCTACAGCACATTCTGTCCTTACACTGAACTCATCACCATACTATCTGAGCAACTTCTAGTAGTGCTTTAAGCAACATGACTACATGTCATGTTTGTGTTCTCAGCTGCTCCCTACATTATCCACCTGATTCAAGGAATACAATATAATTGCAGTTATCTGAAAATCCTTGTTATTCAAATCTAGTTTCCCCCATATAGCCCTAGTAGTTAACAGCACTTCCGTTTATCCAAATGCCCAGATATCTGAAAATTTCAGCTGTCCCTTAGGCCACTTGGATAAATGACAGTGTACTGTATAATATTCCTACACTCCTTCCCATAATTCTTTGCTGCAACTTCACTGTCAGTTTCATCTGGGTTCTTACATAAAGAATACCGAACAAACAATCAGCAAACTGCAAACCAGTTCTGGTGGCACTACTAGAAGCGCACAGAAAGCTATGAAAGTTAATGTTTTCAGATACCTGCTTTAAAACACCCAAAACACAAACTAAGCTTCATATGCCAATATTTTAAATTAAAATATTTAATAAGGGCCAGGGAACAGGAAGAGAAAATGATCTGCTCCCTTTTCCCAAGGTTACAAAGCCTTATCTTCCTTTTAGAATCCTGGATTTATGCAATAGGAAAAGCTCCACCCACACATAAGGCCATGTCAGACAAAGCTGCCCATCCTAAGAATCAGGGTCTAACATTATGGAGAATATATCATACTTCTGAATCTAGCCAAGATTAAATTACAAGGTAGTAATCTTTGAAATACAGCATAAAAGACCAACATGAGGCACAGAACTAAAACCATTCAAATGAAGCCAGCTGAAATATTTACCTCCCCAGTTAAAGGAACTTGGAAGTATGACAGACAACAACAAATCTGAAGGCTGAGCAGTCAGTGCAACATAGCATTATGTGAAGAGGCTTTAAAAAAAAAAAATAGATTCTCTTTGACTTGACATTTAACAGTATGTATCTTAAAGACTTACCTTTTCCTTACCAACAGCAAGGCCAATTAGGCTGATGCATTCAATAGTTTTTCCTCTTAAAAGTCTAAGTTCTTTCTGTACAGCATTCTCAACAATGTGTTTTAGAGAGGGCATAAATAAGTCATAGTAAGGAACAAATTTCTCCTCTGCTGTATCTGCAACTGATGCAATGGAAGTCACAACTTGTTCCAAAACCAGTTTAGTGCCTTTCTGTATTAACTTTGGGATAAAAAAAGAAAGAAAGATGGTTACGCCATTTACAAATTTTCAATTAAAATTTTGTTCCACCTCCAAATGTGGCTTTTGTACAGATTATAATTCTGAAAATATCGTTGTAGTCTACATATCACTATTTACAATGTTCGGTTTTTGATACTGATGGGTACTGAATGCGAATTTCATATCAGCTTTTTTTTTTTTTTTTTTTTTTTTTTTTTTTACACCACACACACGAGTCAAAAAATTACTGTAGGATAATAAATGTGTTTTGCAAACTTGACAGAAGACTTTAGCAAAGCAATTAAAAAAAGACACCCCTAAATCATTAAGCATATTATACCTCTTGCAATTTAATCACCATGGTGGAATGAAGATGCTTCACTAAATTATCCAGATAGGGAATAAGCAGTGATTTCGGACAATCTTCAGTAAAGTTAATGAGTGCAGCAGCTGCATGAGCCTGAACACGCTGGTTGCCCTGATCTTCCATGGTTTGCAGAAGAGCTGCAATTACCTACAACAGAATAGTTAATGTTCAGAACAAGTTTCCAAATGAAACAAAAATTTATCTTGGATTGTCTATTACTTGCCTTTTCGTGGAATTTCTTTTGGAAACCAGGGGCAAAGTCTGTAGCCATTTGTCCAACTGCATTACAGGCTGCATATCTCACTCTTGGATGCTGAAATAACATTCCCCTCAAATAGTAAGTGTTTATAAAAGCAGAAGTTAAATGACAAATTTTGATCTATCAACTGCATTAAACTTACAGGATCCTGGAGGAAAAGTAAAACGAAGTTAACTATCTCATTTAGAATTCCCTCCATCTGTTGATGACAACCTTCTCCAATAGCTGACAGAGCCATCAAACCAGCATGCCTGTATTTCCAATCAGCTGTGTAAGAAGACATTACATGGAAAATAAGGTATCCATTTTGGAAAATAAGAATAGGGAAAGACAGGAATACAGAAGGTCTCATTTTAAAACTGTAAAAGAGCACGTCTGGATACTTAATCTACGCATGTCAGAACTGCTCCCTCCCAACCCTGCATGTACCCAGACATCTTTTTTTTCTGGCTAGTTTGAGGAAATCGGGGACAAATCCTTCTGCCCAAAACTGAACACAGAAATTCTAAACTATTGATCCCTCATCCCTACTGTTACTGTCTGGAAATAGTTAAGTCAGTCAACTAGGAAAGGTTCAGGAAAAGACATCTTTCATTTCGCTACCAGTGATTTCCATACCCTTCTGCATGCCCCTCTTCTTCAGTGTTTGAAAGAGAAAAAAAAAATCTAGGTAAGAGAGCACTGAACATTCCAATTTAAAGACAAAAAGAATTCCCCCCCTCCCGTCCCTCCTCCCACACACCAACTTTCTAATGTCATCATGTACCCTATTCAATCCTACTATCAACAGATATGGATTTAGGAATTTAACGTTCACTCTTTTTAAAACGTTTGGCCTATTAGCGTGGACTGACACTGACCTCCATCTCTCCTTAACAGCTTTCCTTTAGAGTGGAGAATATGCATTAGCAATACTCTTTTGCCCACAATGATCTTCCTTATACTACAACAAAGAGGGTTTGAAAAATAGAACATACAAGGAAAGATACAGCCAAATCTGTCAAACATCCTACTCTTTCCCTGCTTTGCTGTAGGAAGAAGGTAGACAAAGACTCCGCTTGACACCAAAAGTCAAGAATTTTGAATTAGTGATACCAGGTCTCTACTGCTACAACTTGTAAAGGGCACTTTGGCTCTTACTACCACTATCCCTAATGCTACTCTCACACACATCTACTCAATTATGAGATAGTTTGGGACAGTATGAAGGTCCGTTTTTGTTACTTGCTGTAAAGCAGTGTACCATATACTCCACAGTACTATGCAGCACCAAAGTAAAGAGCTACCTGCAGCTCTCCCAACCCAAATAAATTAGTCAAGTAAAAAATATGTAGTTACTTCAACATCTGGCTTTTTTTTTTTTTTTTTAAACCACTGTACTCTGGTCAGACATATTATAGTGAGGTAAAGTGGACTATCCACTCCCACTACTCTACTGTTTCATAAACCCCAGTAGTCTAGATGGCTGATCTTTCTTCTATACCATAGAAAATATAAAGGATAATGTAAATATAGTAATTGTGTAGTACCAACCCACCACTCACAGGATTGTCCTAAACAGACACAAGATAAAAGTTTCCAACTCCTGCAAACTTAACCAATCTACCACCACTATAGACTGGAATTCTAGTTGCAGCTTGCTTCATTATAAGCAAAATATGGTAGGATTTGCATCTTACAGCTAGCCTAGAAAGTGCTAGTTCTGATAGTGGATGCTGGGAAGCAGTAGTTAGTGCTTTCATTTTTGCTGCTGCTCAAGTTGACTGCTTTTACCTAATTCATTAAGATCCCATTGTATGTCTTCCTTCCAACTCGCTCCTAATAGTATGCATGCCTGCATGCATTCATTCATGTGATGTCAGGAGAAATGATACTTAAACCTGTTGGGGGCTCACATTCTGGCATCCCACCCCGAGGAGAAAACTTTCAACCTTAAATTTATGTAAGGAAAGTTTGTGAGAAAAGACTGGAACTTTACTTCTAAAGAAGTGAAACAAAAACTTTGTAGTTCATCTTTAACAGTTGATTAAATAAGGAATTGTTTTTGAAGTTTTAGTATCAGAAAACCTTGCCGTCTCTCCTCTATTCCCTGTCTGCAAACAAGAGCCCTCCCCTCCTATTAGCTTACCAATGCCACTTCACCGAATAAATATTGCAACAGGCTCTCCTTCCCAACACAGCACGTGCCTCACCTGTCACTATAGCTCAACCCAGATTGCTGCATCCCTGCTCAATGGAAGGATCAGGGCATACTGACTAGCAAATCAGTTGAGAATGAGTGCTTCCAACTCTTATGAGACCCAGCCCCCAGCCTCCAAGGGGCTACATAAAGACTCTAGGTACCTGCTACTTCTGAAGGTATTGAACACCAAAAGATTAATCAGTTTCCAAAGTATCCAAGCAGTTTTGTACAATGAATAACTTTCATTTCAGAAATTAAACAGCACAAGAAGGCACCAGTAGTTTGAGACTTAGATGACATTCAAATCTAGTGTTGCCCGCTATAGCTGTAAACCTTGATGTGGAGTATTACCTACTGACACTAAAATGTTTGTTATCAGGGTGCAAAAATGAAGAATGGCTTTCAGGTGTGTTCTGACTGGTGTTAATGTTATTAAAGTAGGAGAGGATACCCAGGAGGTCTGGGCCTTCTTCAACCCATATGCCTGGCTGTTCAAATTCAGCATGCCTTCTAAGGTGCAATAAACCAAAATGTGCAAAATATGATTAATGAGCAATCCTGTTGCACAATCAAACATTATGGATACTTGGAAGTGAGGAGAAGATAGATGGCTGGCCAGGGTGTATGGAGGATCCATACTACTATAAGGTGGATCAGTATGGCAAAACCCAACTTGAACACCATAGTGGTTACTACCATATTTCAGTGTGTGATTTGTTCTTATCCATGTATGAGCTCTGCACCTTAATATGTTTTTTTTTTTTTAAATCAGTGTGCCTTTTTTTTTTAAATGCTTGGGAAAAAATAGGATTGAGATGCTTGCAGACTAGAGTCCTGTAAAGTTAGAGGATTGGAAGAGGCAGTTTACACAGCCTCAAAATGCCTTAGCAAGATGCCCAAACTCTAAACATCTAGAGGGACTGTCTCTTAAAAAAAAAAAAAAGGGGGATAAAAAAAGAGAAGTCAGTATCCAAAATAACCCTTGGTGCTGTCTGCAGAGGATGCCAGAAGTGTCAATTACCAATTGTGACAATCTGTAGCACATTTATCTAGCCAAACTCATCCTCAATATTCTACTGAATTAGTGGGAAATTTCATACTGCTCATATGCAGTGAGTATTTCTAAAACTCAAAAGTCCTATATAGATCAAAATTCTTCAATGTAACAGACATTTTCCCTCATTATGACTAATCCAAAGAAAGTCTGAAGTTTTAAAGGGAAGCTGTTGAGGTTACTTCACTACTTTTAATAAAATAGTTCCTCTATTCTTGGCCACTGAAAGCGGAGTACATTCATCACATTAGACAGATTTTTGACAATTCATTTTGGATAAAAAATAAATTACAAGTCTATCTATGATACCAGAGTTTTATATGCACCTATAATAATACAAAAGGATAATTAACAGAAAGCGCTACGTAGCTGACAGGCCTTTACAAAAATTATTCAAGCTAGACTCTAAAACAATACATCAAGTTACTTACGGATCTGGAGCATTTGCATAATATGTTCTTTAATCATAGGGAGAACAAGTTTCCCTCCAAGGCCACATGCCATTCTGTCCAACGCACTCTCACCAGCAACTGCATTGCTAAAGTTAGTGTTTAAAAAAGAAGAGAGTCATGATTAATTCAAAGTCTAGGGTAAAAAGACAACCGGTCCAACAGTTCATTCGAAAAGTGTATGAGGAAATACACTTTCTCCAATCTCTGAATGTGAATGATCCCTGCAAGCAAATAAAGTTTAAATTTGAATGCTGAAAGATATAAATGCTTATATTTAGAGTCTTTCAGTTATAAAGAAACATTTATTTACACCGAAAGCTAGTTATTCAAATAATATAGATTAGATCTATCTAGATCTAGATCTAGATCTATAGACCCATATAGATATACACCTCTACCCCAATACAACACTGTCCTCGGGAGCCAAACAAATCTTACCGCCTTCTATCAAACTTGCTTTGACCTGCCGGAGTGCGCAGTCCCCCCACCCCACCAGAGCACTGCTTTGCTGCATTATATCCAAATTAGTGTTATATCAGGGTAGAGGTGTATATATAAAAAACAAACAGACTGCTACTTCTGCTCACTCTCCCTTTTAGCAATATTCCTGTCCAAGAATAAACTGCTTCTGATCCTTTTCCTTCCGACACCAGTAATGTAATTCTAGACCTCTAAATTATTTTCTGCCAGTTGTGGTGCCAATTTATATCACAAGGCTTCTATTTTCACTTCCACTATCTGTAAAAAGGAGAAATGTGCGTGCTGCTGCTGGTAGTAGTGGACAGGCAGAGCGTGGGAATGCAGGATTGCAAACAAGCTGCCTCCCATCTTGCAAACACCCAGGTCACCTGTATGCTATGGGGTTTCTTTTTAATTGAGACAAGCTGGTTTGTCAAATACCTGTCAAAATCATCATCTTCAAGCTCATCTGCATTTGCCCAATCTTCATCTTCTTCTAAGTCAACCATCATTGCTAACATCTGAGGAACTAAATACAAAATGAAAATCTGATAGTCATCCCAATTAAATTACAGTATACTAAAGTAACATTTAATCTATAGCACCGAATGAGTTTAGGAGAGGACATTCTTCAGAACATTTTGCTTCATATGCAGTAAAAACAATGGACTAGAAATTAGGAATACCCTTTCATTACCAAAAATAAATTACAACAGAGTTCTTCTTCAGAATTTTAATTTGCAAAGGTCAAGATCACATTGGTAAAGTAAAGGCTGCCAACAGCCATTGGAAAGGTTTGTCAAATATTTCTAAACATGGCATTAGAGTTAAGATGTGCTTGGACTGATTTATGGAAACTTTGATAAGGAATCCTCCAAATTTTGGCCAATAAAAAAGTCTGATGACTGACTACAGAAGACCATTTCCCTGTTTTCCTGCCCTCCATGATGAGCTCTGGGTGCACAGACAGTATACCTGGCATAGATGAAAACTTAAAAAGCTATTGACTGAAATATAGCAAACAGAACAGTAAGTAATTCTCAATGGCTGCACATATTTAGATTTTCAATCATCTTGACAACCTGATCACCTGTTTTGGATCACAGGTGTGTAGCCCTTCTGTTCTGCTTTGTCTTCTTTTTGAACAAAGAAGATATAAGCCCTTTAGAAATGGGCTTTTACCACAGAAAGTACCCTAGAACTTTCAGAAGAGCTCAAGATATGAAGAACCTCGGACACTTAATCCATCAATTGTCAATTTGTTCACCCCTGCATTTGAAAAATGGAAGTTTACTCTGTAAATATGGAACCTTAGCTTCTAAATAGCTACACCCTCATCACCACAGTATCTGAATGTCTTCCATTAAACAACATGATTAACTTCTGTCACTTGCTGCTCTGCCTCTCAAGAGAATTGTGTGTGCAGTGTAATGTTTGGTAGGGTTTTTATTTGTTTACACACTATTTACATGTGGCTATGTTTATATTAGAGACAGCAAGAAACGTGCCTTGCAATTTGAATGAGAGGTAGTATGTCTGTGAGGACTTCTGCCCTAAGGGCTATCAAACTGGGGGACCCAGAGGAACCTTCGGGGGCAGGGTGCTGTGAGGCCCAGACCAGCCCCAATGGCGGGCAGGGAGGGAGCACCACTCACACCTTCCCTGCCCCCAGCTCTGCTCCAGTCCCACCCACAGCCACACCCCTAGCTTCTGCCCTGCTCCCAGCCTCAGCAATGTTCCCCGCCTAAGGCCAAGGCTGGGGCAGGAGCGGAACTGCACCTGGCTGAGAGCCCAGCTGTCAGCCCCTGCTGCAGTTCTGCTCAGCCTCTGGCCACAGCTCCAGCTTCACTCCCGGCCCCAGCCTTCCTACCCCAGGCTGCGTCTCTCCGCAAGCCCTAGCGGGGGTGGGGGGGGAGGAGAGGAAGAGACACAACCCCTCAAAAGTTTGGGGACAACTGCCTTAAGGAGTTAGTTACAGTCTTAGACAAGCTGCTGAGAAAGCGCTCTTGCATCGACAAACATCACTCATAGTAAAAAGTTCAACTGTACCCAATGAGCAGTTTTCAGCCACAGTCCTCATCCTGGAGCTTTATGCCATCTTTTAGAAAGGCTGGGCCCAGGTCATTGCATGCCTTGAAGATAAGGACCACGACCTTAAACTTTACTTTATATTGTATGGAAGCCAGCACAGAACACACAAAACTTGTTTCATGTGCTCACAATAGCCTGTGCTGCTGAGGAGGCATGCTGTGGCATTCCAACCTTGCTAGTGTTTTGCTGATGGCTTCATACCAAAGTATATACTGCATTGCTGTGGTCCACAGAAGAGGTGATGCAGGAGTGTACACCAAGGCCAGGTCAACATCCACCAGGATGGGACAGTCTCCTAGCCAACTGTATTACAAGAGAAGTTGACTTGACATAACTTGCAGCCATCTTGCGTACTTAGCCCCATGGGCTGGAAGCAAGGACACCACGTAGGATTAATTCAGCCCTGCTTAGGCAGACAAGACAGCCACACAAACAGCAGAGTGTTACTAACAGGATATTTACAGTGAAAGGACAGAAAACAGACCTAGATTTGGGTATCTGCATTTGTAAATTTCTTGCTGAAGCTGCTTGGCTGATAAGTAGAATGAATTATTATTCGCAGCTGCTAGGTAAGATTGTTAGCCTATTATGAGTTGTGCTTGGTCTAGAGAACCTATAAAAAGTTTAGTTAGAGAGTGTACTTTGGAGAAGCTTTGGAGAAGTCTGAAGATTTTTACAAGCTAGGAGACTGACACCTAACTCCCCAGTGGCTAGGAGAAAGGTTGAGCACTGGTAACCTGTTACTATAACTTTATACCACCTCAGGCTTTGGATAGCTATAATCTGAAGTGCTTCACATCTAGACTCCTGCTAGTTTTGATGTGTGCTTTATACTCAATAAAAACAAGGATTGTTGGGTGGAAGCACTCTTGTGCGTACCAATAATTTATCAGATACAGGTGCTGAGTCACCCACTGACTTATTTTATAATGGAGATAGCCTATCTCCTAGAACTGGAAGGGACCTTGAAAGGTCATGAAGTCCAGCTCCCTGCCTTCACTAGCAGGACCAAGTAATGATTTTGTCCCAGATCCCTAAGTGGCCCCCACAAAGACTGAACTCACAACTCTGGGTTTAGCAGGCCAATGTTCAAACCACTGAGCTATCCCTCCCCTCTTGACACTGCCTGGAAAACAGATTAGTTACCACAGCTTTGGGTTCAGATAACCCCGGGTAACAAATAGAGATGCTGTGAGAGAACCTGGCAAAGAACCCAGGAGCACTCAGGCTATGTACTGAGTTAACCAATTGTGGGTATGTACAGTAAGCCAAAAAAAATTGCACTGTGTCTACAAAATTCTCAAAGTGCTTTAATCTGCCCACCTAGCTAACCTCTTGCATACCCAACCAAAGTTTGAATGTGATGGACTATCAGAAACCTTGTGTGAAGGCACTAAAAGTAAGCTGCTTCAAAGGATTATACCTGAGATGATAGGCTTTTCAAGCACACATGTGCATGACTTGTAAGCATACATATGCAGTAGCGTGGAGGCTTATACACCACTGTTCAAATCCAGATAAAATCAGAATCTCAACCATACATTGTCACTGGCACCAAGACTCAAAGATTCCAAAAACCTGGAAGAGTATAAATGACTCTAGCGAATGGTTTAAAACATTTAAGCCTACTGAGAATAGTAACATTTAATATAAAGGACTCCTGAAAAACACTTCTATAAAAGGCTTGCTTTTCATGCACACTACGTAGAAGTCATTGACTGCCACAGTTTTGTCCTTCTATATAAGAATATTATATATAAGATGGCCAATCCTAATTTTTTACTGTCTTCCTAGATGATTAACATCTCTTAAACAGTTACGAGCATAAAGCAGCACTTTTCAAACTTGCAGGAGAATAAAATAGCAAGTTGCTTTTATGTAATTTCCAGAGACTTAGTATATGGTGCACCAAAATCTATTCAACTACCAGTGTGTGGGGAAAAAAGTCTCAGAGAGCATGACTTGTTTATTTCAATGCTCTGTCTGCTCACAAAAAAAATCTGACAGGTGGAGCAAAATGAATTTAGTTATCCATATAAAAACAGTACTCTGTTGTTGGGTTGTCCAGCCAAGAAAGTTATTTTTAGTGTCCAGAAGTGTGTGCCACGTTTGGCATTGTAACTCTTTAAGACAGGCACTAATCTATATTTTAATCAGTATTTTGGATTGAACTTAACCCCATATTTAAGCATCTGATAAAACTGCTTGGATTTTCAAAGATGCAGCATAACCACAACTCCCATTAACAGGTAACCGGGGGCCCTTAGCATTTGGAAAAATGAGGCCACTTAGATGCCTAAACAGAAGCTGTGAATTTAGGACTTTAGTAGTTCGGGTATCCATAGTTGGGTTTGTATAGTGCAAAAGTTTGGACTCCATCTAGTGACTGCTAAGTAAAAACACATCAAATGTTTTCCCCAATATCACTTTCCCTGTAAGCATTTGCTGTAGTTGCTACAGAAGTGTTATGCAGCTGCAGATTGGAGGCTTCACAAATCATGAGAGAGAAGGAAAAACAGCTCAAAGTTGCCAAGAAGTGGCCTTCATCAAGAGTTTTGGGAAACTGATTTAGGGGCTTGCAGATGGTGATAAATGTTTTGCAACGCTGAAAGTCTAGCGAGGTTATTGTGCTAGTTAACACATAGGACATTGGTTTAGCATTTTAAAAAGGAGGCAAGTTACTTAATAGATAAACAGGAGTATTTTACTTACTAGCTTGTGCAACAATGTTGGTATGTCTTCTCAGCATAGCAGCAGCAGTTTCTGATAGCGTCACTATTACTTCCAGGGCCAGCTGACGTTGCATGTTATTGAGATTGGTGTCTCCACACAACTGCCAGGATTAAAGCTGAATGGTTAGACCAAAAGTTTAACAAATGAAAATTTGCTCTCAGTAATTTCCAGATTTACCTTCAGGCTTAGCTGTAATGTTGGTTCTAAGTGTGGACGTAAATATTTCGGAACAGTATCTGCAATCTCTACAAGGGATTTTAGAACGGAGTCATCATTTTGGTAACAGGAGTCATTTACAGCCTATAAAAAAATTAGGATGAAATTAAAATATTTGCTTTTTACTGATGCTACTAAAACACTGAGTTATGAAGAGATTCTGCAAAAACATTAATTCTGGCTGTTTACTGGAGTTAAAGTTTATGAGGTCTATTTCTTGTGTGTGTGACTAGCTCCCGCTGGTGTTAATATAAGCAGAGCCAACACGATGGGAGGAGACAGACACTTACCTTCATAAAATCAAACCATAACAGTAGTCAGTAGTGCTCAAATGGCAAAATTGCATTTAGCAGTTTAACAGGTATAACTCCCAAAAAGCATGTCTAATACTTCAACATCTTACTAACTAGTAACTGAAGGTATTGAAGGTAATCCGCAAGGAAAAAACAAATTCATGCTCATTCTGTTTCTCTGTTGTATAAATGCAGCTTTAAGATAAACAACAACTTAGAAATACCAGGGATATCAAGCTTATTCTTCCTTGCTTTTGCTGAAGAATCTGAAATTACAATGGGACTCTTGTTAGCCCTCAACTGAAGGGCATGGGAATGGAAAATGTATTCAAAATTTTGTAAAGACTTCCTAAGCAACCAGCAACTGTCTAAAGTTATATGTTAAAAATGTAACGTTAAGTAAAACTTCCTTGCCTTTCAATTGGTTAGACAGTGTTCTCTTGACCCTGTAGTATCAAAATCCCCCTAGTTCTTCAGTCATGTTTACGTTCTTCCAGAAAAATAGGGCACAATATGATCTGAATTTCAAAGGTAAACACAAGTCTTTTGCTCTTTTTATCTTAAAAAAGGCACTTTGGTTCCTTTGGCAGTCACCTCTTGTTGTATTTGGTAATTGTATTTGGGTGTTCAATATATAATACAATATTGCTTTTCAACATAATTAGGATCTCAACAGTTTAAATTCCATCATGGAAGATACTGCTTAGTCAAGACAGGTCATCATTAGTTAGTACGCTCCACCCGTCTGGCCCTGGCATTTGTATAATGTACACAGGGATTTTTCTTCATTTTTCAGTGATTAAAGTCCTACTTGTCCATCCATTGCAAGTTTGAGCAGCTGTACAGCCAAAAGTCAATATTTTCAAACCTGGTATCTGAAGTCACATGCCCAAATTCATATTCTACATTAAATATAAATGGCCTAGTTAGTTTTCGGAAGTACTGAGCACCCAAATCACTAAAAAGTCAGTTGGAGGTGCGGGTTCCTCATTTCCTTTGAAAGTCAGAAAGTTCTTGTATTTAGCAGCTCATCTGTGAATTAAGGAGCTGAAGTTCAAATTATACTTTTTTCAGGCCTTGATATCTAAAGACCTAACTGGTCATCCAGAACATGTCACTGGTGTCCAAAGCCAAGCTTTAATCATGGTTATAACATTTCAAATCCTTCCCACTAGCCAATCAGTAGAATGAACTTCAACAGCAGCAGAATTCTTTTCTAGCTGCTTCCAAAGGTCATCCACAACTATCCCAACACTTCTCATTTCCTATTTATAACCAGGGATCTACATATTCTGTTTACCATACCCATAGAATCCATCCTTACCACAAAACTGTGGACTAGAATGAGTTTTCAATTACAAATATGTAGCCATCTCTTAAGGTCGCAAAGGAAATCTTGAAATCATGAACCACATGCAATCAATATAGTGTTTGCTGAATCTTGAGAAGGCCTCAAACTGAAGCTCTGATGGGGTAAACTGCACACATGCATCCAAACAGGCCGTTTGCCATCTTTAGTTTTCAGACCTATCTGTGTCTGTATTAACTACTTTACTGCTTAACATTTTAGTATGAACAGGATGATTATCCCACAATTCCTTCTTGCTTCTTTCCACTGGCCGAAAGCCCTAATTGTATTATATTCAGCTACTAAAACAATTATGTTGTCAAAACAAAATTTGACAGGCAACTGAAACTCTTGAGTAAAAAACTGATTTCAGTATCAAACAAACAGGTGTTCCTGTATTCATTTCCACAGTTAAAACATGCTCAATTTTTCATTTAAATGAAGCTGCTACAGAATTTCCAGTCTGCTGCAGAAGGTAGGAATCTTGGCAGAAAATTTAGGTTCAACTTATCAGAGTAAAGGAGGCTATGTTTACAGCTTCAATTGCCTGCAGCAACAAGTAGTCATCCTCCTGACCCTAGCAACAAAGGTTGCCTTTATCCCTCTTATCCTACTCTGAACTGCACTATGCAATATGAATGGCACGAAACTCACTATGGCTGCTACAATCACTGTACCAAACATGCTATTACCTGCTTCCTTTTATAAGGAAGTATGGCCATCTGTACCATACTACCTGACCAAGTAGAGCTCAATCTACTCCATTTAGCTTTTCCTCAAACTATATACCCTTTAACTCCAACTCCTGCACAGCTTTATCCCTTTCAAAACAAACATAAGCCAGCTTGAATCACAAGTGAGTTTCCATTCTGATCCTCTAGAGCCAGAAGAGACCAAAAGAACATTTGGTTTGACCTGTGTATCACAGGCCATTGAATTTTACCCAGTTAATCCTGTACTGAGCCCCACAGCTTCTGTTTGACTAAAGCATATCTTATAGAAAGGCATCCAGTCTTAAGACTTCAAAAGACAGAATCCACCATTTCCCTTCATATTTTGTTCTAATGGCTAATTTCTTTCACTGTTAACTGACATTTCTAATTTGAATTTGTCTGGCTTCAGCTTCCAGCCACTGGCTTTTGTTATGCCTTTCTCTGCTAGGCTAAAGAGCTCTATAATACCTGGTATTTTCTCTCAGCAAAGGTTTTTTCATATACAAATCAAGTCCTCTCTCAAGCTTATTGATAAGGAGCTCAATCTGTTTAGTTTAAGTCTCACTGTAAGACATTTTTTTTCCCCCAAGCCCACAAGTCATTTTGTGGCTCTTTTCTGAACTCCAATTTTTCAACATCCTTTTAAAAATATGGACATCAGAACTGAACACAGTATTCCAGTATCAATCTCACCAGTGCCAGAACAATAAAATAATTTCCCTACTCCAACTCACTATTCCCCTATTTATACATCCAAAGATGACATTAGCCTTTTTTGCCACAATCTTGTATTAGAAGCTCATGTTCAATTGCTTTTCTGCTATGACCCCTAAATCTTTTGCAGAATCACTGCTTTCTAAGATACACTCCCATTCCTTGTTCCTACATGGATGACCTTGCACTTGGCTGTATTAAATATTCTGTACGAACTGGCAGACCTTGCCAAGTGATCTAGATCGCTCTGTATGACTGTCTTATCCTCACTTATCACGCAATCTGTGAGCCATCAGCAGCAAATGTTACTGGCAGCGACTTCATATTTTCTTCCAGATAATTGAAAGACTCAGACGGTATCAGACCTAGAACCAATTCCTGCAACATCCCATGAGGAATACGCCCATTTGATGGCAATTCCTATTGCTAATTAGTTTGAGATGGTCTGTTAGCAATTCATTTAGCGTATACTTTGATGTTGCATAGTTCTAGGGTTTTCTAAAATCAGGATGTTCCACAAAACATCTTACAAAAAAGTCTATATATTAACCAAACTTGCAATCTCATCAAAAATGAAAATCAGGTTTGACAAACCTATTTCCCATAAATTCATGTTGATTAGCATTAATTATATTTTCAACATTTACTTCTTTGTTCACTAAATACCAGGTCAGTTTTCATTATTTTGCCTGGGATAGATGTTAACCTAGGTAGTCATGGGACCGTTAGTCTATTGTGCCTGCCCTTTTTGAATAACAGTACGTAATATTAGTACTTTTCCTGACTTCTGGAATTTCCTAGATTTCCAAGATTTATTAAAAAGTGATTACTGAGCCAGAGATCTCTCCAGCCAACTGAGTAATTTTGCATGCAAGTTATTTGAACCTCCTGATTTAAAAATACTTATCGTTAGCAGATGTCTAACATCCTGCTTACTATTTACAATTTCATAATCTTGCATTTTCTAATATACGATTGAACATAATTCTTTTTTAACATACACCAGCAAAGACTCTACCATAAATTAATTCAATTCATGTTTACTGCTCAAATGTTACTGTTAACATTTAAGCTATTGATCACACTAAAATAAACTATGATTTCCCATAGAAATTTAATCATAAAAGAGTGTTTTATCTTAGACCCTATTTATTGTGTTACAACAGCACCCAACGTGTATTTGAGGGTGGGCAAACAACAAAAGTCTCTGTGCCAAAGAGCTTACAGTTTCAGACTATGTCAACATTACAGCTTGTGTTGGCATAATTTATGTCGCTCAAGAAGTGACTAAATCAACCCCGAGCGATGCAAGTTATACTGACATAACCGCTGGCGTGGACAGCACTATATCGGCAGCTTCTCCTGCCTACATCGCTACCTCCACTTGCGGAGGTGGTTTTATTATGCTAATGGGAGAACTCTCTGCCATCTGCATAGAATGCCTTCACTAGATGCGCTACATCAGTGTGGCTGCACTGCTGCAGCACTGTGTGTAGACATGCCCTATGTGAACAAAAAACTGATTGGGAAGAGAAAACGATGTGGAACATACAAGAATTCACAAGCCACTAAGGAGTTTACAAATCAACGGCTTGTGCTCACGTTAAGCAATTATAGGCGACAGTGATAATACACCTTCTGTGTGGTTTCTTACCTGCAAGACTCCAGGTAGCAAGTCTGCAAAATGTTTCAGAAGAGGAAGATTGTGCTCATTAGCAAGTACAAATGCAGCTGCAGCCCTTGCAGACAACATCCTAACCTAGAGGGAAGGGGGGGAGGGGGGAAGAAAAAAGGCTGTTTCAGGCTAAGATTAGAGTTTGTAATGGTATAGACACATTTGAGTGCTTTCATATTTGATATGGTTTTTAAACTAGCTGCAAATATGTCACACCAGAGCCACTGTAGGAAAGGCTACATTTTAGATTCACTTTTAGTTTGCAAATATAATGAATTTTTCTAAGTGGATGTGTTTTTCACCAAGGGCTTCAATAAACTCATCCATCAGAAATCTTGTCACAAATTATCTCTTTCCTTCATTACTTTATCTTTACAACACTCCTATGAGGTAGTATTATTCACCATTTTTACAGAGGGGGAACTGAAAGACAAACGGTAAAATTTTTAAAACTAAGTAAGTTACTTAGTAGGCTAAGTCCCACTTTAAAACTAATATAGGCACTTAAGAAGTAAGTCTGAAGGAAAGTAATCTGACTTACTTCCAACATGACTTAGGCACTTTTGAAAATGTTACCCCTCTGGGATTTGCTCAGGGTCAGAAAGGAAATTTATGGCAGAGCAGGGAACTGAACTCCAGTCCACAGAGTCCTAAACTAGCACCCTAATTATGGTATCATCCTCCCCTCTTATGATTCTATAGAAGAACATGTGTATTACCGTTGGATGCTCCTGATCTTGCATACATTGAACCAACATCCGCTTAATGACCTCTAAATAGTGTTGTTGCTGATTCCCAAAAATCCCAGGAAAGTTCCTAAAGATGATGAAGAACACCTGCATTAACGCATTTTAGATAGGTTTAAGACCTTAACAGACTGCAAATGACATGTTAAGATATACTTAAACTCAGTAACAAATGCCCTACCCTCTTTTCTCGATGTCAAGTAATATGCCATATACCAGAATATAAACAGGACACAATCAATTGTAAGCTATTAGTTTCTCCTATCTTGCTCTTCTTACAAGCATTGATTTAGCTAAAAACCCAAGCGCACTGAGGTCCAGAAGCATACCAAAAAATATGCAGAGCGGCCTCACGCAGTCCCACATTCTGAGAGCTGACGGAATCAAATAAGAACTTCAGACCTTCTGGCCACTGGTTATTGCCATCCTCATCTAGGAAAAAAAGTCAAAGTTTACAGGAAAAATAAACATTAAAGGTGGCTTAAGTTTCAAATACAACTTACAGCAGTTAATATACTAGGATATCAGTTGTGCAAAGCCTTTGCACACTCTTCTAGCATTCATCTAAATCAGGACTGTGAGCAGAATTTAAGTTAGTTGAAATTAAGAGCAACATTTCAACAGGAGCAAACTGGTGCATATTCAGACTTCGTAAAAAACAGTACATTTAAAAGTCTTTTTTTTTTTCAAATAAGATTCCGAACAAAATTAAATTGCATTTGTATAAAGGCCATAGCATAAAATCGGTAAAAAAAGGAGATGGGTATCTGACAAGCAAAACACACCAAGGTACAGAGATCAGCATTTACTCTTATGAAAAAACAAACATTCACATATAATAAGAACTAATTCAATAAAGTCTCTGGCGCACAACTGAAGAGTCAAGGAAGTGAAACTTAAGAAAATCATACCAAATTCCAATTACATTTCCTTAACTGTGCCATCTGAAGTCGCCTCTACATGGATAACTAGGGCCCTACCAAATTCATGGTCCATTCTAGTCAATTTCACACCCACAGGATTTCACATTTTCAGATGTTTATCTGAAATTTCAGAGTTCTGTAACTGTGGGAGTCCTGACCCAAAAAGGGGTGTTTTGTGTGGGGAGGAGATACAAAACTGTTATAGGGAGGTTGCCACCCTACCTTCTGTGCTGCTTTCAGAGCTGGGCTCTAAAGGCAGCAGCCATGGCGCTTCCTGCAGCTCCAGGAGGTTCTTGGAGGTGGTCTAATGCCCCATGCTGCTGCGAGCACCTCAGCCGGGGGCTCCAAGCTGCTAGTCTGGGCTGGGAAGGGACAGGACTTGCTCTTCCCCTGCATGGCCACTCTCAGAGGTGAGATCAGACCCACCTCCGAATACTTTCCCCTGCTACAGGAAGTTCTGCATCTGGGCAACAGCCCTGGAGCTTCCTGCAGGAGAGTAGCTGGAGGTGGATCTGATCTCCCCCCGAAAGTGGCTATGCAGGGGAAGAGCAAGTCCTGTCCCTGCCCACCCTGGGAACTATTCGCTGGTGCCCAGGGAATGTTAGGAGCTCCCAGCTCAGGCACACCAGCCCTGCTCCTCCTCCAACGGCTAGATTTCATAGGGGAGGGCTTATTTCACGGTCCGTGACATGTTTTTCATGGCCGTGAACTTGGTAGGACCCTACAGATAAAGGGCAACATAGTACAAACTCAGATCATTATGTTTTGTTTTAAAGTGGCAATATTAAATATCTAACCATTTTACTTCACTTCTGTCTAGACTTGCTTTCTTTTAAAAAAGTTAGCTATTGTACTTTGAAATTCTACTTGAGATTAGGAAGCAAAATACAATGCAGATATTTACATATAGGTAGTGACCATTGCATATACATAACATACCTATTAAATTCCTGGCCAGCTCAGCAACAATGTCACAGATTTTTTTCCTCATACTAGACTGTGTTTCCATCTGAATAATCAACAGCAGTTCACTTTTGATGGCAGTTTGACCATCTGGTGAAAGAGCTGGATAGACTTCCTCAAATGCAGAGGACAACAAGCGTCGTAGAAGGACAGCTGCCATTTGTCTAGCCTATTGCAAAAAGATATTGTATATATTACTATGTGTTTCTTGGAAGAAGTCTCATAAGCAAGATATTAGTTCTACTCCTAGAAAATGTTACACTTTTATACACAACAATCTGTTTGATAAGTCGTTTAATCAAATTATTTACTTGAAAAGAGAATAAAGCGCGTACATAGTTCAGATGTAGATTTTTAAAAAATAAAAACGATCTCATCAATCCTTTCTAAAATGCAGCACTGTCTTTTCACACAGATTTCAGGTTTTTTTAAACTAAAACAGATGTGTCCTAACGTACCCAAAAAGGTGATTTTGCATGAAGCGTCTCAGCAAATTTTGCACTCTTTTTCCACAAGAACATTAATTTTGATATTCAGATCCAAACATCCCACTCATTTGAACTCTAATACTCTCTCCACCCTGCCCCCCCTACAACTTTTAGCCATTTTCTTAACTTTAAGCACATGCTTAAATCTCATTGAGTGAGCTCAATCAAAAGCATATACAACTTCAGGGTCACTGTAAAATGTCATTTTTTGCTCACAATAGAAAACAAGTGCTAGCGTATGCAGAGGAATACAAGTTCTGTCAAATGAAAGGAGCTTTGATTATGTTTAGTAAGTTACACTGTAGCTGAATATTCTGTAAAGCAGTGGTTATTAATTTGTGGTCTGTGGACTCCTGGGGGGTCCACAGATGATGTCTAAGGGGTCTGCAAAAAGTTGCTGTTACCACAGAACAGTGGTTTTCAACCTGTGGTGTCTAAAATTTAGAAAGAAGTCCACAATTCCATTTGACATATTTTTTAAGGATCCGCAAATGAAAAAACTACTGTTGTAAAGCAATCTCAGTTATCCCAAGAAATGAAGAAGGAACTGTGAACTTATTAAAGTTTGTTCACAGATGGCAGGTTTACCCCACAAAACATCAGCAGAAGTGGAAATTTATCAATTTTATTAAGAAGATACCTGGATCAATGGTTGCAGCAGGGTTCTTTTTCTGCTCTTTCTGGTTTGGGGAAGCAGATAAATTTATTTTTCCTTAGTATGTACTTTTCAATTATGACAAAAGTAACTCTGGATGGATAATTTATATTTTTTATAAATAAAAATATTAAAGTATCTGATTCTGATGTAGAAATACATAGGAAAGTCAGTCAATTGGTAATAATGATAAATTAAATACCTATTTGAATAATGGTCAAATGTTGCAAACATTCCAGCAAGAACACCCTGATGGGGGCACTGGTCTATCTTTGATTGCATCCTGGTGCCACCTTTTACCAAGTCTACTTAAATGTTTTGATCACTCACTTTACTAGATGTTAATGGCACCTGCTGGGAACTAACTGAAAGTGGAACATCTTGATTGGCTAGGATCTTCCAAAACCAAACATTATATGTATGTATATCTTTATTTTTGTAACAGGCCATCAGTATACATGGTAGTTTACAAAGCACATTAAACAAGTTAAAATACATGGTCCCTGTCTTGAAGATCTTATAATCTGAACTGACTAGACAAAGATAAAGAAGTTAGCTCAACACATTCAACAGGAATAGTGTCGACATGGGAGGTGGGTAAGGGGGGGGAGGAGGAGGAGGAGGAAGGGGCACACGAGGCACTCTGGGACAGAATTACCTTGACGTGGATCTGTGCACTGCAGTGTGGATGCCAAAGCCCTAGGCTTGAGCATGGGTCAGAAAATCCTTAACCTAGGGTTAGAATGCAGTGTAGACACTCTCAAGCCCTGGGTTCACTGACCCAGGTCAGCTGTCTTGAGTCTCACTAACCTTAGACTTACACTGCTGTGTAGACATACCCTATGCGATCTGGGAGTCCATAGTTTCCCCAAGATGCAGGGGAAACATGCCCAAAAATATTGATTGGCTACTGGTTGAACTACAAGGGATACTTCATAAACCAGAAAGCATTCCAGCAATAGAGACATTATAATGACATAATAAATTACACAGAGTCAGGAAAGCTAAAATCATTTGTATGGAAATTTTACTAGACATGGAAAAACTGTTAAGCTAACCGTAAGTGTTCTGCTCTGAGTACATGATGCCTTGATAAAACAGAGAAACTTGTTGAACTCATATGAGATGTCCACCTACTGCCAAAGAGAGATACTTCAGTCAAACAGCAAAAAGGGAAACCTAGTCTGCAGGCAGCAGAATTTTCTTCAGTGCATTCTCCGACTTCATCTTCAGCAGTAGCATCATGAACAATGTCTTCTGAAGAAGATAGTGAGATTATGACAAAAAGCGAAGCTAATCCCATTTCTTCATCTTCTAATAAGAAATTTGCTACTTCATCTGCTCCAGCATTGAAAATTACAACCCAGTGGAAAATTCCTTAGATGTTCATCAAACTGATATTAAAAAGGTTTTTGGTCCCATCACTAGAAAAAACAAATGAATATGACTGCTAGAGCTATTTATATTTGCAGTACACCATTTCATATATAGTTGAAAATCTCTGTATGCTAAAAAGTTTTCAATTTACAAATCACTGAGTAGGAAATGGCTTGTAGAAGTCTTCTGAATGCCAAAATGGGCAGTGTGAAAAAGTTAGTGCTCTTCTTGAGTAAGCTCCTTGCATCTCTAGTATCTTGATGGATGGAGCAACATTCACTACTTCATGTTAACTCAACATCCAGTGTTTTACTCACTCCAATGCACAACTGAGCTTCACCACACAGCCCAATATATTGCTGACCAGTTTAAAAAAATATAATAAGAGTTGGAAGGATTAGATTTTTATCACTGTCAGTAAACGTTGATTTCACCAAACTCAATGAAAAACATTTCCATTGATAATAATCAACATCTACAGATAGGCAAAGAAAGAAAAATGCTGCTTAAGAACTTAGAGACCATTATTAAATTATTGCCTCACCTGCCCATAATTTCCCACAACTGCGAACATTTAAATTGGACTAAAAAATTTTTTTAAAAAGTGTTTAAACCCAAAATTTCATACAACTGAGAAACTGGAAATGGATAAAAATACTGAAAAATCAAGATCAATATTATCCAAAGTTTATAAAAAACACAAAATTGAATTCTCCCAAGGTAATGAATGACTTGGATCCCTGGAAGGTTCTTTTGGTGTGACTAACAATGCTGCTGACATCAAAGTTTCTTGGGCATTGCAGATTGAATATCCACGCCTTGAGTTATGGATTTGCTGCCCATACAATGTAGCTTTTCATTGGTTATGTTGCAGATCTGAAAATTTTCTCATTACATGTAAAAAGTGAAAAGCATTGCCAAATTTTTCCCCAAAACAAATGAGTGCCGCAGTCATTTCTGAGCAACATTTAATATAGCACTTGCCGTATCATACTTGAGGCGCATCTTCTATTAAATGTATCAAAAATCTTCATATATGCAAGAAGATTTCAGTCGGCCACTGCTAAAGAAAGAGCAGACAGGTGTTACCCCAGAGTAATCTGCATTGACATTCTTGTCAATCTTTCGGATGCACAACTCAAAATTAACTTCATTGCTTGAACCCATAGCACAGTCCATTCAGATTATGAAATGATAGTTCGGCATTGTCTGATGTGAAAAACAAGCTCCTGAACATTAAGAAACATCTGTGAGAATACTGAACAAAGTCCACTTACAAAAGCTGAAAACAGACAGACAAAATAGTATCACAGAAAATCCAGTGATCACTCTGGCACAAATGCTGCCTATCTTCTTGATCCATGCTTCCAGGGCCAAGACCTTGCTGATAATGACTGATTCAGCATATGACTTCATTGCAGCTGTTGCATACTTTCAAGGATATACAAATGAACAAACAATTCTGACAGAGGCAGCAAATTATAAAACAAGCAGCAGCCCATCAAGTAATAAGACAACATGGAGTGTTGTCCCAGGAGTTGAATCGAAACAGTTTGCTCCATGACAGTGAAAAAGGTTGTGTGTCTGCAATGTAGCTACAGTGGCATAAGTTATTTTAGTCCTTCTGTGTGCTACTGAACATGCAAAAAAAAACTGGATGGTTTGGAGAATCATACTTTTAAAACCTAGAAATAAACTGGAAGCTGGAAACAGTGTTTCAGGACTAAAAAGGCAAGCTGGGTGAAGTAATACCTTTTATTGGACCTACTTTTGCTGGTGAGTGAAGCTTTCAAGCTATACAGAGCTCTTCTCCAGGTCTGGAAAAGGTACTATGAGTATCACAGCTAAATACAAGACTGAACAGATAGTTCAGCATAAGCAATTAGCATGTATTTTAAGGGAACCTTCAAGGTGAAGTAGCTAGTAACACCCCTGCAGTCATGGGACCAAAAAAAAGGGGGGGCTTAGTTAGATTGTTTTAATAAGCCATAAATCTACTTGTGGCATTCTGTACCTCAAAGCAGCACCCTGGCACCCCCATATTCACACCATCACATAGTTATGATAGATTTCATACAAAGTACGCCACGTAAGATACCATATGAAAGGTCATGATCTGATGAAACCCATTGTTCTACCCAAATATGTGTAACATTAGTGTGTATTTTGCTGCATGGTTGTTACTGAAATAGGTTGGAAGATTGTTAGGAACATATAAAAAAGGCAAACTGCTCCCAGAGGGGTTCTCAATGACCATTAATCAGCAGGAGAGTTGTAATAAATAGATTTACAATTCAATGATAGTTGCGGAAGACTAAGGGGACTGCTCAACCCAGTGACTCAGCAAAACCCACTAGGGCACATCTGGGCAAGTGTCTTCTAGGTACACGAACTAAGGATATAAAATAGGGAACAAAGCAACATTCCTTTGCCTTTCTCCTCCCCAACCTATGCTGGAAGCAACACGAACCATGAGAAGACAAAAACTTCATCTGAGGAGATTAGCCCAGGCTTCTTGGAGAAGTCTGTGTATTAAGAACTGTAACATCCGGGGGGGGGGGGGGACGGACGGGACTGCTTGCTCTAAATATTGCCTAATCTAATAAGTTTTAAGATTTAGACTATGTATTTACTTTTTTCTTCTTTGGTAATTATCTGACCTTTAATGCCTACCATGTATAATCACTTACAATCTGTTTTATATTTTACCTAAAACTGTGGTTTGGTTGAAGTTCATGGGAAATCTCAGCTCAGGTACAAAGGCTGGTACATGTCCTCTCCACACTGAAGGAGGAGCGGACTGGGTAATAAACTTATGCTGGTCAGGCTTCTGACCAGGGCAAGACAGCATAGTCCGTGGAGTGCCACGCTAGGGAGCCGGGGGGAATTGGCAGGTGCCTTTCTCTGTGTTTCGTGAGTGCTTTGGGAGCATTTATGCAATCTAACTGGGTGTGGGACTCCACATGCTCTTGTGTGGAGTGATAGCAGCACCTGTAGGAGTTTGCTGCTTGTCACTAACAAAGCACTGAGAGAGAGCCCAGGCTGGAGAGTTAAGGGAGCACAGCGGTACCCCAGTGCCAAGTTATATCCCAGGGATCCCGTCACACCAGTGTCTTTATTTAAGGCCATGATTTTTAGTGTCACACAAGGTTATGAATTTAAGCTCCGAGGCTTGTCTTTTGAAAGTGTTGTGCAGGGTTCCTTGGGGGATGAGGACTGATAGGTTAGATATAGAGAGATCACTTTCAACTTGTCTCTCTAATATCCTCAGACAAAGTTACAATACCACTGTACATATCAAGACTATATTAAGATTAGAAAAGAAAACAACAGATGAAGAGTTGACTGAATATGCATCAAATGGAGGAGATTCTGCTAAAGATATTGATAATGTAAAGCAAGATAATTTAAGGGTTGCTCTGCTGCCCACCTAGAATAAGTGCATTTAAAAATGACTTTTTGATAGTTGCTGTGTGTTTTATTTCTGTTTAGATTTTTTTCCCCCTAACTGTTCAGCCTTGAATAAAGTTCACGTGTAAATACTAAGCTAACATCGCTAAAAAAGGTAACAATTCTTTCACTTTTTAGAAAGTAATTTCACTGTGCTTCACATTATTCTCAACTGAAATAACTCAGCTGAGTAATTTGCTTTTTTGTAATTAGGCTTAAGTATCTAAAGCTAAACTTATTGGAGATCAAAGGTTTTTTTCCCCTTACTGTTGTTTTAATAAATTAGTGCTTTAAAATCCTTTACTATTACTGACACGAGACATTGTCTGACCAGTATTTGACTGGTCAACTGACCAATTATTTTCAAACTGGTCAAGTGTCCAACCCCACAAATACATAACACAAAGATAAATTAATAAAGAAATATAAAGCCAATACAAATATCTAGCTCATAACTTTTCATAAGTAGATCTCAAACCTCCCTTATAAAGGAGGTGTAAGTATTATCACCCTCATTTTAAAGATGTGGAAACTAAGGCATAAGATCACACCACCAGGCCAGTCACAGAACCAGGAACAGAATCCAGGTCTCCCAAGTCCCAGCCTAGTGCTCTGCCCCACACTGCTTCAGAAATAAGCTACTATGTTGATGGGTGCTAGAGAGACTCTTAAAATGATTTACTACATTGCTCATTCATGCATGCAACTAGACAGGACCCACTTTGGATTTACAGACATCATCATCCACATTCATTGGGGAATCGGACAAGAATTTCAGGGAAGCGTATATTTCATAATGCAATCCATGTTCTGTAAAGGAAAACATCCACAAATCCATAACTGGATCAAACAAAATCCTGCCATGGATCCTGCCTGTGGATCCAGTATTCTAAGATCACAATATCCCTAGTTGCTGAAACCAGTAATCCAAGATCCATTAGTCAACAGAGTGCACAATGAGGAGGACTTATGAAATATTAATCCCCTTTAAAAAAGAAAAAGTGATTACTGGTACCAGCAGAATCAAAGATGAAACTGAACAGGAAGCTGGCACAAGCGCGCACAGGGAAAAAGAGGGAGAGGAAGAAGGTGAACCTGAATGTTTGGTGATAGCATCCTGAAGCCTCAGAAAAAGACCCTTCTAAACAACAAATGGGGGCAGGACCCCCCTAAATATTTTAATTTTCTTTAAAATGTCAGCATACTATTAAAAGGGCTTACAGTAATTTCTAAAATAGCTGTCAATTAAAAAATTGAACCTAGTTGCCTCACTTTTAAATGGACACTTTCTCATTCTACTCTTCTTTAACTGTTTTCAACTATCTTTTGTTTTTTTTTAAAAACAAACTACTTTTTGTAGTTAAGCAGAAGTTATATATACACTCTCAACTCTACATTAAAATTTGATAAATAACTACCTTAGAAGATAATGTTTTCACCCCTCAGCCCATACTAAACATGGATTCAAAATAATCAGGACATTATACATAGCTTTGAGGATCTAAAGGACTAACATTAGCTAATTAATGTTCACAACATCCCTTAAAGAGTGGAAGTATTATTCTTATTTTACAGGGGGGGGCAAAGTGCTGTTACTCACCCAAAGGCCACAAGGTTGATCAGCATCAGGACTGTGGAGTTCCTGAAAACCCAAGACCACCCTGATTCTTGCCAATTTACCATTTATTAGAGATTTGAAAAGCAATAAAATAATACTTTATGGAGAATGTAATCAAATGGGATTTTATGAGCACAAGTTTAGACAAATAACATGAAAGCTGCTCAATCTGCACAAGTTCTCTAATTATACATACACATACATATACATATACATACACATATATATAAATATGGCATCTAGAGCCCAAGGCAACTTTCTAAAGTACCTCATTTTCCCTGACAGATATAAACACATGAAAGAGGGTTCCATAATATTCTGAACTCAGAAGACATCTCTGAAGCACAAGGCTTTACGCATCTCTGATCTTGGACAAGAATTAAGCACTCTCAGCTTTATGCAGCTAGCAACCAGCAATAATAGATTCAGACTCATAAGATGCTTAATTCTCGTCCAAGATCAGAGGTGCTTAATATTGAGAAAGCATGTAAAAGGAAGGTGGTTTGGCATCTGGGAGATTAGCAGTACCATTAAATATGTAAAGTTTTTAAGCTAAGGAAAAAATGTGATTATATATAAAGGGGATCATTGCCTGACTAGGATAACACTGCTGCTCTCATGTTTTTCTTCCAATATTTATAGAGGAATTCTAAATGATAATATCTTTCATGATTCAGCAATAAGTTTCTAATTAAAGCTCCATATTGAAAAATTAAGTACTCTTTTACATTTCTAAAATGATTTTGAATTTTCTGATGTTAAGTTAGTGGTTCTCCACTTTACGTGTCCAGGTATCAAAGGATAAGTACTTCTTGTAAGATTGATTACTTCTGAACTGCAGGACATTCTGCAATGTGTAAACACTCCCAAAGGGAGTACCTGAGAGACACACTTGGTAAACTTTTTTACGTTATAGTACACAAGCCAACTTCATTTAGTGTTTGATAGTTACACAAACCCAAGTTCTAAACTAATGCCAGACTTTCTGATCAATTATAGAATTTTTTCCCCCAGTACAGCACAAAATATATGTGAATAGTTAACACTTTAAAAACACCTTTCCCTCATGGTCAGCTACCTTAAGTAGTCAAACAGAACTTAAGCATTCTTTCCAAGCAATTCACTTTTTGTCTAAAATGTTAGAAATGTCAGCCCAAGGGTTACTTCATTCTAAGGCCTTGTTTTTAAGTGTAATTTGTCAACCAGATATAGGCAACACTACTGTAATACGTACATATAAGTTCATGTAATAAATATTGTGGATAAGCTTTTCTAAGAAAAAGGACCATTTGTTAATTCATTTGAAATAATGTACACAGAGAAAGCAAGGCAGGTACAGGCAGCCATTGTAAATCCCCAAAACAGAATTAGTAATTAGGAAACTTAGAAAGAATGTACAACAAATCCACAGATACATATATACAATGAGCTACATATGAATGAAATCTAAACCCAGCTCTTTCTAAATGTGCTGAATTCAGGATGACTCACTACTTAAAAAAACAACAAAAAAAACACAATGCTAGATTTGTCACTCAGTCACTCATCCCTGCAATAAAACAGCTCTCACACACACCCCTCCTTCTCCAAACCCTTACCTCCCCACCCAGTAACCTTCTGAACACTTTGCAGAATGATTCTTAACACAAACCTCTTCAGCAGCAGCAGCATTCCTGATGGCTTGTAAAAGGAATGTGATCTTGGACTGGCCTGGAATAGTCTCATATGTTTCCTACACAAAGAAAAGAGTAGAGGTTACTACCAGCAAGTGACTGCTGGAAAACATACAAAAGGCATTAACATTAAGTACCTTAATTGCTCCAGTCGGCGAATCCATTGCAAATTATTAAATAAAAGGATAGTGCATCATATACATAAAATTAAGCTGACAGAGTACATTGTGACAAATATAGTAAATATTTGGACTATTTTGTAAAATTAAAAAAGGCTTGGTAATATGAATCCTACCACCTGGAATGAAATTGGCTAATACACTTTCAGAAAGACTGTACTGTATCTCTAACTCAGGCCTGTAATGAAGATTTATTTCAAAGACCTAAGTTAAGACTGGGACCAAATATCAGAAGCTTTTCTAGACAGAAGAATAATGTGACCCAAGTGTGAATTTTCAACTGAGATTTCAGATGTGTGAGCAAGTTTTATTTATAAGAATGAACTTCATCTTTGTAGTAAGATTTTTCAGAAAGAAAAGTTAGGTAATCCCTTTAAAATATTTTACCCATTTTTCCACTCAAATCCTAACAAAGTTCACACATGTAAACACCTAACACAAACTTTTAGATAACTTCTGCACAAAATACAAAGCTGTTCTCATCAGCCCCATTCCCAACAACTCTATCTGTGACTGCTCTCCATAACTACAGTCCATAACTACTTGTCCCTTCACTCTAAACCAGTGGTTCTCAAATTTTCTGTATTGGTGACCCCTTTCACACAGCAAGCCTCAGAGTGCCATCTCCCATATAAATTAAAAACACAGGATTTAAATAATGTTCAGTATAAAAAGAAATCGATAACCTTATTTTCTTTACCTTTTCTCACCGCTTTTAAATTAAGACTAACACATTTTTTTATTAAAATGTTATAAGCAGAAACTTTTAAAAAAAATTACTGTTTAATACTGGGGGAGCTTGAGAAGAAACCGTCATCACTTTTCACAACAGACTTAGCACCCCATTGCCACCCTTACTTACTTCTATGCTGCTGCTGGCAGTGGTGGTGCCTTTAGAGTTGGGCAACTATTCCCCACTCCCTCCCATTTGCACTCTGAACTCCTACTGACTTCCCCCTTTCTACAGTAGAGCCTCAGAATTATGAACACCTCGGGAACGGAAGTTGACTGTAACTCTGAAACATTCAGAATTCTGAACAAAAAACTTTATGGTTGTTCTTTCAAAAGTTTACAACTGAACATTGACTTAATACAGCTTTGAAACTTTACTATGCAGAAGAAAAATGCTGCTTTTCCTCTTTAAGTAGTTTACTTTTAACAGTACTATACAGGCAAGTCTCATCTTACGCTGGGGTTACGTTCCGCTGTCAGCGCGTGAAGTGAAAATTGCATATAGTCAAAATTACATTGAGTGTAATGGCCAGTGGAATTGCCCGCACTACAGGTACAGTATTTAAATTGTTATTTTTCTCTTTTTTTTTGCTGATTGTGCAAAGCTGAATTCACGCATGTTAAATGTGCATAAGATGAGACTCGTCTGTATTTGCTATTTTTTTGTCTCTGCTGCTACCTGCTTGTATACTTCTGGTTCCAAATGAGGTGTGTAGTTGACTGGTCAGTTTGTAATTCTGGTTCTACAGAAGTTCTACTGTACTACATTAGGTTCAAGCATCTTGTCCTCATTTTAATGACCTATAAACGTTATCCCTCCCCTCTTTTTATTCTTCAAACATCTCCAGCTCACCCCCATCTCACCAGTGCACCAAGCTCCACCTTCCATTTGTCCACTTCACCTACAATCATCTATCACACCACCCCTTATAAGTGCAATGCCCTCCTTGAACTAAAAACTGTGAGACCAGTACAAAATCCTTTTCCTTCAAATCTCTCATTTCTACTGCGCTGCTCTAAAAATGCTGCCAAATAAAAACAAGGAGGAAGGTCATGGGGAAAAGAAATATTTACATTACTATTGTTATACTCTTCACATTATTTGTTCTTTTAGACTGTGAGCTTTTTATTATTCTATAATTCACATTTGCTGCCTATCCTCCACATCCCAATCATTGGAATAGTCCAATGACAATCTTAGATGCAGCAAGACAAATAAGTTAGCAGACTTGTCAAATGTAAACTAGAGAGATCCAAATTCAAAGGAAGGAAATATTATGGAGTTTAGTCTGCAGTCAATAAACATAACTGTCCATTATTCTTTGAGACTGGATGAAAGAAGCGAAGGAACCAGTTCTTAGCAAGATGGTTTGAGTCAATTGCATAAGTGATGCAAAGTATTATAACAGAATGTTATCAGTTTGGGACAGTTATATTTTTCCTGAAATTTTGAATTAAATAAGTTTTTAAATCATACACACTATTCAGAAGACTAACATAGTACCAAGCACCTGGATTTTGCTGTGCAACTAATCTCAAGCAGTCCTCGTGCCCTCTTTAAAGCATCCAGTTTGATTTAAGAGTTTAGTTCTAACAGCTATTACTACTCAGTAGTAACACAATAAAAAGTAATTAATGACAGGGAAAGTGACTGCACTAAATTTTGCATGCTAGTAAGTACAAACATGCTAAACATAAGCTTGGTGCATTGAACTGTACTTTTCATTTGTAACATAATTTTATAAATATTTATAACACTAACCAGTTAATCCTCAACATTCCTTTTAGATAAAATTATTCCCATTTGTACACAGAGAAATGGTGGCATAAAGTTCTCAAGTGACTTGCCTGAGCCACAAAGCAAGTCAGTTGCTACTAGTACTTGCACTCAAAAGTTCTAGCTATTCATGATACATAGTACAGTAACTCCTTACTTACTGTCCTCCCGCTTAACATTGTTTCAAAGTTATGTCGCTGCTCCATTAGGGAACATACTCGTTTAAAGTTGTGCAATGCTCCCTTATAACATCATTTGGCTGACTTTATAAGGGAGCTTTGCACAAGTTCCTCTTCTCTGCCTCCTCCCCCTCCCTTCTTCCCAGTGCTTCCCCCCCCACCAAACAGCTGTTTGGCAGAACTTAGGACTTTCTGGGAGGGAGTGGGGAAGCTGTCCCCCCACCTCCCAGCAGGCAGAGACACCTGGAACACAGGCACTTTAGGGGCCCCAGGACCCTGGCCTGCAGCTCTAAAGCCCCTTGCAGAATGCAGCCCTATGAGCACGGGCCAGAGGACTGCCCCTGCTCCTCCAGCCCATGCTTGCAGGGCCGCATTTCAAAAGGGGCTTTAGAGCTGCAGACCGGCAGTGCCGCGCTGCGCAGAGCCACCTGCACCAAACAGGAGCTGCCCCAGGTAAGTGATCTAGACCTCCTGCCTGCCCCAGCCCTGAGCCTCCTCCTGCACCCTAACTCCCACCCAGACCCCGCACCCCCACCCTGAGCATGCTCCCAACACCCTGACTCCTCCCAGACCCTGCACTCCCAGCCCTGAGCTCCACGGGTAAGCCA
The DNA here is from genome assembly GCF_007399415.2 of Gopherus evgoodei. Taxonomy (NCBI): domain Eukaryota; kingdom Metazoa; phylum Chordata; order Testudines; family Testudinidae; genus Gopherus; species Gopherus evgoodei. Next base: position 96,928,033 of record NC_044322.1, on the reverse strand, counting down.
GGGGCACCTCACCATCGCAGTACAGTACATAATGCCTTTTGTCTGCCCCCCAAAAATTTCCTTGGAACATAACCCCCTCCATTTACATTAAATCTTATGGGAAAACTGGATTCATTTAACATCATTTCACTTAAAGTTGCATTTTTCAGGAACATAACTACAACGTTAAGCAAAGAGTTACTGTATACCAGGGGTTGGCAACCTTTCAGAAACGGTGTGCCAAGTCTTCATTTATTCACTCTAACTTAAGGTTTCGCCTGCCAGTAATACATTTTAATGTTTTTAGAAGGTCTCTTTCTCTAAGTCTATAATATATAACTAAACTATTGTTGTATGTAAAGTAAATAAGGTTTTCAAAGTGTTTAAGAAGCTTCACTTAAAATTAAATTAAAATGCAGAGCCCCCCGGACCGGTGCCCAGAACCTGGGCCCAGGACCTGGGCAGTGTGAGTGCCGCTGAAATTCAGCTTGCGTGCCGCCTTTGGCACGCGTGCCATAGGTTGCCTACCCCTGCTGTATACCAATAAGTGTTCAATCATGTATTTTATGAAATAAATTTAATAAGAAGCTTTTGATATTGTCTTTAAGAGTTTACTAGGTTTGCACATTAGCTAAACAGTCCCATTCTACGCTAATTTCAAGCCACTGACACCTGATATTAGTGCAACAAACTTGCAACACCATATGTAATCACACTTTACTTACAAAGGCTGAAGGTATCTAGGCTGGCTAAATTCTGGAACAATGAATTCTAAGAGAGCAGTCATAAGAGATTCAACAAGCAATTAAGCACTAGCTCCTGCCCATTTATTTGAAATGGCTGTCCTTCATAGGTTCTGGAATTTAAGAACAAGTGTCATACTTGGGCTCAAGAATGAAAAGGTTTTGTTACTTGTGTCTAAGCTATAAAGACAAATTAAGGATACAGCCATTTTTCAGGGTAATAATATGGTCATATTAAGCACATAACTAACTGACATTAATGAGAGTTCTGTATAGAGCAAGAATACACTTGCTCTACACTTTTTCCTGGAATATGCATAATGTCACTTAAAAATCTACCTATTAGAATTAATCAAAATCTTGACCCTAAAAGTAAACTAACTAGAATATGAAACCAGAAACATCATTCCCTGGAGTAAAATCAAATCATACTACTCAGTGTATTTTCACAGTTACCTAACCTCTTAGTAACCAGTTCAGTTTGCCAACAGTAGATGAATTTCTAACTGTTTAAACTAAACAAACTAAATATTGCAAGGCTGAGATTATCATTTTAGGATAGAAATAAATTATGGGTACGTTTATTAGGAAAAAAATCTAAAAAAATTCACAAGAGAAACATGACTCATTCCCAAACAAAAGCATATTTGGGGAGTGTATTTTTGGACACAGATTGATTTTTGAGACAGTACAGATTAAGACATTTTAAATTTATAAATCAACATTGGGAAGAGAAATTTGTTTTAGGTATAAGAAACGAAATACTCATTATCCAGCTATGTCTAGACTAAACAGAGAAACCAAACATCAAGATCAATGTACCTAAATAAAAAAGTACAGGGTATTACTCTGTTTCTGCTGTATTTGAATACAAAAGCAACAGTTTTCAACAGTTTGGTATAGTTAGTCACATCAAATAAGTATATTTGTTTTGATTAACTACATGTGTCAACTGCACATTTGTCAACTCCCACATTAAGTCAAAGCAAACTTTTCACAAAGTAAACTATACAAACCAATAATTTTATTTATCCCATTCTAAAAAGGACTTATTTTATAATTATTACACAATTTTCCACTGTCTTTTAATTGGTTTTAATACATTGTGCAACAAATATACTTTGTCAATTTTTTTAAACCTAATTAGGGCACAAGTGTAATTTTGCTATACTTTTGGGCATCAAAATGGGAAAGTCACATCCCACAATGATGTCTTTAAAGTCTTTATTTTACCACAACATTCCAGAATGTGGGGGGATCATCTGCTGCTTCACTGTAAATTTGGTGGCTTTGCTACTTACAAACAGTTTTCAACTTCAATGAGCTCTTAATATGTATGAACAGAAATAAAAATAATCATAGACTGAATTTTCTTTTTGGTATGTGGGGATAAACACAATTATTCTTTATGAAAGAATGTGCTGAACTCTGCTGACCGCTAAAGTAATGTAAGAGATAAAAGACCCAGCACAGCCATCCAATGGAAATTCATGGTCTAAACCTGATGCTGGTATTTAATTCAATAGAAGAGAAATTTCCCATTAGGTTGACAATAGTGACTCTAAGTACTACGGGGAGGGGGAGAGAATTAGCCGAGTTTACGAATTACAAAGCATTTTTGCTGAAGCGACACGTGAAAAGTTGTGTCTGATAATAACGTTCACTACATAGAAACCGCTTTGTTTAGGAGAACATCACTTAGACGTTACTGGCCCTCCACAGACGACCAGTTCCAAAGTAGTGAGACAAGATGATTACACCACAAGAGGGGACCGGGGGAGTGGAGGAGAGACAGCAGCTGAAGTAACGACAAGACCCGGCTGCCCGAAGAGCTCCTGGGTGCAAAGCGCTGGATGGGGCGAGCTGAGTGAATGGCTCCTGTTTGCATCTCTCAGAGCCCGGGCCTCATCCTAGAGCACAGCCCCTCGCGGCGCTTCACCGTGTCCGCTGCCTCCCCCCCCAACACACACACACACACACACACACACACACCCTCCAAACCGCCCCGCCGCCCCCCTTCGCGGGCAGGTCACGGACGCGGGGCGGGGCCGGTACCCGCTCTCGGTGCCCAGCCACGCCGAGGGACCTACCCCGCCGGACTGAGCAGTCCGGGCAGAGGGTGACCGCCAGGGACACCAACCGCGGAGGCCCCTGGCCCTGCGAGGCCTAAGGGGGAGCAGCGCGGCCACAACACACGCCGGGGGTTGAGGCGGCGGCACAGGCCCTGGGGACGGCGGGGTGGGGCGCAGACCCTCGGACAGTTGCCATTTGAACCCGCCCCCGAACTAACGGCCGAAACGGCCGCCGCGGCCAGAGCAGACCAGCCGCGTCCGCGAGTCACCGCTCCAGCTGCTGCTCACACGTGGGGCTGGTCCAGCCCCGCTGTCTGTTCCCCTCCGGCGGCGCCGGGAGGCCAACAGGCCGGCGCGAGCGGGAGTCCCTCACCTCGGCCTGTTTGCGGACCGTGTTGTCCGGGCTCAGCAGGTTGCCCAGGAGGAGATAGAACTGCTGCTGCTGCTGCTCCTGCTCCGCCGCCATTGCTGCGAGAGGGAACGAGCGACAGAGACCGGCCGGGCCGGGCAGGGAGGGGAGGGGGAGCCGGCCGCGCACCCACTAAAAGAAGGCGGAGCTGCCACAGCCGCGCTCTTGTCCGAGCTTCTCTCACAGCCCGTCCCCCACCGCCCCGCTCCAGAGCGCCCTTTGGTTCTAGACCGAAGAGACTTCCTCTCTGATTGGGCCGTGGCCTAAATCGAGCTGCTGATTGGGGGAAACCTACTACCGGCAGGTCCGTCTCCTGTTTTGTAATTGGGCTGTTTCGGACGAGGAGAGAGAAGTAGTCATTGGCGGAAGCCGCTGACAGCCCCGTTGTGATTGGTCAATTGTGTGGATGCGTAGTGGAGGGAGAGAGCATAGAGCGTGTAAGCGCTTAATGGGCGGGGGAGGGAGGAGAGGGAAAGCGCGGGAGATGTAGGGCACCTCCTCTTGTTGTACGCCGCCCTAGCTCCAGTGAGGTGCTGACCCAGCGCCCTCCTCTTAGCCTGGGCAGCTCTCCGCCCCTCTCCGATGCTGGTCTCTGCCAGTCCTCAGGCATGATGGGTAGGCGGGGAGCCCCAAGGAACGGCCCAACCTCGCTGGAGAGGGGTGGCAGCATCTCTGCTTCCCCAGTGACACCAAGTGTGGATGACAGGCAGGGGTCGGACAACCATCCTCCTCCCCAATTGGGGGGAGTCACAGGGTCACATGTCTCTGACCCCCATGGCAGGGGTTCAGACGACCCTACCAGTTTTTTATGTCCTTTAATTTTTTATGTCCATGTGTGGAATTAATTTTGTTGGTGATGTGTCACACATCACCTCCATATTGGTGCACATAACAAAATTCATGTGGTGGGGTGGGGCTGAGGCAGTGATGAGCTGCCAAAATATTAACAACTGGTTCTCTCCTCCCCTCAGCATGGGATCGTGCCCCCTCCCCGGGGACTCCTGCCCAATCCAACCCCCCATGTCCTAACCCCCACCATGTGACAGTGACTGGGGGTTACACAGCCCTGCATCTCTACCCTTCCCACAGTGGCTGCATGAGGGGGTCACATCTCTACCCACCTAGTAACTGAGGGGTCAAACGGCACTGTTTCCCTTGCCCCTCTCAGTGACAGCGAATGGGGCAGGTCACACAGCCCCATGTCCTTACCGTCTCCCAGTGACCTGGGGGGGGGGTCACATGGCCCTGTGTCCCTGCCCCCTCTCAATAGTCACTGGCAATCTGTGACCCCTTGGCAAAGATTCCCCTGTTTTTTGTAAACAGTTCTCACCTCAGACCTGACAAACTCATTACACCAAACACATATCTTGCAGGATATTTATCCATAAGTGACGTCATGTGAGGTACTTACAGTAAGCTGGTAAATTGTCAAGACACAGGATGATTTTGAGTGGTATGTATGAGTAATATTTAAGGAATAAATTAATGTATTTATGTTGAAAGTAGGCTTTATGGACGTGGAGTAGAAATTAGTCACCAGGATGTGATGTACCCATTCACGCAAGAGGGAGGTAATGCCAGCTCAAATGACTAGCTTTGGTCACTCCCATAACTATCACTAGAAAACCATCAGAGGCACCTCCAAACAATCAAAACCTTTTAGTCATGAAAAAGGAGCATTACAACAGACAGAGCTTTGTTTTGTCAGTGAAGAGAAACAAAAGACTGTTTTCAGTAGAACAGAAAAGGAAGCAGCACTCTGGAATCATGAATTGACGAAACCCCTTGGTGAGCAAGGGTGCTTTCATGAACATTTGGATCCTGATTCTTGTGAAACAAGCCAGCTCTGCAAAAGACAGAACTACTTTATTATAGATGAAAGGGAACTATTGACAAATATGGATCCACGTTTGCGTTTTATGGTTTTGTTTTGTGTAACCAGTTGTTTTGATCACTCTCTCTCTTTTCTAGTTAACTCTTTATCTTTCTCAAATAAACCTACTTATATTTTATTATACATGCTCACAAGTACTGTGTGGTTTACAAGAATGGTGGTTTAAGGTAAAACTGGCAAATTGGGATACAGTGCACCTCTGTGTGCAGAGGCGTTGAAATTTCTTTGAGTTGCTAGTGGCAAAAGCTGGATATAGGGTGACCAGGTGTCTGTTTTTTGGGGGGAACTGGTGGGGGGGATGGCCCCAGGCCTCCAGGAGGGAGGGGGCTGGCCACTTCCTGCGGGAAGTGAAGTGACCCCGCCCCAGCCGCACTGCTCCCCTGGCTCCTAGGCTTGGGAGTAGGGGGGAACATTGGGCTTGGCTGGGTGCCGGGGGAGCAGAGCAGGCTGGGGCTGGATCGCTCTACTTACCAGTGAGAGCAGGCCCGACCACTTCTGAAGTCCTCAGGGAAGTGGGGGTGGGGCTGGGGCAGAGTCCAGGGCCCTGGGGAAGAGCCAGAGCAGGGGCTGGAGCAGCATGCAGCTGCACAGGGCACCAGGAAATTTGAGGCACCAAATTTCCTGGTGCCCTACACAGCTGCGTACTTTGTGTATGGGTAAAGACGGCCCTGCCGCCTGCACTCCTCCCTCTAGCAGCCGGACCTGCTGCTGGCCGCTTCCAGGGCACAGCGCAGTCCACAGTGCCAAGACAGTCAGGAAGCCTGCCTTAGCACCCCCGCTGCACCGCTGACCAGGAGCTGCCGGAAATAAGCCTGTGCCCCAACCACGTGCCCCAATCCCCAGCCCCAGCTCTGAGCCCCTCTAAACCCAGGGTCCCCTCTCATACCCTGAACCTTTCATCCCCAGTCTCACCCCAGAGCCAGCACTCCCAGTCCCGAGCCCTCATCTCCTCCCACACCCCAACCCCCTGCCTCAACCTGCAGCCTCCTCCCACATTCTGAATCCCTTAGCCCCACTCCCCAGCCCCATTCTGCATCCCAAACCCCTCAACCCCAGACCCATCCCAGAGCCTGCACGCCCAGCCAGAGCCCTCACTCCCCCCTGTACCCCAACTCCCTGTCCCGGTCCGAAGCTCCCTCCCGCACCCCAAACCCCTCATTTCTGGCCCCACCCTGGAGCCTGCGCTTCCATTTAGAGCCTTCACCCCCTCCCACACTCCAACCCCCTGCCCCTGCCCAGTGAAAGTGGTGAGGGTGTGGGGGAGTGAGCCACCGGGAGAGGAGGAATGTAGTGAGCAGTGTGCAGGGCCTCAGGAAAGTGGTGGGGGTGTTCAGTTTTGTGCCAATAGAAAGTTGGTAACCCTAGCTGGATATCATTAACACACCTCTCCCACATCACTTTCACAAAATCTTCCAAAAAATTAATAGCGAGAGTAAAAATATTTAATTGAAAGACACTCAGGAAAGTCTTCCACTCTTTGAAAGGCTGTGACACTTTACACAGGTGCAGTACATCTACACTAGAAGTTTGCACTAATGTGACTACACTGGACTAGACTCACAAGAGGGATTTAGGTGCCTAAATCCAACATTGAGGTGTCACTGGCATTCATAACACCACTGCTCAGCTGCTGCTTAATTCTCATGGTATCTTCTGCCTGTGGGCATGCACAAAACTGCCTATGTTCTGACACCACCGAGCTCTTTGGCATGTAACTTACACCTAAGCATTGGCAGGACTCACAAACTGCATATTCCCCCACCTGTCTCACCTTAAGCATCTCATCAGGTAGGCATGCTCAGAAGTTAGAACCTAAGTTTAGGCTCAGCATTGCCACACCTAAATCCCCCTGTGAATCTAATGCGAGGTCTGTATGATCAGCCTGGCCCCTGAAAGGCCACCTGTGGACTATGTCTCCATCTGGGACAATTTCAAATAAGTGATATTTTTTAAATGTCTCATACACATCAAATGTCCTCCACCCCCAGGATATAAGACTAATCTGAATGCCTTAAAACTATTCAAAATGAAAGAATATACCTCAACTGAGTGAGGCTTGCAAGGTCTGATTTATTTATTTGGCATCCCTCTTTGTTTGGGTATTTCTTGACAAGTTACATGGAAGGTTAGAGATTCACAACATCCACGCATTCGTCCTGATATTAGAAACTGGTTTCTGTTAGTCACCTGCTACCCTTTTTCTTTCAAACCTGAAATATAAAGTGCATTTGTTTTTGAATGAGCAAACTGGTCATGGGATACACAGACATAGATTAGGACACAATAAGAGATTAGAAACAAAGATAAACAACAATAAAAGGAGAGTTATTTTGGAAAAACATAAAATAGCACACTTGGAGAAAAGTAATCTGAAACACAGATGTTCTGTGGGAATGGTAAACCTGGGAAGCAGTATTATTGAAAAACACTTACAGATTATACTGTTAGCAAATCAGTTTTATATGACAGCACAAATGACCAATGCCGTTTTGGGTTGCGTACACAGAGCCATCACATCTTGGAGTAGGCAGTTGATTTTTACCATTAAGATACTGGCAATCTGGAAGCAGTTCAGAGAAGGGTAACAAACATAAGGCCAGATTGGATTCTTATGCCATATATATGTAGGACATCTTCATTACCTTCAGTGAAAATTTTGCATGCTTATCAGAGAAAATAATTTGGCCTACAATTAGGGGACTGGAGGGATGCACTTACCAGGGAGGATTAAAAGATATCAGCAACAATTAAGAAGGCAGATAAGAATTTATCAGTTTGTATAAGAACAAAAAACCTTACAGTGGAGAATTATACATGTATTACAAGTGACTAAAACTAGGATGAAATATAGAAAGGGAAATATTTGACTTAATGTTTTGAAGAATTGCACTGAATGAGGCAGAAGTCCTGTGGAAAAAAATAATAGGTGATCATGTAATTAGAAGACCTTATCGTAATCCATACACATACAGTAACTCCTCACTTAACATTGTAGTTCTGTTCCTGAAAAATGCAACTTCAGGTGAAACGATGTTAAACAAATCCAATTTTCCCAACAGATTTAATGTAAATGCTGTTAGGTTCCGAGGAAATTTTTTGGGGGCAGACGAAAGGCATTATATACTGTATAGTATTGGACTGGACTGTGGTTGGGAAACGCCTCTGGCTTACCTCACACAGGCACAGCCCTCTGCAGGCAAGGACATTAGGAAGCATCTTCACAGCAGCAGCAGCTCCCCTGGAGAAGAACAGGCGCTGATTTTGCCAGGGGATGCTCCAGGCCCCCCTCTTCCTGTCCCCGCTTCACTCCAGGCCCACCTCTTCCCACCCCCACTCCACCTCCTTTCTGGAGCATGCCTCTTCCGCGTTCCTTCCCCTCCCCCCTGAAAGTCCTAAGTGCCGCCAAACAGCTGTTTGGCAGCGCTTAGGACTTTCTGGGAGGGAGCAGAAGGAGTAGTGGAGACACAGTGCTTCCTCGCTTCTCCCCCTCCCTCCCTCCCAGAAAGTCCTAAGCGCCACCAAACAGCTGTTTGGTGGTGAGGGAAGCGCTGGGAGGGAGGTGGAGGAGGCGGTGAAGAGGAACTTGTGCAATGCTCCCTTGTAAAGTCATTGCTCTTCCACAGAATCTTACATATAGTGGACAGAGCAGGCAGCCAAACAACGTTATAAGGGAGCATTGCACAACTTTAAATGAGCATGTTCCCTAATTGAGCAGCAACGTAACTGTGAAACAATATTAAGTGGGAGGATGTTAAGTGAGGAGTTACTGTAAATTGCAGTTGCACGGGTAACCTTAATTTTGGCATTGCTAATCTTTTGAGTGCTTGACTTTACATCCTTCATAATGTTCTTTAGTTTGTTAGTGTTTAATTACCTAGTTAAAAATATAACTGAAAAAACAGAAATTAGATTGTGTGGTATCATTTTGGCACCCACATTGGTCATCAGCGGGGTTGGAACCTTAATTTTCTGTCATTTGAAGGAACAGAGTAAACTGGTAACAATAGTAGGTTGTCATCTTCTATGTGGACCAACATTAGAGGTGTATGGGACACCTTATTGGGTTTCACAGATATCTGCTGATAGCAGAGGGATGGTGAGACTTAGGAATATTGCATTCCATTTCAGGCTATTGAGGGAAGTGTGCTCTAGTGGGCACATACCGTTCTGTCCCTTCCCTACTAGCTTGACTCCTGCACAGCCTTGACTCCTGCACTGTTCTCTCCAACCTGTCTTTGTTCAATCCTATCTCTTCCCCACTCCTGAGTCCTAGCCCAAGTCCCATTCCCTCTCCCACACACTACCAGTCCCATTCTCCACTTCTCAGGTTTCTCATATGAGTCCCAGCCTTTTTACCCAGCTATTCCTAATCCCCAGCCCCAGCTCCTTGTCCAGCCAGTCCCAGTTCCCTACCTTCTGGCTCCTTTTCCAATGGGTCTATCTCCCTCACAGCCACTTTCCTTGTCCCCACTGGTTTCCTGCCCCAGCCTCCCTTCCCCAGCTCCTTCTCCAATCTCTGTATCCTCACCCTCATCTCCTTGTCACTGTCTCTTTGTCCAGATAGTCCCAGTTCTTACCCACATACTGGTTCCTCATCTGATCTGTCTCCCCTCCCCATCACCTCTCTTCCTCTGATCTACTGATTTCCAGTCCCAGTTTCCACTCTCTGATTTTTCATCAGATGTTACCCTCCCCCCCGCACATTGGATCCAAGTCCCTCCCCTGTTTCCTTCCCTAGGTCCTCATTGCAGTTTCCTAGGCTTGCCAGACTCAGTCTCCCCTGCTGGCTGTCAGTCCCAGTCTCCTCATCCAGACAGTCAGTCTCCTCACAGTTTATTTCTGCCCCCAGCTCTCAGTCTCAGTTTTGTTGCCCAGAGAGTTCCAGTCTTCCCACATCCCAGCTCCCAGTGTCCTTCTCCTCCAACCCTGCCAGCCTCCAGTCCCAGTTCCTTCCCACAGTACCATGTCCCAACCTATTTCCCCCGCCCCAGTTCAGTTCCTGTCCCACCACATTCAAGTCAGACAGCTTCCTCCTTCATGCTGCTTGGTCCCAGAAGTAGGGTAACAAAGAACACAGGAGATACAAACACCCCGTTCTCAATTCCAGTACTAAATAAACTCCATTCAGCCTACAGCAGCAATTGCAAGCAATATCCTGCTAAACCTAGGGCTGAAGCATACACAGGATGCAGGGAATCTTTGGGGAATTTAGCTGCAAAACTCCAGCACAGGGGTAGGCAACCTATGGCACAGGTGCCGAAGGCGGCACGTGAGCTAATTTTCAGTGGCACTCACACTGCCTGGGTCCTGACCACTGGTCCGGAGGGGGGGATGTCTGCATTTTATTGAATTTTAAATGAAGCTTCTTAAACATTTAAAAAACCTTATTTACTTTACATACAATAATAGGTTAGTTATATATTATAGATTTATAGAAAGAGACCTTCTAAGAACTTTAAAATGTGTTACCAGCACACGAAACCTTAAATTAGAGTGAATGAATGAAGACTCAGCACACCACTTCTGAAAGGTTGCTGACCCCTGCTCTAGCAAGCACCTGTGAACTGCAATTTTTCAAAGTCTTGGTGAAATTTGGGTGGATTTTCATGGAGATGGCCAGGGCACGTCTGACACAAAGGTCACACCATACTACATATCAGGTTCCTGCTCCAAAGCATGGGAGTGCTAGAGCTTCTCAAATAAAAGGTTGCCAGAATTTTTTTAACATGGGCAAAACAATGTATTTTTCTCTAGTCTTGTTCTCAGAAATAGCTAAACTATCTTTGCTGAAATTTCAAGGGGGAAAAAAAAGTCTAAGGTAGACACCTGGCATGGAAAGCTTCAATCTAAATGGTTAGAGTTTGATAAAGATATGAGCAACTGAAACAAGATGTTATAATGGAAAGTGTCAGGCAATGTTAATAATAGGTGGAATTACCAGTCCTTTAATATGCTATAATTAACTTTTAATTAGTTATGTTCTTAATTAGTTTATCTCCTATCATTAATTCTGCCGCCTTTCACTTATTAAATTCCATTCTTGTTCATGGTTCTTCGGGTCTGTTAGATGGTGAATACTAAGCATGGGTAGCAGGTTTGTATAATTTTTAGTGGTGCTCAGAATAGGTCTAAGTCCTGCCCCCCACCCTCTTGCCTTGTAAGCCAATATATATTTTTGTAAATACTGTAAAAATGTGAGGGCTCTGGGGAGGGGCTGGGGATGAGGGGTTTGGGGTGTGGGAGGGGCTCAGGCAGAGGGTTGGGGTACAGGGGTGAGGCCAGGGATGAGGGGTTAACAGTGCAGGAGGGGGCTCAGGGATGGAGCAGAGGGTTGCGGTGCAGGGGGTGGTGATTGAGGGCTCTGGCTGGGGGTGCGGGCTATGGGGTGGGGCGGGGCCAAGGATGAGGAGTTTGGGGTGCAGGAAGGCTGCCCCTGGCTGGAGACAGAGAAGAGGACCCTCCCCCAGCCCTCCCCCAGATGGCAGCAGCGAGCTCTGGAAGAGGGGTCCCTCTCCCCGCCCCCCACTGGCAGCACACTCACCTCTCACTACTGTCACTGAATGTGCTCCTAGGTCCCCTCCCAGGAGGTCCAAGAAGCCCCTTCATGTCCCCTGTGGTCGATGTGGGGAAAACTGCCATCACATGTGCACCTCCTCCTCCGCTGCTGCCCCTCGATGAAGCCTCACTGGGTGTGGGGGATGGTACTGCTCCTTGCCCAGTGTGGGGCAGGAGTGGTGACGCAGGTGGGGGGGGTCCCCTGTTTAGGTGGAGGGTCCCGCTGGAAAAGGGAAGGGTCCATCCATCTGAGGTGGAAGGGCAGGGTCAGGATCAGCCTGCCCTGGCACTAGTGGTTGGGGATGCACTAGGACCCTGCTGCAGCAATTGATGCCAGAAGCCGGCAGAGCACAGCGCAGCTCAGAGCTGCAGGGACAGCCGCCCGTTTCCCAGGGCGCAGGCAGGGACGTTTGGGGGAGGCACATGGGGGCGGCAGGTGGGGCTGAGGGAGATACCCATCCCAGAATATTGGTGGAGCCAGGCCCCTGTGCCCTGAATATTGCTGGATTCCTTCACTATTTTTTCTTAGAGGTTGAAGCTTGTTTTGCCTTTACCAGGACAGGTCTGATGTTCAAGCAGTCTAATTAAAACACTTTTTTTTTATAATAAAAGAGTGAAACTGACATTAACGTTAAAGAAACAGTGTGTAGGACATATTGAGCTCTGCATAGTTTCAGACTAATCTCATTAGGCTCAATTTAGGTTTCAGTGCAGTGAATTACAAAAAATAACTGTTTTACTTGTGTAGAAAGTGCTTTCTTCTTCTTCCTAGGCCATTTAAGCCTCCCACCCTCTAACTTCTCATGATTGTCTTTGGCCAAACAAGTCTCACAGATGCCATATCTGGTTCAGGTGTTCTAAGTCTTCCTCCCAGCTTAGATCCCATTCTCTTGGAGAAGAGCTGGCTGTATTTTAAAGAATCCATATTAAGGTTGCAAGAACAAACCATCCAGATGTCTAGAAACAAAAGTAAATATGGCAGGCAACCAGCTTGGCTTAATAGTGAAATGCTTGCTGATCTTAAACACAAAAAAGAAGCTTACAAGAAGTGGAAGATTGGACAAATGACCAGAGAGGAGTATAAAAATATTGCTCAGGCATGCAGGAGTGAAATCAGAAAGGCTAAATCACACTTGGAGTTGCAGCTAGCAAGAGATGTTAAGAGTAACAAGACAGATTTCTTCCAGTATGTTAGCAACAAGAAGGTCAAGGAAAGTGTGGGCCCCTTACTGAATGATGGAGGGAACCTAGTGACAGAGGATGTGGAAAAAGCTAAAGTACTCAATGCTTTTTTTGCTTCTGTCTTCACGAACAAGGTCAGCTTCCAAACTACTGCACTGGGCAACACAGCTTGGGGAGGAGGTGACCAGCCCTCTGTGGAGAATGAAGTGGTTCAGGACTGTTTAAAAAAGCTGGACGAGCACCAGTCCATGGGGCCAGATGCGCTACATCTGAGGGTGCTAAAGGAGTTGGCAGATGTGATTGCAGAGCCATTGGCCATTATCTTTGAAAACTCATGGCGATCTGGGGAGATCCCGGATGACTGGAAAAAGGCTAATGTAGTACCCATCTTTAAAAAAGGGAAGAAGGAGAATCCGGGGGACTACAGGCCAGTCAGCCTTACCTCCGTCCCTAGAAAAATCATGGAGCAGGTCCTCAAGGAATCAATTCTGAAGCACTTAGAGGAGAGGAAAGTGATCAGGAACAGTCACCATGGATTCACCAAGGACAAGTCATGCATGATTAACCTAATTGCCTACTATGACGAGATAACTGGGTCTGTGGATGAGGGAAAAGCAGTGGATGTGTTATTCCTTGACTTTAGCAAAGCTTTTGTTATGATCGCCCACAGTATTCTTGCCGGAAAGTTAAAGAATTATGGGCTGGATGAATGGATTATAAGGTGGCTAGAAAGCTGGCTAGATCGTCGGGCTCAAAGGGTAGTGATCAATGGCTCCATGTCTAGTTGGCAGCTGGTATCAAGTGGAGTGCCCCAAGGGTTGGTCATGGGGCCGGTTTTGTACAATATCTTCATTATTGATCGGGAGGATGGAGTGGACTACACCCTCAGCAAGTTTGCAGATGACACTAAACTAGGAGGAGTGGTAGATACGCTGGAGGGTAGGGATAGGATACAGAGGGAGCTAGACTAATTAGAGGATGGGCCAAAAGAAATCTGATGAGGTTCAACAAGGACAAGTGCAGAGTCCTGCACTTAGGATGGAAGAATCCCATGCACTGCTACAGACTAGACTGAATGGCTAGGCAGCAGTTCTGCAGAAAAGGACCTAGGGGTTACAGTGGACGAGAAGCTGGATATGAGTCAACAGTGTGCCCTTGTTGCCAAGAAGGCTAATGGCATTTCTGGGCTGTATAAGCTGGGGTATTGCCAGCAGATAGAGGAACATGATCATTTCCCTCTATTTGACATTGGTGAGGCCTCATCTGGAGTACTGTGTCTAGTTTTGGGCCCCACACTACAAGAAGGATGTGGAAGAATTGGAGAGTCCAGCGGAGGGCAATAAAAATGATTAGGGGGCTGAAGCACATGATTTATGAGGAGAGGCTGAGGGAACTGGGATTGTTTAGTCTGCAGAAGAGAAGAATGAGGGGGGATTTGATAGCTGCTTTCAAGTACCGGAAAGGAGGTTCCAAAGAGGATGGATCTAAACTGTTCTTAGAGGTACTAGATGACAGAACAAGGAGTAATGGTCTCAAGTTGCAGTGTGGGAGGTTTAGGTTGGATATTAGGAAAAACTTTTTCACTAGGAGGATGGTGAAGCATTGGAATGGGTTGCCTAGGGAGGTGGTGGAATCTCCTTCCTTAAAGGTTTTTAAGGTCAGGCTTGAGAAAGCCCTGGCTGGGATGATTTAGTTGGGGATTGGTTCTGCTTTGAGCAGGGTGTTGGACTAGATGACCTCCTGAGGTCCCTTCCAACTCTGATATTCTATGATTCTTGGTCTGATTATTTTTTACATTGAAAATGTGACTCATTTCATGGTCATATCAGGCAAACTGGTGGAGTTTACATTAGCATTTTAACAACGTATTGTTTTGATTAGGTTTACCATTTGTGTAATAGTCTCTGCTCTCTGTACAATGAGTTTTGTATCTTCTAATAACCTTCCACCTGCACTCCCCCAAAGGTGTTTCAACATCTCAACGTGGCCTCTCAAAAACTAGCATTCCAAATACCCCTTTGTTCTGGTCTACACCTTTGTTAGCCTAAGGATCAAGGTGTCTGGATCTAAGTTTGCATGTCAGCTGACCCTGATTAGAGGTGCTAGAGTCAAACTCAGTGGGTTTTTAAAGCAATTGGTTTAAAAACGTTGTATAATCTTCTTTTACCAGTATTTCTGGTCTATATCACATACAAGTTATTGATCAGTGCATCACATCTATTTTCTATGTAATATCAATAAATACCATATAACATATACAAACTAATTACCATACACTTGTTTATAATTATCGTACTACTTATGATTAGTTATCATTAACATTAGTTAGTAAAATTTACACTTTGAGGGGAAAAACCCTAGCAAACAATATATTTTATTGTTTTTTTGCTTGAAGTACAAAGAATTCCTTCCACCAGTGAGGAGTGGATGGGGTAACATAATGAGAAGGTAAACAGTATTAAACCCCAATAATATAATCTTTTGCTAGAGGATAAGATGTCATAGGAGTTTTGTTGTGGAGCTTTCTCACAGTTGTACTATGACTACAATGAGAGAAAGAAGAAACAATTGATGGATTACCAAACAAAGTAAGGTAAGGAAAAGTTGATAAAGCAACTGCTGATTGTGTAGATCAGTGGCTGGCAAACTTTTGGGCCAGAAGGCCACAACTGGGTTTCTAAAATTGTATGGAGGGCCAGTTAGTGGAGACTGTGCCTCCCCAAACAGCCAGGAGTGGCCTGTCCCCATCCCCTATCGACCCCTACCGCTTCTCGCTCTCTGAAGGCCCCACCCCGGGGACTCCTGCCCCATCCAATCCCCCATTCCCTGTCCCCTGACAGCCCCCAGAACCCCAGCCCCTGACTGCCACCTGCTACCCCATCCA
Source organism: Gopherus evgoodei (assembly GCF_007399415.2). Taxonomy (NCBI): domain Eukaryota; kingdom Metazoa; phylum Chordata; order Testudines; family Testudinidae; genus Gopherus; species Gopherus evgoodei. Next base: position 96,912,315 of record NC_044322.1, on the reverse strand, counting down.
ACCCCTCTTCTCATTCCTGACTGCCCCCCCCGGGACCCCTGCCCCATCCAACCACCCCTTCTCCCTGGCCACTCCCAGAACACCTGCCCCTGACTGCCCCCCCACCGCTCCATCCAACCCCTCCTCTCATTCCTGACTGTCCCCCGGGGACCCCTGCCCCATCCAACCAGTCCTTCTCCCTGTCTCCTGACCGCCCCCAGAACCCCTGCCCCTAGAGTGACCAGACAGCAAATGTGAAAAATCAGGACTGAGGCTGGGGGTTATAGGAGACTATATAAGAAAAAGAACCCAAAATCTGGACTGTTCCTATAAAATCAGGACATCTGGTCACCCTACCTGCCCCTGACTGCCCCCCGCCACCCCATCCAACCCCCCCTCCTTCTTGACTGCCCCCTGGGAACTCCCGCCCTCATTCAACCCCCCTGTTCCCTGCCTTCTGACTGCCCGACCCCAGCCACACCCCTGCCCCCTGACCATCACCCCAAACTTCCCTGCCCTCTATCTAACCCCCCTGCTCCCTGCCCCCTTACTGCGCTGCCTGGAGCACGGTGGCTGGTGGCACTACAGCTGCGCCGCCCAGAGCACCAGGACAGGCAACCATGCCACCCGGCTGGAGCCAGCAACGCCACCAAGCATAGGGTGACCAGACAGCAAATGTGAAAAATCGGGACTGGGGATGGCGGTAATAGGAGCCTATATAAGAAAAGACCCAAAAATCAGGACTGTCCCTATAAAATTGGGACATCTGGTCACCCTAACTGTGCAGCACAGAGCACCAGGTCAGGCCCCAGTTCTGCAGCTATGCTGCCCCAGGAGTTCACAGTCCCCCCGCCCAGAGCATTGTGCCGGTGGCGGAGTGAGCTGAGGCCATGGGGGAGGGGGAACAGCAGGGAAAGGGCCCAGGAGCATCACCAGCTTTTTTGGAGCCCTAGGTGGTGGAAGTTCCCACCCCCGAAATGGCGCCCCCTACAGAGGCGGTGGAAGCTCCCGCCCCTGAAATACTGCCTACAATCCGGGCGGCCGAAGATCAGGCCTCCGTGGTCACCGCCCCACAAATGTTAGTGCCCTAGGCGGCCGCCTAGGTTGCCTAATGGGTTGCACCGGCTCTGGAAGGGCCAGGGGCGAGCATCCAGGGCAGGAGCTCAGGGGCCAGGCAGGAGGGTCCCACGGGCCATAGTTTGCCCCCCTCTGGTGTAAATCCTGTTAGTAGGTGAAAAAGTCATCTCAACCAAATTATACTACAGATTGAAAATTCCTGAAAATTGGTCTTGTAGCAGGCAGCTAGCAAGAGATTTAGTGATCAGCACACCTTTGATAATCGCTGTAACAGAGTAGTGCTTGTCTGAAGTTGAAGAATGCCACTAATGGTAAATTAGGGCAATTTATGAGCAGCTTACATTATATCTAATGGAAGTTTTCATGGGATCGGATGCATTAGTTCTGAACCTCTTAGTTCATGAAGTTTAATTAAAGCTGTGCCTTCCCCAGCATTCTTATTATCCCCATGATAACACTGGATTGAAATGGTTAAAAATGTAGATGAATAATAAATGAGTGATCTCACTTTACAGCAAGAACATTTTAGTCAGACTAACGATGAGGCCTGATTGAAGAGCTCTGTATATATATTTTAAATTCCTTTTTCTTTAAGATTAGTGAAAGGTGCAAGAAGTCAGATACCAGAAACATACCTGAAAGTTGCCTTCTCAGTTGTCTGTGTTCTTTGAAATGCAGAATGACTTTCCTGTAGTTCAATTCTATCATTTCCTGCTAAAATGGCAATCTCAAGATTCTTTAAATAATGTTATTTTTTATGTTAAATAAGCAGTGTTTCTGAAATGTCAGTTTAGTTATTTGAAAAACAAAATTAAGTGATGATGAACTTTTATTCTTTAAAAGCATAATTGTTCTGCTGTATGTGGATGCTGGGCTCAGATTCCAAGTACTGAAAGGTCAGATTGGGAATATATACACTGAGGTCAGGTTTACACTAAAAACTTTTGCTCATATACCAGTGTTGGTTAGGATTGTGATTTTTGTGATATTTCCAGGGCTGCCCGGGGAAGGGGGGTGGGGCGGAGGGGGCAAGTGGGGCAATTTGGCCCAGGCCCTGGGCTCTGCAGGGGCCCCCATGAGAATATAGTATTTTATAGTATTGCATTTTTTGATTATGGAAGGGGCCCCCAAAATTGCTTTGCCCCAGGCCCCCTGAATCTTCTGGGTGGCCCTGGATATTTTCTGTATCAGCAAAAACCCTTGTATAGATGCAGTAATACTGTTATAAAAATGCTTCTGCTGTAATAGCTTATTTCACTCAGGGAACTGGTACAGCTATCTTGGCAAAAGCACTTTTTTTTTGCCAGTATATGCTGCATATACACACTAGGAGAGTTTGCCAGCAAATAGCTATACTGTAGACTATACTTCAGATTGTGGAAGAACAGCCCCCAATGATTTTAAAGGTTAAACTCTATTGTTGTTCTATTGTTTTCTAAAGCAGAAAAACCTGGAGGTGAGTTGAATTGTTTGAACTACTGGATGCCTTTCAAAGGATAATGATATGACCTACATTTGCAAAGATGACAAAGAGTTTGTAAATCCTCAGATACACAACGACTAATACTCAAAGCCTGTTTGGCAAGCCTTGAGGAGGAACTTCGGTTTTGTTCTGAATGAAAATGGATTTTCCACAAATTTACCAGTAGGTGGCATTTTTGGAGCAGTCAAAAGTGTTATTTGACCTGTAACAGTCAGGCAGTAGACTGATTTGATACAGCCAATGCTTCACAGTGACGGTGTGGCAAATACTAAGGATAATTTTAGTTCAAATAATAATGGTTCACATTTTCAAGGATTTTATGGCATATTTCTTTTTTAACTTGGTGATATCTTCATTACAGCTATTGATAAAGATAATTATATGAAAAATTTGGAAGCCATCTACCAAAGGTTCCAGCTTCAGTATTCACTGTGGAAAGCTGCTATGGAGGGAGAAATTTAAAAAAAATGATGGTTTGAGGTATACAGTACAAAGAATGCAGAGAGCCCTCTGTGCTCTCATATATGAGTGTGTTTTATTGTTGTTCTTAGTGATTTCATATTGACATACCACTTGTACAAGTGTAAGCAGAGTCAGGATGAGCTCTACCCTGACATCTGGTGGTGAATTATGGAGAGTGTGGAAAGAATTTCAAGGAGTGTGGAAAGGAATTTCAGGTATTTGCATTGGCACACCCATCTCACCTAGCATAGCCCACAGCAGCCTGGGATGGTTATTTTGACAGCTCTGGGATCCCCAATTTCTTTGTTATTGGGGCAGGAAGAATAAAGTGGTGTTATCCTGATTATGTGAATGAGGAACTATGAGACTGCTTTATGACAGAAATGACTCAACTTCAATTAAGTAGCACTTGCTAGACAAGGGACATGGGTTCCAAAACCCAGTGAATTGAGAGAGGTTGGGGACTGGTGTGTGTATTTGATGGTATGGGCTCCTTTTGAGGGCCTGGGACACCAATTGCACATCCTCCTCTCTCCACTGTTAAAGAGCAGAGCTAATTTTGATTCTATTAGGAGTCCATCTAAAGGCTGCTGAGCTGAATTCATGTTGGGCCAATGGTGCACCAGCACCGGGGCTCCTCTACAATGAGCTGAAATTGCTAAGAATTGAAATCTCTAAAGAGCTGGAATTACTGAGCTGAGAGCACTGAGTGCTGTGCTAACTAGTGGGGGAGCCTGAAGACCTATCGCTAAGCGGCTGGCAGAGTGGAGCAGGTTGGAGCAGCCCATGGAACAGTGAGCGGAGCGGAGTGGAGCGGTTTGCAGGGACGGCTGGAATGGCTTGAGGGTTGGCTGCAGGAGTGGCACAGCTGATGTAGTGGAGCTGGTTGTGGTGAAGGCTGCAGCAGACCTCCATGGAGAGGCGGAGCAGTTGGCCTTGGCCCAAGTAAGGTGCCCCTTACCACTCTGTGTTGGCCCCCCCCCATTTCTGCCCGGGCTGAGGGGGGTAAAACTCTGCAGATAAACTTTTGAACTCTGGGGTGGCACTGACCAGAGACTTTTGGGTTGTTGGACTTTGGGGTGATTGGACTTAAGACCCTAATGGGGAAGGACATTGCCAAACGTACTTGGAGGTGGGTTTTTTGCTTATGATTTGTGTTATAATCCTGTTTGTGGTGTTTCCCCAACATGAGGCCGCATTGTTTCCCTCCTTTATTAAAAGGATTTTGCTACACTCAGACTCCGTGCTTGCGAGAGGGGAAGTATTGCCTCCTAGAGGCGCCCGGGAGGGGGGGATATGTAAGTATCCCAGGTCACTGGGTGGGGGCTCAAGCCGGTTATGCATTGTGTTATTGAAACGGAACCCCTGGATACTGAATCTGGCCCTTGTTGCTGCCAACTCAGAGGGGCAGAAGGGTTACACAAGTGTATTATTTCTGCACTGTGCAGATAATAGGCATGCTGTGTGGAGGAAAAAAATCTTTGTATTTTGTTGGAGCAACGGTTGATAGCAAATCCAGGCTCTAAGTGGAGATGGACAAAGTTTTTCCAACAAAACTTATTAAAGCCAAAAAGGCAGCAAGCAGATTTGGCAACTCTTGCCAAAATTGTTTCAGTTTAAAAAAATCCTAAATAATAATAATAATAGTTCAAAAATGTTTTATTTTTCAATTTAAAAAATTTTGTTTAGAAATTCTTTAATTTTTATTTGAAAAGTTACTAAATGCTCAAAACTGAGGTAAACAAGTAAATTAATGAATATAACAATTCAAACAAGAATTTCACTATTCCAGTGTGCTGGGATTGTGAAAAAGTATGTAAAGTACAGATTACATTTAAACTATGAACTGTTCAAGACATGATTTAATATATTAATGATACCTATAAAATTGTTAGTCATTCATCTAACTTAAAATAAATAGCAAAGATAATACATTGAATTATTACAGTAACTTGACTCCAAGGTTCTCAAAATGCTTCACAAACATTAAAAAAATTAGATTCCCAACACCCTTGTGAGGTAGGTATTATCTCTATTTTGCAGTTGAGGAACTGAAGCACACTAAGGCTAAATCACAAAATGTCAGAACTTAAATAGAATGTTGATCTGCTGTTCCTTAAACACCTGCCCATACCTTTAGTTTTGAAAGAAGTTAAGTTCTCTTTTAATGTCCCTACTACCTTCTACTATTTTGTCACAATAGCTGTGTGACGCACTGAGGCATGGTTACAGGCTGTTATTTCTGAAGAGTCCTAATTCCTAATAGCTCCTCCCCATTCTTAGTCACTAGGATGGGCGGCAGATGAAGCTTCCCCTTGGGGACTCTAGCCCCCTGCCCCACCAATTCCAGCCAAGGCCCTACCCCCACTCGCTGCTCTCGACCCCCCGCTTTGGCCCTGGCTGGAATGCGGCGGGGACTGAGGGCTTGGCCCCTCTCCTATATTGCCCTGGCTGGAGTGCAGGGAGGGTAGGGGGACTCAGAGTTCAGCCCTAGCTGAGACTGCAGAGGAGCCCTCTGTCCTCGGAGTCCAGAGCAACCAAAGTGGATTTGATTTAAATCATGCTTTAAATCACTAGTCAGGAAGGCTTGATTTAATCATGGATTTCTACATAAAAATGCATGCTTGTTGGTTGTTATAACCTTAATACATATTCTTCACAACTCGGAGATAGATGTAGGTTTCATTTTTAGAAGGTACACACCACACACTATACATTTTAAAGTGATTTATTTTGAAAACTTTTTAGATAGTTTTACAGCTACATCAGAAAATGAATGATTGTTTGGTTATTTCATTAACCAAAGGTAATTGAAGCAGATATTTATGAAGTCATTGGGAGGTGAGCTATCTCCAGTTCCACAGGTTCATCATTAATATTTGGAGGATTTTCTTGCTATGCTGTATTAGGAGGAAAACATCACCAGGCAGATAAATTGTTTTATTTAACTAAAACAACAACGTTATGTATTCTGGATTTTTTTCTTCAGCAATAAACATATAATATTTTAACAAAACAAGCATATGAATTTTTGAATTTAGTTAAAACATTCAAGTTGTTTTAAATCAGGGTTGCTATTGTTAAAATAGTTTTTAACTAAAATAGTTAAATGAAATTAAAAAACATTAAATCGACTATGTCAGCCAGGTCAACATGAGAGATTTAAAATATTGGCTTCTGCAGCTAACTCAGTTGTCTTCACCTTCATTTTCCTGTTTGTTCATAATCTGGAAAAGAAAAACAAGCTTTCCTGCTTTTTCAGGTCCCAAACGATTTCTCAGTTTGGAATGAATTAGTCCAAAAGAAGAAAATATTCTTTCTACACTGGCAGAAGAAGCTACTGCTGTTAAAAGTGAGATTATCACTTCAACAGTCTCTCAATCCAAGTGCTTAAGTGACTTCCACCAGTTCACTGGCGTGACTTTCTTTAAAACATCATCAGCAAACATATATTTCTTGAATGGTTCACCCTTAGTTCTGAAGTTTATTATAGTTAGCATTATGTAGGGATGATTGCTGTATGTCCATTTCAGAGCCAACTCCTGTCCTTCAGCAGTTAAGTTTTGACTCTGGTACCGGGTACTGAGAATATTTGTAAGAAAATGAGCTGGAGATAGTGTTTGTCCCATTCGTTTTTTTAATGTTTGCAATTTAACTCTGGTATTGCATATTTCTCTTTTTAAGATCTCACTCAGTTCCTTCCAAATTTCAACAGCATCAGCAATAAAACAGCTGCATTTTGTCAAGGCTACAGAAATAGGCTTCGAGGTACTCAGCATGTGTTCAACATTTCCCTTAAGCCCAATGTTGAGAACTTTGGCTATGACAGTGCCATCTATTTTTTCAAGATTTTGTTCACAGACTATCATCAGATTAGGCCAATTCTTGATATAGTGCATAAAACAGTTCACTACTGAGTTCTGTCACACATCTTGTGGGCAGGGCTGCCCAGAGGATTCAGGGGGCCCTTCCACAAAAAAAAGTTGCAATACTATAGGATACTATATTCTCATGGGGGCCCCTGCAGGGCCCGGGGCCTGGGGCAAATTGCCCCATGAACCTCCCCACCCTTGGGCAGCCCTGCTTGTGGGAGAGTTAGCTGGTTCCTCTCACTTTTTTCAGAGCAGCTGCTGAAAAGTGGTTGCTACTGAAGTGTTTTGCAATTTCAACAACATTAGCCTTATTTCTGGAACACTGAAGTCTTTGACGAGGAGGTGCATCAAATGTGCACTGCAACCATATGTTATTAGCTTGGGACTCTCTTCACTCTCTACTAAATAATTTCTCCTCATCTTGGATACATTTGCAGCATTGTCTGTGACCAAGCTGTGTACTAGACATTTAAATTTTTTTCCCCACAGTTTGTTACAGCTTTTACTGCTACTTCTTGTAAGTATTCAGCTGTGTATGCATTTCTGGATGTATCTATTGTTTATGTAAGGAAGACATTCCCTTCTTCTGTTGTTACACAAGCACATACAACAGGATCATTGTGGCTATTGGTCCACCCATCAAGACAGGTTAACAATTTTACCTTATGAACACTGTTCAATTTCTCTTTCATACACTTGATCCAGCAATTTGCCTGCGACATCTGCTCTGTTGGGTGGACTGTATCCTGGTCTTAATGACTGAATCATGTTAGTGAAGTGTGGGTTTTTAATCATACGGAAAGGAGAGTTTGTTGCATAAACAAACTGGGCAATTTTTCATCAATGACCTCTTTTTGTAATCTGCTGGTTCTTATCACAAACTTATCTATGGTTGTTTCTGGATGATGGAGTTTTTTTTTCTTTTTGCTATAGGTGATATACTGTGGCTATATGACATACATGATGTGACTGAAACATTGGCAGATAACTCTGAAACTATAGAAAATGATGGTGATCTTGAACGTACATAGTCTTCAGAATCCTGCATTTTGAGGATGGATTCTCCTAACCAAAATAAGTCAATGCAGTTATTTAATTATTATTACCACACTGCTCATTTAGTATTACTCATTGCATTCATTGACACTCAGTACTACTTTAAAGGTTAAATTGTAAAAAGAAGATCTGCCTATTTCAGCTATTTATTTTTTATCACTGTCATAAACAGAGAGTTAAGGGTTAATGTCTCTTTTACCTGTAAAGGGTTAAGAAGCTCAGTGAACCTGGCTGACACCTGACCAGAGGACCAATAGGGGGACAATATACTTTCAAATCTTGGTGAAGGGAAGTCTTTGTTTGTTCTTTTTGTGTTGTTCGTTGTTTGCTCTTGGGGCTAAGAGGGACCAGACGTACACCCAGGCTTTCCCAATCGTTCTGAATCAGTCTTTCATGTTTCAAAATTGTAAGTAATAGCCAGGCAAGGCGGATTAGTCTTATGTTTGTTTTCTTAACTTGTAAATGTGTTTTTTTGCTGGAAGGATTTTTTACCTCTGTTTGCTGTAACTTTGAATCTAAGGCTAGGAGGGGGGGTCCCTCTAGTCTATATGAATCTGAGTACCCTGTAAAGCATTTTCCATCCTGATTTCACAGAGATAATTTTTACTTTTTCTTTCTTTAATTAAAAGCTTTCTTTTTTAAGAACCTGATTGATTTTTCCTTGTTTTAAGATCCAAGGAGTTTGGATCGGTGTGAAGCCTCTCAAGGCAACCCAATGGAGGGGAAAGTCTGGGGGGAAAAGGAGGGGGATGGTTAATTACTTTTTGTTTTAAGATCCAAGGAGTTGGATCCGGTGTGAAGCCTCTCAAGGCAACCAGGGAGGGGAAAGTCTGGGGGAAAAGGAGGGGGATGGTTAATTCCTCTTTCTTTTAAGATCCAAGGAGTTTGGATCGGTGTGAAGCCTCTGAAGGCAACCCAGGGAGGGGAAAGTCTGGGGGGAAAAGGAGGGGGATGGTTAATTTCTCCTTGTTTTAGGATCCAAGGGATCTGGGTCTGGGTTCCTCAGGGAAGGTTTTGGGGAACAGAAGTGTGCCAGACACTAAATTCTGGCTGGTGGCAGCATACCAGATTTAAGCTAGTAATTAAGCTTAAAGGTGTTCATGCAGGTCCCCACTTTTTGTACCCTAAAGTTCAAAATGGGGGAAAAAACCTTGACAATCACAACTGCATCTAAAATGATAGTAACATAGAATAACAACTAAATTTTTTGCTCAAACATGAGAATTCAAGCACAGTCTAGAAGGAAGACAGGCAGTCCTCAAGAAAAAAGTATGAAATAAAAAAGTTTACCAACCTGACGATCCTGCATGTTCAGACATGTTCCTTTCATCATCTTAAACACAGCTTCCTCCTGAGAAGGAACACTTCTCATGATGTTCTTTCATTTGGGAAACCAGGCCTTGCATTTCTTTGTTGCACTATTTGCATTTTGCACACATGCCTGTCTTATTCCCAAACTGGGTCTCTTTTATGGCCTGCTGCCATGATAGGTTTTCCCTTCTAGTGACAGAATGGTATGGTAGATCTCAAATCAATGAAGGCTACACTCAGAAAGACCTCAAGACATCTGCAATATGTTGCTCAAACAGTTTCACTTTTGTTTCTACTGCCTGTCCCTCCCTTCTCACATTTATCTCCAGACTTCTCCTTGTCCAGATCTATTTCACCCCCAACGATCTTGTATTCATTGAACTTTTTGAAATTTTGCACTTTTAGAGAGAGGTAAGGGATTGACTCTGTGTACACAAATTTGCAGAAGGACACTAGGGTTGAGGTCTGTTATTTCTCACTGCTACGTATTATTTATTTATTTATTTAAAAACATTTTTGCTATTAACAAGCATGTTATCTTTGGAGACACAAATTCACAGTTTGAGAACTGCAAAACTAAGCATCTCCGATGGTATCTTCTAGACTGAGCACTGAGTCCCATTGGGTAGATAGAAAGATTAACCTAAATAATCTATACAGAAGCCCCTGGAATCCCATAAAATTGGGTCCCTAATCCATGAACTCATTTACAAAATTTTTCTTAAACATTACATGAATATATTTTCTCATACTATAGAATTAGAATTAATAATCCCTATTCCACAATGAGATATCTTTGAGCTATAATGTATCTTAATTAAAACTATCTTTAGATAGGTTTTTTTCCTCAAAAAGCATGTTATCAAAAAAAATCCAATTTTTTTATTAAAAAAATAAATAAATTTTTTTTGTCCACCCTGAGAGCAACTCCCCCCATTCTGCCCACAGCCCCTCCCATGGTCCCACCCTGTTGTGCTGCTTCACCTGCAGCCATGTCCCTGTTCTGTCCACCGCCCCATTCCTGTTCCACCCCTACTCTGCCTCTTCCCCCTTAGGCCCCAGCCCCGTTCATTCCTTTTCCCCCCCTCCCACAGCCCTGAGACCGGAAAAACTCTGTGCCCCCGCTGAGGCATGAGGTTCAGGTGCCGGCTCAGGTGTGAGGCTGGGGCTGAGGGGTTCAGAGTATGGGAGAGGGTGCGGACTCTGGCAGAGAGTGGGTGTAGGAGGAGGCTCAGGGCTGAGATAGTGGGTTGGGGTGTGGGAGGGGTAAGGGGTGCGGGCTGTGGGAAGGAGTTGGGGTGCAGGAGGGGGTTCCTACTTGGGGCAGGTGGTTGGGGTGTAGGAGGTGGGGGATTGGGGTGTGGGCTCTTGGTGGTACTTACTTCAGGCGGCTCCTGGAAGCGGCTGGCACATCTGGCTTCTAGGCAGAGGCACAGTCAGGTGGCTCTGTGCGCTGCCCCAATCTGCAGGCGCTGCCCCCGCAGCTCTCATTGGCTGTGATTCCTAGCCAATGGGAGCTGTGGAGCTGGTTCTTAGGGCAGGGGCAGCGCATGGAGCCCCCATGGCCATGCTTACACCTAGGAGCCAGAGGGAAATGCCAGCCACTTGCAGGAGCCACATGGTGCCAGGGAAGGCAGGGAACCTGTCTTAGCCCCATTGCACCACCAAACGGACTTTTAATGGCCCAGTCAGCGGTGTTGACCAGAGACGCCAGGATTCCTTTGGATGAGCCATTCCAGTTGAAAACCAGACACCTGGCAGCCCTACTTGGCAGTGAACTTTAAGACTGTCCAGGTTTGTTTGTTCTAGCCACTGAGGGAGTGGCTCAACCAGAGCAGTGGAGTTAAGGACAGCCTGGGATGGCATGGAAGACTGTGATAGTACTTTGGACAAGGAGGACTCTTGTGACAGATAAATCCTCTCCCCCTTCTTAAGCTAGTCAAGCTACTATTGTGACCACCAAATACATGCAAAAGCCTCTGTGCCTTGTGCGCCACATGCTTCTCTGGTGCTTGCCTTTGTCTCTGCTTTCTGCTGCAAACACAGGAATTAACTTCAAAATTACTGCAGTTTTCTTCTCATTCAGCATCTCTGACACCATGCAATGACCTTGGGGTTCATTAAATAACAAACCGGTGAAAGAGAAAGGCATAAAACTTCAATAAAACAAACTGGAGATCTTCTGTAGTAAGTTGCTGCACATAGCCATTTGGTGTTCCCAACCTCCACCTTCAGAGCTCATCTCCATCTTCCTGTGTTCATAATATTGTCTTCTATGAGGGAGCATCTCTAAATTATAATCTTTTACAAATAGATATCTCTACAAGATGTATTGACTGGATACCAAAAGTCTGGTTACTGGGGGGGAGGCGGGGGGAGGGAGGAATGGTAGCCTTTTGCCCAGGTCTGAAGAGGCAGCTCCTGTGGAAGCACAAATGCACCAGCTCAGGCGGCCCCTTTGAGGTTTTCAGGGCTGTGGCGGAAGACAGAGTGCGGGGGCCCATGGTGAGCAGAGTAAGGGGCTCCCAACAGGCATGGAATATTCCCCGGGAGGGAAGGAATGTGAGCTGGCCTGCCAGCCAGCCCTTCTCCCAGCTGTGCTCTCAGGCAGCTCCAGGGCAGGGAGGGCTCCAGCATGTGGGAAGGGGGGCAGTTGGGCAGGCAGCACAGAGGAAGGCTGGAAGCTGCCTTGAAGGAGAGCCAGATCCTAGCTCACCAGCGGTGCTGCCTGGCTGCTCCCATGAGGCCACAACACTTTTTTGACCTGCACTCCCAGGCGGCCTGCTGGAGCTGGGCTTTTCAAGTCCCTTCAGACTGCCTACACTGGAGTTGACAAGGGAGAGCAGCGAGTGATGGGGGTTAGAGGATGAAGAGGAGCAAACAAGGGTGGGACCTTGGGGAAAGTGGCAGAGGAGGCGGGGGGTGTCCAGTTTTCAGAAATTAGAAATTTGGCAACCCTGTATGAAGATGAAGTATGGCAGCTCCTGAGGAGCAAGAGAGGAACTGCAGGACAACAAAGTGAGACAATGGGCTGAGGAATGGCAAGAAGAGGGAGCCAGTCTGAAAGAACTAATCCCCAAACAGCCAGGAGGAGGTGCCTCCAATGGTGAGTAGAGGGACCTGTAATAACTGGCTGTACTGTAATAGCTGCTGTGACTGCTAATTGGTGCCTTGACACTAAAGCTGTCAGCCAATTAATGTAGTTCCTCATATGCAAGTGGGCCGGAACCTTTGTAGAAGTGTCGGGGGGCAAGGCCAAAGTCCCCCCTCCCTCTCTGTGGCTGGCTACTCCAGTGATGAGCCAGCTGCCCTCTCTTCTGGTGCCACAGCAGCCCCTGGTGGGTGAAAGGTGTAATTTCACTGCATCCATGGCAGAATCTATGATTCTGCAGGGAAAAAAAATCTGTGGGGGACATGAATTCTGTGCTTATGTTTATTTTGTTAAAGTGGTTTCTTTTGTTATCCTGGTTCTGGTGCCAGTGCCCTTATGGTGACTGGATGTGCTATGTATCCATTTTTCATGTTAATACAGCCAAGATGTGAGCTAGGACCCTTTTGTTCTCTAAGCATTTGCATGTTGTGAATGTGAGAAGGTGACAGAAGAACTTTTTCAAGTGCACCTTCCCATGGACAAACCACTAGGTCTTGTGCTAAGTTGATTTCATATGAAAACATCCACTCATTTTGTTAGCCCTGGGCTTCTGGAACCACTTTTACGCTTAAAATATTTCATTATGCACATTCCATCCTTGGCCTCTCCTGAACTACAAAATAGGTTGACTATTATAAAGGTAATGTTTGCTGTGTAGCTAACTGTCCATTAGAAACCAGTACTGTATCAAAGGGCTTGTTTATGCAGGGGGTATAGTTAACACTCAGTTGACATGCACTAGTTGTTGTGCAATACATAAGCCACACTAATAGCACGTATATGTGGCAGCTGTGCCCTCTTTCAATTCACATCAGTGTGTACAGATGGTGGAGATTTGGTGCACACTAAGCGTATGGCATGTCTGCCAAGTATTTCATGGTCATTTGTTTCACTTCAGAGCTGTGTGCATTGTGGGATTTTTCTTGCTATGTATTGTGGGATGCATACCAGAAGCCAGTGGAATTCTGGGACTTAGGGTCAAACTCTAAAACTCCTATGATTCTGTTCCCTTTGTCCCATGCTTCCTTTCTTTCTAGGCAGGCTAGCGCCATTTTTGAATTGCTGTCAGCCAGCATGGATGCAACAATGCTTTCTGCCATTATGCTGTCAGATGTGTGATTATGCAGAGGCTATTGGGGCTTTAGCTGACACTGGGTGGCTTTGGTCTTGGACTTCAACTGCTGCACCACTGCACTTATGTGGCTATAGCAGTGGCTCCTCCAGCAGTAACAGTGGAGGGAGGAGAAGGATACCATGCAACTGCTACTACACAAGCTCTTCTTAAGTGTCACAAAGTGCAGTGCCATTTCTCAGCTCAGAAAACCAGCATCAGTTGGTGGCAGAGGATTGTTCTTCAAAGCCAAGATGAGCAGCAGTGGTAACAGAACTCAGGATGGTAAAGGCAACCTTTATTTGAGATCATTGCTGAACTAGCCTCAGAGATACAATGGCAGTGCACCAACATGCAGTGTCCCATACTTGTTGATAAGTGGGTCTCCATTGCGACCTGGAAGCTGACCATCCCTGACTGTTACTGGTCTGTAGCCAACCAATTTGTCAATTGTTGTCATGCAGGTGTGTGCTGTCATGCAGAAGGTACTGTGGCACTGGGCAATAAGGCTTGCCAATACTCAGGAGGTTATTGATGGCTTTGGATGCATGGGGACAATACACAACAATGCTTTCTGGGTTTGTGTCAGGGCTCAAAGTTCCCAAGTGCACCGGATGTAGGGTGTACATAATTCTGATTGTTAGAATTAAATCCTTACCAGCATCCTTTAACAAAATTCTGACCTTAACTGAAGTGCTTTTTGAATCATTTGACACAGTAAACTATTTCTTTCTGTTCCTCCTCTTCTTCCATCCCTGCAGCTTCCTCCACCTCCTCCTGGAAAAATACAATACAAATAAAAGCAAGACAGAATGAAGGATATATGATTGATACTGATAATTTCTAGAGGCACAGACAAAAATTAGCATAATCTTTTCTGGCTCATTGAGTTACTTCAGCAGGAACAGCCAACTGTCCTGCTGTTGAGGGTACTGGGTGGATTTCATCTCCATCCACTATGTGCTTCACCTGCATCAAACTCTGGCCTGGTCTACACTACACTGTTAAACTGATTTTAACAGCGTTAAATTGATTTAATGCTGCACCCGTCCACACTACACTGCTCTTTATATCGATTTAAAGGGTTCTTTAAATCGATTTCTGTACTTCTACAAAACGAGAGGAGTAACGTTAAAATCGATATTACTATATCGGATTAGGGTTAGTGTGGACGCAAATCGACGTTATTGGCCTCATTATTTTACAGTAGCTACTTACAGTGCACCGCTCCAGAAATCGATGCTAGCCTCGGACCATGGACGCACATCACCGAATTAATGTGCCTAGTGTGGACGCGCACAATCGACTTTATATTATCTGTTTTATAAAATCAGTTTAAGCTAATTCGAATTTATCCTGTAGTGTAGACGTAGCCTCTGACTTTGTATCATCCAAAACCAGGAAATTAGTGATACTGAATAAAAGTGTATCGATAATCTAGTTTCACTAGCTGAATTGGTTCAAATCTTCCAGGATAGCATAAATGAAAAGCAAGGAGGGAAACAACTTGACTCATGCTATGTTAATGGAAGAATACCAATGAGATTTGCAAGTTTACAATAATTTATAAAAGATTTTTCAATAATGACCTTATAGTCATTCCATTTTTTGCAGTATCAGAAATGAAAATTAAAAATTACAAACATGTATAAATTGATGACCTACCAACCCTTTAGGAACATCTCCAATCTCAGGAGTCCCACAAAACAACTCAGGTAAAAAGCCTTCCAGGTGCTGATAATCAGTTCATGCTATCACATACACAAGGGGATCACCAAAGAAATGTATACCTGGCTAGAAACTGGCTGTAACACATGAGAACTACAGATCAACCTAATATTTCAACCCCAAAACAGGTTAAGATTTTATTAGAGACATGAAAATCAAACACACTCCAAATTGTCGGTACCTGGGACTCACAATAAAATTTATCCTCAAGGAGCTTCAAAGTGGCTCTAAATCACTAGAAGAAAAACTCTGCAGGCATTCTATCCATAAAGAAACTACTAGATAGTTTTAAGTACAACACTTTGATAAAACTACTGCCATTTGACCATGTACTTCAACCCATTCTACTATGTGGGAATGAAATCTGGGGCTGAATTTTAGTATCTGCATACAACGATTTGGATCAAACCTCTCAACAGAAAACTTATATCTGTAAGGAGCTCCAGCAACCATGGCTGCAGAATAGTATTTGGTCAACTTCCCCTGCTAATCCACATATAGAAAAAAGCATGTAACTTCTGATACCATCTCAACCAAAGCAGTTACTACTCCCTCCAACCCAAAAGCATTAGGAGATCACAATTATAGCCACACAAAAACATGATCAGCTCTTATATCACCACACACCAGACTCAACAACTCCAACCTCCTGACCAATGGAGCAAACAGCTGCGCACAAAACTGAAACTTTCTCAAGTTGCAATGTAAAGGAGCAATATATGTGTGGCATTGAGAAGAACAATGAGCTAGATTGCTATAATTCCCTGCACAGAACTATCACACGCTTATTACAGTGAAATGTGAAAAATTAAGGCAGACTTCCACCAAATATAGAATCAGTCTACAAACTGCAGTGGAGACTGGGAAGCTCAAAGCATGTGCTCACTAGGTTGTCTAGTCATTATGACAGAAGAGTTTGAAGAAAGAAACACACTTTCTACCTTACTGTCCAAATTACAAACGAGTGGAGAAAAATATTTTCCTCAAATTATCAGGAAATATAAAATACTTTTAATCAAAAAGTGATGAAGAACCTCCCCCCCTCTTCTGCCTCCCACCCCCCCAAAAAAGCCCTCAAGCGAACCAATCAGGCTGTGCCAAATCCTGGGAGAAAGAAGAAATGACAAAGAGGGTATTACACTAGGTAGCAATCTACCACCATAACAAGAATGGATACTAACAACTAACAAACAAACCTCAAACACACTGTTCTGGATTGATTGTATTACCTCTGACAGACACTTAAGGATCCTGTCTCTTTTGCACACTTTAGCAATGCCTGTTTATCTTGTTATGCCCCTAAAGTATTATTGAACTGTAGTATCTAATCTGAGTATTATTATATTTTCACAAAGTCTCTTAAAAACCCACAGGAAAGATTTTGAAAAGAGATATGCATCTCTCTCCACCCAGACTTTATGAATGATCCTAAAATATGAAGGTGTTTTGTTTCATATCTATGGTATTGAGAATTTCTTTTTTATTTTAAAAGAACGTAACTAACACAAGACTGTCTTACTGTGAGGCAACTGTAAAAAACAACATTCTGAAGGATTTTTTCTCACCTGTACAGAATCTAGCAAACAAAAGATGTTTTGCATTTTTGGGGAAATGCAGTATATCACATGGTTTTACTCAAATATGAATCCCTAAAGAAAAAACAAAAACAAAAAAACCATTTGTACTATACTCTCATTTTGCCATGCTGTTTGTTAGTAACATCAGTAAAGTTCAATTTAAATTATACCAAAATTTGCTGAAAACCATTATAATTTCTGAAGAATTCCCAGTGGAAATATTAGGAAACTTTTCATTAACAGAACATGCTTGATTTCAGAGAAATGCTATGATGTTTACAGATTATTGTGCTGCTCATGCAATTGATGAGTCCCACTGAAGTCAATGGAGCTCTGTGTGAACACGGCGATGCACTGAATTGCAGAATAGAAACTTTGCTTGCTTTCTGCAGGTTAATATAAAGAAAAAGCCTCTTACCTGAAGACCTTAGAAACTAACAAAAACTAATGTTAAAAATTAACTAGTCTTTCTAACAGACTTTCAGATTTATTGTCTATATATCAACCACTTACACTAGGTATTGCTTATTCCTTTCAACTTTAAGGAAACTTTCTAAGCTGCTCGTTGTGTTCTTTAGTTCTGCAAAAATTTCTTCTTTTGAATATATCAGCTCCCAAAGATCATTTAAATCATACGCCTTCTTCTTGCTTTGTTTATCCAAATCAAGCCTTGGTGTAAACTTATTTGACAGGTGCACAGATAAGTTAAAGCATTCTTTGTAATCATCTCTATCCATCATCTTAATTGAGACTCCCAAATCCTTCAGTCACCATGAGCCTCTCTAGTCTGACTCATTGGAAAAATAATATATACCTGAAGCTTTTATTTTCAAAGCTATTTCACTTCTGAATTTCAAGAGAAAAGTGATACTATCACTGTAGCTACCACAGGATTTACGTGAAATTAGAAATGTGACTTCCTATTTTTCTTTGGTTTAGGGTTCCTTTGTCTGGATGTATTCTTAACTTTTCTTAAGAACTAGAACTTCTGAATGTTCATCACAAGGATTATTGCAAGAATTACCCCTGTAGTGGTGGGGTTCATTTAGGGGTCAGCAGGCAGGCTGTTGCTCAACAGTATCCAAAGTTGTAGGGAGGAATAGGATGGGCAGTCTAGGGGCTTGGCACTCAAGTTAGAGTCTATCCTCCTCCAGGTTACTGCCAGTGGGACTAGAGGCAAAGGGAAGGGCAGAGGGACCCAGCCCTCCCTCTCTACCAGGTTCCAGCCCGGGGCCTAAGTAGGGAGCAATTGCGGGGTAGTTTCCTTCCCCTTTAGCTGATGCCCAAACCAACCTCCCCAGGGCCATTTCCTTCCCCCATCCAGTGATCTCTTCACTCTGGGGTATGGTCACAGCCCTCTGCTTCTCTTCTCACAGAGGGCTATTCAAGCAGTCTCAGTGATTTAGACTGTCAGTCAGGGCTTCCCAGCTCCCTCTGCAGTGTCCAGTGATTTCCCCCTTATCAGAGAAAAGGGAAGAGAAAAAGGGGTCACACCTCTGGCTGCTTAGTTGGGTCTTACTCACAGTCCAAGTCCTTCCCCTGTGGATTTCTCTGTCTCAGAAGATACTAACTGGCTTCCTTCCTGTAAAGAGTCTCTCCTTCACTTTCCCCCAGCTTGATTGCCAGAGTCCCATTTTAAGCAGGTCCTCTATATAGAGTATGCTATGCAGCTGATGAAGGTTAGGATCTACATCACCCCGTTAGTCATAGTGAGGGGTCTGTAAACCCCATCAAACTCATAATTTCCAAATGGGTGCGCTTTCTTGTTCCAAACTAAAGAGTAGCAGTGTTTTGTTGGGTGTAGTTATTAAAGTTTTCTTGGAATTCTTCCCTAGATGGTACTTGCCTAAACTTTCCTCTGAATACTAGAGAGAAAGTCCTGATCAAACTCTGTAAAACTTGAAAAGAGCAGTTTACCTTTAAATAAATGTCTAACTGTATAGAAGTTAAACACATAAATGACATTTGTCATAAACAGATAGTTAAGGGTTAATGTCTCTTACCTGTAAAGGGTTAACAAACAGGGAATCAAACACATGACCAGGGGACCAATCAGGAGACAAGATACTTTCAAATCTCGGTGGAGGGAAGCCTTTGTCTGTGTTTTTGGGTTTTGCTTTGTTCTCTCTGGGCTCTAAGAGTGACCACACATACCTACATGCTCTCTAATCTTCTATTCCAATTTAGTAAGTACAAAAGGTAGAAAGGCGGTTTAGTCTTTTTGATTGTTTTTGCTTTATGTGCAAATGTGTATCTGGCTGGTAGGGGTCTAATGTGTATTTGGCTAAAAGTATTTTAAATTGTATTTTTGCTGGAGGAGGCTTTTTTCTCCAGTTTCTATAAGCTGACAGACCCTGTAATATTCCATCTTGAATTTACAGTCTTCTTTATTCTTTTTTTCTTTTTTTACTCTGTAAAACTTGAAAAGAGCAGTTCACCTTTAAATAAATGTCTAACTGCATAGAAGTTAAACACATAAATGACATTATTTTAGAAATTCATGAAGAACAATTTTGTGAGATCTCTTTGTAACTGTTCTTTACTATAATTTCAACCAATACTGAAGTTAGTCTTACTGGCCTGTAATTGCTAAGATTATTTCTGGAGCCTTTTTAAAAAATCAGCATTACATTAGCTATCCTCCAGTCATCTGGTACAGAGGCTGACTTGAGCGATAAGTTACGTACCACAGTCAATAGTTCTGCAATTTCACATTTGATTTCCTTTAGAACTCTTAGGTGAATAACCATCTGGTCTGGTGACACATTGTTTAATTTATCAATTTGCTCCAAAGCCTCCTCTACCGACATCTCACTCTGGGCCAGTTCTTCACGTTTGTCACCTAAAAAGAATGACTCAGATCTGGGAATCTCCCTCACATCCTCTGCAGTGAAGACTGATGCAAAGAAGTCACTTAATTAATGTTTATGGCAACCATGCAAAATAGTAATACCCATTTCCCATATTTCCAGCTTCTATTCTGATAATTTTTACAATTCATATATAATTTCTCAATTCAAAATTCTGCAGTGTATATTGATTAAAACTTTAAGCACAGCATAAAATTAATTAAATGCAATATTAAGATAAATAGTAAGCAATATTATAGTGACTGCATTATTTATTGTCATATTTAATTCAGTAAAAGCTTCAATTATTCAGTTAATTGAAGCTGCTGCAAAATATCAAGTCTGCTGGACCAGCTTGCTGCAGAATCTAGGTGCCTTGCTATATAATTTAAGTTGATCTTTTCACAGAGCACACAGGGGCTTGATTATAACCAGTTTTCCCCAGGTTAAGTTTCAAATGTATACATTAGCAAATTATCTTGAAAAGCACTTTAGTACGGATGGGATTTCATAGGAGCAGTACACTGAAAGATCTTCACCCCTTAAGTCATAGCTCCTTATTTACTGTGCTACCTTAAGGTTTCATCATGAAATCTCTGGTTAGTGAGGTGGATTGTAAACATTATGCTGTTAGATGAATAACTGTTGTCTTCCTCGAATCACGTTCTTTAGGTTTTTCAGCAGATTCTATAGTTTATTCAGAACATTAGAAGCTGAAATTCAATTCAGACATTAACTGCCAAAAAAAGTAACAGAAAGTATTCCTAAATAGTCATCTTAAGTATGCAGAATAGAGATTTAGATAGCAGAGCTGAGATACATGCAGAAAACATTGAGACAAGGAGTTCAGTTTTGATTTATATTTACCGTTTTTTTGTTGCTCCAGTAGGCAACCTGTTTGCTAAGCAAAATGAATGTCTATAATTCTTTAAGGAGCCTTTGATGTCTCTTTGGAGAGTTTGAAGTACTGTATAATCTATTTAGAAATATTTCTTGTAGATTTTCAGTAATTTTCTTCCTTTTTTAATTATTGGAAATATTTGCATGAAAACTTGATCTTTGTTGCTTAAAATGTCATCACTTTCTACAAAGTGTTCCTCACCTAAAGTTAAAATCCTCTTGACATCATGCTTATCTCCACACTAACTAATGATATTATAAACAGAGAATTATAATTTGTTATTTCATGACAGGAGTAAGCAATAGCAGCAGATGAACTTCTAAGCCTCAAAGATCTTGTTTTTCATACAAATCAAAATAAAGACAAACGGAAAGAGAAATACTGAATATGTTATGTAGGCAGAATTGTCTCCATACAGAATGTACTTTAAGTGCTCAGTGAAGCATCAGTGGGTCTTTAAAAGGGAAAAGGTGTTAGTTCATTTCTGAAAATATGGAATACATACACTGAAAAAAATGACAAAAATTAGTTTCATGCAGTACAATAATTAGGGCCAAATCCTTTCTCAATATCCTGTACTAATCCTGTGTAGCTTGACACAGCACAAGGGTTTCCTATGAAGATATGTGTAGGGGGATGAGGAATCTGCCATGCCACAGACTGCAGTGTCTCAGGACCGTGGTAGCACCTCAGTATTTGTGATCTACTTTCAAGAGAGGATTTACTTCATATATAAAGTTCCACTGTCTTCGCTCTTGCCTTGGCCCTAGCCTCCCCTGTGTACTGGTAGACACACATATCAGAAGAGCCGCTATCATGCACAGCAGCAGACATCTAGCACAGAGTCCCCAAACTGTGCCTTTACAAACACTGCAGAGTGGGATTGCACCAATTTTCCTTCATCTGAAATATTCCATTTCAAGGCAGGTGGGGTAGGATTTGTTCCTAAATTAAGAGGCAGTACAATCCCCCTTGTAATCTGAACCATCTAGTATGTCCTTCACAGCTTCATGGCTCTGCTTTCAGAATTGTGTTATTTTTAAGACGGTGTGGTATAGGAAGAATATTAAACAGCAAAGAAGAGGTGTGAAATATATTCTGAGTACATTTGAGATGTGTTTCCCTGAGCTGAAACAGATTGGAGAGTCTATCAACACCACACAAGGAAAAAAATCCTCTTGAGTCTCAGAATCAAATGAAATTATCTCATCTGTTTCCCAGGTTCCACACATAGTATCAATTGTGACAGACATTTTCAAATTAACTGTTTTACACAAAGATGAAACCGAACTCTTTAAAAGATCATATTCTTCTAATAAACATATCTGAAGGGGAATGACTCCAGGGCTGTACAGAATTACTGTCTCTGGACACATAGTGCCTGCTCTGAATGAACATGAATTTTGTGGCTATAATGTATTTAAAATACATTTGAACAACAGTACTCAGAAATAAAAATAACTCTTATTTTTTGCATTGAATAAACATCAGGATAGAAAACCAGAATTAATACATAGAAGCAAATTAAGATGATGGGTGGAGGTATATGCTAGTTACAGGCAAACCTCTAAAGGTTGGGATCCTAATTCAGATTCACTTAAATCAGACTTTTTTAGGTATTTCCATTCTTCCTACTTCCAGATGGAAGATTATGGAAATATAGGTATTTCAGTAATTCCTGGTTTTGGTCAGCATGGAATGAAAATATAGAGGGCCTCAAATATAAAATATGCAAATGTGAAACTGTAAACAAATCTTCTTATATGTCATTATGGGGTCAGAAGCTGAAAAGCAGGTGCCTACAGGGTATGAGACCTCTTGGGTTTTCAGTGTTGTGCAGTGTTCTTCTGTGCCTGCCACTAGAAACATAAGCCACTGTAAGTACCATTAAACCAGAAGACTGTCTCCATAAACAGCATTACCATCCCAGTTAAACAGGAGCTTGAGGCTCCTTATCCAGATCTATTTGTGACTTTTCTGTTTACTCTGCCTATAGTCCCCTATTAAATTAAACCCATACATTCATACAGGAGGGAGCAGAATTGCAGATCTGGACATTGCTTAGCCCTGCTGAGGTAAATCACAGTTGATATACAGGGCACTGCAACCCAGGATCTGTCTGAGAGTGGGAGAATCATGTGATTCAGCTCCAAAAGACAGGTGATGGCTAGAGCCCTTAGACCTAAAGAGTTTGCACTTGGAGAGACCAGTAGGGGTCAGAGATGCAGTTAGCATGGTAACTTCAGCAGTGCCCATTATTCCTATGTTACCAGGTCCAACAATATGACCCTAATAATGGGTTTCATTATTTTAATAAACCTAGACCAAAATTCAGTTGGTAGGATGACCACTGGTTGATGTGAAGTCCACTGACAAACATGGTCAAATCCTGACTGTCTGAGTCACACCAGAGTTCCATTAATTAGGTTTAATCCATAATATATTGCTTAAACCCACTTTAACTCTCTTTTCTGTACACTCTTCTTTTTTTCCTGTCATATTTTAACATAAACAAAAAAATTACCCTATTTCATCAATCTGCCCTCTCTGAATTATTCAGTGATCATACAATCCATTATCTGTGGTATCAAAATCACTGCAATGACAGTGAAACATCACAAACATTGGATGGTGACTGTGATGCTGGGAGCCAACTGGCAGAGCCTCCCTCCTCCCCAGTACTGTAGCCACATCAGGCCTGACACACTCATAGCCCTAACACACTGTTGTCATAATATATATCTCAAAGGTGTCATGTAAGGTATCATATGTAACTGGTGACAGACTGGTCCTGAAAATCCTTGTGTGATGTTGGATGGATTGTATTTAAAAAAATTATAGATGTGTGCTGAAAATATGTTCTTAAAATGTGTTGGAAGGCAGACATGAACCCAGACTGCCCTAGACAAATGAATTTTGTATTTACCTCTATGACTGGCTTAGTTACAGGGAGAGGACAATAGAAGTATATTTACATATAAGGAAAACAAAGCCATCAAGCTAAACAAGTGGGCAAGAAGACCATTTAATAATCATGCTGTGGGACACTATCTGTATCCCAGGCTTCATAGCTCTTGAGGCAGAAACAATGGACTTTCATTGTTCACAAAGGGAGCTAAAAGACCTTTTAGTTATCCATCACAGAGGGGATGTTAGGATACAGCACCCTTTGAGTCTATGAAAGCTGCATCCTCTCGGCCTGCAAGGCAAAAG
The DNA here is from genome assembly GCF_007399415.2 of Gopherus evgoodei. Classification (NCBI taxonomy): domain Eukaryota; kingdom Metazoa; phylum Chordata; order Testudines; family Testudinidae; genus Gopherus; species Gopherus evgoodei. Next base: position 96,888,545 of record NC_044322.1, on the reverse strand, counting down.
CTGCTGCAAACTTGATGTGAGTAACCTGCTTAGACAAAGATTGTAATGCTGAAATTAGGTTTTAGGCACTAGAAAGTCTGGTTTCTTTTGTTTAGCTTGTAACTATACCTGTCTCTTTTATTCTCATTTAGCATCACTTAAGTCTGTTCTTAGTTTATTACAAAACCATCTCAGTGCTTTGTATTAAAGTGGAGCATGAATCCTTAGCTAAACCTTCAGGCTGGTATGTTTTCTGTCTCTTTGGAGGCAGCAAACTTGATCATTTCTGTGAGTGTCACAGTGAGAGGAACTGAGTGAGCACTGCAGAAAGATATCTCTGGGGAACTTGGAACTGGGGTTAATTGATGATGCAGGGCAAGTTTGGACTCTCAGAGTCCTGAAGAGTTTGCTAATAAGGCAGGCAGGCTGGTGTTTCAAAGAGTTGGCACACAACTTAGCAGCAGAAAAACTCTCACTGGCTGAGGTAGGGAAGGGTAACAGTGGTTCACAATTCTGGGCATCCAAAGCCAACTGAATGTAGAGATGGCACCTTGTATCTATAAATATATATTTTTATACTTGAGCAAAAAGACGAAGAATAAAATGCATAATGACAATGAGGTTTAGTAAAATATTAGACATATAATTAGCTGTTGGTGAAAGTGCTGAAACTATCATATAAAGCAAGCTCTCCCAGCAACTCAACTTTAGGCCAAGTAAAAAAGTGAATAATTCTGAAAAAATGTATAATTTACAGTGTTTGTTTTCACAGATAATCCTTGATTGCTTAAGTTTAAGTAGACAGCCTAACTGTCACCAAAGAATACCACACAACAAATCGAGGTGTTAGCTGGGAGTTAATGCCAGGAGGGAAGACGGAAATATATTTGTTGTAGATCTTTTGTTTTCTTTTTGACGTTTTAATTGTGAGAAGCACTTAGATTCTACAATGTCAGAACCTAGATACACAGATGGGAAACCCAAACTCCTGGGGTGTATTGTAATATATTAGGCAGAAAGATAAGTGCAGAGGAAGTGTATTGGAAGAGTGCAGGTGACTGGTATAACTTCTCTTCTTGAAGTATGTCAGAATTTTTTTTGTTACATTTCTGTAATAAAATAGCCAATGAGTTCCAAATTATGAGAGTTAATTGTATAAATACACTGGGAGAACCATAAACAGCTGATGCCCATTTTACGTGTGTGTGAGTCTAAACATTCATGGAGTATTTCAGATTGGTCTGTTGGGCGGGGTGAGGTGTGGGGGGGAGGACATCAGATTTTAAAAAGGTCACCTGCTTGGGCACTTTTGAAAATCCCATTAGGTGCTTATCTGCATCATTAGTTGCCTAAATACCTTTGACATTTTGTCCCTATGTCTCTTGTGGATCAGCAGGTAGGGCATGTTTACACTACAAAATTAAGTTGACCAAAGTTATGTCGATGTACAGCTCCTGCGGTAATTAAACCACTTTTGCATGTCCACACTATGCTCCTTGTGTCAGCAGTGTGTGTCCTTATTAGCAGTGCTTGCATCAATGCAGAGCGCAGCACACTGTGGGTAGCTATCCCTTTCTGCACTTGCCACCATCTGGCACAGGGTGTTGTGGGAAGGGTTTGCAAATGGAGCAAATGAGTCATGCAGGGGTGACTGGGAATATGGTTTCAATGTCCTATTATGCAGTTTTCTCCATCCCATAATATTATCTGCATCCCATAATGTTTCATGCCTCTTTTCAAAAGCCCCGCAAACCCACGTGTCCGCCATCTCTGTAAGAAGCATGGATCTTGCACTGCTCTTCAGTACTGTGCTAACTATTATGAACAACGTGTCTGGTCCTTCAGTATTTCGGGAGCTGCCAGAGGAGCTATGAGGGACATGACAATGCCCAGTAGGCTGACTTGCTGACAGCTGTAGAAAGAAGCAATTCAAGGTTGTTGACATTCACGGAGCAGTTGCAGGCAGTGGAGTGCTGGTTCTGGACCTGAGAAACTGTTAACCCAAAATGAGATTCTTAAGCTGGGTTAACTAAGAAGATGTAAATTACACCCATCTTATCCCACACCTATCATCAGGTGGTCAGTTAATGATAGAAAACATAACCATAAGGTAAGGTGCAAAACCAGGACCCCCAACGTAAGGGTAACATATGAAACAAAATACTCGGTTGTTAACCATGAAACAAGAGCTTAAAGCCCAAAACCAGAATACACTGTGGACAGATAAAGAATAAATGAGGATTAACACAGTACCATGTTTCATAGGGAAGAGGCATGGACACCAATGAAGACAAGGGCTGGGAACACTGGACATCACGGATCAAGATTCAGGAACACAGGAACACGATGGGACCGCCACACAGATGAGTTGATCTTCGCTCTTCTTTTTTTCAGGTCTTCTCGACTTGCTACGTCATCCTGGGTGCAAGTATGAGGACACTAGCTGGAGGGACAGCCAATGACAACTGTCCTGCATGCAAGCAATGTGGCATTGGTTTGGCTATGGAAGTCCAAGTAGGGAACCAGATGGAACTAGATGGCACTAACTTGGGTGCAGGTCTGCTTCTGGGGTTGGCAACAGTGCATGAGTGTGAGCACTCGACTGTCACTCAGATGGACAGCCCTGAGGGATGGGCATCCAAGCCTTAAGTAACCTGCTGTCTCCAGGCAGATTACAAGGTTACCTGACCTTCACTTTCCCGCTCTTGGCAAAAAGGCTGCCAAAACCTTCATAAAGAAGGAGGCCCAATATGGAGGCCAACAACTTAAAAAAAAACAAAATCGCCATATGGGGGCAAGATGGTGTAAACAACCCCAAACAGAAATTTCCTTTACAAAACAAGCACAGACTGGTGGGATCGCATTGTTATGTAGGTTTGGGATGATGACCGCTGGCTGCAAAACTTTTGGACACACAAAGCCATATTCATGGAACTGTGTGCAGAGCTCATCCCAGCCCTCCACTGCAGCTACACTAAAAATAAGAGCTGCACTCATGGTGGAGAAGCGAGTGGCCATCACTGTGTGGAAGCTGGCCATGCCAGATAGCTACCGATCAGCTGGGAATCAATTTGGAGTTGGGAAATCTACCATGGGGATTGTTGTGATGCAAGTGTGCACAGCTATTAATCACATCCTGCTATGAAGGACTATGTCTTTTGGCAATGTGCGGGACATTCTGAATGGTTTTGCAGTAGTGGAGTTCCTGAACTACAGTGGGGTGATAGATGGCATGCATATCCCTATTTTGGCAGCAGACCAACTCAACAGAAAGGGCTACTTTTTTATGGTATTGCAAACGCTGGTGGGTCACTGGGGCCATTTTACTGACATCAATGCGAGATGATCAAGGAAGGCGCACAAAGCACACATCTTTAAAAACACAGGCCTATTCCGAAAGATGCAAGCAGGGACTTCCTTTCCAGACCGGCGGATTACCATTGGGGATGTGTTCCTTGGAGACCCAGCCTAAATCTTACTCCTATGGCTCATGAAACCATACACCGGCCACCTTGACAGCAGCAAGGAGTGCTTCAACTACAGGATCAGCAGGTGCAGAGTGACTGTTGAATGTGCCTTTGGCCAGTTGAAAGGCCACTGGCGCTGCCTACTCACACAATTAGACTTTAGTGAAAATAAATCCCCATGGTTATAGCTGCCTGCTGTGCTCTTTAAAAGTTTTCCCTGGGGGTGAAGTGTGGAGGTGGAACACCTGGCTGCTGATTTTGAGCAGCCAGATACCAGGGCTTTAAGAAAAGCTCAATGGGGAGCTATTCGGCTCAGGGAGGCTTTGAAAGACTCCGTTTTTATAGCTTTTCCACACAGAAAGCGATCTGATTAATGCCTTTACTCCTCCATGACCCCTTGCTTTGAAATTAGCATTTCCTGTTACAGCCATTAAGTCCTTCATTAGCATTTCCAAAGTTCCATTTGCCTTTGATAAGTTTAATCACAGGGAGATACACAATGTAGAAAGTTGTGTAAGAGCAAACAACAGTCTTTCATTCGTTTTCATGAAGTTTTAACACCAAAATACTACCTTATATTAACACATCTTTGCTCTATGATTATTAAATTATAGGCTATACATAACGTAGAAGTAATAGAATAGCAAACTACAGGATATAGGCAGATGAAAACAATCAACATCTGCTTTGATCCTTATTAGCGTACGAGTGAATTAATTTGAATGCATACCAGCACTTTACAGTTCTTTGATATACAAATACAAATGAATTGGCCCATGGCTTTGGCCTGAGCTTATATGTCAGCATCACAGATCTTTCTACAGCTGGATAGGAGGAGCAGTGTCTTTACAGCCTCTTCTCCCCACAGACCCAGAAGATCCACCATGTTGTGTACTCCAGGCAGGAGTACATTTGCTGAGTGGAGCCAGCATGGTCAGCTGGACAGTTGCTATGTGAGGTCTCCATGCCGACCAAACAGGAAATGGAATTTTAAATTCACAGCATTTTAAAAGAGGAGAGGCATGTACCTGCATACCTGGCCTCCAAATCCCCTCCTAGCTTAAAGAGGAACAAGCACCTCAGGACACCAGATTGTAAGCACAGCAGATGGACTTCTTACACACACTGGAAAATGGTTCACCATTAGTTATAAATAACGTTCTTTTGTTTAATCCAAACGGATCAATAAAACAATTTCTTCCTGTATAGAACTAAGTCAAGTTAAAGCACAGAAAGACAGGTTAAGACAGCAGACAGAATTTTAAGCCTGACTTGTTCACTTTTCCCTAAAATGATATCCGTATTGATTTTGCGCATGATTTTTGTCTCCAATACTGAACAAACAGATGTTAAAATCAGTTTTTTGGAGATGGAGGGGGGGATTTTCCCTATTAGTGGTGAATGCTGATCTGAGACACTAGATGGCACCCTTCATATGTATCATGCCTGTTGATTAAAATAGAGCCTCATCTGAATTCTGGTGAAAGATGACAACTATTTTTGAAGCAACTGGTACATCCATATGGACCATGCTGACGAAGGAGCTAAAAATATCATAGCAATACCTACACTCATGACCTCCAGGGTAAAACACCTTTTCCCTTGCCCTGGCTTCTTATATAGGTTGGCCATATTCACATTCTAGCCAGCTTGACAAAGAAGAAACACCATTTTTTAAGGGATATGAATGTTAATTGCTTATAATGTAATTTAGGCTACTAGCTTCAGTAAGAGCCAACCATACTGTGGGCAGCTACTGTATATTCCCTGTATTTTCTGTACTATTGATCTCAGAATCCTGTACTGTCATGCTTTTTGTGAGCATGAAATACTAGTTGTGCTAGTCTTGTGATAAGGATAAACAAGCTGCAAATTAAAATGGCTACAGGCCAGCAGTGGGCAGAAAGAACGCTTCCTTCCTTCCTCCCCCTCGCTCTGCAGGTGGGAGCCAGTCAGTCAGTGTGCCCTGATCCCACTTGTCCGATGGCAGCAGGAACAGTTGGGACAGACACAGAGTTCAGTTACTGTTAGAACCAAACTCCTCCTCCCTCTCTCTACAAAAGGAGGAAGGAGGGGAAACTAGCAAGAGTCCAGGTTGCCCCTCCTCTCATGCACACATATGTGTGTGGGAATGGGAGGATCATGTGCATGTCCCAACAGCTTCCAGGCCCACTGATGACACACGCTGGTTAGCAGGTGAGTGTTTTCATCTGATAAGCATTTCTACATCAGAGTAATAACTGACTGTATGGAAGCACAAGGCATGGATATATGCATGCAGAAGCAAATTCATCCTAGTGCAGGGGTTAGTGCAAGGCCCTATGTACCACATAAGTCCCACATTAAGAGGTAACTACCCCAGAGGTCCCCAGACTGTGGAACTGATGTGCTCCTACTGCACAAAGAAAGAAAGTTGGATCCATGGGCTACACGTCCCTTGCTGGACACACAGTCCAGCCTGGCAAGCAGGGCCAGCTCTACCATTTTTGCCGCCTCAAAGCAAAAAACCCAAAAAACTTCTCGGACTGTGCCGCCTCAAGAATGGATGGAATGCTGCCCCTTAGCATGTGCCGCCCCAGGCACATGATTCCTCCGCTGTACCTGGAGCTGGCCCTGCTGGCCATCACTCACTTTGCAGAGAAGTGGAGAAGGCTTTGGTAGACCAGAAGAAACAAGACCATTTCAGATTTTGATAGGGTGGGGCAACTTTAATCATGATTCCAGTAGCTACTTGGGCACCTGAAAACTCTCGGGTTTTTTTAGATAATAACTTAGAGATTATTATCTAACAGGAGCAGTGTATCTGATTCCTGTATAAAGAAAGAAAAATAAATATTAGACCTACTCAGCTCTAATACTAACATGTTCTAATATCTTGTGTCAATTCACTTAAGGGACACTGGTTAGGTTTAAAAATTTAATGTATATACTCACTTTGTTACTAACTCTTGAATACAACAATTGAAGCAATCTAGAAAAATCTAGATTACTTTCTATCACTTCTTTGCAGTTCACCAATCTTGGAACAGATCATTTAACTTTTGGAAACACCCTACTAAGGCAAGGCCCCCTGAGTTTAAACTGCACCTGCCAGGGGTTCTAGGGGTGTTACCCTACTACAGGGGTAGGCAACCTATGGCACGCGTGCCAAGGGCGGCACACAAGCTGATTTTCAGTAGCACTCACATTGCCCGGGTCCTGGCCACTGGTCCGGGGGCCTCTGCATTTTAATTTAATTTTAAATGAAGCTTCTTAAACATTTAAAAAACCTTATTTACTTTACGTATAACAATAGTTCAGTTATATATTATAGACTTATAGAAAGAGACCTTCTGAAAACATTAAAATGTATTACTGGCATGTGAAACCTTAAATTAGAGTGAATAAATGAAAACTCGGCACACCACTTCTGGAAGGTTGCCGACCCCTGCCCTACTACAAATAATAGACTAGAAACTGACTTTAAACAGGAGTGAAACTAACACTTTCTAGTCACTTTCACAGTATTGCTAACCCCAAATGTTCAAAAATCATGAATCAGGCTCATCAAAAATAATGAGATTGGCTTTAAAATAACGAGATTATGTAAAAATAATAGAATTGGTGTTCTTTTAATTTGCATTCTGCTTTTTGAGCCTTTAGGGTGCACTGAGATCATATTTTGAATTTATCTCCTCAGCCATGAGGGCTATAAACTTCATTTTTCTTTAAGAATGAAGGCTGAAATAATCACATATCCACTTGACTCCAGGAACTGGGGCTTTAAGGTAAACAATAATTATCATGAAACTCATGACAAAATCTTGAGAGTTGGCAACATTACTTTCATTTCTGTTAAAAAGGCTACTTACTTTCCAGAAGGGTCTTAAACACAATACTACAGTGATTGAGTTGCAGTTTTCACAGGAGAATATTTAAAACTAAACACCAAGAAAATTCCACATTTTAAAGCTGAGAAAAAAATTGAGGCTTCTGAGGTATATCAGGGCCATTGCAGGCAGGAAAGGAAAATAAACAGGCACAGGAGTTCTGGGCAGCTCTTCCTTTTGAAAGAAAGTTGGAGGGTTAAATCTTCTAGTCCTTAATCAAGTAAGACTTTGATTGCCATTGGTGCCTCCACTCATAGATATTAACATCACAGCGAACACGTGATAACGTGTGGTCAATAACTATACACTTCATACTTAAATATCTGAGCCATCTTATCCAGAGTTAAACATCTTATACACCTTGGCTCATGGACTACATTTTCTGGCATATTCTGAACAATGCTGAGCACACAGGTGGTACCCAGTGAATAATACAAATCATGACAATAACCATCAACTTTATAGACTCTATGGATGCAATTTCTGTTCTTTGTTCTGAATTGGCCTGGATACAGTTGAAACCCAAAGAATTTGAGGCATAAACACATCTGACTCTCTCTCTATCTCTCTCTGTCTTCATCCTTCCTGACTGCTGTGCTACTTTTCATACTGTCAACCGTGACAGACTTCCCAAGGGGCTGGGATCAATTGCTGGAGTCTCAGAGAACTAGCCTTCTTGGTTTTGCTCCCATCTATCAGAGTCCTCTTTTTCTGCAGCATGCAGCAGAGGGATAGGCAGGTCCAGTTGGTTGGGTGCTGGCCCTGAAAGACATGGGTTCTACTCCCCCCATGAACTTCTTGTATGACCACACGCCAGTGCCTTAGGGACAGAGTTTCAAAGGTTTTTAGGCACCCAAAGATACAGCTAGGCATCTGGTTTACAAAGCACCTAATGTTTTAGGTACTTTTGAAAATCCCACTAGTTGCCTAAATATCTTTGAAAAATCTGGCCTGTAGTCCCTCTGTGCTCAGTGCCCATCTGTACACTGGGGATAAGAGCACTGCTCTACCTCACTGAGGGGTTGTGATGTGAGGTGCTCAAATACTATGGTGATGGGGCACATAAGTACCACAGGTAGCATAAGAACTTCTCTATATCACTACTATCCCTTCCTTGAGTTTTGGTCTCTTCTTTTCATCTATGCACCTCACATCTCCCTCTTTTCTGAATGTAAACTTAGTTGTCTCAGAAGAAATACAGCCAAGTCCTCTAAGTCCCCTGTAGACTCAGGGGGTGGGGTGGGGAGTTTCTTCAAGACCCACTTCACCTTGCAGTAGGATTCCTGTTTTACAGTTTCATTTAAGGACTTCAAGATCCTTAACCCTTACTTATCTTAATCACTCTGCCTCTGTTTGTAAACAAAATACTGACTCCCTGCCCCAAAGGCACAAGCTAGGAGAAGCACCTCTCTGCAGAACTCATATTCCAACAGCTCTGCCAGGGAGCACACCTTTGTACAGAAACTCTGGTGCGGGGGGGTGGGGGTAGGCAGAAGCCCTTCCTGCCTCCCCTAAATGGCACCCCTGGAAGAAATGGTCCATTTTTGAGGTCCCATGCTAGTGACAAGCAGTGCTAGGCTGAAGTGGCATCAGTAAAGCACCCACTCTTCTTCCCAGAGCCCATGGGGAGTGGGTATAAGAGGCCTAGGGTGGCTAAGCATCTCCAAACAGCCAACCGCCACTGGAAAAAAGGTGCTCCAGCCATAGCCCCACCCATACTCCATCCCAAGGCCCCAGTCCCACTCATCCTCTTCCCCCCAAGGCCCTGCCCTCCCTCCGCCTCTTCCTGTCCCTGCTCCACCTGCACTGGGAACCCAGGAGAGGGGTTGAAGAGGTGAGTGCAAGCAATGAGTGGGGCTGGGGGGAGGGGCTGGCCAGTGGGCGGAGGATCCTGGGGGAGCAGGCAAATAGGCGCCCGGGAGTGGTGAGTGGCTGGCTGGTAGATGGACGGGCTTTGGGGAAGGGGCAAAGAGGTGTGAGTGGAGAGTGGAGGGGCAGTGAGGAGCAGTGATGGGCGAAGGGGTGAAGAGGTACATGCATCACAGGCGGGAGGAGCCTTGAGGGAAGAGGTGTAAGTGGTGGGTGGAAGCTTTGGGGGAAGAGGCATAAGAGGTGGGAGGGGCTTCTGGGGAAGGATTTGGGGGGCCTCTGGGGAAGGAGTAGGCAGGCAGGGGGAGCCAAGCAGGGTTGGGGTTAGAGCATGGGCAAGGCTTTCGGGGGAAAGAAGGTCAAGTGGAGGCAGGGCCATAGTCCCAGTGTGCCCAGCCTCCTCAAATGGAGGAATCATGTGCCACCCATGCCAGAGCCCAGCATAGCTACTCAAGTTGCAGTGGTGCTGTGACAGGACATGCCGTCAGTATGATGGAGAGACTAACAAGCTCATCTGGGCTGTTCAGCTCTAATAAGATGCACCTGCAAGGCGTAAGCTGCCTGGAGAGGGAGGAGCTTAAAAAAAGACAACCCCCCCCCAGGAGAAGTGATGAAGAGCTGCTTTACTTTGGAGGTTGCTGATAACAGAGACAGGGTCAACTGAGAGGGGGACAGTTACAGATCTCATCACTCCTGAAACTGCATGGACCAGTGGCAAAGTAGTATGCCTGAAGAAGAGGGGCTGGAGGCAGACCCCACTAACAGTCATAGAACTGACTCCAGAAAGACTGCTTGAGAGACAGGGTACCTTTGTCTTTCTTTGTGTTCACTCAGATTCCCACCTCTCAAAAGAGAACTTTTTTTTTGAATCAGTTTGTCTGAGAGAGCCCCTCATGTGCTATGAACTGGGTGGGGAAGGATGGTATAAATGACGGGCAGTGGGGTTTGAGGGAGCCCCTACTCCCCACAGGGGCTCAGCCTGGTTGTGGCCTTTCAGAGCTACTCCAATATAAAAATTAACTAACAAATAAGTTCTCAGCTGAGAATTTGCCTCTAACATTTTAAGTGAGTCTAGGTGCCTAGGTCAGGACCTCTGTCCTGGGGTGAATTTCACGTGTGAAATGGGATTAGTGCCTTCATTTGATGAGACAACTGATGCACAGATACAGTGTCCAAGTCATTCTGATGGCAAAAGTTGGGTGTTAAGAGGAGATATTGATGTGCCAGTTACTCCTGGCAGAGTATTTGTTTCATCTCTATTTATTATTTCACTTCATTTAGAACCTGTCATGGGGCAATGTCCTGGCATTATTTTAAAAGTGTTAGCCTTTCTTGCTCTTTGATCTCAAACTCTATACAAATAAATTCAATCAACTCAAACTTGTTTTTCAAGAGTGTAATAGGGTAGCCCCACTGAGAGCACCCTCCACGAGTAGGCCACAGCATGACAGGTGTGCCTGCCTCATTTTCCCCTTGCAAAGTCCCCCATAATGCCACTAGAAGCTTCCTTGCCTCAATAATCCACCTCCTTGGAGTTGAGGTATTGCCAAAACAGTGTAAATCATTCAAAACATAAGCCCCAAAATAAAGTTCAGAATTACTCCGAGTGCATACAGTCCTTAAAATCCCAGGTCATCTAGTTATTCAACATCCCACACTGCAGTATCTTCTGCCACACCCAGATCTTTGTCAGTCCTCTTCTGTCTTTCTGCTAGGACAGACAGCCCAGCCCTGCCAGCTGAAGTGCAACCCCAGCTCTTCTCAACAGGAACCCCACAGCCTCTTTGCTGGGAGATAATCTTCACCAGGGGGGCACTTCTCACTCCCCCTGGCCCTCTCACTGTTCCACTGGCTCCAGCTATCGCATGAAGGTTGTGATGTCCTGCCCTGTAAAAGACTGGGCACTCTGTACTCTGAGCAGACCCTTACTTCTGTTTGTCATCAGAACAATAAAGTCACTGCAGCAGACAGCTGTGTTTAAATCAGCTCCCCCTGTGTCAGTCTATCTCCTTCTCTGCTGGGTCCTAATATAACGGAGGTAGCAGTGCATAAGCCCCTACAGTTACCTTCCAGGACCTTCCACAGCCACTTGGTTGGTGGCAGCTTTAACCTGCCCATTTTCCAGATTCACTTCAGCAGTTCTAACTCACCAAGTCTCTACCGGTGGGGCCCCAGGTACTCTCTTTTAAACCCAATCCGACTGAGCTCATGAGGCAAAGGTGCACTGGCCTCTTCTCTCTTAATGAGCTAATGCCACCCCGTGATGCTGAGCAAAGCCTGATTAGGACTGTCTGTTGTACCTACGGCTATGTGTACACTGTTGTACCTACGGCTATGTGTACACTATGTGTTCCCTCCTCATGTGCACATACTCACAGTAGCTCTCATCAAGCTAGCATGAACAGTGCAGCTGTGGTAGCACTGGTAGGGGCACTGGCAGCATGACTGAACTATGCTGAGAACATACGCACCAGGTTCAGATGGGTTTGTACTGCCACTGCCACTATGACTGCTGCTGTGGATACACTGCTATTTATACTTGCGATAGCTCAGTGAGAGCTGTTGTGAGCAGGGGAATCACATTTCTAGCTTGCAGTGTAGACATAGCTTAAAAGGGAAACACAATGGCTTTGTGGCATGTGGAACAATAATGGACATTATTACCACATGGAAATTCCTTCATTTCTTCTTACAAAGTGTCATAAACAGATAAGTAAGTGTTAATAGAACAAAAGTGCTTCATATCTCTTTGCCTGGAAAGGGTTAACAAGAACAGCGAGCCTGGCTGTCACCTGACCAGAGGACCAATCAGAGGACAGGATACTTTCAAATCTTGAGGGAGAGAAGTTTTGTGTGTGCTGTTAGTTTTTTGGTTGTTGTTCACTCTGGAGGCTCAGAGGGACCAGACGTGCAACCATGTTTCTCTCCAATCTCCCTGATACAGGCTCTTATAAGTTTAAGATAGTGAGTACTGGATAGATAAGGCGAGCTAAGCTTATGTTTGTTTTCTTTATTTGCAAATGTGTATTTGGTTGGAAGGAGTTCAAATGTGTATTTGGCTAGGAGGAGTTCATATTTGTATTTTGCTGAAAGGATTTTAATTTGTACTTGAATACTTAGGCTGGGAGGGTATTCCCAGTGTCTATAGCTGAAAGACCCTGTAACATATTCCATCCTAAATTTACAAAGATAATTTTTACTGTTTTTTTCCTTCTTTAATTAAAAGCTTTTCTTGTTTAAGAACCTGATTGTTTTTTTTATTCTGGTGAGACCCCAGGGGACTGGGACTGGATCCACCAGGGAATTGGTGGGGAGAAAGGAGGGAAGGGGGAGAGAGAGGTTAATTTTCTCTCTGTGTTAGGATTACTTTCTCTCTCAGGGAGAGTCTGGGAGGGGGAGAGAGAAAGGGGGGGGAAGGTGAATTTTCCTCTCTGTTTTAAGATTCAAGGAGTTTGAATCACAGTAATCTTCCAGGGTAACCCAGGTAGGGGAAGCCTGGGAGAGGCAACGGTGAGGGAAAGGGTTTACTTTCCTTGTGTTAAGATCCAGAGGGACTGGGTCTTGGGGGTCCCCGGGCAAGGTTTTGTGGGGGACCGAAGTGTACCAAGCACTGGAATTCCTGGTTGGTGGCAGCGCTACAAATACTAAGCTGGTAATTGAGCTTAGAGGAATTCATGCTGGTACCCCATCTTTTGGACGCTAAGGTTCAGAGTGGGGAATTATACCATGACATGGTTTGCAGTGTGTGGGATAGAAGATAAGATAGAATCCAAAAGCCCGCGAGGTTTTTATTTCTCTCCCTGCTAGCTATCTGCAGGCAGACTGAGGTTTGGGTTTAGAAGCAAAAGCCAGTAGGATTTTTTCTTTCTCTTTCCCTGCTAGCTGTGTGTAAAGCAGGCTAGAGGAGATTGTTTTAAAAGCAAAGGTCTGCAAGTTTTTTGGTCTCTCCCTTCTGAGTACTCTGAAGGCAAAGGCATTAGGGTTTAAGAAGGATCTTTGTTAAACAAAGAAACTCCAGTTCTGAGTCAGCATACACCAGCAAAACACATTTGCAAATGATTTTTTTTTCTTTCTAACTCTGTCGGGAATAGCCAGGTAGAAGGAGTTAAAAAAAGACTCTGCTGCTAAGCAACCCTAAGGAGGCAACAGAGAAGCAGCATTTCAGGCAGTAAACAGCAGAGGGCACCCCAACACAAGAAAGCAGAAACCATGACTACCAAGGACACCCTGAAACAGGAACGGGCAAGACTGGATGCAGAGGCACAAATCAAAGACGCAGAGCACAGGTGTGACATGGAAAAGAAACTACAAGAATTAGAAATAAAACAAAAAGAGATGGAGCTGAGAGAAAGAGAAAGAGAGGTTGCCCACGGGAGAGAGCTGGAGATAAAAGAAAGAGAGAGGGAAGAGAGGGAAAGAGAGAGAAAGCATGAACTGGAATTAGCGCAGGCTAGGTAGCATGCTCCAGCCAACTCTAACAACCCTTCTCCAGTTATTGTTCCACCTCCCAAGACATTTCCCACCTACAAGGCAGGTGATGACACTGAGGCCTTCCTAGAAAATTTTGAAAGGACCTGCCATGGGTACAGCATCTCCGAAGACCAGTACATGATAGAGCTGAGGCCACTGCTCAGTGGACCCTTAGCAGAGGTGGCGGCTGAAATGCCTAAGGAGAACATGAACGATTATAAACTTTTTCAAACCAAGGCCAGAATCATAATGGGGCTAACACCTGAGCATGCCTGTCAGAGGTTCAGAGCCCTAAGGTGGAAACCAGATGTGTCATTCACCCAATACACCTACCACATTGGAAAGAATTATAATGCATGGATATCAGGAGCTAATGTTAAATCTCTGGACGACATGCACTTCCTAATACAATTGGAGCAGTTCTTATAGGGTGTTCCTGAAGAAATAGAAAGGTATATCCTAGATGGGAAGCCCAAAACGGTAACTGAGGTGGGGGAGATTGGAGCCAGATGGGTGGAAGTGGCAGAAAAGAAAAGAGGTACTATCAAGGGGAGCGAATACCACAGGGGGCACACTGACAATAAACCCTATACCCAAGGGCAACCCAAGACCCCACCTACAACCCAAGAAAAGCCGCCGACTCCCTATTTTCTCATCTCACCAATCTCCAGTAACCAACCTCGGCCCAGTGACCAGTCAGCTGGGTGACACTTCAAGTGTAATGAACTGGGACATATAAAGGCCAACTGCCCCAAGAACCCCAACTGAGTGCAGTTCATTACACCACCATCACACCAAAGATCCACAGGCCCAGATGCTTCTCAAATACCCTCGGAGCGAAGGGAAATATTGAGAGTGGGCAGAAAGAAGGTTATCGCGTGGAGAGACACGGGGGCACAAGTGTCAGCTATCCACCAGTCCTTGGTGGACCCCAAATTCATCAACCCAAAGGCCCAAGTGACAATTTACCCTTCATGTCACAAGCTATAGATTTGCCTACAGCTAAACTGCCTGTCCAATACAAAGGCTGGTCAGGAATGTGGACTTTTGCAGTCTATGACAATTATCACATCCCCATGCTACTGAGGGAAGACTTGGCCAACCAGGTAAAGTGGGCCAAGAGGGTGGGAATGGTTACACACAGCCAAGCCAGGCAAACTTCCAGACCCATCCCTGTTTCTGAGCCATCCACAGGGGCCCCGTCTGTGTTAGCAGAGACCCAGACAGAGATAGTGGACCTGGATCCCCTACCAACGACTGCAACAGCCACAGTACCTCCAGTCCCAGACCCGGACCTGGAAACGCAACCAGCACCAGAACCATTGCCAGCACTGACGCTAGCGCTTGCAAACGCATCTTCAACCCCAATGCCAGAGGGCGCCAGCTAGCCTGAACTGGCAGAAGCAGCAGACCACCATACCCAAGAGGCTCAGCCAGAGCCTGAAATACCACCTGGTGCACCAGCGGAGAGCAGTTCACCAGGCACGAAAACAACTCCATCACCTATATCGCTTCCTGAAGGACCAAGCCCAAGTCCACAATCTAAGGAAGAACTGGTGTCTCCAGCCTCCAGGAAACAGTTCCAGACTGAGCAGGAAGCAGATGACAGCCTTCAGAATGCTTGGGCAGCGGCACGGAGTACCCCACCACCTCTCAGCTCTCCTAACTGATCCCGGTTTGTTACAGAACAAGGAGACTCTTTCTGGTGGACACTGGAAAGACTGGCATCCACAAAAACAGTTGGTGGTTCCAACTAGGTACCGGGGGAAGCTCTTAAGCTTAGCCCATGATCATCCCAGTGGCCAAACTGGGGTAAACAGAACCAAAGACCGGTTGGGGAAGTCCTTCCACTGGGAGGGGATGGGCAAGGATGTTGCCAAGTATGTCCGGTCTTGTGAGGTGTGCCAAAGAGTGGGAAAGCCCCAAGACGAGGTCAAGGCCCCTCTCCAGCCACTCCACATAATGGTTCCACACTGTCAGCGATTTGGCGGGCGTGTCATAATAGAGGTCCCATTTCAGCGAGTAGCTGTGAATATTCTGGGTCCTTTTCCAAAAAAGACACCCAGAGGAAAGCAGTACATACTGACTTTTGTACATACTGACTTTTGTAGACTTTGCTACCCGATGGCCAGAAGCAGTAGCTCTAGGCAACACCAGGGCTAAAACTATGTGCCAGGCCCTAACAGACATTTTTGCCAGGGTAGGTTGGCCCTCCGACATCCTTACGGATTCAGGGACTAATTTCCTGGCAGGGACCATGAAAGAACTGTAGGAGACTCATGGGGTGAATCACTTGGTTGCCACCCCGTACCACCATCAAACCAAAGGCCTGGTGGAAAGGTTTAATGGACCTTTGGGGGCCATGATACGTAAATTTGTGAATGAACACTCCAATGACTGGGACCTAGTGTTGCAGCAGTTGCTCTTTGCTTACAGGGCTGTACCACATCCCAGTTTAGGGTTTTCACCATTTGAGCTTGTGTATGGCCACGAGGTTAAAGGGCCATTACAGTTGGTGAAGCAGCGATGGGAGGGGTTTCCACCCTCTGCAGGAACTAACAGTCTGGATTTTGTAAGCAACCTACAAAACACCCTCCGATACTCTTTAGCCCTTGCTAAAGAAAACCTAAAGGATGCTCAAAAAGAGCAAAAGGCCGGGTATGATAGACATACCAGGGAGCGTTCCTTCAAGGTAGGAGACCGGGTTATGATCTTGAAGGCGCAACAGGCCCATAAAATGGAAGCATCATGGGAAGGGTCATTCATGGTCCAAGAGCGCCTGGGAGCTGTTAACTACCTCATAGCATTTCCCAATTCCTCCCTAAAGCCCAGAGTGTACCACGTTAATTCTCTCAAGCCCTTTTATTCCAGAGACTTACAGGTTTGTCAGTTTACAGCCCAGGGAGGAGATGACACTGAGTGGCCTGACGATGTCTACAATGAAGGGAAAAGTGACGGTGGCGTGGAAGAGGTGAACCTCTCCACAACCCTGGAACGTCTGCAGCGGCAACAGATCAAGGAGTTGATGCACTCTCCTGTGAAAGTTTCCCAGAATCAACTGGTTAAAAATTGTCCTTGCACTGTGAAGAATTTTGTAGTTGTACATAATTAGTAGCATATGTAAGGGTGCATGTGTTTATTAATCTGTTTATTCTAGAGTTCTTGGGAGAAATCACTGCCAGTGTGGTTCCACACTGTCAGCGATTTGGGGGGCGTGTCATAAACAGATAAGTAAGTGTTAATAGAACAAAAGTGCTTCATATCTCTTTGCCTGGAAAGGGTTAACAAGAACAGCGAGTCTGGCTGTCACCTGACCAGAGGACCAATCAGAGGACAGGATACTTTCAAATCTTGAGGGAGGGAAGTTTTGTGTGTGCTGTTAGTTTTTTGGTTGTTGTTCACTCTGGGGGCTCAGAGGGACCAGACGTGCAACCATGTTTCTCTCCAATCTCCCTGATACAGGCTCTTATAAGTTTAAGATAGTGAGTACTGGATAGATAAGGCGAGCTAAGCTTATGTTTGTTTTCTTTATTTGCAAATGTGTATTTGGTTGGAAGGAGTTCAAATGTGTATTTGGCTAGGAGGAGTTCATATTTGTATTTTGCTGAAAGGATTTTAATTTGTACTTGAATACTTAGGCTGGGAGGGTATTCCCAGTGTCTATAGCTGAAAGACCCTGTAACATATTCCATCTTAAATTTACAAAGATAATTTACTGTTTTTTCCTTCTTTAATTAAAAGTTTTTCTTGTTTAAGAACCTGATTGTTTTTTTTATTCTGGTGAGACCCCAGGGGACTGGGACTGGATCCACCAGGGAATTGGTGGGGAGAAAGGAGGGAAGGGGGAGAGAGAGGTTAATTTTCTCTCTGTGTTAGGATTACTTTCTCTCTCAGGGAGAGTCTGGGAGGGGGAGAGAGAAAGGGGGGGGAAGGTGAATTTTCTTCTCTTTTTTAAGATTCAAGGAGTTTGAATCACAGTAATCTTCCAGGGTAACCCAGGTAGGGGAAGCCTGGGAGAGGCAACAGTGAGGGAAAGGGTTTATTTTCCTTGTGTTAAGATCCAGAGGGACTGGGTCTTGGGGGTCCTCGGGCAAGGTTTTGTGGGGGACCGGAGTGTACCACGCACTGGAATTCTTGGTTGGTGGCAGCGCTACAAGTACTAAACTGGTAATTGAGCTTAGAGAAATTCATGCTGGTGCCCCATCTTTGGACGCTAAGGTTCAGAGTGGGGAATTATACCATGACACAAGGAATAGCAAAGAATATGTAATTTGAAACACAACAAACAAGTTCCACCAAGCTGAAGTGAGTCTTTATTCTGAATTGGTGACTGTTATTTACTGCTAAAGGAAGAAAAGGCATAATAAATTATTTTTCTTCCATACTAACACCTTAGATAACAATATCCCTTTGCCACAAAATCCACACACCAAAAAGCTTTCTCTGCAGAGACTTAAACAATGACAGTTTGGTTTCTCTGTTTATTCCACTCCAACGTTCTCTCTTCATTTAGTAAATGTGTACATAGAGCCAGTTGAATAATTTATTGCATTTTCATAAACACTAGCCACACTGGTAAATATTCAATGGAAATCATACTATTTTGAAAGAAGAGGAAATTGACAGTCTATTAACTACAATGGTCAGCCAGAACAATAATTTGAAGAAATGTGTACTATGTATACTGGAGTAGAAACTCAAAGGCATTAATTTAATTTACTGGCAGATTGTCCAAGGCAGTGGAGGTGTGAGCAAAGAACTAGGATTGGTAAAATTAAGCACTAGGTCCACACAGAGGCCTTGGCTACACTGGCGCTTTACAGCGCTGCAACTTTCTCCACTCAGGGGTGTGAAAAAAACACCCCCCTGAGCGCTGCAAGCTACAGTGCTATAAAGCCTCAGTGTAAACAGTGCCACAGCGCTGGGAGCGCGGCTCCCAGTGCTGCAAGCTACACCCGTAGAGGATGTGGAGTACGTGCAGCGCTGGGAGAGCTCTCTCCCAGCGCTGGCACTGCCACCACACTCGAACTTCAAAGTGCTGCCGCGGCAGCGCTTTGAAGTGCAAGTGTAGCCATACCCTGAGTAAAAGTCTCGAGCCTCTTGCATACCTACTCACTCACTCTTGGTGCACCTCTGTCCCTCTTGTTCTCTGCCTGTGGCACACAATAGTTTAGTCTCCTGAAGGCTGTAATACTTTGGTCTAATTCTGGTTGCTGGGCTTAGTGTGGAGGTGGCCTGTGATATACAGGAGGTCAAGCAAAACAATTTGGTGGTCCTTTCTGGGATTGAACTCTTATGACTCTTAACAATGCAAGATAAAAAGGAGGTGAGGTGTGAATGGAGAATATCTCTTTGAGAAGGCATAGGCTTAACTGCTATGCGTACAAATAAGGTACTGAAGGTGAGTCTATACTGAAGCACAACAGCTATGCTGCTGTTATGCTGTAGTGTAGACACATACTGCAGTGATGGAAGAGGTTTTTTTCCATTACTGTTGTAAATCCAGCCCCTCAAGAGGAGGTAGCTAGGTCGATGGAAGATTTCTTCCATCGACCTAGCTGCAACTACAGTGGCCTTTAGGTCAAATTAACTGTGATGCACAGAAAATGAATTTTTTCACAGCCCTCAGCACTGTAGCTAGGTTGACATAAGTTTTAGGTGTAGAGTAGGCCTTAGCTATGCCCTCCTCTCTCGGGCCTTATTCCTAGTATGAGGCAGGAGTAATTTGGTGTCCACACGCACACTTTCAATAGTAATAATTCTCCTGAATTTCTTGTCCTGCTCATCATTTTTTACCTTTCACTTATATAAACAATATTCTTTACTTGTGTTATGCAGGATCAAGCCCTAAAATTTGTCATTTTAGCATGTAACATCTGCAACAGAACTTTGAATTGCTTTGAGCACAGTAGACGTTCTGTTCTTCAGCAGTTCATCAATGTATTGCTGAAGAAATTTCTTGGCAACAGACAAAAAGAAATATTAGCATGGGTGCTGGGGGTGCTACCCTACTCCCTGGCTTGAAGTAGTAATAACAACCCAAATACATGATTTCCGCCTTCAGCACCCCCATTACAAAAATAGTGAATATTAGTATTGAAGACTTCATGCAACACATGGAGGGCCCAAGATGCTAAAACCAGAAAGTTTTCCTGTGCTGAACTGCATATGACTAAAGCCAATAGGGTTGAATGGTTGTAAGTTATCATAGAATGTGGCCACATTTATTTAGTTCTGTGCATATTAAAAAAGTCTATTAATCAGCCTGAAGAATCTATCGGTGAATATGGCAAAGAAAGCCAGAGAACTGTCTGTATGAGGTACCATGAGCTGGCTTTGAAACTGCATCTTTCTCCCTCTCTAATTCTCCCAGTTTTCTACTATTGCAATTTACAATAATAACTTCTGTCAGCATGTACAATACTTTCTCCCTTTTCTGGAGGTAAGAAGAACTCAATGTACCAGAAGAAGTAATTATTTTCAAGTCTCTTTCTAACTGCTTGGAAATCAGAAGTTTCTGCAAAGGAAAATTGTCTCTCACTAACATGTTAGAATTCTTTTGAACCTGTCAGTAAAGTAGTGTATAAATGAGAATCAGTTGACATAATTTATTCTGACTTTCAAAAAGCCTTTGCCATGGTTCTTCATATGAGTCTACTAAAGAAACTAAGTAGTCATGGGATCAGAGGCAGAGTATTGACATGGATCAAGAACTGGCTAAGAGAGATAGGAAACCAGAGTGTGAATAAATGCTTAATTGTCATTACAGCCAAATATTAACAGCAGGGTGCCTCACGGTTCTGTAGTAGGTGCAATATTGTTTAATGTATTTATTTTTTAGTGATCTGGAAAGAGGGGTGAGCAGGGAGTTAGCCAAATTTTCAGAAAACAAAGTTATTCAGGTCAATCAAATCCATAGAAGATTGTGAGGAACTTCAGAAGGACCTAACCAGGCTAGGTGAATGGGCAACATAATGGCCGATGAAGGTCAATGTTGACAGGTGCAAAATAATGCTCATTAGAGGGAAAATATTAATTATTCATATACTTTACATTGTTCAAATTAACTGTACCAACTCAGGAAAAGGACTTGAGCATCACTGTGGACAGCTCAGTGAAAATGTCTATACTATGTGCAGCTGCAGTGAAAAAAAAAGAAAAAAAAGCAAACAAATTAGGATGATAAAGGCACACCACAGAAAATACAGAAAAAATATGCTATTATATAAGTGCAACCTCATCTCAGTACTGTGTGATGTATTGGTCACTCAATCTCAAAAATAACAATGGAGCACTAGAGAGGGTTCAGAGAATGATTAGAGGCATGGAAAAATTCTCAATAGTATTGGTAGATCAGGAGCTTCTGTTTTCCTTATCTCCTCATGGGGCACTCCATGAATCCAAAAGGAATAAGATTAAAATGTGATAAAAAGAAATATTTTTCACACAATGTGTAATTGCACTGTGGAATTCATTGCTACTGGATGTCATTGCGGCCAAGAATTTAGAAAGATTAAAGAGGGAATGGACATTTATATGCATAGCAAGAATATTCAGCATCGTAACAGTTAACACAAACAAGGAGAACTGGAAGAGATAAAACTTCATGCTTCAGGTTTTAAGATAATCTCTAACTATTGGGGATTAGGATGGGGATTGGGGCAAATTATCCCAAATCCACCTATTTCAGAGCTGCATGCATCTTCCTCTGAAGTATTTTGTACTGACCACTGTTGGAGACAGGATATTGCACTAGATGGATTATGAGTATGATCCAGTATGACAATTCCTATTGTCCTTGGATCTTATGAATTAAGAGAAAAATTCAAAACTAAATTGAAAGCTCGTATTTCAAAACATAGCCTCTCTATGTGGGTACACACTTCACTAGTTCAATCCATTGTCTGCACACATTTTTATGATCTATTATCTGCATGCATAAAGAATATAATTTACACATGCAAACCCTATGTGAATATGCAAAGTAACCTCAATATGAACGCAACTATGCTTGGCATATATATGTTTCATCATATGCATGTGGAAAAAAGGTATGACAAGAGATTACACCTACAGCATTGCTTGTGTATATGTGTATGATAGGTTGAGAAGCTCCTATCAAACTTTGCTTGTATGAGTAAAAAAGCAATGATATCCACCATCCAACAACATGAACAAGTTCATCATTTCTGGGGAGAAAATGTCATGCAGCTGAAAAAGAGTTCTAGTGATAAATTGTGAAGTTGAACAGAAGTTTAGAACTAAAACATTCAATGATTTTTTAAAATTATCTGATACATGAGCAAAAAAAGACAAAATCGTGCCTATTACAAAATTCACACAAAGAGAAATACTCTGAAGACTTGGGAATTGTTTGCGCAAATTGAATTTGAAGTTGAACCCATCTTGATGTTGTTTGGAAACTGCAGCATTTATTTTTGCATGAGCATATCTCCCAAGTACCGTCCTTTTGAAATATCTGTTTTCTGTTATTATGTAGTCTTCATGCAACTTTCTCCAATGTTGTCATGGTAATAAGACTGTTTTTGACACTTCCATTAATGAACTGTGAGGGTGAGAAAGGTCCTCCTCCAACTGTATGTGACACCACCACAGAACAAATTAAATTGTCCTGACAACATATCTATTGAGAGTGAGTTCACATGTCACTGGAGCTTTTAGGATGCTATTGGTGATTTTGCGGTTGCCAAAAATCATCAAGTACTGCTGGTGTAACAGTTTTATGTTTATAGACTATATTTTGCTTGCATTGTTTGACCACCTTAATGGTGATGTATGGTGTCATTTTATCTTGACAGAGTTGTATTTACCATTATTACTCTATCAATATATTAATAAAGGTGTGCTTCTCTGCAGTAATTCTTATCTATAAAATGGTATAATGTATATGCCATAAACACACAGCTATGTGGTACCTGATTATACTATAGTTAAAAGATAAAGCTACATGACAGTATTAGTCAGCTTTATAAAAATCATAGGGTAGACAATCAGACTGACAAATTTGTCTGACTTAATAGATATGTTCTGTCTGGCAAAAGAGGCTAAGAGCCTCCATGTGCATAGGGTCTCATTATGGTCATGTTGTGGTGCTGATCATAGGCACTGACTCCTGGGTGCTCTAGGGTTAGAGCACCTAGAGGGAAAAATTGATGGGTGCTCTGCACCCACTGGCAGCTCTCTGCTCTGCCCCCACTCATCACCGCCTCCGCTCCACCTCTACCCCGCCTCTGCCTCCTCCCGAATGCAGTGCCGTGTCCTGCTTCTCCCTCCTCCCAGTGCTTGGGCCGCAAAACATCTGTTTCATACGGCAAGCCTTGGAGGGAGGGGGAAGGAGGAGAAACACGGTGTGCTTGGCGGAGGAGGCGGGGCCAGGGCAGGGATTTGGGGTGGGGTCCAATGGGGCAGAGTTAGGGCAGGGACTTGGGGCAGGGGTAGGGCCGGGGCCGTGAGCACCCACCAGCACAGAAAAATGTTGGCGCCTGTGATGCTGATACACACGGGAGGACTGGCCACATGCACGTGGTTTAAAAAACAGTGACAAGATTATTTATACAGAGCCATAAAGGTACATGGGTCTTTAAAAATCACAGAAAAAGATCAGGGCCCTGCTTACTATCTCATTCATTAGAAATTGTTAAAAACATGCACTTATGTGAAGGTCGAACCCACAAGATGGGCTCTTTTGTACTCACAATACAGAGACAGCAAACAGAAATATTCACCACATTTTCCAATTTTCTTTTGAAATAATGTTTGTATCGTAGGCCTGGTCTACACTGGGGTGGGAGTCAATATAAGATACACAACTTCAGCTACGGGAATACCGTTGCTGAAGTCGACGTATCTTATTTTGACTTACCTCCCGTCCTCGTAGCGGAGGATCAACGGATGCGGCTTCCCTGTCGACTCCGCTACCGCCGCTCGCTCTGGTGGAGTTCCGGAGTTGATGGGAGCGCGTTTGGGGATCGATATATCATGTCTAGAGAAGATGCAATATATTGATCCCCAATAAATCGATTGCTACCTACCGATACAGTGGGTAGTCTGGATATACCATTAGGCTTTAGGAAAAAGGAGCCAAGGTAAATAGCATGCTAACTTTCATTGGACTGCTGACTACTACACAAGCTCAAGGGCCAGCTAATAAAATGCTAAAGTTTCAGCTCTTTGTGGTTGTGAAGGCTGAGTGTTATATAAACTCTGTCTGATCAAAAACATTGCACACATACAAATGAACCTGTTTAGGAAGAGAATAGCTGAGCCTAAAAAGATGCAATACCTGCAGGTATTTTTCAGGGTTTTGACTGCAGGATATGGAGCCTTAAATCCATAGGAGGGCATTAGTGACCAGAAGCCACTACCATTAATAGCTAGCAGCTGATCTGTGAAATAAACAGGTGGTCTCAGTCCAGTCCCGAATGGATGGGGACGCACATCACTAAAAACTTCCATTGAAAATGGCACTCTTTGGCATTCTCATTGGAAGTTCCAGAGAAACCAAAGGCCGAATCTAAACTAAACTGCTTTATCTCCTCTGGTGATGAGCTCTTTGCCAACAGTCGAAGCATGCTGGCAGGGCAGAGTGGGGAAGCTTGCACTGTTGCTGTCCAGGTTCTGCCTCCACTACATCCCTACATGGAGCAGCTCACTGAATGTGGTAAGTTCTTGGGTCATTTGGAAGGGATGGGGAAGGCATGTGGAAGACAAAGGAACCACTGCCATTTCATTCCACTATTTACATGCCTGGCAGAGTTTTATGTAAGGCTTAAGGGTTGTGTTTCTTTTGGGGTTGAGAAGGGGAACAATAAAGGGCTTGAACCTGCAAAGTGTTGAGTACTTCCTAAAAAGTGCTGAGCACTTCCAATTCCCATTGCATTGCACGATTTGGCCCTGTGTAATTTAGGTGTGCCCCATCTATAACTTTGCTGGATGCGTTCCTTGGACAACTAAAATCCTCTGACCCATGCCTTGTAATTCTTGGGGTCTGCTCAGGCTTTGCTTTGTCTTCCTTTTCTGGTCCTCCTTTTCCCATCTTCTATGAACGCGAAGTAGGCCCGACTGTGCGGTGGGAGCATTTTACTGGTGCAGTGCAAAGCAGAAACAAATTTCTTCCAAGTGCCTACTTGATAATCTCTGGCTGCCGCGTGCATCGTTAGCATGGATGGTCAACTGGTACAGACTGGAAAGGAGGTGAAGATATTACTGGGCAAAAACTTTGTATGCAAGTGCGAATTGCCGGCAGCATGAGGTTTCACCCTTAGAAAACTTCAAGCTTAGCATGTCATCAGCACACCTGCTCCTGAGAGGTGCAGCTTTGGGCAGGACCAAGTCACTGGAGTCCCACTTGCGCTCCCCTTTGAAAGTGAAAAACAGGCACAAAAACTCACTGCACATGTTATTGCCCATTCAAGTGCCCAATTTAATGGTGCAGAACATTTTGGAATGTAGCCAAAAGTGTGTTGCTGGGTACTGAATGTTCTTTTAGTGTCTCCTGAAGTGAAATTTGCCTTTGATTTATTAACGGTGAATACTGGATGTCAGGGCAAAAAGTGAGTAATGATGTTTCCATAGCTGTCTGTGGTAAATTGTATAACTTTCACATCTAATTAACAAATGTGTATTAAAAAGCACCATTCTACTTAGCCCTTGCCAGGAAGTGAAAACAATCTTAAAATTTCATGGAGTAGTGACTCCAATTATGGTTAAATGAGATCAAGCGCTACAAAACTTCAATCCCCACTTCCCTGCCAACAGACTTCCCCTCAGCACTGGCCCCATTTCCTAGGCAGACTCTTCTTCCCACACTGGCTACACTTCCCACAATGGAGACACCTTCTTGGGTCCTTGATGTGAGACAGCTCAGCCAAGTCCAAAAAATGGTCTCCCAAGAGCAATGAGATATGTACTGCACCATTGGCTACTGCTGTGATTCTGACTCACTGCTTTCTTATCCCTCTTCAGTCATAAGGCTTAGATCCCCAAAATCCTGGTTTATGCTGCCCAGAAATGGTTCCATGATCATATAGCTAGAGTAAAACCTCGACTTGGAGAAAGGATTGTTCTAGGTTCTAATTTCAGCTAAGCCAGATTCATTATATTATAGGATCAGGCTCAAGTCACATGAATCCACTGTGCCTCATTTAACCCAGTAACAAAACTGGCTAAAAACTAACACTGCACTGAAAACCAGATGCTATATCTGACAAACTATTTTACTAGGGAAGCTAACACAGCAAGATTTAGCAAAAGCAGATTCAAGGACGGATCTCAAATTAAAAGTACTTCAATGCAGGGATTCCCCTCTCCTTTTTTTAAACTAAATGGTTTGTTTTTACAATTATGTCTCAGTTTTACAGACTTAAAGCTATCCCTTATATAGCTAAAACAATGACATAACATAGATGGTCTGCAGACACTGAAAATAACCCTGAATGTTGACAGAAATATCATGGCTCACAATCAACATTACTTTTCATGATTTGCTTTTCATGATTTGCTAGGGAGTATAAGAAAAAACATATGCATGACAGATTGAACTAGTAAGCATTTATAAACTAAGCTCAAAGGTTTGGGTGGTTTGGGATTAGAAATGGCTCCCCACAGAGTATAGATACTACCCTATATTATCTGAATTTTGGCATTAAGCACTTGATCCTGCAAGATACTGACTACTCTCAACTCCCACACGCTTCATTGAGAATATAGAGAGCTCAGCACCAAGCAGGATCAAGCCCTAAAAGGCCTATAAAGTTCATTCACTTACTGTAGATTAAGCAGTTATCTTGGGATTCTCCATCTGTGATGTAGACAGCTTTCACTTATCTTTACAGAATGACTCGTGTCTCTCCATATAGTCATTAGTTATCCCTGTTAATGTCACAGTGAGATTTTTTTCCAGTCTTTCCTCATTCAACGATCCCTCCACAGTTCTAATCATTTTTGTTACTCCATGAACATTCTTCAGTTTTTCCACTTAGAATTGCTTGGAATTGAGCACAGGTGTAACTACACCACAACCACTTAATAAAGCATTTTATAAAGTGTCTCACAAAATCTTACACTTAAAATTAATTCTAATTGACTTGGATGTGAACACTGCTGTGTGGACTGAAAACTAGCTGATGGATCAATACAGAATACTTAATAATGCCAAAAATATTGAGTTGTGCAGGAGTGTGTCCAGGTGCTCAGGATAATATACTCTGCAGTCAACCTGCTAATAACATGACTTTAATATTAGCGCAATTGTATGCTCCTAGCATGGACAGAGGATACTAGCATTCCACAGCTGCTGGATCCTGCAGCTTAAGAATCCGCTACTGAAAACCAATACTAAACCTATAACAAACTCAATTTTCTTCAGATTAAAAATCTCTACAATTTCTTCAGCTCAGTTGCATTTTAAGTGTACACAAAATCTTGCAGGGATTTAGAAAATACTCTTTTCTCTCTTCCAAGTTATACTTTTCCATCAACTTGGCTTTCTGGAACTAAGTCTGTCTTAGAAGAAAATATTTTGGCTGAATATCAGAATTTTTTTTCCAAGGGTGAGACTGTGGAATAGTCTAATAGGGAAATGATGGAAGCAACATATTATCTGGGCTATTTAAAACTATACTGGACAAACACTAATATACATACAGAAGACCTACAGTACTGGGACTTTCTGATTTCTTAGTTTATGATTGTATGAAGTGCTCAACTATGTCCCATGGGCCCTATGATGCTACCAGCTAAAGGATATTTTCTATTAGCTTAAATGGTAGAGGCCTGCTTTTGGAGCAGGAGTTAAGTCGCTGTTGCCTCTGGGAAATTCTAAACAGCCATGATATGTAACGTAGTGACAACTATGAAGCTCTAAGTGTCCAAGGAAATGATCCCTAATATGTGATGTGATGCCGGACCAAAAGTGCATTGCCCTTTGTACTGTCCTACTGCAAACTACAATATGATATACTGTTTCCTATCAACTTGAGGTCTCCTCTGAAGTACTGCTTTGCAGGACTTGCCCTCCTCTAACATATACAGACTGTATAGAGTTAGTATAACAAAAGGTTATTACCTTCAATTTTGTATGGTTTATTCTTTAATTTTTTACTTTACACATTTACCCCAGCAGTGCTGAGCAGACTCTTGTAGATCTTTTCCATCTTCAACTGTATCTCTGACTCTTTTGCTATATGATGGTTTGGAAAAGCAACAATATGATTAACATGTTCAGTATGAGGCAATCTCAGAAGCATCATCTTCTGTACTCCCACTTGGTCTTCTGGGGATTTTAGTTTTGTTAATGCAGAGTGTAGTGCCTTGGAGTGGTTCCTCCCTGTCAGCTTCAGAGGGGGGTCACTCTACCTCACTATGCCACCAAGCAGCTGAGAGCCAATCAACAGGGGATTAGCACCAATAAGAGTCTGTAGCTAGCCCTCTGGCTGGGGAAGACAGCAGGCACGGTAAGGCTGAGTCTTCTGCGCAGGGCCGAGCAATATCAAGCAGTTAGGTTCAAGTCTTCTGGGCAGGGCAGACAACAAATAGTCTATGGCCCAGCTCTCCAGGTAGGGTAGAGCAAAAGCAGTTTATGGCCCAGAGCTGCTCTGGCTGGGGCATACAGCAAACAAATGCAGGCCTTTTGGCCTAAGATGGGTAGGCTGCCACCCCAGTAGGATTGCCAGGTGCCCAGTTGAAAAGAGACTCTGGCGGCTTTGGTCAGCACTGCTCACAGGCCGTTAGAAGTCCTCTTGCCCCATCCTAGTGAAAGTGAGTGAGGGTGGGGGAAAGCAAATGACAAGCGGGGGGCGGGAATGGAACGAAGGGGGGCAGGGCATGGCTAGGGCCTCAAGGAAGGGGCATTTGGTTTTGTGCCATTAGAAAGCTGGCAATCCTACACCATGCAGTGGAGCTGGCAGCAGGGTGTAGGGGGCCCAGGCCCACCCTGCTCCCCCAGGTCCCAGCCCAGGACTGTAACAGTTGTGGGGAATCTCACCACTGGGTCAGCAGGAATCCTGCCAAAACATGCTGACCATAGGTTCAACAAACACAACCAGACTAATGTCTGGTTTCCCTGGCCTACCTCCTATAACCTACCAGTCTGTAGGGCTTCAGTGCTCACAGGCCCTCAAGCTCCTTGGGGTACTTAGCAACTGACAGTTCCATCAGCTCCTTGGGATATTTGCTGAGTGGCAGCTCTCCTTATATTCCTCCAGAGGCAGGGGTTGATACAGCTTGGTCCCTGGTTCAGAGGCTGGCAGCAGCATCTGACTCCTCCCCTTGCTCTCCCTTAACTGAGCTAAAGGCCTTGCCTCTTATACTTCCAGTTCCTCCTGTCTGCTTCCAGCACAAGGGGCGGATCTGGCCTGGCTCTGCCCGCTGCGGGGAGTGGTTCCTCCCCATCAGCATCAGCCACTCTGCCTCACTACACAGATATTTAAGAACTTAAACCTCATTATCTTGTATGAATTAATGCTCGTCCCCATATGCTTTTTATGCCAGGCTCTGTCTTATTTGATTGCTTGATTCTACTTCATCAATTTGGATTTCTTTTGGTGACCATACATGCAGGTTGGACAAATTTTGCATCTAAAGTGGTGGTGGAAGATTGAACCCTGTCTTTTTTTCCCCCAGTGGAATGCAAGTTGTAGCTTGTTGTTAGGATCTAACAGAAGTATAAGGCAAACAGAGACCTGTATCCTGATTTGCTGTGCCTTAAAGCTGTTTATATGGCCCTTGAATCAGAATTTCAACTGAAAAAATAAAAGTTATTTTTGGTGGAGTATCTTTGTTCTTTACCACAGCAGAGTTTGTTAAGTAAATATACAGTCTTTTGAATTCAAATAGCAGAGAAAACCATATAATTAAAACTAAGAGCATGGAACAGCATGTGTTTCCTCATAACTTCAAGCCTTGCACAAAAAGTTTATTAAAATTATGAAAACATGATGATCTACACCTTACCTGTCAACAGGACATAAGCAACAATGGTTTCAATTAGCATATAATACAATTTCTCAACACTATCACGATGTTCACAAGTGTGTTTTATAAAAGTTAACACAGTGTCCAAAGTATTGTCTACACAGAGCAGCAACGTGCACTTGAGGAGTGGTGATTTCTAAAACACACTAATGTGTTTCATGCTAGCTGGCCTGTGCAGACCTGCTACCTGAACTAGAAACTCCCTAGTGTTCATTAATGTAGAGCTGTTTCAAAGAATAGCACATTAAATGCATTCTAAGAAATGTTTAGTTTGCACCAGTAGGGTTTACAGGGGCCACTTAGTGCACAATGTATTGGTGTGCTTTAGAAATTATACCTCTCTTTTGTTCTTTGCCACTCCATGTACAGAAGCTCAGAGTAAATACTACTCCCTGTAACAGGCAAAACAGACAGGAACGAAGAGGGAGGTTGGGTGTGGGAAGGGGCTCAGGGTTGGGGTACGGGGTTAGGTGTGGGAGTTTGGGGTGTAGACTCCGGGAAGGGGCTCAGAGCTGGGGTAAGGGGTTGGGGTGTGAGAGGAGGTGCAGAATGCTGGCTCAGGCTAGGGCAAGGGGTTGGGGTGCAGGAGAGGGTGAGGGGTACAGTGACTGGCCGGGCGACACTTACCTTGGACGGCTCCCAGTCAGTGGCACAGCAAGGCTAAGGCAGGCTCCCTTCAAGAGCAACTCGAGGGACATCACAGAGAAGTGGAAGAAAGCTGATGTTGTAAATAACTTTATTTTTTTTATGAGGTTACAAGTAGATTGATAAAGGTAATAATGTCGATGTAATATACCTTAGACTTCTGTAAGACATTTGACTTGGTATCACATGACATCTGATTAAGAAACTAGAATGATACAAAATTAGCATGGCACACATTAAATAGATTAAAAATTGGCTTACAGACAAGTCTCAAATGTATTGTAAAAAGGAAATTATCATCAAGCAGATTTTGAGTTTCTAGTGGGGTCCTGTAAGGATTGGGTTTTGTTCTACACTATGTATCAGTAATTTTATTTTATTGCGGGTCATTGATAAAAATCATAGAATATCAGGGTTGGAAGGGACCTCAGGAGGTCATTTAGTCCAGTCCCCTGCTCAAGATGTTTAAGTTCACAAATGACAGAGACTGGGAGAGTGGTAAATAAGGAAGAGGACAAGTCACTGAAACAAAGTGTTTTAATACAACCAAATGCATGATCATACATCTAGCAACAAAGAATGTAGGCCATACATACAGGATGAGGGACTCTATCCAGGAAACCAATGACTCTGAAAAAGATTTGGGCATCATGATAGATAATCAGCTGAATGTGAGCTTCCATTGTGATGCTATGGCCTAAAGGACTGATGTGATCCGTTGATGTATAAACAGGGCAATTCTGAGTGGAAGTAGAGAGGTTATAGGGGCACTGGTATGACTGCTGTCAGAATGCTGTGTCCCGTTCTAGGATTCACACTTCAAGAAGGATGTTGAAAAATTGGAGAGGGTTCAGAGAAGAGCCGGAAAATAATTAAGGCTTGGAAATTATGTTTTATAGCAAAAGGTTCAAAGAGCTCAGTCTACGTAGCTTAACAAAGAGAAGGTTAAACATACTTGATTGCAATCTATACCTACATGGAGAGCAGAAATTTGATGATAGAAGATTTTTTATCCATTGGATTAACTTAACCGAAAGGCGTAGTGGATTCTCCATCACTAGTAATTTTAAGTGAAGATTGGATGTGTTTTCCTTCAAAAAGGAGTAATCAGGAACTACTATATGTTTGGAACGGTGGCATATTCAGGCCTGACAGAAGCTGCTGTTGATTTTAAGAGTCTGTTTTGATAACATTTAATAGAGTAAGCATGAGTAGAATTGTGCATGTGTAAAAACTGCAGAATAATCATGTTTTTGAGAACAAGAAAAAACTAACTAACAAGCTAGAAAAGACTGATTTGAACTAACACTAAACCTGTACTGACGAGGAAGGAGAGTTAACATGGAAATGGGACACTAATATATATGTATAAGAAAAGATAACAAAAAGTTGTAAATAGGGAGGCTGAAGTTGTATTGTCCAGTGCTGAAGGTGACTGATGAGATTGTTCCAATGAGCTTTCCACTTGTGAGTAACGGATCACTACTTGCTGAATGTTTAGCCTTAATAAAGATTTGTTAGATCCATCCGCTGAGTAAGTGAATGCCAGTCCAATATTATACAGTCTGTGTTATTCAGAAAGTCAGACTATATGACCGCAATGGTCTCTTCTGCCTTTTGAATCTATTATTTGTGTATTTACATTTCCAAGTATCTTCTTTTTTATAAATCACTACTTCTACAAGACCTTCTTCCTTTCTGATTTAAAAATTTAACTGCCAGGTCTCAAAATGTAATTGTAAACCTTCCAACTGAAAAAAATTGTATACATTTTTCTTGTTGAAGACAGAGTTAATATACAAGCTCAGGATCTCTGAATTTTTGAGTCATTAATTCCACTCCTCTTGATTTATTAAGAGAACTACTTTCTCCTGATACTTGTAAAAGCCCTTTTTACTTCCCTTTACCCCTTTAGCTAGTATTAACTTGCTTCCAATCCTCCATCCCCACTTTGTCAATTTCTTGATAACAAACACCTCATTTGCCACCCATACAAATCCACACAACCCTCCCAGCACAACACAATCCATACACAACAACAAAACCAGAATATACAATAGCCCCTCACCACTGCTAACTTCCCTCATTTATCACCCTCACAAGTCAACACAAAATCCTTCAGCACAACTCTCCAGCCACAGAACACAACCACCAACACAACAACACAATTAGTGCCTAAAATAACCCAAAATACCTCATTTGTCAGAAGTGCATCAACAAAAATCTGTGATCACAACACATACATGCTCGCCTGCCCTCCCCATACTTACCATAAACTTCAGTGGTACCATGCAAATTTTTAAGTTCTCAGGCACATTGACTTTATGAATTACAGCTGTGCAACAGCCCAAGCTTTCAGCTGTTAATAGTTTATTAAAGGATTCTGAAAAAATTCCCCACCCCTATTGACTTGTGACAAGGTCATTGTACCGGAAGGGGAGGGGGAGCGGAAAGATGGGTGTGGTTGCAGAGGAGGGGCATGCCACTGGAGAAACTATTCTTTTGTTTTCCCACTGAAACAAAAATGCTTTCCCATAACCATAATCAAGCAGCATGACTAGGCAGACAAAGTTATGATAAGACGAACTTTGCTGGAAATTTCAAACTTTGTTCCTGAAAATATACCTACTTCACTGACAGAATAGTATAGCATTCAGCGTGTGTATGTAATCTGAAAAGAGGATGGGGAAGGGAGAGATGAAGACTTGGTGGAGGATTCTGGATAGTGCGGCTCAATAACTATTTTTAAAGTACCCGCAATTTAGTGTAATCTGGTCCATTCAAGGCAGAAAATTAGCTCTTCAGTAGTGTTTATGAGCCATGGAAATAAATCATCTTTGGTAGAGACGATTTAGCAGTATCCAAAGAAGAGTGAACTTCAATCACTAGCTCTCCACTGACTTCCTTAGATTTGCCAGTGGAATTTTAACTAGGGGGTCCCAAAATCAGTGCTGCTTCTAGTGTCAAGGGGTTAAACGTCAGGAAAGCTGTTGAGAAGTCAAGTTTCCAAAACTAGCATATTTCTTTGCCATTGTTTTGGGTTTTCTTGGCTTCCATCACTATGGCATCCCAACAACTCACACAATTTACCCACGAAAGCTCGTGCTCCAATACGTCTATTAGTCTATAAGGTGCCACAGGACTCTTGCTGCTTTTACAGATCCAGACTAACATGGCTACCCCTCTGATACTAAATATTTATGTTCACAATGTTGTCAGATGCTACCGGTATGGTGCTCTGCTCTGTTCAATGTTGATATCACTCGGCTGCGTGCGTGTGTTCCCTCTGTGTGCTGTCCAGCTCTGCGCAGCTAGCCGACACAGCAGACCCGAAAGAGAACCCCCAATGACCACAGAGTCTAGTAAGGTATGAAGACACGTCGGCCGGTTTTATTGTCAAACGAAGCATGATGATAGTTCCCTGTAGATTGTTACTCTACAGGGCATACTATGAGAAAGTGCCGTTTGGCAATGGACTTGGCTCAGTTAGTGGCGGGACTTTCCACTGCCCCCTCGGCCGGACAAAGACACCACCCCAGCGATGCATTCTTATACACAGGTACAAACAAGTTACACATCACTCCTGACGTATTGAGTTGCAATCTCTCTATCTAGTAAGGTGCTGCCTCTCACCTTGTACATGTTGGTTCAAACAAAACAACTCTATCCATCATATTACCCTTTTGGTCCTGTCATTGGGATGGGTCAGCATGTTCCTTGTTATCTGTGTGGAGTGTACAAGTGTGCAAATGTTCTGATATCTGGCAGGGCCGGCTTTAGCAAGTGTGGGGCCCAATTCGAACAGTTTCAATGGGGCCCCCGCAGGGATGACTAAGAAAAAAAAAACATGTAAAAAATCACGTGGGGCTTGTACTCACCGGACGGCGCTCCTAGTCTTCGGCGGCAGGTCCTTCACTCGCTCTGGGTCTTCGGTGGCACTGAAAGAAATGCTGCCAAAGACCTGGAGCAAGTGAAGGACCTGCCACCGAAGTGCCGTCGAAGATCCGGAGCTCCACCGGGTGAGTAAAAATTAAAAAGGAGCCTCTAGTCAGAGAAGGGATTCTCGGCTACTTGCTCCCCCATCCGCCCTGGTTACCCTGCCACTGGGCCCGATTCGGGAGAATTGGTGGAATTGGCCTAAAGCCGGCCCTGATATCTGGTGTCCAGTACCTTTTAGGTATGTCTCTTTTTGCAGCATCATCCCTTTCCTTGCCAGCTTCTGTGAGCAGGACCTGCCTCTGGCTCACAGCTTCACTTTGCTTTATGTTAGCAAAGTCTTTGGTATCAAAGCCTGGTTAGAGGCCTGACGCCTGAACTAAGTTTTATGTCTTAGGGCCTCTACTTACTACACACAACACCTCCATGAAGGGAAATATTTAGTGCTTCACTCTATCTGTAAATTAGGATAGATCATCTTGCCCGAAGTCACACAGAAAGTCTGTGTCAGCAGCAGGAACAGAACTCATATTGCAGTCTCAGTCCAGGGATGTAACCACAAGATCTTTCCCTCACAGGCAACCTTAATCAAACTCGGATGACCCATGTGGGCAAGATCATAAGACCTCTGCCACTTGAGCTATAGAATAAATAGGCCTATCCAATGGGAGATCACAATGGAATTTGCTGGTGTGACAGTGTCTAGTATTTCAGAATATCAAGCTGCCTAAAGGGATGTGGAGTTTTTAACTAAAGTGATCTCAGTTTAACAGAAGGGCTCTTAGTGGCCTGTCAAGAGCAGGGTTTGCTATAGAAGAAGGCATTTAGGTGACTTGTTCTAGCCTGAACAGCCTTTTTCATATTGGTGAGATCATAGCAGATGCATAGGCCCTTTGGACTCTGATTGGATAAGATCTTTGCAGTCCACCGACTTCCCCTAACTCATCCAAGCCATGCTTTTGAATTCTGACCTGAGCCTTTTTATTTCACTGCATCTGATTTTTGGTTCAGAATTCAGTGAGCTAAAGTCTGCTCTCAGTTACATAGGTGTAATTCATAGAATCAAAAAACTGGAAGGGACCTTGAGAGGTCATCTAGTCCAGTCCCCGGCATGCATGGCAGGACTAAGTATTATCTAGACCATCCCTGACTGTCTAACCTGCTCTTAAAAATCTCCAATGATGGAGACTCCACAACCTCCCTAGGTAATTTATTCCATTGCTTAGCCATCATGACAGTTAGGAAGTTTTTCCCAATGTCCAATCTAAATCTCCCTTGCTGCAATTTAAGCCCTTCTTGTTCTATGCTCAGAAGTTAAGAAAAACAATTTTTCTTCCTCCTCCTCCTACCAACCTTTTACATACTTGAAAACTGTTATGTTCCCTCTCAGTCTTCTCTTTTCCAGACTAAACAAACCCAATTTTTTCAATCTTCCCTCATAGGTCATGTTTTCTAGTCCTTTAATCATTTTTGTTGCTCTTCTCTGGATTCTCTCCAATTTGTCCACATCCTTGCTGAAATGTGGTGCCCAGAACTGGACACACTACTCCAGATGAGGCCTAAACAGCGCGGAGTAGAGCAGAAAAATTACTTCTCGTGTCTTGCTTACAACACTTCTGCTAATACATCCCAGAATGATGTCTGCTTTTTTTGCAACAGCGTTGCACTGTTGACTCATATTTAGCTTGTGTTCCACCTTGACCCCCAGATCCCTTTCCGCAGTACTCCTTCCTCGGCAGTCATTTCTTTTGTATGTGTGCAACTGATTGTTCCTTCCTAAATGGAGTACTTTGCATTTGTCCTTATTTAATTTCATTCTGTTTACCTTAGACCATTTCTCCAGTTTGTCCAGATCATTTTGAATTTAATCCTATCCTCCAAAGCACTTGCAACTCCTCCCTGCTTGGTATCGTCTGCAAATGTTATAAGTGTATTCTGTATGTCGTTCTCTAAATCACTGATGAGGATATTGAACAGAACTGGACCCAGAATTGATCCCTGCGGGACCCCACTCATTATGCCCCTCCAGCATGACTGTGAATCACTGATAACTACCCTGTGGGAATGATTTTCCAACCAGTTTTGCACCCATTTTACAGTAGCTCCATCTAGGTTGCATTTCCCTAGTTTGTTTATGAGAAGGTCATGTGAGACAGTATCAAAAGCTTTACTAAAGTCAAGATATACTATGTCTACCGCTTCCCCCTATTCACAAGCTTATTACCCTGTCAAAGAAAGCTATCAGGTTAGTTTGACATGATTTGTTTTTGACAAATCCATGCTGACTGTTACTTATCCCCTTATTATCTTCTAGATGTTTGCAAATTGATTGCTTAATTATTTGCTCCATTATCTTTCCCGGTACAGAAGTTCAGTTGACTGGTCTGTAATTCTCTGGGTTGTCCTTATTTCCCTTTTTACAGATGGGCATATTTGCCCTTTTCCAGTCTTCTGGAATCTCTCCCATCTTCCATGACTTTTCAAAGATAATCACTAATGGCTCATATCTCCTCAGTCAGCTCCTGGAGTATTCTAGGATGCATTTATCAGGCCCTGGTGATTTGAAGACATCTAATTTATCCAAGTAATTTTTAACTTGTTCTTTCCCATTTTAGTGTCTTCTGTTTCTACCTCATTTTTACCGCCATTCACTACATTAGACATCCAATCACCACCAGCCTTTTTGGTGAAAACTGAAACAAAGAAGTCATTAAGTATTTCCTGCCATTTCCATATTTTCTGTTATTTTCCCCCTCACTGAGTAACAGGCCTACTCTGTCCTTGGTCTTCCTCTTGCTTCTAATGTGTTTGTAGAACGTTTTCTTGTTACCCTTTATATCTCTAGCTAGTTTGATCTCGTTTTGTGCCTTGGCCTTTCTAATTTTGTCCATACATGTGTTATTTGTTTTATTCCTGTAGAAGTCAATAGGAATTTTAAGTGGCATAGTTAAACGGAACTGAGTCCCTAGATCAACAGACAAATTCTTCCGTCAGCCTAGCTACTACCTCTTGGGAAGGTGAATTACCTATGCTGATGGCAGAATCCTTCCCATCAGCATAGGTAATGACTATGCTGAAGTTTTAAGTGTAAACATGCCCTAAGACAAAAAGGGGTTGTGAACCCATACAACATTTTGCACCATGTGGGTGGGGGGTTCCACTGGATATTGTGACCAAGTGTGTGGGGAAGATAGAACACAAAACAAAGAGAAGCAGAGACAAAGCCAAGCTAGAGGGAAAGCTTTTGGGTCTATTGACTAAAATGGGTAGCAGGCTGCAAGCTAAGAAACTGCTTCTTTTGTTTTCGATCCCTTCTACATTCAGAACAGCAGGACTTGGAAATAAACAAACTGCATCAAAAATACCTGACTAGTCCCAATTTCTCATCCTAAACTGGAACATCTCCAGGGCCCCAAACTTTGATTAGCTGTTCAAGTCAGAAATGGGCAATGATATTATACTTGGCCTACAAAGACCAAGTACATTGCACTACTTTACCTTCTCATGTCAGACTCATTGAGGACTTTTACATTCATATTTACTGTCAGCTAACAGTAACACCACTTACCTGGATGTATATTAACAACAATAAATGGAAGTAACTTCTAGTTTGTAAAGCAACAACACTGATAATGCGAAAAACCAAGTCTTAGAATATTCTGTTTGGTAGGGACACCATTTCTCAGAAGCCTTGCTTTTAAAAACTGACACACAGAGCAGGAGTAATTGAGGGAGGAAAAAAAACACTTATGCAAAGTGCCAAAAAGGCCATCTGATCTGGAGCATTATTAAATGAGAGCAGCTGAACTGTAGCCTGCTTCATTTTAAGTAAACATAGGGACTACTAATACTTCCACTGTCAGCCAAGGGGAAAAAGAGGGAGCCTGCCTTTGAAAGAAGAGCAATGACACAGGAGTTTGGAATGAGCAAGCAAATTTAGATGTGTTTCGTCGTAATCAGTGAATATATAACATTCTCAGGGCTCCTGATACATTGAACATTATTTGTTAATTTTGTTTTCTTGATCCAACTGCCTTTTCCACAATATAACTTCCAGTGAGTAAAAGCAGACTCCATTTTATAAAATAAAACTTGTCAAAGTGTTGTTGTCCTCGAAGCAGGCTTTACAAACCCTTAATCCTGTATAACAAATCACGTGCTAAAAACAGGTATGAAATTGCTGTCACAGATTAAAGAAAATAAATAGATAAACCATGGTATGCGTAGGATATGTTGAGTGCAATTAGAATATTTGTAAAATGATATTGCTCTAATTACACCTCTCATGGAACACAGGTCAAAAATATCTTTTTTTATTAACATCTCAATAGAAAAGATGCTAAATCTGATATAATTTCCATTCCATATGTGATTTAATATTTCTTACAATTTATAAAATTAGGTCTTATATTTTCAAAGATGCTTTCAAAAAGACATCCACAAAATTTGTGCACTCATCTGCTTAGAAAAATAATCATCATCCCCTTGGGTACATGATGACTCAGTTTCCATGGGCAAATGCTGTTTGTTGAGTTCACAGGTGGGTGGCTGTGTAAATTTTACAGGCATTTTGTCAACTAAGAGACATCATTATAGACAGCCGGATGACTCAGCAGTTGGTAATAGGATATGGAACCTTTTAGCTCTGTATCACTAGTTCAAATCCAATGCAAATTGATAGTGACCAGAAACCATTGCTCTCATTCACCCACCTAGGTGAAAAGACTACTCTGTGCCTCTAATCCAATCAACAGTGAGGAGAAAGCAAGGCTAATTAGCCACTTACCGTTGCAGAAGAAACTGTGCAAATCAATCAGCAATCTTCTGATCAGCATGTGCTCTATTTGTCATCAATTGAGGTGTCAACAGGTGGTTTGCAAAGTTTCTAACTAGTTTTTTTCCTTTTTCACTACAAAGTGGTCATCAAATTTCAAATGCATTTAGAGGCATCCACAGAAAAAAGGCTTTAACTGATTCATGTGCTAAGGTAAATCAGCATAATATACATTTGAAAATGAAATATTGTGATAGTAAAAAGTATCATTCAAAACATCATTAAATTCACTGATGTGATTTTTTTTTTCAGTACAAATTGCAGCCTGGTTTTTGTTAGATTAAAAACTTAATTACATCTGCTGTTGTTAAGTATCTCGAACATGTTGCTTAAATTTCACCCATGAGGAATAGAGATGGAGTAAAAGCACTAAAAGATGAAGGGCAAAAATGCCGCAATGGTGTTGCTTAGTAACTGAAAGCTTGGTTCTACAGTTTGGTTGTCATTCCTTGTATTTTAAACTCCATGATTGTGAAATGAGTCATTAATAAGGCTACAACTATGTCAAGAAATCTGTAACTTCCATTGACCTCCATGACATCTTCTTCCCTGGGGCTGGAGCTCCCAGCCAGCCCTGCCCTGGTAGCTCTCAGTCCTCAGCCTGGTGGGGGGACCGCACAGCTGCCCAGCCATGGCAGGTAGGGGGACCCCGCCCAGCTGCAAACAGCAGCTGGGGGACCC
Organism: Gopherus evgoodei; assembly: GCF_007399415.2. Lineage (NCBI taxonomy): Eukaryota > Metazoa > Chordata > Testudines > Testudinidae > Gopherus > Gopherus evgoodei. The sequence goes on along the minus strand of NC_044322.1, from coordinate 96,848,802 downwards.
TGCAGCTACCAGCTGCCCAGGGCAAGGGGACCCCACAGCAGCGCAGCCCCAGGGGTAGGGGGACCCCAGAGCTTCCACAGACTGCAGCGGTGAGGGACTCAGGAGCCCCAGCAGTGGTGGGTGCTGAACCCACCTACCCCTTTTGTCTGGGATATTTTTAGTGAAAGTCAAGGACAGGTCATGGGGAAATAAAAATTAATGGCAGCCCATGACCTGTTCCTGACTTTCACTAAAAATATCTGTGACAAAAAAAACTTAGCCTTAGACATTAACCCAGATCTCTTAGACATGTGCCCTGATTCACAAAGGCACTTAGGCACCTAAACCCCAGACTTCAGTAAGTGTGGGGTTTAGGTACTTAAATCTCAGTTTTAGACTCCACTGCAATTCACAAAACTCCTGCCAAATCCTGTAGATGCCTAAAATCACTCAGTGTCTGAGTCTAAGTCTGTAGAACTGATAAATGAAATTGTTTTTAATTGTTCACTTTATTAATGTAACTTCTGTTCACCATTCACTACACTTGCTAACACTGTAACTTCTGTTCCATATTGTAATTCAAACCCCATTTTAAAACACTCACTCCATTTTGTAAAAGCTTCCTCCAACCTTCATTTTTGCAAACCCTGCTGTAATCTTATTAGTTTAGTTTAGATGTGTGAATGAGGTATGTATGAATGACAGAATCAACCTCCAGCCCCAGCTTGTCCTGATGAGATAAAGTTCAAATACCAACGGCTGAAGACTTAGACAACAGCCCTAAACAAAGTAAGAAGCATCCACCCTAAAAAGAAAAGGACAACAGAATAACAGAAGGAAGATCAAAGCCAGGGTCAAGGCTGAAAGTCACGCCTGCAATTGATGGGTGATCAATCTAAACCCAGAGGTAGCATGACACAACAAGACCTATAGACTTTGAATCCAAACTAAAAGCCTATAAAAAAGAAGGATGAGAGCCTCTGGGTAACATTCTGCTGCCAACATGGAAGAACATCGGTGCCTGCCCAACAGAGATCCAGCTTGGCCTTGTGCCCGGCTTTCCTGGCCAGTTAGCCGCCACAAGCTACAAACCCAAGCTACAAAATCAAGCTATGAACTTAAGCTATCTTCAGGACTGGTAACTATGCAGCAGCTGCAGAACATCTGATGGGTGTGTGTGTGTGGGTATTAGGTATAATGTGTGTGTATAAGATATTAGTTATTAGTCATAAATCAAATTGTTATCATAATAAATGTGGCATCTTTGTCTTGTCCCCTTTAATAAGATCCTGCTGGTTTTTACTGGTCTAATATAATTGGTATAACAAGTCTACACAAGTATCAGAGGGCTAGCCGTGTTAGTCTGGATCTGTAAAAGCAGCAAAGAATCCTGTGGCACCTTATAGACTAACAGACGTTTTGGAGCATGAGCTTTCGTGGGTGAATACCCACTTCTTCAGATGCATGTAGTGAAAATTTCCAGGGGCAGGTATATATATGCAAGCAAGAAGCAAGCTAGAGATAATGAGCAGCAAAGAATCCTGTGGCACCTTATAGACTAACAGACGTTTTGGAGCATGAGCTTTCGTGGGTGAATACCCACTTCCTCAGATGCATCTGAGGAAGTGGGTATTCACCCACGAAAGCTCATGCTCCAAAACGTCTGTTAGTCTATAAGGTGCCACAGGATTCTTTGCTGCTTTTACAGATCCAGACTAACACGGCTACCCTCTGATACAGAGATAATGAGGTTAGTTCAATCAGGGAGGATGAGGTCCTGTTCTAGCAGTTGAGGTGTGAAAACCAAGGGAGGAGAAACTGGTTTTTTAGTTGGCAAGCCATTCACAGTCTTTGTTTAATCCTGAGCTGATGGTGTCAAATTTGCAGATGAACTGAAGCTCAGCAGTTTCTCTTTGAAGTCTGGTCCTGAAGTTTTTTTGCTGCAGGATGGCCACCTTAAGGTCTGCTATAGTGTGGCCAGGGAGGTTGAAGTGTTCTCCTATAGGTTTTTGTATATTGCCATTCCTAATATCTGATTTGTGTCCATTTATCCTTTTCCGTAGAGAAAGTCTACACAACAATCTAAGCCCAGGGATAGTAGGACTCAAGTCAGGTGACCTGTGTCAGAGAACCCTGGGCTTGAGCATCTACATTCAAAAATTCTTAACCTAAGGTTAAAAAGCAATCTAGGGCTCTGGCATTCACAGGGCAGTGCATAGACTGAGTCAAAGTAAACATATTCCAAAGTGCATAGTTCCCTGATCCCTACCCATATCTACTCTCTACCCCTAGGAATGTGGTACACTTTGGGAAAACTCTACTGCCCTCCATTTCCTAACTATGGCAGAGCTATTGATGGACTCAGATGCCCATAAAGAGCACATGAGTACCTAAACAGCATAGTTAACTTCTTTGGTGGCTGTCTCAGTAAAATGACTGCAGTTTGAGAAGACTTTATACTGAAACTACCAGCTACTCTGAGAACTGGGCTTTCTAGCTCCAGGCTGTGTCACACTGGCAGGAAAATGCACATGTGTACCTGTTTTGAGAAGCATTAGAACATAAGTATCCAAGGCTGTCAAACTATTACAATGAAACTTGGTCATTCTTATTTTTTAAAATGGACTGTTCAATGAAGGCATTTTGTTTGGTTGTTTTTTTGGGTGTGTGTGGGGGGTCTGTTAGTTTTGAAGTTTAAAGGTATCAGAGGAAAAACACACACATGCCCCAGCCAGGCTGCTATGGTGGTGAAGTGCATCCTGAGGTGGTGAAGTGCATCCCTAAAGCTTAGGGTGCAGTGTGCTCCAGCATCTTCCAGGGATCTCGTATCGCTACCCCTTCCGCATCCTGGGAAGCAGGGATAAGGGATCCCCAAGAGGCTGGGGGGAAGTTTTGGGGCTGGCTCCCACTCACTGTCCTCAGAGTGCACACTGCCTGTGCACCCCTGCACATGTAACCCCAGCGAGGGAAGCCCAGGAGCAAGGGACAGAGAGGGGAGCAGGGACTAAGCGGCTGCCCTGCTGGGCAGGGGAGTAGCTGGGATGTTGTGGGTCATCCCTCCCCTGGCCTTGCTGAGCTGGGAACCCTGCTGCATCCCTTCCCTGCAGAGAAGAAGGGTGATCCCACTCTGCTTTCTGGCCCTTGCTTCTGGGCCCTCACTCCCCTCCCTGTGGCTGTGTGTGCAGGGACGCCTGGGCTGCATTACACTGTGAGGTAGGAACCAGCCCCCCAAAACTTCCCCATAGCCTTCTCCTGTGGCGGCTCTGACTCCTCCTTGCTGTGGGGAAGTTTTGGAGCTGGCTCCCACTGACCACCCTCACAGGGCACAAAGCCCCAGGGAAGGCAGGAGCAGGCCCAGGAGCAAGGGCCAGAGAGTGGAGCAGGGACCAAGTGTCACCCAGCAAGTAGGGGGAGTGGCAGAGTTCCCAGCTCAGCACAGCCTGGGAGGGATGACCCCCAACATCCCAATGGCCGGGAGCCGCATCCCCCTGTCAACTTTGTTCCCTTCTCTGAACAAGCTCCACACAGTAGCGAGAAGGAGCCAGAGCCACTGCCACGGGAGGAGCAGGAAGGGGGAGTGCACTTGGTCAGACAGTAATGGCACTTCCGTCTGCTGCCAGGAACTCTGGGATACACCTGGAGGACTTCCAGGACCAGAGTCAAGCCAGGGCCATGTGCACACAGGAAACCAATAGGGCTCGGACCCTAGGTTTCAGCTTAACATGGGCTCAGACCCTCCAGCCCTGCAGGGTCCTGGGATCTTGGGTCTGAGCTTTAGATTAGCACATTTGCAGCATGGACTCAAGGAGGGTTTGGCTTGAGCCCAGGATCAGATCTGGGCTTAAACTGTTGTGTAGACATACCCTGAGACAAGTACTCAGGATAAAAGTTCCCTCAGAACCTATGTGTCTGCCTCTGGGCATACACACTACTGTACTGTGATAGAGGCCCAGGGGCCTAAATCGCGCCTGAGCCCACAAGCAATCCATAAACTAGGGGAAGGTAGGCTAGTGAATGCCCAACTTATGTGCAGGACCTGATCTGGTAGGCATGATCAGAGGCTGCCCACCACATCAGGTCCCATTCAGAATCTTTCTGGAGAAAGAGTTGGTAATGATGCCTACTTTAAAATGTTTAGCCTCATGATTAGAGCACTCACCTGGGGTGTGGGAGACCCAGGTTCAGTTCCCTCACTGCCCGATGGAAAGGATTTGAATACAAAATACCCCATCTCTTAGGAGAGTACTCTAACCACTGACTTATAGGATATTCTGATGGAGGGGTTCCTTAATCTCTCCTGTTCAAGCTGCTCCACTGTGGATTAAACAAAGATTGGAGCAGGGGGACCTCCAGGATAGATGCCCAACCTCTGGACTACAGTTGTTTCTCTCTCACCCTCCCCCAAAGAACAGCCAAAGTGATGAGCCTTTCATCTCATTTAGGAGAGACCTGATTGATAGCCTCATTAACAGCTAACCTAATATACCGTCCAGTTTAGACCCCACACAGCATGCAATCTGTCTTTAATTTTAGAAAAAAGAATACTTTTCTGTTTGGAAAACAATATACTGACTATAACGCTTTGGACTCAAGAAGATGTTTATATTTATTGCTCTTTATTTGTTCCAGTAATTACTTAGTCCCATGGAACTCTGAAAATTAGTTACACATGTTTAACTCAACTTTTCCATGAAATCTGGAAATACTATAGCACACTGAAACACAGACACCATATCTGAACTGTGGCTGATCTGTATGCACAAATATGTAGTTTCACATAAAGAGACATAATACTCTAAACAAGAGGGAATAGCCTTTTTAGTACATATAAACAGGAACTGAAAAATCCACTCATCTATTTGCCAGTTATGACTAGTACCCAGGGCTGTATTATCTTTTCCTTGGAGTCCTATCTTCAGCCCGAGGTAACTTTTGCCAAGGAGTCAGGAGGAATGGTTCATGCCAGGGGCTAGAGATAATCTATAGGGAGAGGTAGAGTTGCTAGGCATCTAGTTTTTGACCAGAATGCCTGGTAGAAAAGGAACTCTGGTGGCTCCAGTCAGCTAAAAGTCTGGTTGGAGGCACAGTGGGGCTAAAGCAGGCTTTATGCCTGCCCTGGTTCTGTGCAGCTCTCCAGAAGCGGCTGGCATGTCCGGTCCCAAGGCACAAGGGTTATCAGGGAAGCTCCGCCTGCTGCCTCTGCAGCTCCCATTGGCCAGGAACTGTGGACAATAGGAGCTGAGGGGGTGGTGCCTGCAGGCACGGGCAGTGCTCACCATGCAGAGTTGCCTGGTCGTGCCTCTGCATAGGGGCCATATATGGCGGCTGCTTCCGGGAGCAGCATGGAGCCAGGGCCGCTGGCAGGGAACCTTTGTTAGCCCCGCTGTGCCACCAACCGGTTGCCACCTGAGGTAAGCGCCATCTGGCCGGAGACTGCATGCCAAACCCCCTCCTACACCCCAACCCCTTCCCCCTGGTTGTGAACCCCCTCCCACACTCCAACCTCCTGCCCCAGCCCTGAGCCCGCTCCCACACTCCAAACCCCTCGGTTCCAGCCCAGAGCCCCCTTCTTTACCCAAACTCCAAACCCCTCGGTACCCCTCCAGAGCCCAAACCCCCAGCTGGAGCCTGCACCTTCTCCCTCACCTCAACCTGAGCCCATTCTCAGACTCCAAACCCTTTGGCCCCAGCTCAGAGCCCCCTCCTACATCCCAAACTTCTCATCTCCAGCCCCACTCCGGACCCCGCATCCCCAGCCAGAGCCCTCATCCCCACCCATACCCCCAACCTCCTTCCCCAGCCCTGCTCTTGCTCCCACACTCCAAACCCTTTGGCCCCAGCCCAGAGCCCCCTCGTGCATCCCAAACCCCTCATCCCCAGCCCCACCCCAGAGCTTCCGGTACCTCAACCTCCTGCCCCAGCCCAGGGAAAGTGAGTGAGGGTGGGGGACAGCAAACGACAGAGGTGGGGGGGCTGGAGTGAGTTGGGGGTGGGTCTCAGGGCAGGGGGCAGGACAAGGGTGTTTGGTTTTGTGCAATTAGAAAATTGGCAACCCTAGGGAGAGGGCCTTCTTGAAACAGGTCTATGGGCATGCCCATTGGTAACTTCTGCAGCAGAATAAACCAAGGTGCTTTGTGAGGGGGTCTCCACAAGGATGAAATCCTGTTGAAGGGAATGAGCCAGACCAGTGATTTGAAAATATTCCTCTTATTCCTCTGAAGCCTAAGAAAAACTAAAACATTTCACACTATACACACAGATGTGTGAGAGTAGAGTAGTCAGGATGTGAGCTCTGGTTGCAGAGACCAAAGGCAGTGTTGCCAGCTCATGATTCTATCATGAGTTCACAATAGTTTCCATTTTACTTGAAGAACCAGCTCCTGGAGTCATGTGATCATGTGAGATGGTCAGTTCACTTTTTAATTAAAACTTCCAGTCCACATGGTTTCAGAGAAGAGACTGAAAATATGATCCAAATGCACCTTAAGAGCTCAAAATCCAGAAGGCAAATAGCAAGAACAACATCTATTAGTTTTTAAAGTCTCATGATTTGGAGGGCCTGACTCATGCGTTTTGAACGTCTGGGTTTAACGATACTGCAAATGCCATCTTCCATTTTGAAAGGTGGGGTTCTAGATTGCAAAGGGCAAAACAGACACTATTGGTAGAAGCTTACATCAGGCTTTCATTGAGTGCTGGCTGGTGAGTCTTGCCCACATGCTCAGGGTTTAACTGATTGCCATATTTGGGGTCGGGAAGGAATTTTCCTCCAGGGCAGATTGGCAGAGGCCATGGAGGTTTTTCGCCTTCCTCTGCAGCATGGGGCATGGGTCACTTGCTAGAGGATTCTCTGCAGCTTGAGGTCTTCAAACCACGATTTGAGGACTTCAATAACTCCGACATAGGTTAGGGATTTATTACAAGAGTGGATGGGTGAGATTCTGTGGCCTGCATTGTGCAGGAGGTCAGACTAGATGATCATAATGGTCCCTTCTGACCTTAAAGTCTATGAGTCTATTTCAATGAAAATATTTAGTTGCTAAATACAAGCTCTCTAAGCCCAAATAAGACCACCACCATGTGTGTCAGTTTTACTGTGATGTGCATGGATACAAAGAGACCATTAAAAACTGAACAGCTATCACTCCATAGTGACTGGTGTAAAACAGTATCTCCTTTTCTAAATATAGGAAGATACTGTGGTTATTGCACGTACCTGGGGTAGTCAAAGTTGCAGCCATAATATGAAAAAAAAAGGATCCTTAATATTAGGTGGCTAAAAACATAGGCATATGAACAAATGACTTGATTTTCCTCAACATTTTTGAAAATTAAGCCACTTAATCACATGCCTAATTATGGTCTTTGGAGCCTAATTTTAGAGACTCATTTTTGAAATTCCTGGCCTAGGTTTTTTAAGGTACTCTACAATAGATAGAACGGAAGGATCATGTTATTTTTAATACATGTCAAGTAGAAAATGTAATAGGTCTTCCACATAATCTGTGTCTCTCCCTTTACAGATAATGAGCTACACTGGAATATCCTCACTCACTTAGACTCATAGGGTTAGAAGGGACCACAAGGGTCATCTAGTGTAACTTGCTGCCAATATGCAGAATTTGTTGGCCTGCACCATCCAAGACAGATGGCTATCCAGCCTCCTTTAAAAACTTCCAGTAAAGGAGCTTCTATGACCTACCTAGGCAGTTTTTTTCATGGTTCTACTGCTCTTAGTTAGAAAGTTTTTTTTCCTGAGATTTAATCTAAATCTGCTATACTGTAGTTTGACCCGTTGCCTCTTGTGGCAAGAGAGAACAAGTTTTCAGCATCTTTTTTATCACAGCCTTTCAAGTGTGAGAAGACCTCTATCATATTCCCCCTACCTCCCTTAAGCTTCTTTTTTCCAAACTTAACATACCCAGTTTCTTCAGCCTTTGCTCATATGGTGGCATTCATTCTATCCCTTTGATCATCTTTGTCATTCACCTCTGGATCTTTTCCTGTTTCTTTACATTTTTCTATATATTGGTGAACAAATTTGGACACAGTATTTCAGCTGAGGCCTAACAAACGGCAAGTAAAACGGTACTATCATCTCCTGTGACCTCCATGCTTGGTCTCTCTTAATGCAACCTAAAATTGTATTTGCTTTTTTGCAACAGCACTGCATTGTTGAGTCACATTAATGTTGTGATCCACCACAGCTCTCAGATCCTTTTGAGCTGTGCTGCTGCCAAGCCAGTTATCCCCCATTCTGTATTTGTGCATTTGATATTTCTTCCCTAAGAATAACATTTTATATTTGTCTTTGTTGAATTTCATTGTGTTGTCTATAGCCCAGTTCTCCAATTTATCAAGATCCCTTTGAATTTTAGCTCTATCCTCCAAAGTGTTTGCAACCCTCCCTAGCTTGGTGTTATCTGCAAACTTGATCACTAGGTCTCTACACCTACATCCAGGTCATTAATAAAGATGTTAAATAACACCAGACCCAGAACAGATCCCTGTGGAACCCCACTTGAGACCAATCTGACATCATTCCATTAATAACTACTCTTTGTTTGCAGTTGTTTAATCAATTATGTATCCACTTAATACTTCCATTGACCTTAGTGGGACAACTCATGGTGTCACATACTATTCAAATTTAGAGTAGCAGTGGTGTTAGTTTGTATCCGCAAAAAGAACAGGAGTACTTGTGGCACCTTAGAGACTGACAAATTTATTTGAGCATAAGCTGTAGCCCATGAAAGCTTATGCTCAAATAAATTTGTTAGTTTTGAAGGTGCCACAAGTACTCCTGTTCTTTATACTATTCAGTGTGAGTGAAACTGGTTTTGTGTGAATATTTTCACTAAATCTACTTTTTCCTTTTCAAAACATCACGGCTAACCTCCTGTTTTCAGATTGTATTTAAGAAAACTCAGCCACCATGCTAAAGGAACACTTCCTTTTTATTTTGGAAATAAACCCATTAGTTAATACATGCTAATTTCTCTTCTCAGGGCCAGAGTGTGACACCCATACTTACAGTGATTATTTTCAATAGGACTTGTGGAGGAAGGTACTAAACATGCTGAGAATGGTACCTTACTCCATAAGAAGGCCCTATCACCTTAAAGGTATCTCAATCTGACCCTTAGGGAGTAGTGTAGAGAGTAAAATTTTACATATTGTATGAGGATAAAGCCAGCAATTACCTCCAGGTCTTGGGATCATTACATCTATGGCACATAATGATGCTTTTACTGCATTCCTTGCTTCTTTTGAATTAATTATTTAGAAAATATTGGTAAAATGGTGCATAAGTATAGTGTAAATCATTCCTTTTAAATTAGTAAATCTATATTGTGTATGTGTAATTTTGTGAGATTTCTTAGTAACCATACATCAGTCATACTGGAAATATTTATAGTTAATTTTGAAACAAGTTCCTAAGATATTCTTGCTGGTACATGTATTGTTTCATTTCACAATGTTTTAGGAAAGATTCCACTGTTAACTACTGGAACAACTTACCCAAGTGGTGGATTTTCCATCACTGGAAATCTTTCAATCAAGAATCTAAAGATATACTGTAGCAAAGTGAGACTCAGTGGCACAGCACCTCCTGCTGGTTATCCTGAGAATAGCTCTTGTCCAGCCCAGAGTGTTCTCTGCAGGCCAGTGTCTCACCTGCCTTAGGGCCCCCATGTCCTTCCTGGACCCTGTTGCCCCTTTTCCTCTGGGTTCTGACCTCAGCAGTAACCTACAGTCTGGGTTTCCCTTCCCAGAGGAACCCCTGACCCACTAAACATACCATGCCTCAGTGGCTACTACCAGTCATCATCTGGCCCCCACTCACTGGGGCAGACTGCAACCTGTAATGGCCACTCAGCATTATAACAACATAAGAACGGCCGTACCGGGTCAGACCAAAGGTCCATCTAGCTCAGTATCTGTCTACTGACAGTGGCCAATGCCAGGTGCCCCAGAGGGAGTGAAGCTAACAGGCAATGATCAAGTGATCTCTCTCCTGCCATCCATCTCCATCCTCTGATGAACAGAGGCTAGGGATACCATTTTTTACTCTTCCTGGCTAATAGCCATTTATGGACTTAGCCACCATGAATTTATCCAGTTCTCTTTTAAACAATGTTATAGTCCCAGCCTTCACAACCTCCTCAGGTAAGTAGTTCCACAAGTTGACTGTGCGCTGTGTGAAGAAGAACTTCCTTTTATTTGTTTTAAACCTGCTACCTATTAATTTCATTTGGTGACCCCTAGTTCTTGTATTATGGGAATAAGTAAATAACTTTTCCTTATCCACTTCCTCTACATCACTCATGATTTTATATACCTCTATCATATCCCCCCTTAGTCTCCTCTTTTCCAAGCTAAAGAGGCCTAGCCTCTTTAATCTTTCCTCATATGGGACCCTCTCCAAACCCCTAATCATTTTAGTTGCCCTTTTCCAAACCTTTTCTAGTGCTAGAAGATCTTTTTCGAGGTGAGGAGACCACATCTGTACACAGTATTCAAGATGTGGGCGTACCATGGATTTATATCAAGGCAATAATATATTCTCAGTCTTATTCTCTATCCCCTTTTTAATGATTCCTAACATCTTGTTTGCTTTTTTGACTGCCTCTGCGCACTGCGTGGACATCTTTAGAGAACTATCCACGATGACGCCAAGATCTTTTTCCTGACTCGTTGTAGCTAAATTAGCCCCCATCATATTGTATGTATAGTTGGGGTTATTTTTTCCAACGTGCATTACTTTACATTTATCCACATTAAATTTCATTTGCCATTTTGTTGCCCAATCACTTAGTTTTGTGAGATCTTTTTGAAGTTCTTCACAATCTGCTTTGGTCTTAACTATCTTGAGTAGTTTAGTATCATCTGCAAACTTTGCCACCTCACTGTTTACCCTTTCTCCAGATCATTTATGAATAAATTGAATAGGATTGGTCCTAGGACTGACCCTTGGTGAACACCACTAGTTACCCCTCTCCATTCTGAGAATTTACCATTAATTCCTACCCTTTGTTCCATTGGCAAGGGAGTCAGACCAGCTGCCTCTGCCTAAGCCCAGGCTGCACCTCTGCAACCCCTGTACCAGCTTTGGTCTTGCACAAGGCCTGCAGCCTGGGGAGTTGCCAGGCTGGAGCTCCCCAGCTCCTCCTGCCTTTCCCCAGCCCTGCTCCATTTCCTGTACCCTGAGCTCCCAGGCAGCCCGGTCCTTCTCCCTCAAAGGCCATGTCTACATCTAAAATTTTGCAGCGCTGGTAGTTACAGCTGTATTAGTACAGCTGTATAGGGCCAGCGCTGCAGAGTGGCCACACTTACAGCAACCAGCGCTGCAAGTGGTGTTAGATGTGGCCACACTGCAGCGCTGTTGGGCGGCTTCAAGGGGGGGTTCGGGGAACGGGAGAGCAAACCGGGAAAGGAGACCAGCTTCGCCGCGGTTTGCTCTCGCGTTCCCCGAACCCCCCTGCAAACCGCAGGGAAGGAGACCAGCTTGCTCGGGGTTCGGGGAACTAGAGAGCAAACTGGGAAAGGAGACCCGCTTCGCCGCGGTTTGCTCTCGCGTTCCCGAACCCCCAGCAAACCGCAGGGAAGGAGACCTGCTTGCTCGGGGAACGGGAGAGCAAACCGCTGCGAAGCTGGTCTCCTTTCCCGGTTTGCTCTCGCGTTCCCGGAGCCACCCAGCAAACCGCAGGGAAGGAGACCTGCTTGCTCGGGGCTCCGGGAACTAGAGAGCAAACCGGGAAAGGAGACCCGCTTCGCCGCGGTTTGCTCTCGCGTTCCCGAACCCCCTGCAAACCGCAGGGAAGGAGACCTGCTTGCTCGGGGAACGGGAGAGCAAACCGCGGCGAAGCTGGTCTCCTTTCCCGGTTTGCTCTCGCGTTCCCGGAGCCACCCAGCAAACCGCAGGGAAGGAGACCTGCTTGCTCGGGGTTCCGGGAACGAGAGAGCAAACCGGGAAAGGAGACCCGCTTCGCCGCGGTTTGCTCTCGCGTTCCCGAACCCCCTGCAAACCGCAGGGAAGGAGACCTGCTTGCTCGGGGAACGGGAGAGCAAACCGCGGCGAAGCTGGTCTCCTTTCCCGGTTTGCTCTCTCGTTCCCCGAACCGCCGAGCAAGCGGTTCTCCTTCCCTGCGGTTTGCAGGGTGGCTCCGGGAATGAGAGAGCAAACCGCGGCAAAGCTGGTCTCCTTTCCTGGTTTGCTCTCTCGTTCCCGGAACCCCGAGCAAGCAGGTCTCCTTCCCTGCGGTTTGCAGGGTGGCTCCGGGAACGCGAGAGCAAACCGCGGCAAAGCTCGTCTCCTTTCCCGGTTTGCTCTCTCGTTCCCCGAACCGCCGAGCAAGCGGTTCTCCTTACCTGCTTGCTCGGGTTCCGGGAACGAGAGAGCAAACCGGGAAAGGAGATCAGCTTGATTACCAGAGGCTTCCTCCTTCCACGGAGGTCAAGAAAAGCGCTGGTAAGTGTTTACATTGGATTACCAGCGCTGGATCACCAGCGCTGGATCCTCTACACCCGAGACAAAACGGGAGTACGGCCAGCGCTGCAAACAGGGAGTTGCAGCGCTGGTGATGCCCTGCAGATGTGTACACCTTCAAAGTTGCAGCGCTGTAACTCCCTCACCAGCGCTGCAACTTTCTGATGTAGACAAGCCCAAAGACTGGAGAAGGAGTAACCTAGCTTCTCTCTGAGTCCTTATAACAGGGCTGGGTGTGGCCTGATTGGGGTGTGACCCCAGCTGAGGCTGCTTCCCCAATCAGGCTACCCTATTGGATACCCAGGGCTGTTTTAACCCCTTCAGGGCCAGAGCGGGGTGACCGCCCCACTACATATATAGTCAGAACCAAAAATCATTGACTTAATATTGGGTAAAATTCTACTGACTGTATTATTCAGAAAGTCAGACTACAGTATTTACCATCCCTTCTGGTCTTAATCTGTGACTGATGGGAATTTGTGTTATGTTCTTTACCAGTGCAAAGTGGTGTTCATTGCTGCACGCAGATCACTTTGAAGCTAAAGGTACTATAATAAAGGGAGTAAATTCAGTGGTGTTGCATAGATAATACTTGACCTGGAGTATCACTTTAGCTCTGTCAGTTAGGAAAAACGCTTGCTCCTTTTGGTTTGCCTCACAAATTTATTGATAGCTACCAATATTGCCAATCATAAGTCAGGCCACGAAAAAGCATAAGAGCTAAATCATGAGATTTAAAAAATAGTAATAAAATCTGGACGTTTTGAGCCTTTAGGGTTGATGTTTTCAAAAACCTCTTTGCAACCACAAGGGCTAAAAACTTACTTTTATAAGCTGAAAGGTGAGAGTCTCAATAATTACATGGCAACAGGAAATATGGTTTTCAGAAAACACCAAGTTCTGCAAATTTGGCAACAGTGAGTTACGTACAGTTGATTTTTCCTGAGAACTTACTGATATTTTAAAGATATAAAGACAAAGAAAAGTTGTTTAACAGACACATGTGTATGATAGCATTGGCTTCTATGGGAATATATTTGGGATCATTTGCAAATTGATGTTTAGCATCCTTCTAATCGATCATGCAAACATACATACTAATTTTGAAAGCATGTGTGGCTTACCTGGTAGACCATTATCACTCTGCTATTGTACAAATCTTTATACAAGCAGTGATTTTTACAATGAACCTTTAATACCACTTATTATGGTAGATCTTTCCAAGATCTTTGTACACCCTTCTAATTTGCCAATCACATCCTATTTGGTGTCAGCTGGGCTACTGTGGTTGCTTACAGAAGGTTGTGTGGTTACTGAACACATTTTATCATGTTCTACTGTCTGTGAAGAGGTCTTACTAAATTCAAGAAATGCAGAATGGGTCTTCCAGAAAAGAAGCTTCCAGTATTGACAATACTGCAATGTAATCCCTTTCAAGGACTTTTTTAGTGCTGGCTATAAGCTTCCTGGGTGCATTATATGAAGCCCTAAGAAGGGGGGAATTTTAATGTGTCACGTTGTGGATCTACTTTTGGCTGCATTCTGGTTCTAGTCCTGTGGAATTGAATCTTCACCATCTGAAATCTATACCACCATAATGAATTTATAAATGTGGTGGAGTTCTTTAGTCTGTCTTTTCTGAAAAACATTCGATAACAGTATGTAGTGTTGAATTAGAAATCTCCATTTCCCACTGAACTTATAAAAATGCAGTCTTATTGGGCAGTAATACCACTGACTCTCTGTTCATGCGTATTGACGATTGCTGCTTTTCTGCCACCAGCAAGATTCAAAGCTTGAAAATGCATAAGATTTCTGTTTGAAAGTCTTTCTTTTACTGCTCACTGTTAAATTAAAGAAGAGTCTGTGAAAACAGTGGATTTTACCATATGAAGTATTTGGAGTGTTTAAACATCTGGATGCAGAAAATGTAGAGTCACTAAAAAAATTGCCAAAATATAATAATTTCTTGCTCTGAGCATTACAATGGGCCCTATTTTAGAGTGGTTGGGAGATACTGTACTCAAAAGCCCCTAAATACCAAGTGGTGCATCACTTGTTCCATGAGTCTGAAGGCAAATATCATAGGTGCTTCAAACATCAGGCCTGTGTACACCAGGGCAATTGAATGGTTCTTATTGGTCTCAAAACCTACTTGTAATAGAAGAGAAACAGGACAGAAAAGGTTGGAAATATCTGCAGACATAAAGCCTTAAAATTCTGTCTTGCATGGTGAATTGAATTGAGGAATGCTGAGTTTCTGTGAAAAAGATGCTCCCCATTCTTCTGGGTATTTTTAAGGTTCAAGGTTCATAGGCATGAAAAATCAGTCAGCGATAGAAGAAAACAGGCACATGTAAATATTTAATTTAAGGTTTCAAAAGCAGGCCTAAAGGAAGTGTAAACATAACCTTGTCTTGCAGGAGGCTGCCAGTTGAGACAATTGCCATTTGGTTCTACACTTGTGGTTCTTTTCTTGTTGGAATGACAATTGGAGAAGATCAGGTGTACCACTGTCCTCTATGCTATGTACAACCTCTTGCTGCCTAGTTCAATGCATCATGATTGAGAGAACACCTGCCTCCCTGCTAACATAGTCTCTCAACATAATAGCCATGTCTTTTAAGGGCAGGGAGGATTTTTATACTCCTGTTCCTTTAAGAAAAGGCTGGGCAGGGGGTAACTTAATAAGAAAGAATGGATAAGTAGGGAGGGGCAGGGTTGTCAAGGGCTTTGAATGCAAGGCTATCAGTTTTTATGTGTTCAGTTACATAGTAGTCCATAAAGGGAATTAAAGAAGCTGACATGTTCTGAATGAGAGGCCTAGAAGATGTTCTTAGTAACTGTGTTTTGAATGGACTGGATGGAGGTGCAGCGGCACAGGAGCCAGCAGACAGGGGAGTTTCAGAGGGAGTTCTGTTGGAGGAGCAGGTTTTTTAGTTTGTCGATTGTATTGTGTAGTGTGTGTGTGTGGAGGCTGCTAGGTGCAGTGTGCTGGGAGAGCAATGGAGCCCTGATTAGGGAGCGGGGCTTACCTGATTAGGAGTCCTATAAAAGTAGCCAGCCAGTTAAGCAAAAAGAGCTGTAAACAGGGGAGTTTCAGAGGGAATTTACAGGGGGAAGTTGCAGGGGAGACTAGGACAGAGGGACTGACAGGCTAGGTAAAAGAGTGGGTGGTGGTCTGGTACCTGCTGGGGGGTTGTGTTGTGTTCCGTGGACTACCAGGCTGTAGGTGGGAAGGCTATGACTGATACAGAGGTAGCAGTGAAAGACACAATGAGGATGACTGGATGTGGAAGCTGCGGCATGTACATGATCCTGGAGGGGGTACCTGAAAAGAGTTTTGTCTGCATGAAGTGCCGCCTGATAGAGCTGATGGAAGAAAAGATCCAAGGACTGGAGATGCAGGTGGAAACTCTGGTTGAGTTTAGAAAAGGGTTTGAGCAGATGATGGAGCACAGACACGAGAGGGCTGAAGGGATAAGCTCAGAAGTCCAGATGGAAGCAGGACCAAAGAATTCAGAGGAGAGACTGCTGGGAGAGGAAACTGGAAAGTGGAAGCATATGACTAAAAGAGGAAAAGATGGGCCAGTGAAGGGGAAATAGAACTCAGGAACAGGTTTGCAGAGTTGGAAAATGAAGAAGGGGCACAGCAGGTGGTTGCTGAAGGAGAGAGGGCAAGGAAAAAGAGAAGAGCTGATAGTCCTACAAGAGAAGGGGAGGTATCAATGGAGGCAACACCAAATATAAGCCCTAGGAGGATTGCAAGGGTGAATAGGAATCGAGAGGACTTGCAGCCACTGGGCGAGGTATTTCCAGCAAAGATAAGGAGGTGTTAGTACCGTTATATAAGGCGCTGGTGAGACCTCACCTGGAATACTGTGTGCAGTTCTGGTCTCCCATGTTTAAGAAGGATGAATTCAAACTGGAACAGGTTCAGAGACGGGCTACTAGGATGATCCGAGGAATGGAAAACTTGTCATATGAAAGAAGACTCAAAGAGCTTGGCTTGTTTAGTCTAGCCAAAAGAAGGCTGAGGGGGGATATGCTTGTTCTTGATAAATATATCAGAGAGATTAATATTAGGGAGGGAGAGGAATTATTTAAGCTTAGTACCAATGTAGACACAAGAACGAATGGGTATAAACTGGACACTAGGAAGTTTAGACTTGAAATTAGACAAAGGTTTCTAACCATTAAAGGAGTGAAGTTCTGGAACAGCCTTCCAAGGGGAGTAGTGGGGGCAAAAGACATATCTGGTTTTAAGACTAAGCTTGATAAGTTTATGGAGGGATGGTATGATGGGATAGCTTAATTTTGGCAATTGATCTTTGATTACCAGCAGATAAGTATGCCCAGTGGTCGGTGATGGGATGTGGGATGGGATGGGATCTGAGTTACTGCAGAGAATTCTTTCCTGAGTGCTGGCTGGTGAGTCTTGCCTACATGCTCAGGGTTTAGCTGATCACCATATTTGGGGTCGGGAAGGAATTTTCCTCCAGGGCAGATTGGCAGAGATCCTGGAGGTTTTTCGCCTTCCTCTGCAGCATGGGGCATAGGTCACTTGCTGGTGGATTCTCTGCAGCTTGAGGTCTTCAAACCACAATTTGAAGACTTCAATAACTCGGACATAGGTTAGGGGTTTGTTATAGAAGTGGATGGGTAGGGTTCTGTGGCCTGCTTTGTGCAGGAGGTCAGACTAGATGATCACATTGGTCCCTTCTGACCCTAAAGTCTGAGTCTATGTTCTAACCTTCCAGTCCTAGAGTCTATGAATCTATGAATCTATGTTCTAAGCAACTGTGTTTTGAATGGACTGGATGGAGGTGATGTGACTGTCAGGGAGGTCAGAAAGGAGGAAGCTGCAGTAACTGAAAGGGGACATAAAAGTATGGGCAAGAGTTTCTGCCAGTGTGGATAAAAATGATGATTTTGTAAGAAAAAATACAAATATATTTTATTGATTTAAATCAGTGGTTCTCAAACTGTAGGTTGGGACCCCAAAATGGGTAACGACCCTATTTTAATGAGGTCACTAGGGCCAGCGTTATACTTGCTGGCACCCAAGGCAGAAGCCAAAGTCTGAGCCCCATCGCCTCGAGCTGAAGCCAAAGTCCAAGAGCTCAGTCTCTGGCTCCATTCCCCTACCTCCCAGGATCATGAGGTAATTTTTGTTGTCAGAAAGGGGTCACGGTTCAATGAAATCTGAGAATTGGTGACTTAAATAAGCAATTTTAAACAAGTTTAAATGTTGCTAATTCTTTACTTTCTTCAAACTTTTTAGTCTGAAAAGGTGAACCCCTTCTGCCATGTGTTGCCAACAGCAAAAAGGGCTGGGATCAATTATTTAGAGATTTCTTTTGAAAACTTAATTGCTGGTTCGCGTTCCCACCTGGCACTCTGGAAAACCTACCTCATATCCCCTGAGTGTCCTTGGCAGGCAATCTTCCTACCCACAAGCACTGTGTGCAGGGGTTTAAAACAACAATAACTTTGTTTTTGTCCTCTTCTCCCTGCCCCCAGTAATCAACTTGAGAAAGTCAGGAATTAATAAATCAGCAATATATCTTAGGTAAGACTCACACCTCTCCAGGGTGTCTTGGCACAAGGCCTAATCTCAGCCTTCCTCCCACCACTGTGAGCGGCTAATGTGGCAATATATTTCAGCATTAGTCACTTCCCTCCTCTCCTGTTCCCCACTCAGTTTGTTGTCTAGGGTCAGCAGAGTCCAAAATTCAAGCAGGTTTGTCTCCACTTTTAATAAGGGAACCAACTGCAACCTGGGCAGCTTTGTGGGCTCTACCACCTGACCCAGCTGAAGTCATTGCACCTTTGGTGCTGGGCAGGAAGGCCCTCACCAGAGTCCCTCAGGGAGGCTGCTGCTCTCTGTGGCTTCAGCCCAAGCCATCTCCATGCTATCTATGTGCTGTCTACTGCCTCAGCTGTGTGCTGACCCTTCTGCGAAGGATCAGTAGCATATATGACCTTTAACAGAGTCCTTGCCACCAGGGAAGTGCACTCAAAAGAAGGCAGTAGCCCCTTCTCCTCTGTCCTTGGCCAAGCTCCCTTACCTAACCATGCCAGACCATAGTTTTAGTCAGGGCAACCTCTTATCCAGGCACATGTGGTGCAGTTTACTGCTTCTTTAATTTCCTGACAGAGATAATAAAGTTTCATGCCCCGCCCCCAAAGTTAAAACTAACTGCACTTTTATCAAATTGCCCCAAACTGTCACCAAACAGAAATGTAAATGAGGCCTGGCGCATTCACTTCTTTCCTCTTGCTCACCAACAGGTTCCAAGAAACAGTTCCCTCCCCTCTGGAGCCTCTCTTCCTCTCCAGCTCTCAGGCAGCTATGGGCCGCTCTTCTCCCTATTCATAAAGAGGTATCAATAGTGAACTCCCTAGTCTCTAGGGCTCCAGGTCACAGGGCTTACTTGCAAAAGTGGATGTGTTGTATTTATGTCTTTAATCCCTAATTGTCAGTAGAATATCAGATTTTACATAGAGATTCTTTTTCTCCCTAACAAGTTTCACACTTAAAATGATCATCTGTGTTGGTTGACAAAGGTACATCCAGGGTCTTATTAGCATCCTTACTGTGAGAACATCACAAAACTGATAAGCAAATAGCCTGCACTGTATTTGTAGCTTTCCAGTACATTGAATTTCCACAAGTCAAGAAAGTTGAAATGCTGCCTCCATGCTATAACCCTTCATCAGGGTTGGCAGTTTGATATCAATGTGACTGGCGCTGCTAAATCATTTAGGTACATTTGAAAAGTCCATTCTTGGATGAGTATATATGGGCTTAGGAAGCTAACTCTAGACTTTTATTTTTGAAATTTTGGCCTCTGTATAAAAAAAACCTATACAATAACTTATTTTAAGAGTCTAAATAGTTCATCGTAATTCATCTTAATACTGAAGGAATTTTGGTTTGAAATGACAATATTATACCATTAAGAGAAAAAATAAAAATACATTTTTAGCCCCTGATGCTGAAAATACTTCTGCACATGCTTAGCTTTAAACACAAATGTACTCCCCTTGTACTCACTGGGACAGTTCATGTGAGTAAAATTATGTATCTGCTTAAGTGTGAAGAATCAGGGCCTTATTTGTCAATATTTTGTTATTTTGCCTATAACAGTTTTGTAAAATTCAAATGAGGTACCTGATCAGTAGTGGCATTTTTAAAAAACGTTATTTATAATTTAGTTCATAAGAAACTTTAAAGTTACAAGAGCACAATTTTTCAAATTAGTTTTTAAAAAAGCCTCCAGCTGATTTAAATAAATTATTTAAAAATCCAGTGATTTAAATTGCCTTGATTTGATTTACCTCACACTGGTCTTTTCTGTGTGAATAGAAACAAAAAGTCATATCTTAGAATTGTTTGTGGCGGAATCAGAAGCAACATATGGACATGGCCTGGAGCTATGAGGCAAGGAAGAGAGAAGAGTCAAAGATGATTCCCCAGCAATGGAATTGAATGACAGGTATCATTGAATGGTATGCATTCAACAGTGACAGAGAATGGAAGGGGAAGAATAAAAAGGAAGGGAAAGCAGCTCATTTTTGTCCATAAGAAGTTTCACTTGGCAGCAAGATGCTAGGAGATGTTTGTAATGATCTTAGGGTTCATTAAATAACAAACCAGTGAATGAGATAGGAAAAAAACTTTAATAAAACAAACTGGAGAGCGTTTCTGGTAAACTGCCACACACAGCCATGTGGTGTTTCCAACCGCCACCTCCAGGGCACATCTCCAAATTCCTATGTTCATAATACTGTCCCTTATGAAGGAGCATATCTAAATTATAATCTTCTACAAACATATCTCTATAATGTTAGAGACACAGCCTGAGATGTGGGTTTGAGAGAAACACAAAGAATGAAGAGGTAGACTGGTGAGTCATCAGCATGGAGATGGTAGTGGAAATCCTGTGAATGAATGAGATTCCCCTGAGAAAAGGTGTAAAGGGAGGAGAAGAAGGTCAAAGGACAGATTCCTATAGAATGGAAGAGAGAAGGAGGGTGGTTGATTAAAGAAAGGTTTCAAAGGAAGAACTAGAGGCAGTGGTGAAGAAGACAGTCACAAAGCCAAGGGAGGACAAGATTTTGAGGAGAACAAGGCTGATAGTGTTATAAGTTGTGACGCAGTAGGGAGCGGGACGGATTGACCTGGAAATGTCTTCTAGTTTTGCTGAGACTGTCTGCATGGGGGATGGGAGAGCAGGGGATGACTCCACTTGAGTGAGGATACCTGAGCCTGTAACCTGAGCTGGGAAGGGGTTGGACCCAGGTGACATCTTTGCCCGGGAAACTGGACAAAGGCGGAGGGAGGAGGAGTGAGACTGCTGCAGTGGAGTTTCAGTCTTGGGCTGGCTGGGGAACCCCGAGGTTAGGGTCTAAGCTCCCTACTCCCCAGAAGGACCTGACTGAGGAGTCCTGTTTATGCCTACAAGCTCTGGTTTGGACTGTGTTCCTGTCATCTAATAAACCTTCTGTTCTACTGTCTGGCTGAGAGTCACGGTGAATCACAGGAAGCCGGGGGTCACAGGGCCTTGTCTCCCCTCCACTTCTGTGATACAAGTATCTGAGAGGTGAAAGAGGATAGAATATAAATCCTGATATTTGGCTATAAAAAAGTTAGTAGAGATCTTAGTGAAAACAGCATCACTGGAGCAGAGAGGGCAATAGCCAGAAGTAGAGGAAAGGAAGCCAGTGCATCCGTTATAGGTTTCACTTTTTCAGTGGGTTTAGATGTAAAGGAGAAGGAGGACAATGGGGTGGTAGACAGAGAGGCAGGGAATTTCTCAGGATGGGGGAACAGTGGGGTGGGGAGAATAGAAGATATGGGGAGATGGAGGTAATGGGAGTTGGTCAGGGAAGAAAGAAGAGGCAATGAAGCAAAGACAACATTGTGAACATAGTAGGAATGTAGTGGCAGATCATGCTCAGTGGGCAGGTGGATGATTGGGATCCAAGTGAGTGGCAAGACAGACGAGAAATTAATTTAATAGTCTATCAGTGCGCTGATTAGTGAGTAAATCTCTAGATCTTTAGATAGGGAGAGAGTTATGCAATTGAGAGAGGAATTTGGCCACAAAACAAAATGCAAGAGTACAGTGAATACAGCAATAAATCAATAAGGCAGTGAACAACTATGTGGTTAATAAGGCAGTTGATTATGCAGAAGATAGTTGATAAGGTAACGCATTTCAGCAGTTTGGTACAACAAACATTCCTCCTTCTATATGTTTGAGCCACTGGACAAATAATCCTCCATGCACTATTCTTCACAAAAATAGTCCTCAGAGATTTGACTTCAGTACTATTGTTCTCTTGTCTGTGGCAAACTTCAGAAACAGCAGCTTTTTCTTAGTAGTCATGTTGTCTTTCTCTACATTTATTTGAAATCCCACAAACTATCTGGCAGATTGTCAGATTCAAATGACATTTTATTGTTCCCTAAGAAGGGGAAATGTTTAAGTTATGGTCTAGGTGAATTAATACCCCAGCTTCTCCAGATCAATTCTGGACATAGAAGGCAAAACTTTAATTACAAGGAATACATTTAATCTATATATTTTATCATAGGGTAGAAGTTTACATATATGTTATTTTATATGTGTATATTAGTTTCTAATTTCACCAACAATGTGAAAGGCATTTTGCAAACTTAGAAGGAGGCACAATCCTTGTCCCAAAGAGCTTACATGCCAACCAATTAATATACTGTATTATTTCATAATGCAATATATTTATTCTTTATTATGCAACAGAGAAACTGGGACAAAAAATAAAAAGGTCAGTGCCTTGAAGTGCTTAGAAGCTCATGGATTTAGGGGGTACAGTTCAACTCCCTATAATACAGAAGAAATCAGGGGAGTGTTTTCTTTATAACCAGAATGCTGCATGGAAGAGATTGGAGAAGGTAGATTTTTCAGAAATTTTCTAGGGGAGGAGGAATGTATTCTTATTTGGAAAATATTAAATTATCTAAGATCTACATAGAGAGTATGTCAAGATACTTTTACTATATTGTTCATACTGTGAGTGCCTATGCATCTGCCTAGCGAGACATTCACCTATCAGGGTCTATGTAATACATACTGCAGGACTAGACACTAAAGTTCCAGTGATGTAAAACAAGGCTGCTTATGGTTCCTCATCAATGCTGGATGTGTTTGATGCTCCTGACTTTGACAAAGTTTTGATTCCTTTTCTTGAAAATAAGGAAGTTCTTCTTTCCTAATGGGATTTGGACTGTAGTTGGAGAGAGATCTTAGCTAGTCCTCCACAGTGTACAAAACATTTGGACACACAAAGGGTAATGATTTTTTAACTTTCTTGGACATACAGGGCTCAGTTCCAAGCTCTGCTCTGATCCCCTGACACTCCTGCTGTAGTCTAGAGAGCAAAGTAGCCAGATCTTCCCATTTGGAAATTGTCCCAGTGTGGTGTATAACTGACACAGCCAGCTTCTTCTCATGCCACTCCCAGAGTAGAGAGTTGGAGGTGAAGCTGAGCAATAAAAAGGACAGGACAAGGTGAGGTGTGTCCTGGTAATTTGGGTTGGTCCTCTGAGGTCATAGCAAGCTGGAACTGCTCTAAACCATGTCGGGGCCAAACTGGCTCTATGACTGGATATTTGCAAATAGCTGCCTACCCTTAGCCTTGCCAAGAGAATCAGGGGCACAACAGAAGATTCTGGCTATTGTATTTTGCATTGTGTAAATAAGGTAAGGAAAACCGTGTCCATTTTGTCTTCCTTTTCCACAATACACGGCGCTAATGCAAAACACAATCTTATTTCAAAGTCTCAACCAATGGCTGGTTTGGTGGAGATTATTTTGGTGATCCTTCCTGATTCAAGACTCCTGTAGCATAAAACAGTGATTAGTGTCCAGAATTCTGTTCAGTAACTCTAATAGTGCCATCACTTGGAGACAAATAGATTTTGCTCAGCTCAACATGTAGCTTTGCCAGAGATTTCGCCTTGTCTCCTTCTGAAGATTTTTCTATGAAATAAAAAATTATGATTATGTCAAGGCACCAACTTTCAGGGCATAAGTCTTGGAAAAAAATGAAACAAGAGTCGCCCCTATACAGAGCCAGTTTTCTTACTCAGTTTAGTAAATCAATAATCTTCTATGCAAAATATCTCTTTACTGTAGTGCTGGATATTGTGAAAGAATTGAGTCAGTGTTAAGACGTGCATAAGAATATGTGACAGATCAGAATTTGCTAACAGTGTGTGTAACATGCTTGGGCAAGTGTTTCATGTCTCCTTTTAGGTCAGAGATTATTACTGTTGAGTGAGCTGAAGCAGCCCATGTTTTGGAGCTGAAGGGCTGTCTCTGATGATCTGAGTTGAGGGGTCCTACACATGCAGCCAGAGCCAATGAAACCATCCAAAACCATGCACAGTAGAAAGGCTGTGAGGAAAGTACATATACTTAAGAGTCCACAAAAACATCATACACTGTCAGACCTTTATCATGGTGTTATACAGATGGGGTTGGTTGGACTATATACACTCCAGAGTGCTGGAACAATTTTTATAGTGGGGATGCTGAGAGCCATTGAACCAAACTGTAAACTCTATATATAATGGAAACCACTTCAAGCTAGGGGGGTGCAATAGCACTTCCAACATCCCTAGTTCCAACACCTATGTATACAGTATGTTCTGAAACAACTGTCACTTCAAGAGAAATTTAAAAAGAAAATATAAAAGTTAAAAGTCACAAACTCTGAAAGCAAAGTTAGCAATTTAATCAGAACATGGCTTATTATATCAGAGTACAAATCTACAAATAACTGCTTGGTAATAGCTTCCTCCCTGTTAGTCCCAGAACAATCAGCTAATGCTGAAATGTTGATCTGTTCACTGATTTATCCTTAACTAGACTGAAATAATGGGGTAAAATGAGCCATTTCAAAGCTGTTTGTAAACTAAACACTCCTAACTGCATTTTGAAAGAATAGCTTATGATGCAGTTGAGTATCCCAATCACCCAACTGATCTATGCAATTAGTTAACAATCTTGGGAAGGAGAAAATAGACCCCACACTTGTGGTTTTATGTTAAAGCCTGGAATGCATTCAGTCAAGCATTCAATCTGTTGAAATTCTATATGAATAGTCATTATCTGTGAAAAATCTACTTATTTTAATACTAGTTAGCTCAGCCTACGTATAAATTTGCAATTGAGTAACTGACTTACACTACTCATTTTCATTTCCCTATTGAACTAGAGTTCTGGAATCTGTACATTTATACATTATGGGCCATGGAGTACCGTAGAGGAAAAAAACACCTCAGTATTCACTTTCCATCCGAAGTTATCAAAAGGCCATCAGTCTTATTGGTTTTCAACTGTGCAGATGCCCTTTTGCCCAAGGATGTGTAGGTGGTATGAATTGATTGGGGAAATAGTGTAGGGTGAAGGATTATAGGAAAGCAAGGAAGTGAGTGGATACCTGACTGATTCACTTCCAGGCTTTCATACCTGGGGGTTTGTAAAGGTGTGGAAGTTCTGTAAATGAAGGGCTTGTTTGTTTTTTGGGGCAAAGGGGTTTTACTGAATCTCCAGTGAGATACACTTTTAACCTTAATCTTGATTTTTAATGAAATATTTTGCTTGGGAATAGTCTCCCGCTCACCCCTAGCTCTCCTCTGACCCTGAAGGGCAATGTTCATTAGGAGGAATTGACATAGAATAACCATAGGCTCCCCTACTACTGCTTCCCACCCAACATTCATTCCTGATTAACAATGTGCTTTACCCCAGTGCTGATAGGATAACTCCAGTCCCAGTACTTTTTTTTTAAACCATATCCCTCTGCAGGGGCAACCACTGTCATCGTTAAGAGTGATTGCATAGCCATTGCAATTAATTGGTACTCTAAGTGATTGCACTAAAAAATTACATACTGTGGGCCAAATTCATCCCAGATGTAAGCCAATTAGCTTGGTCTTACACTAAGTGTGAATTTGTCTCACTAAGACAATATTGATTACCAAGATGCATTGAGCTGCTATATAAACTCCAAATGATATGTTAAAAAAAGAACTGTAGCATTGAGAAGATTTTTACAGTCAAGCCACTGGATGATTGGAAAAGTCTACCTTTGCCAGCAGCAATCTCTACTAAAAGGACTGGATTTAATATTCTATTGCTGCTGAATTCTTGAATTAGAGACAATTAACTTACAAAATGATGATCAAGAGATGTTTGCAGTCTCTGCAGATCTCTAGCTGATTTGTACAAACTAGCTATAACATTACTAGTGACCTCTTTCTCCAGGGAGCATTATTTCTCTGCTCTCAAATTTGTGACAAATCAACTTTGAAAAAGATGTCTCAGCAAATATTTGGTGACTTAATGCTACTGGCTATTGGAGCAGAGCAAATTAGAGACACAGACTTGTACTGGATCTGTGATTAGTTCAGGAGTATGAGGGCTGATGCTAGATAATGATTATTGACTTTTAAACTATCTACATTTCAAGATGTTTGTGTTGCCAAGTAGTTTACATTTTAAAGAATCAGGAGAAAACTTACTATATAGTATATCTTTATCATACCTTATTTCTATTGTCTATTTTCAGGCATAAATATTAGTTATATGGATGATAGCGTTCAGTTGGATATGAAAATAGACAATAACAACAAAGGAGACATGAGACATAAGTCAACATAACTTTTTGAAATTTAATAAGTTTATGCGCCAACCCTAAAATTCTACCTATCTGATGGCCCTGTGTCGAAGGGCCCAGCAGAACTGCTTCTATTCACTTCAGTAGGGCAGGATCGGACCTTTATTGAGCTTCACAGTTGCAACTGTGTCCTCTTATATTGAGGGTACAGGACTTTGAGGGTCTTGGGTTTTCTAAGGTAAATTAACACATATGTATTTGTATACCTGGCATCAAGTTTGTATAACACTATTTATATTAGGTTATGTATGGTGTAGGTCCTTGCCTGGTCTCAGAGTTCAGGCCTCAGTTCGAGCCTGAATGTCTACATTGCAGTTTTATAGCTTCACAACCTGAGCCCCATGAACTAGAATCAGCTGACACAGACTAACTGTGGGTGTTTTATTGACATGTTCCCCTCCTAAAGGCCCCGATCATTCTAAGTGGCAAGCATCCTCGATGCCCATTTACTTCAATAAGCTTTGAAAGCACTCAGGACCTCACAGGATCAGTCTCTTAAGCAGGGTTTAAAACCTTTTTATTTCAGGGGATTTGTAGCACAGTACACTGATAATTCTAGAGGCAAATATAAATGGATTTAAAAAATTGATTTTTAAGGAAAGATGGGACCTTTATGATGAGCTAGTCTAGTCTCCTAAGTAAACACAGGCTATAGAACTTAACCCAGTAATTTCTGCATGAAGCCCATAATTTCTGGTTGAGTTAGAGTGTACTTTTTAGGAAAAACACCTGATCTTGGTTTGAGGACTTCAAGTGAAGGAGAATCCCTGCTATCCTTACAGAAATTGCTTCAGTGATTTATTATCCTCACTGCTAAACATACATATCTTATTTTCAGCCCTCAGATCTTATGTCTGCTAGATTAAGGGGCTTTTCACTACCAGAAGTTTTCTCCCCATGTAGATACTTATACCCTGTGATCAAGCCACCTCTTAACTTTGTCATGGATAAACTAAATATATTGAGCTTCTTTAGTCTCTCACTGTAAGGCAGGTTTTCCAGCTTTTGAGTCACTTGCACAGTTCTCTTTTGAGCCCTTTTCAATTTTTCAACATCCTTTTTGAAATGTGGACGCCAGGACTGGTTCACACTATTCTAGTAATGCTGTTATTAATGCTTGCTAGTATTGCAATAGGCATTTTAACTTCTTATCTGACATATTGCTGCATAGAATGTTTGTTACTGCAGCTGATTTAAAAATAAATGATTAATGCTTGCTAATATAAACGTTCTTCAAGATTTTCTGCTACTTGAAAACAGCACATTAAATGTTTGTTCCTGCTAAGGGTACTAATCACATATAGAGACTAGAGATTGAATGCATTATGTTAATCCCATCAAAAACTTTCTCTGATTTACTAATAAATATAGTTCAACAGAAGGTAACTGTCAGGAGGTCTGCATGTTGTGTTTTTGTTTGTTATTGTGCAAGGTCTATTTATCTTAGAGTTTTCTATAGCTTCCATCACTGTAATATGTAAATTCTTCCCAGGTAAATTAGATCTCCAGAGAAGTTTTGTAGTTATAAGAGATACTTTTGCTCTTATTCTTCTATAACCAGGGAAGGGAGATGTTTGGAAATGATAGGTTTGGATTTTTTCCCTTTGTTTAATCTCTGCGTGCACATGCAAGAGTGACAGGGTGATGTCCTGCTCCTGTCTTCTGCTCTGACTGCATAGACTCCGAGACCTTCAATTGTTAAACACCCCAATGCAGTTGATTTACATTTGTTCTTCTCACCACCTTGCTGATCGACACACCATAATTATTTACTGTTTTTCCTCAGTTCTCTGCTGAGGAGAGGGAAGAAGAGATGAGGGAAGAACTTTCTCTACCCAGAGTTCCTTCTTGGTTCTGGCTTTGCTAGACTGCCTCTCTCTCCCCTGCAATTCCTTCCTGTGCGGTCTTCTATCTCCTGGGTTAATCAGTCAATTTGCTAGTTAGTCCACCCCTAACCCATTCTAATCCACTAATTAGGTCTTGTCGAGTCCATCCTGTAGGGGATTAATTGGTGTTTAAGTGACCAGAGTGCTGGCTCAGCTGTTGGTCCCCAGCACTCTGTCACACCAAGCCTTGTGGCTATGATGGAAATGCATTATTAAAGACAAGAGACTGGCAGTTTGATTTAAAGATGGTCAGGGTCTGAATTAGTCTAATCTCTATTAGTTTGTGTCAAAGCAGAATTCTCCTCAATGCTTTATGTGCAAGTTATTGTTTTAAATCCCTGCACTCAGTGTTTGTGAGTAGGAAGATTGCCTGTAAAAGACACTCAGGGGATGTGATGTAGGTTTTCCAGGGTGCGAGGTGGGGACTCGAACCAGCAGTTAAGTTTTCAGAAGAAATCTCTAAATAACTGATCCCATGGCAACACATGGGCCCTGGTGACCTCATTAAAATGGGGTCGTGACCCACTTTGGGGTCCTAATCCACAGTTTGAGAACCACTCATAGAATCATAGAATATCAGGGTTGGAAGGGGCCTCAGGAGGTCATCTAGTCCAACCTCCTGCTCAAAGCAGGACCAATCCCCAACTAAATCATCCCAGCCAGGGCTTTCTCAAGCCTGACCTTAAAAACCTTTAAGGAAGGAGATTCCACCACCTCCCTAGGTAACCATTTCAGTGCTTCACCACCCTCCTAGTGAAAACGTTTTTCCTAATATCCAACCTAAACATCCCCCACTGCAACTTGAGACCATTACTCCTTGTTCTGTCATCTGCTACCACTGAGAACAGTCTAGATCTATCCTCCTTGGAACCTCCTTTCAGGTACTTGAAAGCAGCTATCAAATCCCTCCTCATTCTTCTCTTCTGCAGACTAAACAATCCTAGTTCCCTCAGCCTCTCCTCATAAATCATGTGCTTCCGCCCCCTAATCATTTTTGTTGCCCTCCACTGGACTCTTTCCAATTTTTCCACATCCTTCTTGTAGTGTGGGGCCCAAAACTGGACACAGTACTCCAGTTGAGGCTCACCAATGTCGAATAGAGGGGAATGATCACATCCCTCGATCTGCTGGCAATGTCCCTACTTATATGTCCCCAAATATCGTTAGCCTTCTAGGCAACAAAGGCATACTGTTGACTCATATCCAGCTTCTCGTCCACTGTAACCCCTAGGTCCTTTTCTGCAGAACTGCTGCCTCACCATTTGGTCCCTAATCTGTAGCAGTGAATGAGATTCTTTCATCCTAAGTCCAGGACTCTGCACTTGTCCTTGTTGAACCTCATCAGATTTCTTTTGGCCCAGTCCTCTAATTAGTCTAGCTCCCTCTGTATCCTATCCCTACCCTCCAGCGTATCTACCACTCCTCCTAGTTTAGTGTCATCTTCAAACTTGCTGAGGGTGTAGTCCACTCCATCCTCCAGATCATTATTGAAGATATTGAATAGAACCGGCTGTAGGACTGACCCTTGGGGCACTCCGCTTGATACCGTCTGCCAACTAGACACAGAGCCATTGATCACTACCCACTGAGCCCGACGATCTAGCCAGCTTTCTGTCCACCTTATCGTCCATTCATCCAATCCATACTTCTTAACTTGCTGGCAAAAATACTGTGGGAGACCCGTATCAAAAGCTTTGCTAAAGTCAAGGAATAACACATCCCCTCCTTTCCCCTTATCCACAAAGCCAGTGGATTTAAATCAATAAAATAAATTTGTATTTTCCCTTACAAAATCATCATTTTTATCCACCCTTTTATGTCCCCTTTCAGTTACTGCAGCCACCTCCTTTCTGACCTCCCTGACAGTCATGTCACCTCCATCCAGTCCATTCAAAACACAGCTGCTAAGTAGAAAAATCCTCCCTGCCCTTAAAAGACATGGCTTTTTAAGTTGAGAGACTATGTTAGCCAGGAGACAGGTGTTCCCTCAAACCATGCTATCATGAACTAGGCAGCAAGAGGCTGTACATAGCATGGAGGGCAATGGTACACCTGATCTTCTCCAATTGTCATTCCAACAAGAAAAGAACCACAAGTGTAGAACCAAATGGCAATTGTCTCAACTGGCAGCCTCCTGCAAGACAAGGTTATGTTTACACTTCTTTTGGACCTGCTTTTGAAACCTTAAGTTAAATATTTAGATGTGCCTGTTTTATTCTATCGCTGACTGATCTTTCATGCCTGTGAACCTAGAACCTTAAAAATACCCAGAAGGATGGGAGTATCTTTTTCACAGGAACTCAGCATTCCTCAATTCAATTCACCATGCAAGACAGAATTTTAAGGCTTTATGTCTGCAGATATTTCCAACTTTTTCTGTCCTGTTTCTCTTCTATTATAAGTAGGTTTTGAGACCAATAAGAACCACTCAATTGCCCTGGTGTACACAGGCCAGATGTTTGAAGCACCTATGATATTTGCCTTCAGGCTTATGGAACAAGTGATGCACCACTTGGTATTTAGAGTCTTTTGAGGATAGTATCTCCCAACCACTCTAAAATAGGGCCCATTGTAATTCTCAGAACAAGAAAATGTTATATTTTGACAAATGTTTTCGTCACTGTGCAATTTCTGCAAGCAGAATACTCCAAATACTTCATATGGTAAAATCCACTCTTTTCACAGGCTTCTCATTAATTTAACAGAGAGCAGTAAAAGGAAGACTTTCAAAGAGAAATCTTACGCATTTTCAAGCTTTGAATCTCACTGGTGGCAGAGCAGCAATCATCAATACACATGAACAGAGAGTCAGGGGTATCACTGCCCAATGAGATTGCATTTTTATAAGTTCAGTGGGAAATGGAGATTTCTAACTCAACACTACATACTGTTATCTAATATTTTTCAGAAAAGACAGACTAAAGAAATCCACCACATTTATAAATTCATTATGATGGTATAGATTTCAGATGGTGAAGATTCAATTCCGCAGGACTAGAACCAGAATGCAGCCAAAAGTAGATCCACAACGTGGCACATTAAAATTCCCCCCTTCTTAGGCTTAATATTATGCACCCAGGAAGCTTATAGCCAGCACTATAAAAGTCCTTGAAAGGGATCACAGTGGCAGTACTATCAACATTGGAAGCCACATTCTCCATTTGCTGAATTTAGTAAGACCTCTTCAGACAACAGAACATGATAAAATGTGTTCAGTAACCATACAACCTTCTCTAAGCAACCACAGTAGCCCAGTTGACTCCAAATAGCACATGATTGTCAAATTAGAAGGGTGTAGAAAGATCTTAGAAAGACACAACATAATAAGTAGTATTAAAGGTCCATTGTAAAAATCACTGCTTGTATAAGGATTTGTACAATAGCAGAGTGATGATGGCCTACCAGGTAAGCCACACACGCTTTCAAAATCAGTATGTATGTTTGCATGATAGATTAGAAGGACTCTGAACATCAATTTGCACATGATCCCAAATATATTCCACATCTGTAAAATTTACCTATTACTCTATATCACAAGCTTATGGCAAGGTCTGATTATTTAATGTTTGTAAAGTACCTTGAAGTTAGAGAGACCTGTGTAGTGTAAGTATTACCGCTATACGTTTTTTCAAGCACTTTCACAGCTGCAGCATGTTATCAAGGGCTTGGCTGAGTTCCAAAACTGAGTGAACGTATGCACTGTGGCTTAAACTGTGTATGGTGCAACAACAACTTTATTGAACATAGAAACATAACACTAGTCAACTCTGCATACCAGTAGATGGAGCTCTTGCTTTTCGTTAACTCTACAAACAGTTTATAAGTACATACTTTTTTTATTTGCAATGTTGTTGTAGCCTTGTTGGTCCAAGGATATTAGAAAGTCAAGGTGGGTGAGGTATTTTTTATTGGACCAACTTCTGTTGATGAGAGAGACAAGCTTTGAGCTACACAGATCTCTTCGTCAGGCCTGAGCTCTCCATAGCTTGACAGCTTGTCCCTTTCACTAACAGAAGTTGGTTCAGTAAAAGGTATTACTTCACCTATCTTGTCTTTCTAATACTTTTTTATAGCACTGTTGTAATATGTATTACACACTTCAAATGGGAAAATGAATCTGGAATCCTTGGAGAGCCTCTGGGTGACTCAGCCAGTATAAGAAATTTTTCATAGTGGTCTGAGGATATGACAGTAATTTATACCAATATGATCTTAATGATGATGAGCCAAATCTTGGAGTCAACTTCTGTGAAAGTTTTGCCTGAAGAGGGCTGTAAAATAAATAGTAATAGTATTAGTGTACTTGTCTCTCAAAATCTGGCTTAAACACCGAACAAATAATTCTGTAGATAATTCATTTATAGACTCATCCATTGAATTTATTCTGTAGGTGGCAGAGGTTATGGGCCAGATTTTACTTCAAAGTATTTTGTGGCTACAAATAATGGCAGCAAAGTTTTGCATACAGAATTATTTTTGCCTGTAATTTAGGTCATATATGGTAGAAGTCTCTAGCCCTGATTTGAAGGTATGATTAGGGATTTAGATGTCTGTGTGCTCTATATGGTAAGTAGTATAATTGGGGCCTCCAAACTGCGCCCCTGGTTTGGCACGTAGTTAACATTAAGATGAAAATTTGGTCTATTACATCTTTTCTGTATGAAAATACACCACTATCCTCTGTTTGTGTGTGACTGACTGAGAGGTCATGAGGAACATGAATTAAACTTTCATAAATATATTTTCACTTAGGAAATTCCCATGTTTTTGTACGTGTTCAAATAAAATATAAAAGTTGCAAAGTTAAATTCATCCAATAATTACTCAAAGTTAGCCATCCAAAGACAGCTGAAACACATGGAAAGTAAAGTACATATACTTCTTATTGATATGGTAGGCATGGAAATACTATTTCAGCGAACCGTTCCTTGTTGTGCATCACATTTGTTTGCATAATGACTCATATAAGTATAATCATATAGTACTCTTGGTGAAGAAAGTAGCATTCAAGTAAAGCTTTTGGGGATGAACTGAAATTCATTATCTAATGAAGTGATTTCTTGGACATGTGACATCATTCCAGGGGTTTGAATCCTGGATCAGGGCTGCCCAGAGGGGGGGCCAAGTGGAGCAATTTGCCCCAGTCCCCAGGCCCCGTAGGGGCCCCCAAGACAATGCTTTGGCCCCGGCCCCGCCTCTGCCTTCCCCCATCCCCTGGCACTTCAGTGTGCTGCATACAGGAGCACCTTGGACAAAGCTAAAGCAGCGTGGCTCGGGCTGGGCCTGAGCTCTATCCCGCTCAGAGTGGCGTGGTAAGGGGGTGGGGCTGTGAGCTCTGGGGCCCCGCTGGAGTCATGCCGCTGCAGCGCTGTCCAGGGCCGCTCCTGGACACGGCACCCTGAGGCTCCAGAAAAGGGGGGAGACGGGGGTAAGCAGCATGGCGGGGGCCGGGAGGGTTGGTTAAGGGGTAGAGAGTCCCAGGGACAGTCAGGGCACAGGGAAGGGTAGAGATTCTGGAGGGCGGTCAGAGGATAGGGAAAGGGGGTTGGATCGTGGGCATTATGGGGGTCTGTCAAGACTCAGCAGGGGGAGATAGGGGTCAGGGCAGTCAGGGGACAGGGAATGGGGGTTTGGTGGGGTTCCAGGGTGGTGGTTGGGGAGGGAGTGTTGGGGGGTGAGGGAACAAGGAACAGGATGGGTCAGGGATTCTGAGGGGGACAGTCAGTGGGCAGGAATTGGTTGGGGGGTCGAATGGGGCAGGGCCAGGCTGTTTGGGGAGGCACAGCCTTCCCTACCCTAAAGCTCATTCAGCAGTTCGAGGCTTCCAGATAGCTATTTAACACAAGAGCCAAGCTGTTATCTTTTCCATGGGGGAGGAATCACATGAGAAGAGCAATATCCTACACCACCTACCTCCTTCTCAACCCTGCTAAGGGAGATCCTCCTCCCTGCATTTCCCGAGGCTCCAGAGGGGTTAATTCAGTGGTTCTCAAACTTTTGTATTGGTGACCCCTTTCACATAGCAAACCTCTGAGTGAGACCACCCCCTTATAAATTTAAACACTTTTTTATATATTTAACACTATTATAAATGCTGGAGGCAAAGCGATGTTTGAGGTGGAGGCTGACAGCTCACAACCCCCAGTAATAACCTCATGACCCACTGAGGGGTCCTGACCCCCAGTTTAAGAACCCCGGGGTTAATTTAATTTTAGCACCCTGTGTCCATTCACATGCATATGCTATTTTGAGCATTTCAGTTTTCACAACATAGGCTCATCCCAGATTCTGGAACAAGCTCAAATGCTAAGTTCGTGGAGTATATACATAAGCTATACTAAAGACAAACCCACAGTAACCGTCTCCAGTTTGTGAGGGACCCTGTGGAGCCAGTCTCTAGGAAATAGATACATTCACGGAGGTTAAGTCCATTAATGGCTATTAGCCAGGATGGGTAAGGTATGGTGTCCCCAGCCTCTGTTTGTCAGAGGGGGAAATGGATGGCAGTAGAGAGATCACTTGATCATTACCTGTTAGGTTCACTCCCTCTGGGGCCCTTGGCATTGGCCACTGTCGGTAGACAGGATACTGGGCTGGATGGACCTTTGGTTTGACCCAGTATGGCCATTCTTATGTTCTAAACTAAATGAACCCAAAGTTATGGAGACAGATCTGAGTCAAGGAAGCCAGCAGAGTATCAGAAACCTGGAAAAATCTCTGACTGGATGGGCTCAGGCGTTTGGTCACAAGCTGAGGTGGTTCAAAAGTTTTGGATTTTTTTTTTTAAGAAGAATTTTTTTATTGTTTCTTTAAACAAACACAACAAGCAGCAAATATTTGGCCACACACTTCTGAAACCCCAAATCATGTTCAGGTTTTGGCAGACTAATTTTGGCTTTTCAATTAAAACAACCACAACAAATTTTGAAGGAAAGCAGACATTGTCCGTGATTTTTTTTTCTGCTTTTTAAAAATCCCTAGTTTTAATCCAAAAAAAGTTTTGATGGAAAATATTTGTCCAACCCTTTTAATGAGCTTTAGTACCTTTTAGCACTAGCTGATGCTGAGAACCAGTGATACCTTGTAAAAGTGACTTGAAAAGAAGTTTTCTCAAAACTGGGTTTGTGCTGAGATGTGGAAGGTTTTCAAATGTTTATTTTTCTCAGGGCTTCCCCAGTGGTGGGGGGCAAGTGGGGCAGTTTGCCCTGGACCCCGCAGGGGCCCCCACGAGAATATAGTTTTGCAACTTTTTTTTAATGGAATGGGAGGCTGAAATTGCTTTGCCCCAGACCCCCTGAATCCTCTGGGTGGCCCTCCTGTGCTGATCAGCTCGCCATGCTGGCCAAACAGGAAATGAAATTCAAAAGTTCATGGGGCTTTTTCTGTCTATCTGGCCACTGCATCTGAGTTGAGAGTGCTGTCCAGAGCGGCCACAATGGAGCACTCTGGGATACCTCCCAGAGATCAGTACCGTCGAATTGAGTCCACACTACCCCAAATTCGACCCAGCAGGGTCAATTTCAGCGCTAATCCCCTCGTTGGGGAGAAGTACAGAAATCGATTTTAAGAGCCCTTTAAGTCTACAAAAATGGCTTCATCATGTGGACGGGTGCAGAGTTAAATCGATCTAACGCTGCTAAATTCGACCTAAACTTGTAGTGTAGACCAGGGCTATGGCTCAAATCTTAATACCTTATACGACATAAGTGGCAATTTTCCCTGAATCTACACTGGAGGATTATCCGCATGCAGATTAATGTGACAATATGTATTAAAGTGTTCAGGATTTCACATTTATTTCCATCAATAGGTTCTTGAACTATTTTTCCCTCCTCCCATTCGAGCTTACTTTTTTTCCTGTTGGCATCACAACTTGATCGGTCCTTATGTTTTGTATTCAAATCATCATCATTTTGTTTAGTCTCTGGGTTATTGCTCTTTGTATTGGTTCAACTGGCACAGGCAGCACAGCTTGCTGAATGAATGCCCGTTGTGCAGCTCAATGAGATAAGCAATTAGAAAGGATGAAAATATATTACTCAGGAGTAATCAGTATTGGCCTAACTCCTCTCAGAGAAGTCAGAGAGAGCTTTACTATTGACTTTAAACTAGCACAGTTAGATGAGCATTAAGCACTTCTGAAAGTCCTGTCCATAGGACCCAAATCTGATCTCTTACAACAGTGTAAATCAGCAGTAATCCCACTGAAGTTAATGGAATCCCACCGTTTCAAATCTAGTGAGAGATCAGAATCAGACCCATAGGGTATATTTAAATAGATCTCTCTAACAACGACTTTCCCAATGACTTGCTAACAAATTCAGTTAACTGTTGGTAAAATTCATTGTGACAAGTCAGAGGGTCACATTCAGCAATATAGAGCCTCCAGAATTGCTGTAAAGCAGGTAGTATACATACTGGTGACTTGAATATAATCAATCTGTGTTGTTATATTCCTGGCCTAGAAGATGGTTTTTCCAAGTTTGTACTTTATTACTATGTAAAATTTAGGGTATAATTACCAGCCATCTCACCTTTGTGATATGCCTTTCATTTTCCATTTCTCTGAGTATTTTGAACTGGAGAAGCAACCCAGAGACGCATTCATTCAGGTCCATTCTTGTGTTGCTATGTCCTGTATCTTGCACTTGTCACTGTGATCCATGTTTCCCATCCCTTGTACCACACAGAACAGAGAAGCAAGGCCCAAATCACAGAAAGAGATAAGAGTGGGGGAAGAGGGGCACTATGTGGAGGACAAATGCCACACTAAGGTATGTTCATCAGCCACCACTGAAATACAGCAGAGCCCCAGTGCTAAATAAATAAATGGGATGTAGCTCAAAGAAGGGAGACAGTGAAGAACTGCCATGGTCATTACATGAATTGTGGCCCCTAAAGCCTCATAACTTATGAAGTGGTGGCTGATCTCAACAATAGCAGCAGTGTTGAGGGTGCATTTTGTAACCTCTGTCAGTGGGGTCTCAAGCATGCAGCTGACTGAGGAGCCAATGGCAGCATGGGGACTGTGCCAATTATATTTCACCTGCCGGTGGAGAGCAAAGAGATGCATTGATATCAACCAGTCATGCTGAGAGCCAATTATTTCCTCTAATTCTAGTTCTTCCTGTCCATGGCCTCTGCTTACCCTGCAGTATCATTGGATCTCCAGGATCTGAGGGGAATGAACACAGCACAACATTGGCACAGCCGCAGACATTTTTTAAGACAGAACTTGATACAAGCGTATACAGGGAAAGGTGTTGAGATGACCCTACATGCACATTGAGATGAGGGCTGTCTGGCATATATAATTGGAGGAATGTAATTGTAAATGTATTAACTTTAAAAAATATTTTGACTCATACATCTTATTATTGCTTCATATGAAATCGAACGATTTCTGTCTGCTTACATATGAAATCGAACGATATTAAGAGCTCAAATATATATGATAACCCAAATAAATTAACCAAATTGCACAAACTTCTTTTTTAGTACTCTAAAATAAAGATTACATAAAATGTGGACAACTAAAACCAGTAAGTATGAAAGCATCAGTACACCAAGTTCAGAACAAATCACAGATCCAGCTAAAATCTGTCTATAGTTTGCTCAGCTTCACTGGCCAGAAGCAATAAGTCATCTAAGCTCTGCTGAGAGACATTAGTTTGATCGCAATTCTTCACAAGTTTGAGCAGAGACGTTTGTAGGAACAAGAGGTGACTTGTAATGTTATAACTAGTTTGCAGAAGTTCTCTGAACAGACTGCAAATATCTCTTGACCATTTTCTTGTAAAGTGATTAGTTATTTATGGCATATTACTTCTTTCATGCTTCCCCACTCTGAGTTTTGCATCCTGCCATGTATTTCTTGGAATGAGTCTGCAAGTATTGACACATGCGCAGATTAGCATGGAAGACAAGTCTACACTATGGGATTATTCTGATTTTACATAAACCGGTTTTATAAAACAGATTGTATAAAGTCGAGTGCACGCGGCCACACTAAGCATATTAATTTGACAGTGTGTGTCCATGGTCTGAGGCTAGCGTCGATTTCTGGAGCGTTGCACTGTGGGTAACTATCCCGTTTCTATCCCATAGTTCCCACAGTCTCCCCCGCCCCTTGGAATTCTGGGTTGAGAGCCCAGTGCCTTATGGGGCAAAAATCATTGTCGCAGGTGGTTCTAGGTACAGCCTCACCCCTCCCTTTGTGAAAGCAGCAGACAACCATTTCGCGCCTTTTTTCCTGGGTGAACTGTGCAAACGCCATAGCACAGCAAGCATGGACCCTGCTCAGATTAATACCGCAATAGTGGACGTTGTAAACACCTCACGCATTCTCGTGCAGTCTATGCTGAACCGGGACCTGCAAAGCCAGGCAAGGAGGAGGCGGTGGCTACGGCAGAGCGGCGACGAGAGTGATGAGGACATGGACATAGAATTATCTCAAACCGCGGCCCCCTGTGCTTTAGAGATCCTGCTGGTAATGGGGCAGGTTCTAGCCATTGAACGCCGATTTTGGGCCCAGGAAACAAGCACAGACTGGTGGGTTTTGCAGGTGTGGGATGATTCCAAGTGGCTGCGAAACTTTCGCATGCGTAAGGGCACTTTCATGGAACTTTGTGACTTGCTTTCCCCTGCCCTGAAATGCCATAATACCAAGCTGAGAGCAGCCCTCACAGTGGAGAAGCGAGTGGCAATAGCCCTCTGGAAGCTTGCAACACCAGACAGCTACCGGTCAGTTGGGAATCAATTTGGAGTGGGAAAATCTACTGTGGGGGCTGCTGTGTTGCAAGTAGCCAAAGCAATCATTAAGCTGCTGCTACGAAAGGTTGTGACTCTGGGAAACGTGCAGGTCATAGTGGATGGCTTTGCTGCAATGGGATTCCCTAACTGTGGGGGGGCAATAGAACCCATATCCCTACCTTGGCACCGGAGCACCAGGGCACCCAGTACATAAACCTCAAGGGGTACTTTTCAATGATGCTGCAAGCACTGGTGGATCACAAGGGATGTTTCACCAACATCCACTTGGGATGGTCAGGAAGGATTCATGACGCTTGTGTCTTCAGAAGCACTGCTCTGTTTAAACTGCTGCAGCAAGGGAATTACTTCCCAGACCAGAAAATAACAGTTGGGGATGTTGAAATGCCTGTCGTTATCCTGGGGGACCCAGCCTACCCCTTGATGCCATGGCTCATGAAGCCATATACAGGCAGCCTGGACAGTGGTCAGGAGCTGTTCAACTACAGGCTGAGCAAGTGCAGAATGGTGGTAGAATGTGCATTTGGCCGTTTATAGGTGCGCTGGCACACATTACTGACTTGCTCAGACCTCAGCCAAACCATGTCCCCTTTGTTATTGCTGCTTGCTGTGTTCTCCACAATCTCTGTGAGAGTAAGGGGGAGACCTTCATGGCGGGGCGGGAGGCTGAGGCAAATCACCTGGCCACTGATTACGCGAAGCCAGACACCAGGGCGATTAGAAGAGCACACCAGGAAGTGGTGCGCATCAGAGAACCTTTGAAAATGAGTTTCATCACGGGCCAGGGTATGGTGTGACTGCTGTGTTTGTTTCCCCTTCATGAACGCCCCTCCCTTTATTGACTCCTTCCCTGTAAGCAACCCACCCTCCCCCTTTGATTACAGCTTGCTTAAGGAAATAAAGTCACTATAGTTTAAAAATCATATATTCTTTATTAAAAGTCATTCCCTGTAATCAACCCACCATCCCCCTTTGATTACAGCTTGCTTAAGGAAATAAAGTCACTATCATTTAAAAATCACGCATTCTTTATTAAAAGTCATTCCCTGTAATCAACCCACCCTCCCCCTTCGATTACAGCTTGCTTAAGGAAATAAAGTCTCTTTCATTTAAAAATAATGTATTCTTTATTAAAAAGTAATTATAAAAAGAGGCAGAGAACTGACAAGGTATCCCTGGTGTGGTTTGGGAGGAGCATAGGAGGGAAGGAAAAGGCCATTAATTACATTTCAATGTAATGACAGCCTTTTGTTTGGACTGTCCACTGCGGTGGATTGGGCGGGTGCATGAAGCCTTCCCCCACGCGTTCTTACACATCTGGGTGAGGAAGATATGGAACATCGTAAGTGGTGAGGGTGGCTACACAGGGGCTGCAGCGGCACTCTGTGACTCCGCTGCTCTTCCTGAAGATCCACCACACGTCAGAGGATATCAGTTTGATCACGCAGCAGCTCCAGCGTTGCATCCCGCCACCGCTGATCTTCCTGCCTACACCTCTGATCTTCCTGCTGCCGCCTCTCATCTCGAGCGTCTCTCCTTTCCTCACGTTCGTCCCTCCTATCCTCACGTTGGTCCCTCCTGTCCTCACGTTCACTGGCATCTTTCCTGTACTTTGCTACCACGTCCTTCCAGTCATTCAGATGAGCTCTTTCATTGCAGGTCACGTCCATGATTTCCGAGAACATTTCGTCTCGCGTCTTCTTTTTCCTCCGCCTTATCTGAGATAGCCTTCGGGATGGAGTAGGGAGACTTGAAAAATGTGCAGCTGCATGAGGGAGGGAAAAAAGAGAGAGAAGTATTTAAAAAGATACATTTTACAGAACAATGGTTAAACTCTTTCACAGTGAACAACACTATTCACCTTACATAGCACATGTGATTTCACTACAAGGTCGCATTTTGCATCTTAATATTGAGTGCCTGCGGCTCTGGTGTTACAGATCTCACAGAAGCAGGTCCGGGCATCAGAATTCAGCTTGCATGCGGACATGGTAAGCCACTGTCTTTCAGCTTCTCCAGCCTTCATATACACAGTGCCCTCTGATGCTTCTTCCTGTTAACATGCAGCAGCAGAAGCCAACTCCCCCCTCCAGTTCTCTAGGATGATTGCTTTACCCCTCCCCCCACCGCTTGGCTGGTATCATGGAAGATCACTGCTAATCACCCTCCTTCCCCCACCCCCCACCGCGTGGCTGGTAGCTGAGAAGATTCCTGCTAGCCAAACGCAAGAGCTTAGCACTATCCTTCCTCCCCTCCCCCCGCTTGGCTACGTGCAAGGAAGGATTTATTTTAAGCAACAGCCCAGTAGGAAAATGTCCATCTCTGTCCCCTTAATTAAATTCCTGACTTTCAACCAGGTTACCATGAACGATATCACTCTGCTGAGGATAACAGAGTGAGATAAAGAATGGATGTTTCTTGAATGCCAGCAATCACGCAGCTATGCTTTGCCATGCAATGATACCTGATTATTTGCTACATGCATGACGTGGTAAAATGTCCTACCATGGTGGACGGAACAAGGCTGCCTTGCTCAGAAACCTTCTGCAAAGGCTTTTGGAGTACTTCCAGGAGCGCTTCATGGAGATGTCCCTGGAGGATTTCCGCTCCATCCCCAGACATGTTAACAAACTTTTCCAGTAACTTTACTGGCCGCAAATGCATCTCAAGCCCTCATGGCAAATCAATCATTAAAAAACGCTTGCTTTTAAACCATGTTTTATATTTACAAAGGTACACTCACCAGAGGCCGCTTCCATGGCTTCACTGTCTGGGCTAGTGGCTTGGGAGGGCTGGGAGAGTAATTCTGTCTGAGTCACAAAAAGCTCCTGGCTGTTGGGGCTAACAGAGTGCTGTGTGCTTGCTACAAGGGCGTCCTCCTCTTCCTCCTCCTCCTCCTCATCTTCCCCCTCCGCAGAATCCTCAGCCATGGTTGAGATTACAACCCCCACCTCGGAATCCACGGACAGGGGTGGGGTAGTGGTGGTGCAGCCCCCTAAAATTGCATGCAGCTCAGCATAGAAGCGGCATGTTTTCGGCCCTGACCTGGACCTTCCGTTTGCTTCTTTGGTTTTCTGGTAGGCTTGTCTGAGCTCCTGAACTTTCACTCTGCACTGCACTGAGTTCCTGGTGTGGGCTTTGGCCATCATA
The DNA here is from genome assembly GCF_007399415.2 of Gopherus evgoodei. Classification (NCBI taxonomy): domain Eukaryota; kingdom Metazoa; phylum Chordata; order Testudines; family Testudinidae; genus Gopherus; species Gopherus evgoodei. The sequence goes on along the minus strand of NC_044322.1, from coordinate 96,806,793 downwards.
GCCTTGGAAATTTTTTCAAATATTTTTTCATTTTGTCTTTTGGAACGGAGTTCTGTTAGCACTGAATCCTCTCCCCATATAGCGATCAGATCCAGTACCTCCCGTGCGGTCCATGCTGGAGCTCTTTTTCGATTCTCAGGAAACTGCATTGCTACCTGTGCTGATGAGCTCTGCATGGTCACCTGTGCTGATCAGAGCTCCAAGCTGGGCAAACAGGAAATGAAATTCAAAAGTTTGCGGGGCTTTTCCTGTCTACCTGGCCAGTGCATCTGAGTTCAGACTGCTGTCCAGAGCGGTCACAGTGGTGCACTGTGGGATACCGCCCGGAGGCCAATACCGTCGATTTGTGGCCACGCTAACCCTAATCCGATATGGTAATACCGATTTTAGCGCTACTCCTCTCGTCAGGGAGGAGTACAGAAACCAATATAAAGAGCCCTTTATATCGATATAAAGGGCCTCGTAGTGTGGACGGGTACAGCGTTAAATCGGTTTAACGCTGCTAAAATCAGTTTAAACGCGTAGTGTAGACCAGGCCTAAGAGTCACTTGGCCTTAACTCCCGTTTATTTACTCCGCTTTTCAGTAAATATATCCTGGAATGGCTGTTACCTTCCTTGTCAAACTAGACTTTCTTATTCTGTTATTTATTATTTTTATGTTTCTCTTATTTCTAATTTTAAATAATTGTTTTAAAAGGTTATGAGCCAGATCCTGAGCTGCTATAAACTGGTGCAGCTTCTTTAAAGTTGAGTTAGTGAGTGTGATGCAATGGACTGAGATTAAAGCCACTACAGATATGTATCTTAACTGGGTATTGAAGGAATAGCAGGCAAATGTATTTAGTAAGCACAGTAAGCACATGGGCTGAGTATGTTGGTTTTAGTTTGAAGGAAGGACTGCGTAGTGTCCTCTGACTGGGGTACAGCAAATCCCTCTTGCTGGTAGAAAAGAAGTGGTTATCCAAGGGGAACAACAGACTATTTTAAAGACAAATGCCTGGTCTAAAGATGCACCAGCCACTGAACATCTTGCACTCTATATACTGCATTGCAGGCACAGCATGCTGTTCTGCAAGTGAACGTTCCACTTATACATATGGAACTTATTCTTATTGCTCTGTTTGCCAATGATTTGTTTTCTTTCACTGAATGTCATGTGTAAACACCACTTAACTATGGCCAATGTTGCAAGAGTCAACAAAGAAAAAACGTCAGGAAAAAAAGGGGAAGAGAAAGAAAAAGATGAAATAAGAACTACACCAGAATCCTTCTTGTTAATGGATGTGAACCCCTGTATGCCAGTCTCCAATTTATAGTTTTTCCTCCAACATAGAAAGCTAATTTCTCTTTCCTTTCTCTTCCACACACATTCTTTTTCCTGCATGTTACCAGATGATGATTTCCTTTCTTTGTCTGGTCTATCAATATTCGTGTGGGTGTCTCAGTCAGTGACTATGAATGCTTGATGGTGCCTGAATGCAATGAAAATATATGCTCACTACTGACACCCATTGTCATTGTCCAAAAAACTACAGACTGACATGAGATAGGAGACCTTGCTCAGATCACCACTGCTTTCCCTCCTATGCAAAGGTAATGTGGTGAGTGGGAAAACAATCTGCATGCTTTTCTCATCCAGCATTAACAACTGACTTTCTTCCAGAGTTCTACCTCAAAATCTATGTATCACAGTTCACTGCATGCAAACTGGGGGAAACCTGTGAGAGCAGAATTATAGACAGTTGAATTCAGAATTTTGTCAATTTTTAAAAGGTGTCCAGTCAGCTCAGCTCCAATAGTGTGTGTGGTTAGCACATTCCAGAGTGGCTTGGTGCAAATTCTGTAATAATCTAAATTCTAAAAATAGAAATAAATAAAAAGTTGTAATTGTCTCACTATCTGAGAGCAGATACAAAGGAATTAGTTAGAGGACTGGAGTACTGGATTTGTGTGTTTTACTTAGAGTTGCAGGCTCTTCATTTTGAACAATGTGTGCCTTTTATTTTACATTAATGGGGTGAACATGCATTTATATGTTTTGTGCCTCATTTCATAGTAGGTTTTTTCAGGATTTTTAGAAAAAAGCATGTTTATACCCCAGGTTTGAAGAAAATCACAATGACCCTGACTTCATACAAGAATTCTGATGCTCGCCTTAACATACTGCATATTCTTTAATACACATGAATCTCTCCCCCCTACCCTTTCCCCAAAATCCACTGAAAATATTCAAATGAGTGTTTGGGTATCTTTTCAAGTGCAGAACGGGTTAATGCATACTACCACGATAGTCCCAGATCCATGCAGGTAAGCTGAATGCACTATACCTTAATATCTATGTTGTAAACCAGAGGTCGGCAACCTTTCAGAAGTGGTGTGCCAAGTCTTCATTTATTCACTCTAATTTAAGGTTTTGTGCTCCAGTAATACATTTTAATGTTTTTAGAATGTCTCTTTCTGTAAGTCTATAATATATAACTAAACTATTGTTGTCTGTAAAGAAAATAAGGTTTTTAAAATGTTTAAGAAGCTTCACTTAAAATTAAATTAAAATGCAGAGCCCCCCGGACTGATGGCCAGGAGCTGGGCAGTGTGAGTGCCACTGAAAATCAGCTCACTTGTCGCCTTCGGCACGCGTGCCATAGGTTGCCTACCCCTGTTGTAAACCTAAGAGTGTTCATGAGCTTTTCAAGTGAATGAACATTAATACTTGAAGCAGGCAACGCGTGATGAATAGACTACATTATGTGGGTGCACTAAACTGTTGAAAACCAAACCATCTCATGGATGTCAGTTCCACAGAGCAAACAGCTGAATTTGATGGCCACACTGAAAGATTATTCTTTTAAGTCACAAAGTTTGCACTATGCAGCCAGTGCATTGCTCTTATTGGCAGATCCCTTGCCCCTGCACCTGCAGAGTATGAACAAAGGGCAGGGACGGCTTCAAGTCCCAGCACGCCAAGCGTGTGCTTGGGGTGGCAAGCTGCAGGGGGCGCTCTGCTGGCGCCATGAGGGTGGCAGGCAGGCTGCCTTCCGTGGCTTGCCTGAGGAGGGTCCGCTGGTCCTGCAGCTTCGGTGGACCTCCCGCAGCCGTGCCTGCGGAGGGTCCGCTGGTCCCGCGGCTTTGGAGGACCTCCCGCAGCCACTTCTGCGGGAGGTCTGCCGAAGCCACGGGACCAGCGGACCCTCCACAGGCAAACCGCTGGAGGCAGCCTGGCTGCCTTGCTTGGGGCGGCAAAATCCCTAGAGCTGCCCCTGACAAAGGGCTAAGTCTAGCAAGCAATAAAATTAGAGTTATTATTCATGTACTGAAATTATGTGGGTGATTCTTCTGACGTGGGTGTTGCTACATTATATATTGAAGAATAACATTTGGCTGATGCATGCTTTTTACCAAAAACTCACAGAAAACAAATACTCATTTTCCTTAGTTCAATAGGCTGTCAAGAATGTTAGGGAAACTATTCCATTCCTGGACTATACCGTTGCAAACTTCAGAAGCAACCAAGCAGAATGCCAAGTATTTTTCTTTGTCCATTACTTCATGCTAACCATACTACTACACCTTTAAACAGCACAAATCTCTGCAAATCACCAGGTTACCTCTTCAGTGTCTCAAGAAATCTGAACACAGAATTCCAAAGAAATGCAAAAATTCCCTGCAGATCTTGGTTACAGAATTTCTAATTGATATATTCCTGAAGAAACACTATAACCACATGCATCCGACGAAGTGGATATTGACCCACAAAAGCTCATACTCCAATACATCTGTTAGTCTATAAGGTGCTGCAGGACTCTTTGCTGCTTTTACAGATCCAGACTAACACGGCTACCCCTCTGATACTTATAACCAAACTGCAAATGATATCAATTTCACTGCCAAGGTCCTCAACAGAGCCTTAAAGAAATCCCTAACTATATAAGCAACTAAATACAAAAGTCAGTAATTTCCATTAATTAAGGAAAAAGCAAAGGAACTCTCACTGAAAGTGCAAGGCTTGTTTGATACTAATTGACATTATACTTATGACACAAAGCTCAATTATAGATCAGTGCTCCAGTGGGGGATGAGAATGGGGGAGGGAGAATCAGTTCATATCAGGTGTCACAAGCTAAGGATACCTTAGACCGTGAGTCCTTCTGGCATACATTTATAGAATATGAAAATGCCATTAAAAAATTACCAAATCCTCCTGTTCACCCCCATGGAAACACAGAGGGCATGTCTACACTATGGGATTATTCCGATTTTATATAACCCGGTTTTGTAAAGCAGATTGTATAAAGTTGAGTGCACGCGGCCACACTAAGCACATTAATTCGGCAGTGTGCATCCATGTACCGAGGCTAGCGTCGATTTCCGGAGCGTTGCACTGTGGGTAGCTATACTATAGCTATCCCATAGTTCCCACAGTCTCCCCCGCCCACTGGAATTCTGGGTTGAGATCCTAATACAAAAACAGTGTTGCAGGTGATTCTGGGTAAATGTCGTCATTCAATCCTTCCTCCGTGAAAGCAGTGGCAGACAATCATTTCGCGCCCTTTTTCCCTGGATTGCCCTGGGAGATGCCATAGCATGGCAACCATGGAGCCTGTTTTGCCTTTTGTCGCTGTCACCATATGTGTACTGGATGCTGCTGAGAGAGGCGGTACTGCAGTGCTACACAACAGCATTCATTTGCCTTTGCAAGGTAGCAGAGACGATTATCATCCCTAATGCACCATCTGCCATCCCATTGTAAATTGGCGATGAGATGATGGTTATCAGTTGTTCTGTATCATCTGCTGCTGTCATGGGTGCTCCTGGCTGGCCTCGCTGAGGTTGGCCGGGGGTGCATGGACAAAAATGGGAAAGACTCCCCGGGTCATTCCCTTCTTTATGTTTTGTCTAAAAATAGAGTCAGTCCTGCCTAGAATATGGGGCAAGTGTACTAGAGAACCAGAGAGCACAGCTGCTCCATGTCAAAGTCCCAGAGATCCTGCAGAAATGATGAGCTGCATGCCATTCTAAGGGGTGCCCCTGCGACAACCCCACTCATTGCTTCCCTCCTCCCCCAACCCTCCTGGGCTACCGTGGCAGTGTCCCCCCATTTATGTGATGAAGTAATAAAGAATGCAGGAATAAGAAACACTGACTTTTTAGTGAGATAAAATGAAGGGGAGGAAGCCTCCTGCTGCTATGATAGTCCAGGCAGTACAGAATCTTTTCTTTAGACATGAAAGAGGAGGGGCTGATAGAGCTCAGTCTCCAGTTGCTATGATGAAGATGGTTACCAGCCATTCTGTACCATCTGCCAGGGATGACCAGGAGTCATTCCCATTTTTACCCAGGTGCCCCCGGCCGACCTCACCGAGGCCAGCCAGGAGCACTCACGGGCTGATGATGAAGACGGATATCTGTCATATTGTACCGTCTGCCACTGGGAAGGGGATGCTGGTGTTCAGCACTGCAGCACCCTGTCTACCAGCAGCATGCAGTAGACATAGGGTGACACTGAAAAAAGGTGAGAAACTTTTTTTCCCCTTTTCTTTCGGGGGGGGGGGGAAGGGTGTAAATTGACGACATATACCCTGAAACACCCGGGAAAATGTTTTTGACCCTTCAGGCATTGGGAGCTCTGCCAAGAATGCAAATGCTTTTTGGAGACTGCGGGGACTGTGGGATAGCTGGAGTCCTCAGTACTCCCTCTCTCCCTCCATGAGCATCCACTTGATTCTTTGGCTTTCCGTTACGCTTGTCATACACTGTGGTGTGACCTCTGTCTATCATAGCCTTGAGATTTTTTCAACTGCTTTGTCATTTCTTCTTCTGTAACAGAGCTCTGATAGAACAGATTTGTCTCCCCATACACCGATCAGATCCAGTATCTCCCGTACGGTCCATGCTGGAGCTCTTTTTGGATTTGGGACTGCATCGCCACCCGTGCTGATCAGAGCTCCACGCTGGGCAAACAGAAAATGAAATTCAAAAGTTTGCGGGGCTTTTCCTGTCTACGTGGCCAGTGCATCTGAGTTCAGATTGCTTTCCAGAGTGGTCACAATGGTGCACTGTGGGATACCGCCTAGAGGCCAATACCGTCGATTTGCGGCCACACTAACCCTAATCCGACATGGCAATACCGATTTCAGAGCTATTCCTCTTGTCAGGGAGGAGTATAGAAACCGGATTAAAGAGCCCTTTATATCGATATAAAGGGCCTCGTTGTGTGGATGGGTGCAGGTTAAATCGGTTTAACACTGCTAAATTCGGCTTAAACGCGTAGTGTAGACCAGGCCAGATACTCCAAAGAAGCCTTCAGAAATAAAATATCAAAACTATGGGGACCAAAGCATAGTGAGGCACAGCACTGAATGAACCCAGAAAGTCCTGTTAAAATGGTCTAATCTTCCCTTCAAGACGCTTGCCTAGGATAGGGTTATGTTATTCTTCAATATGCAAAGATGGTTCCACCACCTATAACTATTGTAGTAGCAAACTATTTCGTATTATCCTTGTTAAAATAACATGATACTAAAACATAACACACCCTAAAAGTCAACATGAAACCACGTGAGTCAAACATGCAGCACAAAGACCAGATTCTCTGCACAGAAGACTAGCAAAGAGAGTCAATGTATAGACAAAGTGTCAGAACCCAGTGGCTCCTGCCCCCCTCCCTCAGCATTGTATGTTGCTAATGCTGTTGCAGGCATTGCAAGGCATTTTGGAAAGGGTTAAAGGTGTGAGTGTGGAACAAAAGGTTTCTTTACAGGTGACAAAAGACTGAAGGGAGGGGGAAAAAAAGGTTAACTTAATGTTTTAGCTACACCCAAAAATAAAAAGCCAACTCCAGCCCAAGGCCATTGCACACACTCTGCTACCTGCCAAGAAAGAAGGGGGCAGTCCAACCCCCCAACCAGCTGTAAAAAGAAAAAAAAAAGGCTAAAAAATTGCAGAGGCTGCAAAAAAAGTAAAACAACAAGGTAAAAAAAAATCGGTTGGCAGGGGTAGGGTGCTGGTGGGTATACCCCTGGGTAGTAGAAGTCCCAGGTAATGGGAGGGGACTCAGGGAGTCTCGCTCCAGGCATGTAATCCTCAGCGCATACACCCTCAGCCATAGCATGCCTAAATTAAAGAGAAGAACATAGAGTGTCTCACTCTGCCCTGGAAGGGTTTTTGGTGTATGGACTCTCAGTGGTATTGAACTAAGTAATACGGAGGGAGGATTAGTGCCTCTCCCTCCAGCCCAGGGGGGTGAACATTGTAAGCTCCAGTGCTGGTTGGTGCTGGCAGCATAAAATCTCAAGTAATTAAAAAAACCTTAAGAATGGTACTAACAAATTGTAATAACGTGTTCAGGAAACAGAAGGGTACAGCTGCAGACTCAGGAGTCCCACAGTCGGGGGTGATGGCATCAACGATGGGTTGAACGCTGGACGCATGGGCACTAGGGAGAGCGGACATGGTAGTCCAGCTGCACGGACTGTGGGAGGCAGGTGGACCTGAAGCCTGAGCCACGGGGGAGGCAGCAAAGAGGGACAGAACCCTGCTGCCTCTTTCAAAGGGGGGTGAGGACCTCTCCTGGCTGGAGAGGGCTCTTGCCAAGGTGAGATACAATCCCTTTGATTCCGTATAAAAAAAGCAAAAGGGTAAAAACCTAGGGGCAGCTGTGGGATTAATTTGGACTGCAGCCGCCATGTGGTATCAAATGTTGTTGGGACAGAAAGAGGAGTTGGGGAGAAGGGAGGAGGCGTGTACCCAACAGCTGGTAAAAATTGAGCAATTAAAAGTGCAAATTACTAACCAGGCTGCAACCCAAGTCTGTGCCCAAAACAAGTTGCAAGCCTTGAGACAGAACTTCCAGGCAAAAAAGACAAAATGCACCTGCCTGGAACCACTAACTAAGCAAGTATTGGTCCTTCAGGGACTCATCAAAAACATAACCATTCCTGCCCAGCATATGCTGCAATGGCAGTGTGCTCGCCATAAAAATATAATTAAACAGTTAAACAGTCAATTGGCAGTGCATTTGGACCAGGTGGCGAGCCTCACGGGGGATGATTCGGGTGACCCTTGTGAGGACTTTGATCTCTCCCTTTGTGAGGAGCCTCAATTTTGGGCGGAACCTTGTTGCATCCTTATAGCAGCCCTCATGAAGACCAAGAGAAGGTTCAGCTGGTGAAGGGGGAGAAGGTCGTATGTACGGCACCCCCAACTATGAGGAGAGCACCTGTGGGATAATTATGAAGAGGAAAGGGACCAGGATGGGTAGGGGCTAGTTAAGAAGCCCACTCCCTTGCTAAATTGGTAGTAAAACAAAGCCTGTGCCCATAAACACCCCCCCCAAAATGGTTCAACAAGAAAAACAGGATCGGGCCCAGCCAAGCAGGCAGGCAGCAAACAAAAAAAATTAAAGAACAAGTTAAAAGCCCTAAGGGCATAATGGCAAAACAGCAAAAGCAAAAAAAACTAATAATGTACAAAATGTATCCTCTGTGCCTCAGTTTCCCCAATAAAAACATTTACAATGATCTTTCTTTTTCTTTTTTTTTGGTTTGTTAAAAAAAACAGGCAGTAATAGCAAAAGCTCCAAAACACCCTAAACAAAAGTGGTGGGACTGCTCTTGCTGCTTCAGGCCTGAAAATTTATTAATGTAATACAATGTATGTATGGTAGCACATATCTATAAAATCTTCGGGTGTCCAGTGCTTTTGTCCTTCTTTGTTAATTTTACCATTGTTCAAAATTGGCCATGGGAAAAAAAAGGTCAATTATCCACTGGCAGGGGGGCATTTGTGGCTTAGCATCCTAAAAATGTGTCATCACATATTACCTAGGTATTTTTCCAGGGGCAGCCCCCTCCCAAAGCTTCACGCCCCCTTGCCCTGTGTATCCCTCCCCAATTAAATCCCAAATGGAATTAACCCAGAAGGGCCCCTGCCATGAAAATCCAACCAGACCTTTGGGAAGGCTGCTTTTGGGACTGGGTGGTCTATCGCAACGTGTAAAAGGTGTTTCCCCTTGCTCCCCAATAACATAGCTAAGTGATATGTGCTAACTACATCTTCTAACTATCAGCACATGTGATTGCAAAGGGCAACACTTGGTAGCTGCGGCATATAAAGCCTCCTCAAATAAGGTGTAAAAAAAAGGCACTGCCAAGAAGCTTTTTTAAGGTAAATCAACACATCTGCTGGAAAGGAGAGGCATCAAAATATGCCCCCACTAAGGCCCATGTGTTTACCAGTACCTCTGTGTGTGTTGGGAGGACCACCTACCCCAGGGTGCCCCTTAATTTGCTGTTACACTCTCAGGAACAACATTTTTCAGTGGACTGGCCCACACTAATGAAAAATATGATTAATATCTCTAACTATGTTGTGTTTAATTTTTCATAAATTACACCCAATATGTTCCTGTCCTTAATGCACACCCAAAACAACTAACCATATTCCAAACAAATGTCTCCTCCTTTACAATGTTGCAGCACATACTTAATCTAAAAAAAGCTGCACCAAATTAACTTAATGTTCCAGCTACACCTCAAAGTAAAACACTAACTCCAGCCCAAGGCTACTGCACACACTCTGCTATCTGCCCCCCCAAAATAAAATAAAAAATCCACGCCCCGCAACTACCCATAAAAAAACAGCTAAAAAAATTACACAAAACAACAACAAAATAAAATAAAATAAAACAAAATCAACAACAATAACAAAAAATAACCACCTCACGGCTGCCGCTTTGTTTTAAAAAAAGCTAATAAAACCACAAAAAGCCAACTTAAACTAATACAAAAAGCACCAAAACCAAAAAGGTCTAAACAACCCCCCCACAGACCCTCCAAACTTAAAAACCCTCCCAAAAGCCAAAGCAAATAAAAAAAATCACAACAAACTCTAAACAAGCTGTGCACAAAACGAAATCTCCCATCCACCCCCCCCCCCTTCATCTTACGTTACACTCAGGCTTGGCTAGCCTCGGGTAGTGCAAATGTAAGAACCAAAATGGGTTAAAGCTTGAGGCCTTAACACTTTGCTTTTTCCTTTCTCTAAATACCATAAAAAATCCCCAGCACTCTTCGCTATTATTTTATTATTTTATTAATAAAGCTTTAAAATTCAAACACTTGGTATGCTCTTCATCTCCTCCCATAAAAATCCTGCGGCCTCAGGCTGGTCACTTAACACCACAGGCAAATTGGTAACATAAATCTGTCACAAAAGGGCAGGAGAAAGGAACAGCAAGAAGTGTTTTGTTTCTAATCGTTCAGTTAACACTGTTTTGGGTGGAGGACAAAGGGTTCAGACCTATTGAAAGGAAATGAATGTTCTATAACTTTTTTTTTTAAGTTAATAAATGCAGTAAGAAGGAATGTTGAGTAAACCGAAAGCTAAAGAAAAAGGCCAAAACTTCACAAGTGACTAGTGACTGTGCATGCCTAATTAGAGATACCGCACACAGCCCTGATTTTCAGTAGTTTCTAGGTCAGATCTCTTTATGGTGTGTCAATTTGAGCATATAAAAATTGAGACACTTAAAATCACTAGTTAGTTTGGAAAATCTTGGCCCTAAATTCTAGCAAATGCATCTGGCTCGCTGTTCTGTGAGCTGCTATTTAGCTGTTGGTTAAGGAACATAACTTTGAAATTCTCACTAGTTTCTTGCCCATTCCTAGAATTCATCATCCTAGACCAGTCATCAGCAACCTTTGGCACGCGGCGTGCCAGGGTAAGCACCCTGGCGGTCTGGGCCAGTTTGTTTACCTGCCAAGTCCGCAGGTTCGGCCGATTGCGGCTCCCAATGGCCACGGTTCACTGCTCCAGGCCAATGGGGGTGCTGGGAAGCAGCATGGGCTGAGGGATGTGCTCTTCCTGCCACTCCCATTGGCCTGGAGCAGAGAACTGCGGCCAGTGGGAGCTGTGATCGGCCAAACCTGCAGACAAGGCAGGTAAACAAACCGGCCAGGTCCGCCAGGGTGCTTACCTTGGTGAGCTGCATGCCAGAGGATGCTGATCCCTGTGCTACACTATACCCCATCTTCCTCACCCAGCCAGAGAGTTCAATTTCAAAATGATATTTTTCAAGAAGTGTGTGTGTGGGAGGGAGAGCATGAAGTCAATTTGGCAACCTTTAATGCTGTCTTAAAGGCTGTTAGTAATGTTTTTCGCTTTCCATGCTCCCACTGGAAGTTCCAGTTACTCAGCGCTGCGTTATTTGACCAATGTGCTGATGTCTGTTTTATCTTGGAAGACAAATGAATATTTACTTTGAACTAAAAATGAACGAGAAACTCCATTCCAGTATCATGCCCTTAAATCAAAGATGAATTGTTCACCACGGCACTGTACTACACCATAAAAACAGCTAAAATGCAATATAAACATAATACAAATCCCACCTCTTAAAATTCTAAATACAAAACATGAATGAGCAAGTCCAAGCCAGAAAGAGTGTGGCAACAATATGAAATATTAGCATAGTGGGCATAATAAGAGACACCATTAACATAGGCCTTGATAAGAAACGGGTGATATGTTCTAAGATGGATGCCTGGAAACACAAAAGCAAATGCAATCCCAAAATCCGTAGAAGACAGGTGGTGGAAGAATGCATGTACCTATTATACCAGGAGGAGACTTGCAAAACAAGGGCTCAGATGTAGCCAGAACCAACTGTGCCAGTGGTGGGGGAAAATGGGCTCGATCCTGAAAGGTGCTGAGTGCTATGGCCCCAGTCCAACAAAGCACTTAAGCTGATGCTTAATATTAAGCTTGTGAGTAGCTCCATTGATTAGGACTGTTCACTTGCTTGAAGTTAAGTGCTTGCTTAAATGCTTTGCTGGATCAGGCCAAAGCATTCAGCAACTTTCAGGCTTGAGCCCCTGTGACTTTATTGATATTATCTGAGACCATACAGAACATGGTTGCAACCAAGGTCCTGTAGTGGCACCAAATCTTATGTAAAGGGGGTCATATAAGGTGTCTAAGACCAGGTTATGGGTTGCTGGTTATGATTATGCTGTCTATATTTAGGTATCATTTTGTAGTTAAAGTTATGAGTATTGGCTGTGTACTGTCTGTATTTCAAATTTGTGCTGTGCTTCTGGGAAACATCCTAGACAAGTTGGTGTTAGCTCTGCCTAGCCTGCTTGATGGCCCATTAAGGACCACCAGCTACACAATTGACCCATTGAGAGAAGGCAGATATGCCTTGTACTCAGCAAAGTATGCAGGGACTTGCCCATGTGACTCCAAACTCCATTTTGCTGTAATTTTCCACAGTAAGAACAAAGAAGTGTTCTTACACCTGGAAAAAGCCTATAAAAGGCTGATGCCTCATCTCCATCTTGTCTTCAGTCCTGCTTCTTACCTCTGGAGGAACTTTGTTACAAAAGGAAGCTCAGAACAAAGGACTTATGACCCATCCCAGCTGGGGATGTTCCAGAGACTTGATTTGAACCTGCAGTTTACTTCATCACTGCTACAAGCCTTTACTAAGAACTTTGCCATTACTGTATGTAATTGATTCCATTTAACCAATTCTAGTTCTCATCTCTTTTTCCTTTTATGAATAAACCTTTAGATTTTAAAGGATTGGCAACAGCTTGATTTGTGGGTAAGATCTGATTTGTATATTGACCTGGGTCTGGGGCTTGATTCTTTGGGATCGAGAGAACCTTTTTCTTTTATTGGGGTGTTGATTTTCATAACCATTCATCCCCAGGATGAGTGGCACTGGTGGTGATACTGGGAGATTGGAGTGTCTAAGGAAGTTGCTTGTGTGACTTGTGGTTAGCCAGTGGGGTGAAACCAAAGTCCTCTTTGTCTGGCTGGTTTGGTTTGGCTTAGAGGTGGAAAAACTCCAGCCTTGGGCTGTAACTGCCCTGTTTAAGAAATTAGTCCTGAATTGGTACTCTCAGTTGGGTCCCGCCAGAACTGCATTGTCACAGCCATAGACTCATAGACTCATAGACTCTAGGACTGGAAGGGACCTCGAGAGGTCATCGAGTCCAGTTCCCTGCCCTCATGGCAGGACCAAATACTGTCTAAACCATCCCTAATAGACATTTATCTAACCTACTCTTAAATATCTCCAGCGATGGAGATTCTACAACTTCCCTAGGCAATCTATTCCAGTGTTTAACTACCCTGACAGTTAGGAACTTTTTCCTAATGTCTAACCTAAATCTCCCTTGCTGCAGTTTAAGCCCATTGCTTCTTGTTCTATCATTGGAGGCTAAGGTGAACAAGTTTTCTCCCTCCTCCTGATGACACCCTTTTAGATACCTGAAAACTGATATCAGGTCCCCTCTCAGTCTTCTCTTTTCCAAACTAAATAAACCCAATTCCTTCAGCCTTCCTTCATAGGTCATGTTCTCAAGACCTTTAATCATTCTTGTTGCTCTTCTCTGGACCCTCTCCAATTTCTCCACATCTTTCTTGAAATGCGGTGTCCAGAACTGGACACAATACTCCAGTTGAGGCCTAACCAGCGCAGAGTAAAGCGGAAGAATGACTTCTCGTGTCTTGTTTACAACACACCTGTTAATGCATCCCAGAATCATGTTTGCTTTTTTTGCAACAGTATCACACTGTTCACTCATATTAAGCTTGTGGTCCACTATGACCCCTAGATCTCTTTCTGCCATACTCCTTCCTAGACAGTCTCTTCCCATTCTGTATGTGTGAAACTGATTGTTCCTTCCTAAGTGGAGCACTTTGCATTTATCTTTATTGAACTTCATCCTGTTTACCTCAGACCATTTCTCCAATTTGTCCAGATCATTTTGAATTTTGACCCTGTGCTCCAGAGCAGTTGCAATCCCTCCCAGTTTGGTATCGTCCGCAAACTTAATAAGCGTACTTTCTATGCCAACATCTAAATCGTTGATGAAGATATTGAACAGAACCGGTCCCAAAACAGACCCCTGCGGAACCCCACTTGTTATACCTTTCCAGCAGGATTGGGAGCCATTAACAACTACTCTCTGAGTACGGTTATCCAGCCAGTTATGCACCCACCTTATAGTAGCCCCATCTAAATTGTACTTTCCTAGCTTATCTATAAGAATATCATGCGAAACTGTATCAAATGCCTTACTAAAGTCTAGGTATATCACATCCACCGCTTCTCCCTTATCCACAAGGCTCGTTATCCTATCAAAGAACGTTATCAGATTAGTTTGACACGATTTGTTCTTTACAAATCCATGCTGGCTATTCCCTATCACCTTACCACCTTCCAAGTGTTTGCAGATGATTTCTTTGATTACCTGCTCCATTATCTTCCCTGGCACAGAAGTTAAACTAACTGGTCTGTAGTTTCCTGGGTTGTTTTTATTTCCCTTTTTATAGATGGGCACTATATTTGCCCCCTTCCAGTCTTCTGGAATCTCCCCCGTCTCCCATGATTTCCCAAAGATAATAGCTAGAGGCTCAGATACCTCCTCTATTAACTCCTTGAGTATTCTAGGATGCATTTCATCAGGCCCTGGTGACTTGCAGGCATCTAACTTTTCTAAGTGCTTTTTTACTTGCTCTTTCCTTATTTTCTCTTCTAAACCTACCCTCTTCCCGTAAGCATTCACTATACTAGACATTCCTTCAGACTTCTCAGTGAAGACCGAAACAAAGAAGTCATTAAGCATCTCTGCCATTTCCGAGTCTCCCGTTACTGTTACCCCCCTCCTCATTGAGCAGTGGGCCTACCCTGTCCTTAGTCTTCCTCTTGCTTCTAATGTATTGATAAAAAGTCTTCTTGTTTCCCTTTATTCCCATAGCTAGTTTGAGTTCATTTTGTGCCTTTTCTTTTCTAATCTTGCCTCTGCATTCCTGTGTTATTTGCCTATATTCATCCTTCGTGATCTGACCTAGTTTCCATTTTTTATATGCCGCCTTTTTATTTTGTAGGTCACGCAAGATCTCAAGGGTAAGCCAAGGTGGTCTTTTGCCACATTTTCTATCTTTCCTAACCATCGGAATAACTTGCTTCTGGGTCCTTAATAGCGTCCCTTTGAAAAACTGCCAACTTTCCTCAGTTGTTTTTCCCCTCAGTTTTAATTCCCATGGGACCTTGCCTATCAGCTCTCTGAGCTTACCAAAATCCGCCTTCCTGAAATCCATTGTCTCTATTCTGCTGTACTCCTTTCTACCCTTCCTTAGAATTGCAAATTCTATGATTTCATGATCACTTTCACCCAAGCTTCCTTCTACTTTTAAATTCTCAACAAGTTCCTCCCTGTTGGTTAACATATATAATCGTGTCTGCTCAAGCCAGTGAGCAAGCATGCTCCTGCATTACGAACAGGCTGCAAGTGACTGCTAAAGAAGCCCTGCTAAAAGGGGATTACAGTAGTTGAGCTTCATGATCACAAGATCATGCCTTGCCTAGCTGTGGTAAGGCAGTCATGAGACCAATGGGGTATTGGCTGAGCAAGCAGAAGAGACGTCTGTGAATCTCATGAAAACAAAAAAGCCTGTAGTTTTCTAGAGAAAGGATGTGACTGAAAGTGACACCAAGATACTTAACCAGGTTCGTTACCAAAAAATATTGGTGGAATTCATACTTTGACTTTCTTCTTTAACTAAAAATTAAAATATTTTTAAATGAAGGGGAAAGACAAAAGCATGGAAGGGGAACAGGGAGAAAGCTGACAGTAATCAGAGGAGGAGAAAGGGAGGAGGAAAGATGAGATGGGAGGGAGCGTGAAAAACACAAGTCTCAGCCAAAGGTATCAGCATTTCTACTTAGTGGCAGACAAAGGATCATGCAGAATGGTCGTGTGGACTGAACACAGTCTAGTGAAAAGCTGGCTACATTCAACTCAACAGCAAACCTCACTGAGTTCAGTGGGGCTGGGATTTCATCCAGAGAGTCAGATGATCTGGGTTCTATTCATAGCTCTGTCTCTGACCTTGGGAAAGTCACTTCAACTCCGTATGCCTCTTTTTCCCCTCCTGCCCTCTTTCTGCCCTGACTATTTAGATGGTCAGCTGTTGGGGCAAGGACTTTCTTACTCTGTGCTTGTGCAGTGCTTTGATCTCAGCTGGGCTGGGTCTCTCTAGGAGCAAGTGTAATAAAATTATTAATTATAATAATATTCAGTGACAGATGAGCAGAGCCACAAAAATGGCAAGAGAGGTTTGGACTAAGGCAGAACACCTTTTTAAAAAACCAGGAACCTTCAGGATTTGGTGCACAGTCAGTCCACACCCGGGTTAGCTGTCAGGGTCCACTTCTGCCTTAATGAAAATAAAGTGATACTATCTGCTAAAAGCCTGAAGGTGTCATAAACAGATAGTTAAGGGTCAATGTCTCTTTTACCTGTAAAGTGTTAACAAACAGGGAACCAAACACATGACCAGGGGACCAATCAGGAGACAAGATACTTTCAAATCTCGGTGGAGAGAAGCCTTTGTTTGTGTTTTTTGGGTTTTGCTTTGTTCTCTCTGGGTCCTGGAAGGGACTGGACGTGCAACCAGGTTTCTTGCCAATCTCCCTGCTACAGTCTCTTATATATTCAGAATAGTGAGTAATTTAGTAAGAAAGGCGGTTATAGTCTTTTGATTGTTTCTGTATTTGCAAATGTGTAGTTTGCTGGAAGTATTTTAAATTGTATCTTGCTGGGGGGGGGAGGCTTCTTTCTAGTTTCTATAAGCTGACAGACCCTGTAACTTTTTACCATCTAAGGCTACGTCTACACTACAGGATAAATTCAAATTAGCTTAAACCGATTTTGTAAAACAGATATTATAATGTCGATTGTGCGCGTCCACAGTAGGCACATTAATTCAGTGGTGTGCGTCCATGGTCCGAGGCTAGCGTCGATTTCTGGAGCGGTGCACTGTGGGTAGCTACTGTAAAATAATGAGGCCAATAACTTCGATTTGCGTCCACACTAACCCTAATCCGATATAGTAATATCGATTTTAGCATTACTCCTCTCGTTTTGTAGGAGTACAGAAATCGATTTAAAGAGCCCTTTAAATCAATATAAAGAGCAGTGTAGTGTGGACGGGTGCAGCGTTAAATTGATTTAACGCTGTTAAAATCGGTTTAACAGCATAGTGTAGACCAGGCCTAAATCGCAAAGATAAACTTTTACCTTTTTTTCTTTCTTTTAATTAAAAGTTTTGCTTTTAAGACCTGTCTGATTTTTCCCCCTTGTTGAGGCTCAAGGGAATTGAGTCTGTACTTAACAGGGAGGGAGGGGAGAAGGGGGAATCCCTTTGTTTTAGATTCACGGAGCTTGAATCTGTTTTGCCTCTGGGTGAGGGAGAAAGGGGTGGGGGGAAGGGACATTCCTCCCTGTTTTAAGATTCAAGGAGTTTGAATCACGGTAATCTTTCAGGGTAACCCAGGGAGGGAAATCCTAGGAAAGGCAACAGTGAGGAAAGGGGTTTACTTTCCTTGTGTTAAGATCCAGGGGGTCTGGGTCTTGGGGGTCCCCAGGGAAGGTTTTGGGGGGACCAGAGTGTATCAGGCACGGGAATTCCTGACTGGTGGCAGCTTATCAGATCTAAGCTGGTAATTAAGCTTAGGGGAATTCATGCTAGTACCCATATTTTGGACGCTAAGGTTCAGAACTGGGAATTATATTATGACAAAAGGTGTGCAAATGGAGATTAATATAAATAGAAAAACACAACCTTTTACTATGTTTTAAAACTATAATATGTTTTGATGTAGAACATCTGCAAGAATATTAACTTTGCTCACATTTCAGTCAGGAATTTTAAAAACAAAGAGCCAAATGTTGCAAGTCAGAAATGGATGCACAACGCACAATAAATAAGGAGGAATATACTCGGATACTGAAATACTCCATACTTTTAAAGACCACTAGATGACAAAGACAGTTCAGAGCAGATACCCATGGAATAATGATTTATTCATAACCACACACTGCAGGTCTCTGTGTGTCCAAGTATGAGAAATCAAAAGTAGAGTCACAAGGCAAATCTGTGTGACGAAGCAATGAAGGGTGGAAGAGGGGAAAGAGGAAAGGCAAATCTTACAGCAAGAACAATGATTTTTCTATGTCTTTCATAGAAGTAGTATGCTCATGATATAGGAGAAATAAAAGTAGAAAAGCCTGAGGCAAGACAGTCTTTCCACTGTACGTCATAAGCCATCAGAGGGGAAAGGGCAAGTTTTTGTTTTTTTTTTAAATAAAAAGGTGAGATGGAGAAAGTGAAACTGTAATATGGTTAGGTATATACCAACAATGTAGCTGAACTCTAGAATCTAGAATTTCAAGGGTGAAACATAGTAAATGCCAGTGAAAATGAGGTAGGATTAGAGGCTAAAATAGGGAAAGAACAAGGTAAAAATTACTTAGACAAGTTAGATGTCTTAAAGTTACCAGGGCCTGATGAAATGCATATTAGAATCAGGGCTGTCCCTGGGGGTGGGGCTGCTGGGCCCAGGGTGGAAGTGATAAATCTGTCACTTCCAGGACCGACACTAGCCATTTGCACCAGTCTGTGGGGCCCAGAGCAGTTGCCCTGATTCGCCGTACCCTAGGGACGGCTCTGCCTAGAATACTCAAAGAGTTCACTGCAGAGATATCTAAGCCATTAGCGATTATCTTTGAAAAATCATGGAAGACAGGAGAGATTCCAGAAGACTGGAAAAGGGCAAATATAGTGCCCATCTATAAAAAGGGAAAATAAGGACAACCTGGGGAATTAGAAACCAGTCAGCTTAATTACTGTACCCGGAAAGATAATGGAGCAAATAATTAAGCAATCAATTTGCAAACACCTAGAAGATAATAAGGTGATAAGTAACAATGAGCATGGATTTGTCAAGAACAAATCATGTCAAACCAACCTGATAGGGTAACAAGCCTTGTGGTTGGGTAGAAGCAGAAGACATGGTATGTTTTGACTTTAGTAAAGCTTTTGATACTGTCTCGCATAACCTTCTCATAAACAAACTAGGGAAATGCAACCTAGATGGAGCTACTGTAAAGTGAGTGCAAAACTGGTTGGAAAACCATTCCCACAGAGTAGTTATCAGTGGCTCACAGTCATGCTGGAAGGGCATAAAGAGTGGGGTCCTGCAGAGATCAGTTCTGGGTCTGGTTCTGTTAACTATCTCCATCAATTATTTAGATCAGGGACCGACAATCTTTGGCACGCAGCTCACCAGGGTAAGCACCCTGGCGGGTTGGGCTGGTTTGTTTACCTGCTACTTCTGCAAGTTTGGCTGGTTGCGGCTCCCACTGGCCGTGGTTCACCATCCCAGGCCAATGGGGGCTGTGGGAAGTGGCGAGGGCCGAAGGAAGTGCTGGCTGCTGCTTCCCGTCGACCCCATTGGCTTGGAGCGGTGAACCATGGCCAGTGGGAGCTGCTAGCAGCTGAACCTGCAGATGCAGAAGGTAAACAAACTGGCCTAGCCCGCCATGGGGCTTACCCTGACGAGCCGCATGCCAAAGGTTGCCAATCTCTGATTTAGATAATGGCATAGAGAGTACACTTATAAAGTTTGTGGACGATACCAAGCTGGGAGGTATTGCAAGTGCTTTGGAGGGTAGGATTATAATTCAAAATGATCTGGACAAACTGGAGAAATGGTCTGAAATAAATAGGATGAAATTCAATAAGGACAAATGCAAAGTACTCCACTTAGGAAGGAACAATCAGTTGCACACATACCAAATAGGAAACTGCCTAGGAAGGAGTTCTGCAGAAAAGGATCTGGGGGTCATAGTGGACCACTATTGCAAAAAAAGCAAACATCATTCTGGGCTGTATTAGCAGTAGTGTTGTAAGCAAGACACGAGAAGTAATTTTTCTGCTCCACTCTGCACTGATTAGGCCTCAACTATAGTCTTGTGTCCTGTTCTGGGTGCCACATTTCAGGAAGGATGTGGACAAATTGGAGAAATCCAGAGAAGAGCAACAAAAATGATTAAAGGTCTAGAAAACATGACCTATGAAGGATGATTGAAAAAATTGGGTTAGTTTAGTCTGAAAAAGAGAAGACTGAGAGGGGACATGATAACCATTTTCAAGTACATAAAAGGTTGTTACAAGGAGGAGGAAGAAAAATGGTTCTCCTTAACCTCTGAGGATTGGACTAGAAGCAATGGGCTTAAATTGCAGCAAGGGAGGTTTGGGTTGGACATTAGGAAAGACTTCCTAACTGTCAGGGTGGTTAAGCACTGGAATAAATTGCTTAGGGAGGTTGTGGAATCTCCATCATTGGAGATTTTTAAAATCAGGTTAGACAAATACCTGTCCGGCCCGGGATGGTCTAGATAATACTTAGTTCTGCCATGAGTGCAGGGGACTGGACTAGACAACCTCTCGAGGTCCCTTCCAGTCCTATGATTCTATGAAATTCTGTCCCTTCTGAAGTCCATGGGATTTTTGCCACTTGGGCCAGGATTTCACTTTAAAGACTTTTACTAATCAAAAAACTGAATAGTTTCACAGACTAACTAAACATATGTATTTTTAAAAGGGAGTTCTATAACAGAAATATCTGCCCTGAATGCTTAAACTATTAGAAATGGTTGGTCATGCTGTAGTTATTGGTAATTTCCCATCGATTTCAACAAAGTCTCTAATGTGACCTATGACAATGATAGCATTAGGCATTAATGATTTCCTTACAGGAATATACAAGCAAACAAATGATTAGTTCTCGTAATTTAACTTTCAACAAATCTGAAATAATAATTAATCAAATATCAAATTTTATAAGAATTTATCAATATCAAATCATACATCAGTAACCTGTTTAATTTCTTTATTTATTTACCAATATTAAATTAATTAGCAAAACTTATTGCTAAACTGTAACTTACTTACACCAAATATATGCACTACTCAAGCTCTGCTGGTTAAATTTAACATTGCATATTAATTCTGACTGTTCTAGACAGCCGACAGTCTGCATTGCTTAATGAGCACTTTGTAGAGCAGATGATAGGATGGGTTCTCCATGGAGCTCTTCAGACAACAACTGGTTATTTTTATACTTGAAGAGTTTTTGTAGAGAACTGGTGTGAGAATCACTCTGTCTTTAAGGGGTTCTGGGGCATGGGGTGTCTGATTTCTGAGAGCATTGAGTGGCTCTGAGCTAGTGAACACCCATGAAGTGCATAACATTAAACACATGCATTAGTCCTGGTTACTTCATTGGGACTATTCACAAGAGAGAGATTAAGCCAGTGGTTTTCAACCAGGAGTATGTGTATCCCTGGAAGTACACAGAGAACTTCTATGGGGTACGTCAACTCATCTAGATATTTGCCTAGTTTTACAACAGGCTACATAAAAAGCACTAACGAAGTGAGTACAAACTAAAATTTCATACCGACAAAAGGAGAAAGTAAGCAATTTTCAGTAATAGCGTACTGTGACCCTTTTGTATTTTTACATCTGCTTTTGTAACCCAGTAGTTTTAAAGGGAGGTGAAAGTTGGGATACGCAAGACAAATCAGACTCCTGAAAGGGGTACAATAGTCTGGAAAGGTTGAGAACCACTGGGTTAAGCCAGGGTGTCTGCAGGATCAGGAGCTTTAGTCAGTACTAATTTAACGAACTCCCCAATTCCTTTCTCAGCAAGCACTGAGTCTTATGTAAATGTAATGGGATGAATTCTCATCACATGAACTCTTCAGGGGCAATTTCCACTTTTAAGGAGGATACATACATTCCTGAGCAGAGGCCATTGCACCACTGAAATTCCCCACAGGCCTTATAAGAGCCCCTGCGAAAAAGGCAGTTTCAGGTTCTGTGGCTAAATACCTTCTGTATCACACTGAAAACACACCGCATTCCAAACAGGTCATAAATCTGATCAAGATTTTCATATAATGTGAGCAATGCACTTTATGAAAACCAGTAGCCTCTTTGAAAGCTGCTGTTATGCAAATATAATAGCACACAGAGCATACTTTAAAGCAGCCACTGAATTACAGCCTTTTGGCTTTAAATATGGAATAAAACAAGATCAAATCAAGAGTAAATAATGCTGTTAGCTTTGCAGGGCCAGTGCAAGGATGTTTCGTGCCCTAGGCCTGGGATGATGAACCGTGGCCAGTGGGAGCTGCAATCAGCCGAACCTGCCAACGCAGCAGGTGAACAAACTGTCCTGGCCTGCCTGTGTGCTTACCCTGGCGAGCTGTGTGCCAGAGGTTGCCGACCCCTGATCTAGTGATAGCTAATGGCCTATATAACATACTAAAACCTACAACCCCCCACCCCATTACTACTAAGGGTATGTCTACACTTCAATGTAAGTGTGGAGTTCAAATGCAGGCCCCCCTTCTATCTACATACCAATCACAAACTCAGGGTCCCAAGACCCTATGGTGTTAGCCCGAGACAGTTAAGATAGGTTTTACTTCACAGAAGATGGGCTATCTGCAGTATCTTACCCACCCACCCACCCCCCGCATCTATCAATGGTGTTTTAGTGTAGTTAAGACACAGACAGGTTAAGGTTGCAAACAACAAAATGGTGTTTATTGAGATACACAACAACAAACTAGGACTCCCTGCAACAAAGATAACACAAAGAATAACTGCTCAGTTGTTAACACAGGTGATGGAAATGGGGATGAACGTTAAAGCCCAAACCTTTACCCAGTGGGGTTTTACAGAAATAACAGAGAAGGACTACACTATGTCTTGCGGACACTGGACAGGAGAACAGAAACAGGAACACAGACGGGAGCCAGGACCTCAGGAACAGGTGTTTGGAATGGGAACACAACAGGAATTGGACCTCAGGAACTTCGATGACTGGTAAGTAGATCTTCAGTATGATGTCTTCTGCCTTCTATTCTTGATCTCATTGTTCTGCATGCTGAATGCGAACACTATCTCATGTGATGGTGGAACAGGTGAGTGGAGGTAAGTTAAGAGAACCTTGGTAAGTGTTGCTGGTTCACTTTAAGTCCTATTCCCTTAGGGCTTCAGCTAATAGCAAGGCTGGTACAATGTGGGAGGGTGCCTATGCCTCACTAAGCTGATCTGCTCTCACAGTATCCAGAGACACAGAATTCCCCTCAAGGGTGAACACTCCCTTATATACATTCCTTGCTGCTAGGCAGGTTTTACAGACATGAAACACTACCTTTCCCGTCTTTTCCTTGCTTTGACGCCAAACTCGAAAAGAGTGCCAAAGTTGAAGTAGAAGGGGTGCCAAGATGGAAGACAGGTTATCCTTTTAGTAGTCCAAGATGGCAACTATGTACATGTAATAAATGGAACCTTTTCTACCCAACAACGGCAGTGGAGGTTCTGAGCCTGAGTCAAGCTGGGACCTAGGGTTAAAGTCCTGTTGCTCTCCAGTGTAGACACAGTCCCACTGCACTCATGCTCTGGGAGTCCAGAGCTGGGAGTCCCATGGGTTGACTTTCTTTGTCCTCTGTACAGTCAAGTTTGGTGGACAGTAAAGTTTTAGCAGATTGCAGCATGAACAAAGGGCTAGAGCAGTGTAGACATATCTTAATTACGTTGAAGTCACTTGGTCCCAGTCTTTTCTCTTACATCAGCAAGAATCTGGCGTAGGACCACAGTGAATTCAGTGGACTTATACCAGTGTAAAAATTGGTGCGAGGAAAAAAGAAGTGCAAGAGCAAGCCCATACATAAAAGTGTCCATGAGATGTCTATACATTTGGTATAGTGCTGCAGAGTGACTTAGGAACTGTTCATGTAATAAAAGGAAATTTTATTATAAAGACTAGAAATTCTCCACTGTGTCCATCTCCATAAATGAATCTGTTGTAATTTTTTCTTTAGTAGTATACTGGCTTCTCGGATGTATTGCTAGAGAAGATTGTCTATTGCAGTGCATGGAACACAAAACTAGAAAAGGAATTATTTGACTCAAAGTGTGTGGTCCTGGATTTAGCAGTGTTGCTAATGCCCATTAGTGCTAGAATTGTGAGGCTAAATAGCTCCATATTACACTGAAAATATATTGTGACTATGCCATATGTCTATATCTAGCAATTCATTTGTTGCTAAGAGCGTAGCTTTTACCTGATAGTGTTCATTTCCATTGGAACTCACTGAAGTCCAAAACTGCAGTGTTCAGACAAAGCAAAGCTGAATCTACAGCTCTATTTCAGTTCCAACAGCAAAATATGAACTCTTCAAATATATTTGCATGAGCCCTGGTGATAAGTCTTTTCTGGCACTAGAGACCAGCATCCGGGATGGGAGTTGAACTCTATTAGAAATAGGAAAGTCTCTTCAACCCTCTCTTCACTTCAGTGGCAAAATATTAACAAGTTGCTTCTAGGATCCCCTAAAACCTCCCTCTGTGAGGAGTGTATACTGTTAGGAAGCCAGACAAGAGAGGTATTGGGGAAGGTTCTAGGCAGAGGTTCTGCAGAGAAACAGAATGTAGCTTTATGATTATGCTGTTCCTATACTAATAAAGTACCTTATTCAATTCCAAAAGAAAGTGGCCTTGGGTTTCTTTAACACTGTCCCATAGCACTCTCCAATACATCACTGGGCTAACCCTAGATAGGACCAAAAAGGTTGATGTATGGCACGGATACTACAAGAAAACCAGTTTTCATGAAATTTTCAGCCTAAAAATATTGCCATGCAATGTGGCAGTAGACATTTGTTAGAATAGGAAAATATTTGTGGAGAGGACATTGTCAGGTGGTAGCAGCCTGTAGCTCTATCAATCCAGCCCATGAATCCTGCATTTAATTATAGATTTACTCGATCTGTTTGTGGGGGGTAGGAACATACTCATGCTCCGCTAAGAGTCTAGCTGTCATTTAGCAGAATAATCCTTATATTTAATGATAATTCTGGAGCCCTTTTTGAGGGGGAGAGATGGGGAAATTAGTTTTTGATTAGAAAGAGTAACATGGGGCATTGTATATCTTCTGAAAAATCCCTGGGCAAAAATATACTGAGCAGAAGATTTTATAACAGGTCATACAAGGCCAAAATTTCAGCAATTACCAACATTTGCAGGTGCATCTATGTGAGCTCACACAATCTTGTTTTTGCATGCCCAAGCTTATAAATGCATGACTGACTGCTACGGCCACGGGCTAATGAGATTTGGCTAATCTTCAGATATGCAAATTGGTGCACCTCCAAATTTTTGGCTTTCAGTTAAAGATGCACACTGAGAAATTTGTCCTATGATGTCACTACATTTGCAAGAAATATAGCTGAAAAAATATTTTTTGAATCAGGAACTGTAACTGAGCATATTCAACATTTCCTGATGCTTCCTTAAAAAGTTAAATGTTAAAGTAGGAACATAGTTATGTTTCATTTGAGGAATAGCTTTCTGTGGAATTACTAAACATTTCTTAGTACTAGTCAACAGTGGGCAAAAAATTTTTTTTACTTGACGGAAGGGGAAATTTAACACGTCAATCACGTGTACAATTTTTTTCTACCATTTATCCCATCCCACATACTGAATGCATGTAAAGCCTAATGATTTGCTCACTTTTATTCCACATGCAGTGAAGGTGGGTTTTGTTATTGCAGGCAATTGTATTTAGAAAACAAAGAGTGACTCTGGTAAAAGAATGATTGCAGAGAAACCAAGCGCAAGGAAGGCATCCAAATGGACCAGAAACCCAATTTCTCTCCCCTCTTGTCCTTCCCTCTATTACTTTCAGTCAGTTTAATCTTCCTTTATTCTCTAGCATCTCTTTAAAGGGAGAGTTGTTTGATTTTTAAAAAGTAAATTTTGCAACTATCAGCACTGAGTTTTCCCAAGGGAATTAATTGTGTCCTATTTTCTAGGTGAAATTTACTTATCATCATCACCACCACATTAAATGGTGGTCTGTGCTAAAGACAATTATTCTGAGTAGATCTTAACTCAAACCTCCTCTGCCAAATTTGACAAGTCTTGTCAGAATCTTTAGCTCACAAAGATGAGTTAATTGCACCTACAAAGCAGATTTATTGATTGGATGGACAGAAACATACTGCAGCCACCTAGCCCCCATATTCCCGTAAAATGTTGGAGAAAATTATGAGCGAGGGAACCTCTTAATTTGTGTGGGCTTGAAGTGCCACTACACACTTGTGGACATGCCACTACTTGACTTGAATGAAATCAGCATGAAGTACCACTTTTCTGTGTGGTCAATACTTCCATCAAGGACCCACAGTTGCATTGCTTTACTATTTGCCCTGCTCTACTGCAATGGTTGGACAAGCAGCTTTCCAAATTTTGTTGAAGCGTTCATGAGAATGTCATACCCAGGAAAGTTGCAGGACTGACAGGCTGGAGTATGACAACCTCCATGGATGGATATAGTATGGGCAGATGCAGGGCAGCTTCTTCACACCTTCCTACCAAGTAAGGTGCCTCAGCCCGACACTGCAGGTACTCTTTCTTGGAAGAGAGGATAGATGCAAGTCCATTCTTTTACTGGCTTCCCTCCTGCAACAAGGTTGTCAATTAAGGTCAACAAAGATGCCAATTAATTAATGGTGGTGGGTTTTGGGACGTGGCCACCTGGCCACCATTAACCCAACTGAAACCAAAATAATTTCACTTTGCAACAGGTGGCAATAAGTTTCAAACTCTCTTGACATTGGCTGAATTTGAGCGGGCAACTTAGTTGCTGAGAAGCTCTACTTTCCCAGTCCCGTGAGATGTTCAATACCCCTTTGCAAAAGAATTATTAGACAGCACAAAATTGAAGTTGAAAATTCCTTTATCAGCTTCTAGATGAATGCCTACAAACTTCAACCATAAACATTCACTCCATGGGGATATATAGCAAGCAGCCTGGGGATGAATTTTTTTCAAATTAAATTTCAACGTAATTGGTTTTGTTAATTTTAAATTAAATTTCATTTTAAACTAGTGTGCTGTTTGGCATGCTGCTTTGTCTTTATGGACCTCCAAACTTATTTCAGGTAAATCTAATTTTCAGAGTGATTTTTTTCCTCTATGTAAGTCTTATGATTAAGGCACTCATAGAATCATAGAATATCAGGGTTGGAAGGGATCTCAGGAGGTCATCAGGTCCAACCCCCTGCTCAAAGCAGGACCAATCACCAACTAAATCTGGCCTGGCCTGAGATTCAGAATATCCCAGCTTTGCCACAGACTCCCTATGTGATCTTGGGTGAGTCACTTAATCTTTTGCTGCCTCCACTCCCCATCTGTAAAATAGAGACCGCAGTACTCACTATCCCCCATCCTTTGTCTCCAGTGTCTACTTAGATTATAAAAACTCTTCTCGGGAGCATCTCCCTTACTGTGTTTGCCTACCACAATGGATTCCGAGTCTTGGTTGCAGCCTTTTGTCACTACTGTAATATAAAATAAACAAGATTTAATTTATTTTCTCAGAGCACCGAACAGTTTATTAGCTGAAATACTAAAGTATGAAAAGTGGCAACAGATCTTCTTCAGCATCGTAAGAATTTTTAATATGCATCACATGCAGCCTATTATAATTGTCTTTACCAGATTTATCCCTGTCTACAATGAATGGAGACTATAGTCCTAGTCCCATTGCGTCCCACAGCAAAAACTCCCACTGACTTCAATGAGAGTTGAATAAAGGCCCATGCAAGCAGCACTTTCCTACAGAATCATGTCTAAACATGGTTGTTTTCAGGTGATCTAATCATGTGGGTCCTTTGAAACCTAAACGTTACCGTTGCCAGATTGTAACAACATTTTACTGCTGTGTAATCCTCTTAGAGAGAAATCCCTGGAGCAAAATGCTGGTCTTTTGTGGTTTTTTTTAAATAATAAATCTCCACCCGCTGTCCCCACAAAGTTGGGTTGTATTTTCTGGTGTTTGTTTCTAACTTTTGCCTGAAAAAGAGCTGACTGCAAGAGGCAGCAGGGGCTACTGAAAGGTACAATGCCGCCCAGCAGGGGCTGGCATGCAACACTCAACAGTGTGGTGGCTTAATGGCTTTAGAATTCTAAAGCTAGGAGAATTCGTGCTAATCAGACACTGGGAGCACAGCCCCAAGAGGGTACCAATTACAGCATGACTGTTAATTCTTGTTCTCAGAAGTAGGTGGTTTTCTTTTATCTGAACAAACCGTACTTTGGACAATGACAGTCAAGAACTTTCCACCCATTGGCTAGATACCCACTCAAGTTTACAGGCTTTACATTGCTTCAGCTTTAATTTGAGCTCATTATACAGCCCAGCAAGCTATCTGCTTCAAATGGTGGCATATGAACAATTGATGTATTTGATTAAATCTGCCAACCTTCAGTCAGACCATAACCCTTTCTGGAGGCTTGATACCTTGAATGTGCAGGGCATGCAGATGCAAGGTGAACTGTGTGGAAGTAGAATAGACTTATTCTGATTTCTTTAGTGGTAAGTATACACGCTGGGATCTTCCAGGATTTAAAAGAGAGAAACCCTTACATGGAAATTAAAAAGAATATGTTTAAAGTTGTGAACCTAAATCAACAATTCCCAGATCATTTGCACTGAGGAAGCTGTCCATGACTCATGGGAGGATACCTTATTTTATACACAGCATGAAGTAAATATGTAAGGAAGTACTTTAAAATTTGCTCACTTTTCCTATTTTCAATGACCTTGTAAAATATATAAGCTTGTGTAAATCCATATAGCTGACTAGCTCCATTGGCTAAGGCTCTGGCCCCTGTTATTTTAACATAGTCTATAGAATATATGTTAGAATCTCATATTTCTTGAGTTTCCATGTTCTGTAGCATTCTAGCCCCTTTGCTAGAAAGAACTTTCTGTGTTTAATGTCCACGAGGCCTTAAATGGCTACTTAGGGCTAGATGAGCCTATGATGGGCATATGTGTGAATGAAGGCAAGAGAACCCAAGGAGCTGCCACTCATGCTCCCAGTGTGCAGGGATTGGGTGTATCTAGTGATATTAGAAATCACATAGGCTGGGACAAAGGCAAGACTATGTCTCCAACCCCCTTCCAGTGTGGACAGAGTGCACTGGAGAGATAAAGAGAGAAACTCACAATTAGGGAGACCAGAAGTCCTGTTTTTAAAAGGACAGTCCCGTATTTAAGCCCTCCTGCAAGTGTCCTGACTTTTTCTTTAAAACAGGCAAATTGTCAGGTATTTTCTGTCTCTCTCCCATCCCATCAGTACTGGCAGTTCCTGCTGCTGGCGGGATCCCTGCTCGCTAGATGCCCGCCCACCAGCAGTGAGAGGGGGCGGTCCAGTGGCTGACGATGGGGGTGAGTGTGCAAGGCTGATAGTAGGGTGAAGCTGCAGGAGGAGCCGAGCCCTGCATGTGCCAAAGCCCCACACAGCACTAGTACAGGAAGCCTCTTTGCCCCTGGCAGGGGGAGGGGGAGAGTGATTTCCAGCCTGTTTGTGCCCAGACCCTGAAGGCTTCACAGCAGCCCCATGGGCAGGAGCTTAGCACCTTCTTCAACTCCTCCCGCCCTGGGTCTGCCCACAGGGTGCACGGGGCTGCTCTGTCCCCTAGGCACCCTCCCCTGCTGAACCATCTTTCTGGCTGGGTTTGCTGAAGCTCCTGCAGTCAGGTTCCCTGGGCTCTGGTGCACAATGCATCCTTAGGACTTAACCCCTCCTGCCTGTGCTGTAGCCGGAGGTGGTTGCATTATGTTAAGGGCCAGCAGCAGCCCAAAGGTGTTAGCTGCCTTTCGATACTGTGCAGGCAGGAAGGGACAAACTGTTTCTAGCCACGGGGGAGTGAGTGGGTGGGTGGGTGGGGGAAGAGATGAGCTCTGCAAAGACATGGACCAGGTAATCCCTCTCCCCCCGCCCCATAGTTGAAAGCAGATCTCATCCCTTTCCTCCCGCACAGTGCTGAAAAGCTGCTGCTGGCCACATTCTGGTGTGAACCCTGGCAGAAATATGATGGTGGGAGGGCATGTGACCCACATGTCGCCCCCATGTGTTGCCTCAGGAAGACATGGCAAGTGGTACCAGGAGATGCAGGTCTAGTCTGCGGGCCCAGCCAGGCATGGAGGACGGCGAGCAATGGGCAGGGAGGGGAGGGTCACCCCCCTTGTGTGAGAGAGTTGTATGGGAGTGTGTGTCTGTCACCTCTCCCCATGTGAGCCCTAAAGCCTTAACAATAAGAAGATTAATAAAAAGAATCCAAGTACACAGTATTTATTTTTAATAGGGTCTCAGTCAACTTGATGTTAATTTGAATGTTTGTACTGCATAGTTCTGATTGATTGCCATTGAACTCAC
Organism: Gopherus evgoodei; assembly: GCF_007399415.2. NCBI lineage: Eukaryota > Metazoa > Chordata > Testudines > Testudinidae > Gopherus > Gopherus evgoodei. Next base: position 96,776,625 of record NC_044322.1, on the reverse strand, counting down.
TTGAATACAGGTAATTTTACCAAGTGTCCCGTATTCAGCATAGGGAAATATGGTCACCCTACTCACAATGAACCCTATAAACAGGCTGAATAAAATAGAAGCAGGTGCTGCCAGATGCACTTCCAGGGATATTGAGTCTATCTCAGATACAATGTGTCTGGGAACTGCTGCTGATGAGTACAACTTCCTTATAATACAGTCAGTGACTTATAGCCGCTATCCAAACCTTTACATGTTACTACAGTGCAACACTAACAAGTGACTACGTTGAAGAACTTCTTACAGTGCAATGTTAAATCAAAGTCTTTTTTCAGTGTCTTTACTAGCTGTCCAGGTGGATGTTAGCAATTCCATTTTGCAACGTTATGATCAATAGATTTATTCTTTGTTTTTCTATTGTAGTTTTATTTTATTTCATAACTGGGAGCTAGTCTTTGTTCGTTAATAGCATGTTACATTAGGTTGTATTTACATTCTTTCTGGGGACTAATATATATATAAAGGAGTTGGGGATAACCCCCCAGTCCTGGCCAACATTCCTTCCTTCCCTCAGTATTTAAAGAAAAGCTTCTAATGTTCAGAAATGGGTGTACCAAAACTGGAAAGATAATTATAGTAGTCCACACTAAAGGTGCCCTATTGCTGCAGATTGGGCTTAATCATAGAAATGTAGGGCTGAAAGGAACCTCAAAAGGTCATCAAGTCCAGCCCTCCATGCTGATGAGGCAGGACCAAGTATACCTAGACCATCCCTGACAGGTGTTTGTCCAACCTGTTCTTATAAACCTTCAGTGACAGGGATCCACAACCTTTGTTGGAAGCCTATTCCAGTACTTGACTATCCATATAGTTAGAGAGTTTTTCCTAATATTTAATCTAAAGCTCTCTTGCTGCAAACTAAACCAATTACTTTTTGTTCCACACTTCACTGCACATGGAGAACGATTGAGCACCGTAATTTTTATAACAATCTTTTATGTATCTGAAGACTTATCATGTCCCCTACCTTTTTCTAGACTAAACATGCCTAATTCTTTCAACCTTTCCTTGTAGGTCATGTCTTCCAAACCTCGTATCAGTTTTGTTGCTCTCCTTTGGGCTCGCCCCAATTTGTTGATGTTATGTTCACAGCTGGTGGCACAGACAGCTTAGTAGAGGACCAAGGTTACCTGCCTGTCTACCCCAAGTTTGAGTGGTGTTGTGATCCCATGTGCCAGGTCACATCACCATGTAATCAAATTTTGGTCCAGCCGCACCTCTATTGTGATGCTAGGGGTGGGCAGCTGGATTATAGTTGAATGAGTGACACTGCATCCTGGCATATGGGATTAGAAGTCAACTCACTAAAATATGGCCTGGCTCTCCTGCTGTTGGGTCAAGGGCCAACCCTGTTCATGGCATACACACAGGGAAGTTAGGAAAAAAAACAAACATACTTGCTGGAAGGTTGCAATGTAATACTATTTTTTTCTTCAAATTCACAGTGGTAACTCACAGGAACCCAAACACACAGTTGCTTAGACAACACTGCTGTGGCTCTATAGCATGGGTGGTTGAGAATGGGGTGGGCTTAAGAGCCTAAGCTCCAGCTTGAGGTGTGACATCTGAGCAACATTTACACAGCTATTTTTAGTGTTATAGCACAAGCCCTGCTAGCATGAGCCTGTATACTCGTGCTGGGGGGCTCACTCCCAGATGCATTGAAGACATACTCCAAAGTGCTTTCCACCTGCCCATCTTGGTATCATCCATATATTTTATAGCATATTCTTCACTCCATTATCCAAGTCATTAATGAAAATGTTGAATAAATACCAGGCCCAAGACAGACTCCACTTGATATGTTCTCCCATTTGATAGCAAACCATTGATAGCTACTCTTTGAGTAAGGAATTTCAACCAGCTGTTCACCCACCCTCTGGTCATTTCATCTACATCACATTTCCTTAGTTTGCTTATGAAACTGTCATGTGGGTGGGTGTCAAAATCCTTATTACTGAAATATAGAAATATCATATCTAATGCTTCCCCCTATCCACTAGGTCAGCAACCCTGTCAAAGAAGGATATTAGACTGGTTTGGCATGATTTGTTCTTGACAAATCAGTGTTGGCCTCTCCTGGTGTGAACAAACAGATTGTTTAATAATTTATTCCTTTTTAAAGACAGATTATGTCTGCCCTTCTCCAGTCTTCTGGGATCTCACTTATCCTTCATCAGGACTTAAGACACTGTGCAAAGTCCTGCAAAGACTTGACTTCAGTAGGACTGCTCACAGCATGTAAGAACATAGGAATGGCCATACTGGGTCAGACTTAAGGTCCATCTAGCCCAGTATCCTGTCTTCCAGCAGTGGCTAATACCAGGTGCTTCAGAGGGAATGAACAGAACAGGTAATCAAGGCAATCACCCTGTCACCTAAATTCCCTCTAAGCTGTGTGGGCATGCAGCTGCCCATTAAGCCCCGTGCAGAGGCTCAGGGCTGCAGCAGGGAGAGATGCCTCTCCCCCAGCATGGACCTGCAGCAGCAGGAAGAGGCATCCCTTCCTGCTGGCCCCAGTGCAGATCTGCCGCAGCTGGGGGAGAGGCGCCCCTCCCCGCTGGCTCCTGTGTGGACTTGCCACAGCTGCGGGAGAAGCACCTCTCCCCCAGTCCCAACATGGACCTGCCCCGGATTTGCCGCTGTTGTGGGAGAGGAGCCTCTCCCTTGGCCTGGTCCAGGCCATCCAGAGCTGCTGCAGCACGGGAGAGGTGCCTCTCCCCTTGCCCCAAGCTGCTGCAGTGAAAGAGGGCTAAAGGGAGTCTTCTCTCCCCACTGCAGCCCCGGGGCAGCCTGCACCCCAAAACCCTCATCCCAGGCCCCACCCCAGAGCCTATACCCCCCACACCTCAACCCTCTGCCCCAGCCCTGAGCCCCCTCCTGCACTCCAGACACCTCATCCCCAGCCCCATCCCAGAATCTTCACCCCTAGATGGAGCCCTCACCCCCTGCATCCAACCCTCTGCCCCATCCTTGAGTCACTTCCCATATTCTGAACCCCTCAGTATCATCCCCATCACATGAATTTTGTTATGTGCACCAATATGAAGGTGATGTGTCACATAACAAATGTCACATAACAAAATTCATTCCACACATGGACATAAAAAATTAGAGGGAACACTGCCTGTCGCCCATTCCCAGCTTCTGGCAAACAGAGGCTAGGGACACCATCCCTGCCCATCCTGGCTAATAGCCATTGTTGGACCTAGCCTCCGTGAAATTATCTAATTCTTTTTTGAACTCTGTTATAGTCTTGGCCTTCACAACATCATCTGACAAGGAGTTCCACAGGTTGACCATGTGTTGGGTGAAGAAATACTTCCTTATGTTTGTTTTAAGCCTGCTGCCTATTGATTTCATTTGGTGATTCCTAGTTCTTGTGTTATGAGAAGGAGTAAATAGCACTTTCTTATTTACTTTCTCCACACAAGTAATGATTTTATAGACCTCTGTCATATTCTCCCTTAATCATCTCTTTTCCAAGCTGAAAAGTCCCAGACTCAATCTCTCTTCATATGGAAACTGTTCCATACCTCTAGGCATTTTTGTTGCCATTTTCTGTACCCTTTCCATCTTTTCTGAGATGGGGTGACCACATCTTCGAGCAGTTTTCAAGATGTAGGTGTACCATGGATTTATATAAAGGCAGTATCATATTTTCTTATTTTCTATTCCTAATGCTTCCCAACATTCTCTAGCATTTTTGACTGCCGCTTGACATTGAGTGGATGTTTGCAGAGAATTATCCACAATGACTCCAAGATCTCTTTCTTGAATGGTAACAGCTAATTTAGATCCCATCATTTTATATGTATAATTTACTCCTGGGGGACTTCCGCACCAAAAAATTAAAAATTCTGCATATTTTATTTGTCAAAATACCGCAATATAATCAGGCTGGTTTCAATTATTTAGGTCATTTATTCATCAATTCATACAATGGATGAAAAATGGGAGTGGAGATGATTGGAGGAAATCCCCCCAAACCTTGCCATTTTGTTGTCCAGACACCAAGTTTTGTGAGATCCCTTCGTAACTCTTCGGAGCCTGTTTTGGACTTAACTATCTTTAGTAGTTTTGTATCATCTGCAAATTTTGCAACCTCATTTTTTACCCATTTTTCCAGATCATTTATGAATATGTTGAACAGTATTGGTCCCAGTACAGATCTCTGGGGGATACCACTATCTGCCTCTCCCCATTCTGAAAACTGGCCATTTATTCTACCCTTTATTTCCTATATTTTAACCAGTTACTGATCTATGAGAGGACCTTTCCTTTTATCCTGTCAGCTTACTTTGCTTTACAGCCTTTGGTGAGTGACCTTGTCAAAGGCTTTCTGAAAATCTAAGTACACTAAATCCGTTGGATCACTCTTGTCCATATGCTTGTTGATCTCCTCAAAGAATTCTAGTAGATTGGTGAGGCATGATTTCCCTTTACAAAATTTTTTTTGACTTTTGCCCAACAGTTTAGGTAAGCAGAAGTCTGTTGGATCACCTTGCTGTGCTCGGAAGGAGGCAAGGACACAGGGTATGGGTTTTAACCAGGCCTCAACTTTAGTCAAATTATATCCAAGGTTCCTGCCAGGGGATAGCCCACAGTCAATCATTCCCCATTGATCCTTTGACAATTCTTGGGGTGTTCCCACCACTGGGGAGCCAATCATCAGACTAGGAGGTTCTCTGGGCACTTCCACTTGCCCACTGAGACAGTCTTTAAAATAGTAAAAGAGACCTGGCTGAAGTTGTTCAAACACAGCTGCTTTTGGCAGAGTTCTTAAAGTGGAGGTACTCCTGGGAAATGTCAGCTTTGCTGCTGTTAATCCATCCTGGGCAGAGTGAAGTCAGGCACCATGTGAATAATGTAAATAAAAATATGTTCACAAAGGCTTGAGTCTGTATTTAATAATTTCTCTCCCTCCCAGATCATCCAAATTCCAAACCCTTCTTTGTTACTGGGAAGGCGAGACATGTGAGCTGTTGCTGAGTACGTAGTGGCAGCTGTAGTTGCCATTGTACCATGGGCAGCTAAGTTATCACTTGGCAGAAGACCTCTTAGGTACCTTGGGCTAAGCTTTCCAGTTACACACCAATGCAAGTCCTTGGTTGCGGAGGTGTTTGATCAGTGTAATTCACAAGATTTTGGACCTTTGAACTTAATTGCTATACAAGATCAAATTCTGCTGCTATCAGACACTGTAAAGAAGTCAGAACAGTTTTAGCAGTGTATAGATCTACTTTAACACAGAACCGTCAGCTTAGGCAATATATGGTGCATGATTGCCAAAAGGTAATCACATCATGGGATGTTAGACACTTAGTGAAGTCTTGTGTCTCTGGTCCCCTCGGGATGTGACTATCCATTGTTATATCCTACTGAGATTGCAGAAACTTTTTGTAACAAGGACAATATGTATATCTCCTGTCTGTGTGTTCCATCCTGTGCATCTGAAGAAGTGAGCTGTAGCTCACGAAAGCTTATGCTGAAATAAATTTGTTAGTCTCTAAGGTGCCACAAGTACTCCTGTTCTTAAAAAATATACTGTATTTCTTCAGCTAAAGGGAGATGAAGTTGGCAATTTATAATGTTGAATTGCAGCTTCAGCTAAGCCTGGTGGTGTACAGAGATTAATCCACCCCCTTTAAAGAGTTATTTAGAACATCTGCTTCATTTTGAGATTTTCCAAATCTCCTCAAATGATGCGGAAAATTTTTCTGCATTGAAGGATTTGATTTCTTATCTTTTTGAACTAAAAGCTTTGGAGATGTAGCTATTTTAATGTTTTTCAAATTAAAAATCAATATACTTTGTCTTATTAAAAAAGGATTAATGACTTCATCAGATGATAAACTGTATAATAAAGTAGTATAAATGAATAGTAGAATATGGTCTTATGCACTGCCAGCAACAGGGGCTGTCATAGTATAATTCCCAACTCTGGACTTTAGCGTCCAGGTTATGGGTACTAGCTTAAAGTCCTCTAAGCTTAATTACCAGCTTAGATTCTGTAGCGCTGCCACCAATCAGGAATTCCAGGGCCTGATACCCTCTGGTCCCCCCAAACCCTTCCCTGAGGACCCCCATGACCCAGATTCCTTGAGTCTCACCACAAAGAGGAATAAACCATTTCCCTTCCCCCTCCTTTCTTCCTCCCAGATCTTTCCTGCCCTGGATACACTAGGAGACCCACCCCGAGAGGAATGTTACCTTCCCCCTCCCTTCTCCCTGGAGAGAGATACAGAGATAAACACAGAGAGCAGGTTTTTCTTCCCTCCTTCCTTTCCTTTCTCCCACCAATTCCCTGGTGAGTGCAGACTCCCTTCCCTGGAGTCTTACAAAAGATAACCAAAAAATCAATTAGACTCTAAAAAAAAAAAAGGAAAACTTTAATAAAGAACGAAAAACATAAAGATTGTCTCTGTAATCAAGATGGTAAATATATGGGTTTTTTAGCTTATAGACAAAAGAAAGAAGCTTTCTCCAGCAGAAACACAATTTCAGCTACTTCCAGCAAGTACACATCTGCAAATAAAGAAAAACAAGTTAAAAGACTATAACCACCTTTGTACTTACTCACTATTTTGAATAGATAAGAGATTGTAGCAGGGAGATTCGCAGAAACCTGGTTGCACCTCTAGTCCCGTCCAGGTCCCAGAGAGAACAAAGCCAAACCCAAAAACACAAACAAAGGTTTCCCTCCACCGAGGTTTGAAAGTATCTTGTCTCCTGATTGGTCCTCTGGTCAGGTGTTGCAGGTCACTGTTTGTTAACCCTTTACAGGTGAAAGAGACATTAACCCTTAGCTATCTGTTTATGACAGGGGCCCAGTTTAATAGAAGAGATTTCTAGTAGGTTAGAAACTGTATTTTAGCCAGCCTGAATATCATTAAGACTGTTGTTGTGTTCTTTTTTTGGAAGCCTCCTCCATTGATTTTTCATTTGTGTATTCATTAGATTGAAAGCCTGCAAAGTGCAGTTGTTAATTACCATCAGTGGTCTGTCTCTGAGCAACTTTATATTTCAGGCTAGAAGATCATAATTCTGTTGAGTACCTGGAAGACAGACTGGTAAATACTAGCCTTTTGATTTTCTCTTCACTCCATCTCTTTCAGACCTTTTGTAAGGAAACAAGAGCATGCACCCGGGAGATTATGTTCACATTGGTATAGCTCAAGAAAAATTTGGGGGATAATTTTCTTGATGACAGGATGTCATGTTCTCTCCTTCTGCCTACTAAGTTCTATAGTTAGTGAATGTGATTCAGCATGTGCAGGTATTTTGTGATTTTGGCAATTATGCCAAAGACACAAGGTAACAGAGAATTGGCTTTGTTAAAAAAACAAAACAAAAACCCCACCTTGGATTCTGATGTCAAGTTAGCTACTTGTTGTAAAGTCATAGCTAAATATTATCATACAACTGAAGGGACCTGGAGGGTCATCTAATCCAGGCCCCTGAGCTGAGGCAGGACCAAATATACCAGGCCATCCCTGACAGGTGTTTGTCTAACCTATACTTAAAAACCTCAAATAGGGATTCCACAACCTCCCTTGGAAGCCTTTTCCAGTACTTAATTATCCTTATAGTTAGAAAGTTTCCTAATATCTAACCTAAAATCTTTGCTGAAGATTAAGTCCATTACTTCTTGTTCTACCGTCAGTGGACATGGAGAACAACTGATCACAGTCCTCTTTATAACAGCCCTTAATATATTTGAAGATTGTTGTCAGGTCTCTCCTCAGTCTTCTTTTCTCAAGACTAAACATGCCCAGTTTTTTTTTTTTAACCTTTCCTCAGAGCTCAGGTGTTTTAAACCTTTTACAGCTTTTGTTTCCCTCTTCTGGACTATCTCCAGTTTGTCCCATATCTTTCTTAAAGCATGGTGCCCACTGCTAGCACACAGTTCTTCAGCTGAGGCCTCACCAGTACCAAGTAGAACAGAACAAGTACCTCCTGTGTTATGCTAAAAGATAATTCAATTAAAAACAAAAAACAAGGAACCATGAGTACATAGCAAAACATTTATAACAAGTGCAACCTGATCTTTTGTCAGACAGTAACACAATATTAAACATGGTGATACTGATAAGCGTTGTGCAAGAGGGACTTACCTACAGATCACTAAAAATTCTACTGAGATCCTAAGTGAGATTGTAATACATCTCAGAACACAAAGTTCACAGACAAAGCAACATGGGGTGATATCTGATTAGATCACAGCCCGAGATAACGAGCACTGGACCTGATCCACACTTAGATACTCAAAGGAAAACCCATAGTATGTTGCAGAACTTGGCTCTGACTCAGAGTTAACCCCCAGCATGTTGCAAAGGGGCTTTTTACATAAGATGCTCAAGATTTTTTTTTTGTGAAAACGCTTTTTTTGGTCAGAAAAATGCCAAATTGTCAAAAAAAAAAAAACCCTCCATGGGAATATCAGTTTTGATAAAACTGTTGTTGGGGAGATTTACCAAGTCCACATGGAATTTCCAGTTGAATAAGACACAGATGTTGTCTGATTCAGAGCAGGGACTTGACCCTGGGTCTCCTACTTCGCAGGTGAGTTCCACAACCACCAGGCTAATGGCTATTCTGGGGTGGCTTGTGCTGAATGTGGGAATTTTTTGTAATATCTGTATCACTCTGAACCTATCCACTTGGCATCACTACCCGTTGGGTGTATATGTGTGTAAATCATTGATTTTCTCCCTGGAACATCGGAGATCAGCCTACATATCTGAGAGAGAGCCAATATGAGTGCCTGGGTTGGAATCAACTCATTTGAATGGAAGGCCCTACAGAGACAATGGAAACCCTAATGACTGAAGATAAACACCTTGCTGAAGAAGCAGCTGCGTATGAAAAACAAAGACTCAAGGTATCCTGTGTCTGTGTGAAGAAGAGCAGGGTACACAGACACAGCGGGGCTCTCTAGGGACTGAGACACAAAGGCAATGGAAAAGATGAGGCTAGACTCCGGGGAAGCAGAGAACGGAAGCCATGGCTTCACCATCAGCAGGAACCATATCCTAGCCTGTCTCTCTCATTCTAACCCAAAGACTTTCAGATTCAGCATGCCAAGTGCCTACTATATTTTTACCTTGTTTTGAAAAGGCAGCTTGGTGTCTGAGATCACTGTGTCCTGAAGGGGTGGGGAAACTCCACTCCAAAACCTTTCCTGCAGGAGTCTGGCTCCACTAGACTTGATGAGGGATCCATGGAAAGATGCAAGGATTGCTAGAGCCTGAAGGCCCAGCTAAAAGCCATAAAGGCCACAGGTCTGCCTCTGTGGAATAGTGGGGATCCTTATGATGCAGCACAAAAAGTGGTACTCCCAGGAGACAGATTAGAGGCCCAGGTGTAGACCAGACCCTGTGAACCCGTGACAGGTTTCTCTGTCTCTCTTGGGGAAGCTGTCCCATCTTGTAGAAATAATTAAATATTCTGTGAGAGAGACTGCCTCTCTCAGGAGGTAAGACAGCAGAAATCTTGAAAAATATTTGCAGGATGGAAGGACTGTTTCCCACCCAGCTCTACTCTCTGCTACTGCAGGTGTCCCATTTCCTGTTAGAGAGAAGTACAAAGCTGAGATCTTGACTGCTTGTGATTAAAAAGAACATATGGCACTTTTTGCTACATAGAATGTTAGTGCTGGTCTCCCAGCCAAATCCCAACATCAGTAACTATGTTCTGGTTATGGGATAGTATTCTTCATTTCCTGCCCTAGATGTCTGTTACGCTACTTTCACACTTTTAAACAGTGGGACCCCACTGGTGGCTGCTTTTCAATGGTGGAGAAAGTGATTACTGCATTTTCCAGGTTGAAATATATAGTATAATGACATTTTAATTTGTTCACTCTGCCATGTAGTTGCTCATTTTTTAAAAAAAGAGATTGCTTTAAGGTTTTAGGAAATAAAAAAAAAAGTTCCTTTTCCAATGGAAAACAGGAGGAGATCTGAAAATGGTGACCTTGATGACATTTTCCATTTCAAATATATCTTGTATTGTACATTCATGCCTACCAGCAAGGAATCTCTAGGGAGAGACTAGTATGAAACTATAAGGCATTTACAAACTGATGCTTTACTTTTTTAATAAAACTTTGCACTTGTAGTCCCTTCCATCCAAGATCTCAAAGCTGCTAAAGCCTTGAGCTGCTGCTGTTATATACATTAAGCATGAAAGGTGATTAGAATTTATCAAGTCAAATAGTTAATATGCATTTCTATCTTTGAAAAATGAATGTTAAAATTATGTGAACATCCATTTTATTATGCCCAATATTTTTTTCTATATAGTACAAAGCAAAAAGAACTGAGTTGTTCAAGAGGTCTATTTTATACACAAATTATACATTTACTTATTTTGCTTTTACAACTTTATTAGGACATGACATAGTAATTAATAAGGACTGAATCCTGCAAGATGCTGGGCACCCTTAACTGCCACAGGAGTGAAGGGTGTTCAGCACTTCACAGGATTAAGCCCTTAGTGTCCATGTGACTCCTTTAAATTCAAGAAGTGCATATACTCTAGTGCTGCAGTTACATATATGTGTAGAGAGCTATGGAGATTTTGACAGTCTGTCACAGGATGTTCTGCATACTAAAATGAATCCAGGACACAGTACTGGTTGCCTGAATGTAGGTAGGAGGATCAATATGTTTTGCAGAAAAGGAGATTAATCTAGAGCAACAAGCTATTTACAGTGGTGCCAATCACAGGAGGTGAGAAGAATATGTCCTGACTTAACAGGATTGTCAAAATTTGTAAATGTATAACGATAAGCCTGTCAAACTGTGCCCTTATGCTCATGGATTAGAAAATACTTGATGAAACACTTTTAAATGTGGCCATGTTATAATTAGAATAGTTTTTTCCTGAATAGAAATGACAATCTCAGACAGCATTGCATTTTGCTTATCACAGTTATTCCCCCAGCACTGATTATTACCAATTCACCATATCATTTACACACTTAAGATACTCTGTTTGTTTCAATTACTTTTCTCTTGAGTCTTGACTGGCTGTATAGGCTAGATAACCGAAGATGTACTAGAATCTTGACCTTATGAGTGAAGTCATATTCTGTAGGCTGAGGTGTTTTAGTTTCTGCATACTACAGATCAAGCAGTCCTTGAAGTCACCTTGCTGCTTCACTCTACAGCTTTGTAAAGTGCTGCAGTGCTGTTTGTTACTAAGTGGGGAACAAAGCTCAACACAGTATTCTAAGGAAGGGTTTTGTTTTTACCTGTGAGCGGAACAGTATCATCACAATTTTAACTTTGTTTTCTAATGTACTGGCTTTACCTTAGCACCGCATAGAGGAGCACACTACTTATTTTGCATCATTGCTACACAAGGTCTAGACAAGTTTAGGAGGCAGAGACTATTTTCTGTGTTTCCAGCTGAAGTCTCTATTTTTGTGGACATGTTTTTAAGTTAATTCTGACTCCAGTCCAAATAGTTCCAAGCTTCTGTCTGTGATGCCCTCAAGTAGTGAGTCAACCTATTAATAATTACCTCCTCCCATGATTTTACCATCAAGAAATGCACATGATTAAAGTGAATAATTAGTTATTTTAGTAACCCTTGAGCCATTCAGGCTACTGTTTGTTACCCACTCTCAAAGCATGTCTAAATTTAGGGCCTTATCCTTCAGATATTACCATCAGAAGTCCCACTGATGTCAGGGGCTATTTCTGGGAGTGCACAGTGTTTTCAGGATTGGGCTGGTACCAACTCCATGCAGATGTAGGGAGCAACTCACCTGAAGCCAGTTACAGGATCAGACCCTTAGCTTGTAACCTCTTTATAAAAGGACACAGTCCACGGCCTAAAGTGCCGAGCACATTTTCAAGCAGCAAAGACATTTATTATAATAAATCTAGGTGTTTATGGAGTTTTTCCACTAACTTATGTTTCTTCAATCCTAGTGTTTCGCATAATTTTTTCAGCTTTTGTAAGTGTCTACTCAGTGAAAGAGAGTTTATAATCTGGTAACTCATTCGCAGTGCTTTTTGGCATCAGACTCCATAAAAGCAATTCACCAACTACAGATAAGTAAGAACAAGGATGAACCAAATCAGTACACATTTCTCACACTTCTTGTGCATAAAGAGTAAGACCAGGAAGATATAAGAAGTACATTGCTCCCATGTTCAAGGCCTGTTCTGGAGGAGACATGCTCAACCCCTTTGCCTACCTGAGAAGAATCTTGTTTGGGGATTATTATTTTTTTTTTAATTTAAAAAAATGTTATGGCAGGTTTTCATTCCATATTAACTAGATTTTAGGCGACTTTAAAGTATCACCTCATCATTCAAGCTGTGTTGTGCAGGTAATTTAAAACAGTGGTTCTCAAACTAGGGCCACTGCTTGTTCAGGGAAAGCCCCTGGTGATCTGGGCTGGTTTGTTTACCTGCCGTGTGCACAGGTTCGGCCAACCCAGGCCAATGGGGGCTGCAGGAAGTGGTGCGGGCCGAAGGACATGCTGGACGCCCTTCCTGCAGCCCCCATTGACCTGGAGTGGCAAACTGCGGCTAGTGGGAGCTGCGATTGGCAGAACCTGCGGATGCGGCAGGTAAACAAACCATCCCGGCCTGCCAGGGGCTTTCCCTGAACAAGCGGCGGCCCTAGTTTGAGAACCACTGATTTAAAATGTATTAGTGCTGGCTAAATACTAAAAAATGTTAAGTGAATGAATTATTCAAAGAATCTTGCCATTATTAAATCAAATAATATATTTAATGACTTATTTGGCCTGCTACAAAACTGGTTAAGTACAGAAAAAACTTGTAGAATAAAATATTCTACGAGTCTTGGCAATATTAATCAAATTAGGTATTTAGCAAATAGCATTTAGGTAGATCTAAACATTTTATAGATTATGTTTGAAGTTACTAGGAAAGAATATTTAAGTCTAAGGTCCTTTAGTGTAGCTTTCTCTGAAATGCATCCATTTCCACGGCCAGGTCCAGCTAGAAGGGAAGACTTTTATGGTCCCAAAACATGGACGGGAAGATGAGAGAAGAAAAAAGGAGGGATTTAAGTTTATTAGAAACCAGGGAATGTTTTGGAGAAAGAAAGAACCTAAACCAAAAGGGATGGGCTCTATCAAGAGTGGAACCAGACTGCTGGCACAGAAAACTGACAGGGTTAGTTAAGAGGTGGCCATGCTGATAGCAGACGAGTTTCACTGCTGACCAACGCAAGGGGAAGAAAAAAATTGAACCATTCATACCTATTGTTGGGCTCTAAATTAACTTTAAACCCTCAATATAGAGACCAGGGGGTCTTCACGGACAGCTCAATGAAAACCTCTCTCTGGGTGCAGTGGAAGTCACAAGACAACTCACAGTTAATACGTATAAAGCTTGGGATAGAAAATACTGACAATATTATATAGTCATTATATAAATCTTGCTTGGAATACTCTATCGAGTTCTGTTCACCCAACATCAGAAAGAAAAATGATTCAGAAGTGGGTGAAGAAAGTGGTTAAAGGGTACCAAGAAATTTCTCTATTTAGAGAAATTAAGACTGGGACTGCTTAGTTTAGAGAAAATAATAACTGAAAACACGAGAGGTAATGAATACAAAATAGAAGCAGAGAGGAAGGTCCAATGGTTAGAACATTGCTCTGGGACTCCAGAGATCCTGCTTCAAGTTCTTGCTCTGCAACAGCCTTTCCAGGGAAAAGCACTGAGACTGTATGCCGGAAATGTAAATTCCAGCTGGAGGAGACATGGCAGCATGATGAATTAGCCATCTGAATATGTACCTATAGTTTCAGATGGGATTGTACTTGAGGCATCTAACCTATCCTGCTGTTTGTTGCTACATTACTATTTTGAGCATGTGAATACCTGTCTCTTTCCTCAAGCATAATATTGCACCTGCAGCTCAAAGTGTAGATATAGTCTCTCTGTGTCTCAGTTTCCCATCTGTAGTAGTACTTCCCTGTCACAGGCATGTTGTGAAAAACAAAATACTTTGAAGAATGAGAGACACAATAGAAGGTGTATAAGCATGTAAACTGGACAGAGAAGGTCAACTGGATGCTTCTATTCACCCTGTCATAAAAAGAGGAACAAGGGAACATTCAATGAAGCTGAAAGGCAACAAGTTTAGCATCAAGACATTTTTACACAATGAATAATTACCTTGTGGAACTCACTGCCACAAGACATAAGTGAAGCAGGATTCAGAAAAGGAACAGACATTTATATGGACAGTTATATTGTTTCTATCCTATCTAATGTAAGAAGGGATACAAGTCCTCATGCTTCAGGACATGGTCCACATGCTTATAGGTTAAGGAAGAAACTATCCCTATTGACAAGATTATTCCATGATTGTCTACTCTACTGTGTGTAGTTTCTTGCACCTTGCTTCTAGACACTGCCAGAGACACTGTGGACAAAACAGATTAGTTAGTTGGTGTTCCTGTCTCAGTTATTCTACTGGAAATCCCAAGTAGCTCTGAGGGGTTCAGTTGAGTTGGTATCTTCCAGTGCACCTAAAATCTGGCTCACTGCATTTAAATACTTTAGTAGGAAGTAAGTTGCCTGTAAGGCTGCTCGAGCAACACCTCTCCTGTGCTGCTGCTGTCAGCGGGTAGAATAATTAACACTTGCCAGAAGGAAGAAAGGAAAGGCTGGATTCTGCAACTGGCTTCACATGGGCACATCTCTGCACCTCCATGGAGTCCCATTCAAGTTACAGAGTTCTGCCTAGGTGGGTGTAGCCCTAGGAAATAGCTTGTAAATGAGGTGGTCTCCATTCAGTGCTTTATGTTCAGTTGCTTTATTGCGAACTTCATCTCAGTATTTGTAACTGTTTGGGCATTTACCATTATGAGATTTTATCGCTTCTTTCAGATAAAAACTAATTCCTTTATATTTAAAATTTGAATTTTTAAAATTTGTGTTTTTAAACAAACAAGTTGAGTAGTTTTGCAAACCCGTGAACTGTATTAATCATTTCGCCAGCATCAGACTTTTTTCAGCTCTTCTCTTAAAGTCAATAAATTTGACAAACAGCCATAACTGAAATGATTCATGTTTCTAAATTGTAGAATATGTGCAACATGCTATGCTAACAACTATCATGTTTATTTTTAGGATGTTTAATCAATCTGGCTGGTTTCAGCGATATTTTTGTCAGACCAGCTTGCATTAAGCTACCCCTGAGTTCTGGTTGCCATGGCATAACAATGATTTCTTTAATCCAAAAAACCCCAAAACAAAACATCTTCAACAATGTATTATTCACAAAAAGCCCCAACAAAACAAACAACTGTGTCTATTTTGTCCACCACATTCTATTATGTGAACTACTAAAGCTTGGCTCCAATGTTAGGCCCTAGTACAGTTATACTTAGGACCACAGCACAGTGTCTTTCATTAGTATTTTTAAATGCTTACTTTATACACAACAAAAAAAAGCACTGAACAAAATAAGTCTGGGCACTTTTTATTGTATTTAAAAAATATATAACCAACACCACGTTGAAATAAAGTGCCATATATTGCAGAATTTATTCCCATCAGTCATAATTCCTCTAGATCTGCATATCCTATCTCTCACATTGGGTAGCCTCAACAGCCCTATTGAAAGAAATTCAACTTGCCCTGTATCCAGACACTGGAGAGAAAAGAGATGCTTTTCATGACATCAAGAAGGTTAATAAATCTAGGCTCTGAGAGAGAAAGCAAGAAAAGTGAGATAGATCTCTGACTGGTCCCCCAACCACAATCCCTTCCCAGCGCTTTCAATCTGGATCTAACACATCACTGAATCTGACTGGTGCAGAAGGTGCACTACAGCAAAAACACAGAGAACTGTGGATGGTAAAAATGTAAAAAAACAGTGGAAAGGTGCACCAGCCGTACAGACAAAGGCACTTGTTAACTCCCAAGGAAGATACAGCAGCAGCAAAGCTGGCCATTCCACAGCAGAATGTCATAATGTACTAGAAAACAAAGTGACAAACCAGATGTATAACAATAAAATTATATATAAATGCACAACTGAAAAATGAAGTTGTTACAATGCAAAGAGGTTTTTGAAAACAGTTTGACACCTTCCAGATTTGCCTTGCCTAGCTGCAACATCCAAACTGAAATAATTCTTGCCCTGTTTCTAGAGCCACAAAAGTAAAATGAAAAAAACGAAAACCTCAGCATTGCCATAGCAAGAACTACGTATAAACCAACCTTCTTATACATCAAAAAACAGGCAGTAAACCAACCAGTTTCCTCAAAGGGAAGATAATCATTCAAATAAGAATATGGAAATTCTAGAGGTTTCAGACAAGCTTTCAGAAGAGAAGACTGCACACTTATCTGAATTGCCCAAGGGCTTGGCTACACTGGAGAGTTGCAGTGCTGGTGGTGGCTTTACAGCGCTGCAACTCATACACCGTCTACACTTGCAAGGCACATCCTGTGCTGTATTTCCCTGGATACAGCGCTGGCTGTACTCTACCTCTGCCTGGGGAATAACAACTGCAGCTCTGGTGATGCAGCTCTGCTCTGCCAGTGTGGCCACCAAAAGCGCTGTTATTGGCCTCCAGAGGTATTCGGAAGTATCCCAGAATGCCTGTTCAGCCACTCTGCTCATCAGTTCGAACACTACTGCCCTGGCCTCAGGTGACCCGCCCTTTAAATGTCCTGGGAATTTTAAAAATCCCCTTCCTGTTTGCTCAGCCAGGTGTGGAGTGCAATCAGTGAATCTTTCCAGGTGACCATGCCTCTACGCAGCAAACGAGCCCCAGCATGGAGCAATGGCGAGTTGCTGGACTTCATCAGTGTTTGGGGGGAGGAAGCTGTGCAGTCCCAGCTGCGCTCCAGCCGTAGGCATTATGATACCTATGGGCAGATATCAAGAGCCATGCTGGAAAGGGGCCATGACTGGGACACACTGCAGTGCAGGGTTAAAGTGAAGGGAGCTGTGGAGTGCCTATTGCAAAGCCCGTGAGGGAAACCGCCGCTCTGGTGCTGCCCCCACGACCTGCCATTTTTACAAAGCGCTTGGACACGATACTTGGGGGTGACCCCATCGCCAATCCGAGGACCACGATAGACACTTCAGAGCGGGGCGGGGAGGAGAAAAAGGGGGGAGGAGGAAACTGAGAGTGAGGGTACTGGGGTGGGGAGAGACACCCCAGAGTCCCAGGAGGCATGCAGCCAGGAGCTCTTCTCAAGCCAGGAGGAAGGTAGCCAGTTGCAGCAGCCGGTACTTGGTGAAGGACAAGCAGCGGAGCGGGTTTCCGATAAGCGGCTAGTATTTTCAGGATGGAAATGTTTCGGGAGAGGAGGGAGGGTTAGGGCTGCATGCATGCCTAGATGTGGAATAGCCCATTGATGTGGTCTATCAAGTCACGGTAATCGACCTTGGTAATCTCTTCAAAAGTTTCAGCCAGAGAGTAGGCAATGCGCTTGTGCAAGTTTATTGGGAGAGCCACTGTGGTCCTTGTCCTAGTCAGGCTAACGCGTCCATGCCACTGTGCTGCGAGGGGTGGGGGGACCATTGCTCCACACAGGCAAGCTGCATAGGGACCAGGGCAGAATCTGCATTGCTGTAGAAGACCCTCCTGCTCTTCCCAGGTGACCCACAGCAGCGAGATATCTTGCAGGATCAACTCCTGTGGAAAATGTTGGGAGACTGTTCAGTGTAGGTGCCCCCTGCAGCTGTTTGCTTTCCCCAAAGCACAGAAACCCCAGTACAGCCCAGAAGCAATCAGCCCCCCTTACAGACCATTTTGGGACTCCTGTGGGTTTTGTGCGCTCTGTTTGGCATGGGAAAATTATGCTATTGTGAAGACTGTAAACTCCTTCACTGTGTGGGAATAACTGTCTGAGATATAAACAACGCTGCCTCTGTTAACTGTTGTCTTTTTTGCCTTTCTACAAGCAACCTTGACTTCTCGGATGTCCGTGTTATTAACAGCTGAAAGACTCCAAAACCTCCGGAAGAAGCCATGAAAAAGCAAAGACGACCTGCTGCAAGCAGTTATGGATCACTCTGCCAGAGAGAATCAAAAACTGCAGGACTGGAGGGAAAGGGAAAGCAGGATCCGCCAGAGAAACGCAGCGGCCAGGAAGAAAAGCACAAAGCAGCTGATAAGCATCCTGGAGCACCAAGCGGACTCTATCCAGGCGCTTGTAGCCATGCAGGCAATCACTACCGTGCTAGCCCCCCCTTCCCAAAGCTCTTTCACTTGTGCCCCAGTGTCAGCTCAAAACCCCCTTCCCCAGCATCCAGGTTCTTACCACCGCCAGCTGCCTCCAACACCTGTACGTTCACCAACCAGCCCTGAGAACTACGACCCTTACCCTCTGCACTCAAAACCCATCACCATGCAGTATAGGCATCCTGAAGTGCAGCAGTCATTGCACAGCACTCCAGACATGACATATTCAAACCTGTGAATGTACAGTTCCCTACTGCACCCCGCTGCCTTTTTGGGTTCCCAAAATATTGTGTGTCTATTAATAAAGTTATTTTCTTTTCAATAAATGAATTCTTGGCTTTGAAAACAGTCTTTATTATTGCAGAAAGTAAGAAGATACCTTAGCCCAGGAAAGAAACAGACACTGCAAATCAGCTTAGGAAAAACAGATTCCTACTAACATTGTAACCACTGCACTTCACTCCTGTGCAGGCACCAAACATTACTGTTGGTTTTCAGCCTCAAATTCCTCCCTCAAGGCATCCCTAATCCTTGAAGCCCTGTGCTGGGCCTCTCTAGTAGCCCTGCTCTCTGGCTGTGCAAATTCAGCCTCCAGGCGTTGAACCTCAGAGGTCCATGCCTGACTGAATGTTTCACCCTTCCCTTCAAAAATATTATGGAGGGCACAGCACGCGGATATAACCGCAGGGATGCTGCTTTCCCCCAAGTCTAGCTTTCCATACAGAGATCTCCAGTGCCCCTTTAAACGGCCAAAAGCACACTCCACAGTCATTCGGCACTGGCTCAGCCTGTAGTTGAACCGTTCCTTGCTCCTATCAAGCTTCCCTGTATACAGTTTCATGAGCCAAGGCATTAACGGGTAAGCGGGGTCTCCAAGGATCACAATGGGCATTTCAACGTCCCCTACTGCCATCTTCCGGTCTGGGAAAAAAGTCCCTGCCTGCAGCTTCCTGAACAGGCCAGTGTTCCGAAAGATGCATGCATCATGCACCCTTCCGGGCCAGCCTGTGTTAATGTCAATGAAACACCCACGGTGATCCACAAGCTCCTGGAGAACCATAGAGAAATACCCCTTCCGATTAACGTACTCGGATGCTAGGTGGGGTGGTGCCAGAATAGGAATATGTGTCCCATCTATCGCCCCTGCACAGTTAGGGAAACCCATTTGTGCAAAGCCATCCACAATGTCCTGCATGTTCCCCAGAGTTATGGTTCTTTTTAGCAGGATGTGATTAATGGCCCTGCAAACTTGCATCAAACCTATTCCAACGGTCGACTTTCCCACTCCAAACTGGTTCGTGACCGATCGGTAGCTGTCTGGAGTTGCCAGCTTCCAGACTGCAATAGCCACCCACTTCTCCACTGGCAGGGCAGCTCTCAATCTCGTGTCCTTGCGCCGCACGTTGGGGGCGAGCTCAGCACACAGTCCCATGAAAGTGGCTTTTCTCATCCGAAAGTTCTGCAGCCACTGATTGTCATCCCAGACTTCCATGACGATGTGATCCCACCACTCAGTGCTTGTTTCCCGAGCCCAAAAGCGGCGTTCCACGGTGCTGAGCATTTCCGTTACTGCCACAAGCAATTTAGTGTCGTACGTGTCAGGCGACTCGCAATCATTGTCGGACTCCTCATCACTTTGGATCTTAAGGAATAGCTCAACTGCCAAACGTGATGTGCTGGCGAGACTCATCAGCATACTCCTCAGCAGTTTGGGCTCCATTTCCCACAGAAATCACGCTGCACAGAAACCGTTGAGAGAGTCAAGATGGCGCCAAACATGGATGGAAAAACAGGGATTGCTGGGATATGAAGCGATGCATCATGGGGCTTTGGGACAGGAAGCAGAATGACCCTCACCCTCTGCCCCCTTCCCACAACCCACGGTGCCAAAATGGGACGAGGTGCTCTGTGGGATAGCTGTCCATAATGCACCACTCCAAACAGCTCTGCAAATGCTGCAAATGTGGCCACACTGCAGTGCTGGTAGCTGTCAGTGTGGCCACACTGCAGCGCTTTCCCTACACAGCTGTACAAAGACAGCTGTAACTCCCAGCGCTGTACAGCTGTAAGTGTAGCCAAGGCCCAAGTCTATAGTGGTCCCACTGCCTTTGATTTTCCTCTCCACCCCACCCCTGCTCTCAGAAAGTCTATGTAGATATAGGGTTTGGCTACACCCAAAACTCCAAAGTGCTGCCGTGAGAGCGCTCCCGCGGCAGCACTTTGAGGTGCGAGTGTGGTCGCAGTGCCACAGAGAGCTCTCCCAGCGCTGCAGGTACTCCACCTCCCCATGGGGATTAGCTTGCAGTGCTGGGAGCCGAGCTCCCAGCGCTGGGGCACTGTTTACACTGGCGCTTTGCAGCGCTGTAACTTGCTGCGCTCAGGGGTGTGTTTTTTTCACATCCCTGAGCGAGAAAGTTGCATCGCTTTAAAGTGCCAGTGTAGCCAAGGCTTAACTCTCCCCACAACCCCCTTACCTGGCTTTCTTTTCATTAGGAAAAGAACAGTACTGATGACCTGCTACCATCAGCTAGCATACCTGCTCAACTCCCACACTGGATTGAGAAATTAAACCAAAATAGCTTCTCCTGGTTCCTCTGCACACATGGAGTAGATTCCGTTAATCAGAAATCTTAAAGAATTAACATGTGACTTTATTAGTGGGATAAAACCCAACCAGTGAAGCTTGAAAAATAAATGAAAAGCCACATTGAAATTTTCACTGACAGCCAGCTATTAGAAGAATTTTGTGCTCAACTCTGAGCAATCTTTTGTGGATGTAACATACTTAAAATGAATGTTGCATCCCCCTTTAATGGCTAGCCCTTCTAAAGGATAGCAGCTTTCTAGCTAAACAGAATTACTTTTGTTCAAGTAGAAGAGGTCTGTGCACTGATGCTGAAGGTAACAAGTTAAAATACAGCCGATGATCTCTGTGGGGGTTGTGACAAAATTAGCATCCAAGTAGTCTGGAACTCTTGAAGACCAGAGATGACATTCCCTTATCAGGATGGGAAGAATAAGTGACAAGCTGGTGAAATGTGTCAATACTCCCTCTAGTGGTCAGTGCATGGAAGATAGCAGCATTCTACCGCTGCCAGCTAAGGGAGTTGCTCAAGCAATAATGATGTGTGCTGAAAATTCCCCACTGGTTCCTGCCACCTTGTCTCAGTGGGTCACAGCTGAGAATATGAGATTCAGGACCAACTGCTGAGAAGTAGGGCAGACTCACCCCATGCTGGTGGTTATTGTCATTAGATTATACCAAGCCAATACCAAAAGTAAACATCTGTCTCACTATACTGGTTAACAAGAAGTCAAAAGTGCAGTCCTGTTAGGCATTTCAGCTCTTATTTCACCACTCAGACATTAGACTATCATGAGTAGTTACTAAAATCCAGTTTCATCAAACAAAGGGGTCTTCTGATGTCAAGAGATCAGCCACATAGCCTGGTCAATATATAACTCAGATCTTACCCAATAATCATGCTGCCACCAATCCATTAGCAAGTAAAATTTAAAGGTGAAGCAAGGTCTCTGGAGTCCCAGAGCAATGCTCTTACCAGTGGGCATTCCTCGCTCCCTCTATTTTGTATTCACTACCTCTCGTGTTTACATTTACATTTCAAAATCAGAAAGACAAGCCCCTGGCTTCAAAGCAGTTAAAGACCATGTGACTGTGTTGCTTTGTGGCAATGTGGCTGGACATTTAATAAAGCCGGGCTTGCTCTACAGGGCTGCAAATCCCCGTGCCCTAAAAACAAGAACAAAAATCTTCTGTCTGTGTTCAGGCAATCAATAAAAAGGCTTGGGTGATGACAGCATTATTTCTGGATTGGTTCCACAAGTGTTTCATTCTGGAGGACAAGCGGTACCTTGAAGAGAAAGGACTTGACTTTAAAGTGTTGCTGATCATAGACAATGCTCCTGGACACCCTGTGGCACTCCGGTTTGCGCATAACAACGTTGAAGTCATTTTTCTCCCCTCCAATACCACCTCCATCCTCCAACCTCTTGACCAAGGCGTCATTAGCTGTTTCAAGGCCACATACACGAGGCTTACATTCTCATGGTTCCTTACCGCTGTGGATGCTGATCCCAATGTTAATGTGATGGAGTGTTGGAAGTCCTTCAACATTGCTGATTGCATCACTTACATTAGACAGGCAATGGATGCAATCAAGCCTGAAACAGTCAATGCATGTTGGCGAAAACTATGGGAAGATTGTGTGAATGCTTTTAAGGGTTTCCCAACCATTGACAAAGAAGTGAAACTCATTGTTCAGGTGGCCAGGCAAGTGGGTGGTGATGGCTTCATTGACATCTTCGCGGAAGAAATTGAGGAATTAATTGAGGGCCATAGAGAAATATTGACTAACGAAGAGTTAGAGAAACTGATAAAATCGTCTACAGAAGACGAAGATGATGATGAACAGGAAGAGCCAACAACTTGGAATCTTCATAATTTTCTGAAGTGTTCCAAGCAGCGAAACAGTTGAATGATTTAATTTCTGAATATGATCCTTCTATGGAATGAAGCCTCAAAATCACACGTAGTATTACGGATGATTTGAGACTGTACCAAGAAATGTTTGAGGAGCTCAAGAGACAACAGTGACAGTTGACCATCACCATGTTTTTAAAGAAAAAACAACCATCAGAAGCAGCGCCTACACAATCAACTTCTCGAGCTGAACCAGAACCAATCACTTCATCTACGAATCACTCTCCGTCACCCAAGCTTGGCTCATCGTCTCCTGGATCGACATCAAGCCCTGACGACTCAATTATAGAGTTGTCAGGGGAAGAGGAAGACTAATTATTGGAGTTTATACAGTACAAGACTAGCAAAAATATCCAGGATGACTGGTGACTGTTCAGGTTTACAGTACTTTACTGTACTGTTTTCATTTTTTATTCTTTAATTCTTCAGTCTCTCTGTTATGTTATTAAAAATACTGTAAAATTGTATTTTGCATATGTAGTCTTTATTTTATACTGTACTGTATATTGCTGTATACAATACATAGTACAGTACAGGGTTGTATACACAAAATTGTACTTTATGGGTTATTTAAGGGATTTTCAAGGGTCATTTTGACTATATGCGATTTTCACTTTACGTGTTGACTGCGGAACCTAACCCCAGCGTAAGATGCGACAGACCTGTAATCTTATTTAGCAAATCATAACTTTTCCATTGACACCTTACATGACATACTTTGCCCTAGATTTGTTTCAGTTATCTAATAGCGGCAATATCAGTGATATACATGGTCATATTTCAATCATACAGCATCACAGTCCCATACCACAGAATCGTAATCGCCTATTGACAAGGCTGATTGCCTCACTGGCTGATCCCTTAGGACAGTGCTCATTTCCATCTCTTAGTAAAGGCAGCATTTTAAATCACAGTTATACCTGCAAGAAGACTGAATCCTTTCACTGGATTTTACAGGAGCAAAGTTGTCCTGTGGCCTTATCTCAAGTTTACATCAAAAGTAGTATGTGAGTTCTCCTTATGTTTTCCCCAAAATATCATCCTCGGCTGGGAAAAGCAGGTTTTAAGAAAAGAGGGCTAATAAGCCACCTAAATTTAGAAGTCTTTGGGGATCAGTGTAACAAGAATGCCATTTCCGCTCAGTGCTTGTCCAAGTGGATTAGGTTGTACGTTGAGATGTGTTATGGGATATGTTAGCTACTGTGTCAGTACTTCAGGAACTTAAAACTCGCTCTACCAGTGCTAACGCAGTATCACTGGCTTGCATTCTGAAAGTTTCCATCCTAGAAACCTGCAGGTCTGCTACGTGGAGTTCTCATCGCAGATTTACTCCGCACTACTCTCTTATCTTAGTAAATGGAGTTGATGCTTGGTTTGAGAGAGCAGTTCTGCAATCCTTAGTGTGCTGTTCTTGGGCTCTTGGCTTTTGTAGAAGGAATTAAGGCAGTTAGAGCTACACGACCCTTTTATAATCTGAGCTCTGAACAGTCGCTATCATGAGATGGTGTTCCTGGTGTCCTAATGATCGCAAGCTTTCCAGAAGGCTCCTGTAGTTCTGCAGTGCCAGGGCGCATCCCACAAGTGCGTATATTCAGAGGGACACTCTTACAGAAGAAGCTTCTATAGGAAGTAATGGTTTTATTTCTGTGTGAAATAGATTCATGGAATTAATTTTCACACAAATGAAATCAGAATCATGCCATCTGACATTGAGAAGTGCTTGCATTGCCTAGCAACGGGTAACATGAGTGGCAGCACACATACGCATAGCAGGGAGGACTAATAAGGCATAGCAACCGGCTTCCCAGGAGCAGTGCAAGCAGCGGCATTCATTTCTCTTGCTGCAGAA
This sequence comes from Gopherus evgoodei, assembly GCF_007399415.2. Taxonomy (NCBI): domain Eukaryota; kingdom Metazoa; phylum Chordata; order Testudines; family Testudinidae; genus Gopherus; species Gopherus evgoodei. The sequence goes on along the minus strand of NC_044322.1, from coordinate 96,752,028 downwards.
TGCTCCTGGACAGAAACAGGAGCATATTGCAGTAAATCTCATTCCATGAGCAAGTTAACGATTCATAAAAATCTACAGAATCATAATTTCAATTGTCACACTCTGCTGTGCGGCTGGCTCCCAGCTCCAAGTCCTCCAGTTGGTGACAATGTTGATAATACGGTATATCAGAAATTGGTCCAGTTGGGTATAATTTGAAAGCTCTTTCTCACACGAACACAATAGTACCAAACATGACAAAACTAGATCAATTATAGTCAAATATAGTCAAAAAAAATTTTAAAAAAACCAACATTTTTTGAAGTTATACTTTAACACAGGGATGCATTGCTTACATAAAAAACAAAATAAAATATCCCACAACATTGATCTTTGGTAATCTTAGGGAAGTTACCCTCGACTTGCAGGACTGAAAACATTTATTCATCAAAGTCATCGCCAGTGTCATCTCCTTCTAGGGCATCACTGTTAGACATGTTGTCACGCTGATCCTCATCTGTGCCACACTCGCACAGCTTTGTACTAGGCAGGCCAAACATTTGTGGGATGGTCTTTGTATATGAGCATTTGATTAGCAGAAGGATTGAGTCAGGAGTGGCTGGTATTTCACACATGACTGGTGTGATCAGTCCATCCTCTAAGATCCACCCATGCCCAGTAGGGGAGGTAGTTTTGGATTTGCTCAGTCATACCAGAGCCATTCCATTGCTTGATAATTTGCCCTTTTCATAGCAGGTATTTTCCTCCATTAAGCTGCTTTCTGGAAAATATTCACAAATGTAGCTCTGCAAATGTCATAATGTTGGTCTCCAAAGGGTAAACTCCGCATATGAACATCTACAGTGCATTTATGACCACAGTGACTGCCTCAGCCATTCTCAGCATCTTCAGGGCAAGGACAGTCTTTGGAGGATGAATCAAATGCCTTGAAGTAAGATAATTTAGTCTTTTTAGCCAGCCTTCCCATGGTGTCATGTCCTGGCAGGGCATGGAAACCTGGCAATGTACTGGCTCTTAATGGTCCTAGTGACAGGAATATCTGTCTGAGGGATATACAGCAATTCCGTTTCCCAGCAGCTGGCACAGAAACAGACTCTTGAGCAAGTCTTGGATAGCATCTCATAGTGATCACTAGAACATCTGTGTCTTGTGCAAAAATCTGGAGCTTAGTAGCACCAATCTCTGTGGCTTTTATAACTGTAACAAGGTCGAGACTCACTGGCATGGCACCTCCTTCTGGTCGTCTTGGGAATTACCTCAACTCCAGCTCCAGAGTGCTTCCTTCTGGCCAGTGTCCCTCCCGCCTTTGGTCCTGTGTTCCTCCCGAACCGCAGCGCCCCTTTTCTCAGGGTTCTGCCCCCAGCAAAACCCCCTTACTCTGGGTTTCCCCTCCCAGGAGAACCCCCAACCCGCTAAACCCACCCTGCCTCAGTGGCTACTGCCAGTCATCATTTAGCCCCCGCTCACTGGGGCAGACTGCAGTCTGTAATGGCCACTCATCATTGGCAAGGGGTTAGGACCAGCTGCCTCTGCCTGCACCTCTGTAGCTCCAGTACCTTTGTAGACCTTCATCAAGGCCTGAAGCCTGGGGGTTTACCAGGCTGGAGCTCCCCAGTTCCTTATGCCCTTCCCCAACACTAGTCAACTTCAGGTACCCTGCTCCCAGGCAGCTAGCCCTTCCCACTCCAGGACTAGAGTGAGACTTTCCTGTCTTCTGGCCCCACAGCTCTTTTATCCGGGCCAGCTGTGGCCTGATTAAGCCAGCCCCACCTGGGGCCACCAACCTCGCCAGCCTCCCTCAGCTGCTCTCACTCCTTTTATCCCAGCCACAACCCTCTCCAGGTCTGCCTTTAACCCCCATTCTGCTGGAGAGGGGCAGCTGCCCCACTACAATGACACTACAATTATCTTGCATGCCAGCGTCTTCATAGGAACTACAAAGAAACCCCACTGAACAGCGTGAGGCAGTAGCTTCGTAATGCCATGCAACAATGAAATTCTTTGAGCAATTCTTCTCATGCTGGAGCATTTTTCCTGAAAGTTATTCAGTTAACTCTTCCCTCATACAAATAAGAGGCATTAGCTTCTTCATTGTGACATTGGAGATGTTTGTAGAGTCAATGGTTTTGTATCAGAGAGGTGCAGCACCATAGACTCTCTTCTGTCTGGAAATATTTTTAGTGGATTCCTTTGCATGCATATCAAACATAAGGTGGATTTCATCATAGGTCCAGTATTTTCTCTGTAGCCTCATAATGAAGTGTTCAGGCAAATCTTGTCAAGTGTTAACAGTTTCTGGTTTGTCAAGATCTCGTACCTCAGCCATACCAGGTATGATTGATATGCTGGTCTAAGATACCAGTCATGTTGTCGGTAGGTGTGGGTTTAGGAAGACCATGCACAATGTGCATTAGTTTGCTTTTTGCCTGGCACATATACCTTGTTTTATCTCATTCAACCATCAATTTTGGTACTGCAAAGAACTCATAGTTTCCTAAAATCTCACGTAGCTCAACAATATGCTGAGATCTGGACATGATCAGGAGCTGATAAAACAACGACCTATCTGCGATAGCTCTGTAATAGTCCCTGCCACCTTCACTCTTTGCATTCAAGCACAGCTTTAGTCTATTCTTCTTGACTGATGCCGATAGACTGACAGAGACTTGGATATTTCTTAGCGTTTTGAAGGTTTCATACACTGTCATGACCCAATATATCCATTTGACTGACATCACTGAAGACTGCTTTTGTCATGATATTAACGAGCTCCAGTCCATCATATGCAAATAGGTTGCTAATAGGAGTAAACTCATTCTGTAGCTTTAAAATTGCCCCTTCTTGGCCTTTAACAACAACTAATGGGTCTAGATGGTGCTTGATTACTTTTGGGGAAGTCAACCTAGCTATGTTAAATATTTTGTTCAAAAGTTTGATGAAGTTCTAGGGCTGACATCTCTCGGCCTGCGCTGTTTCCCGCAGCCCCCATTGTGCTGGAATGGCGAACTGTGACCAGTGGGAGCCGCAATCAGCCAAACCTGCAGACACTGCAGGTAAACAAACTGTTCAAGCCCTCCAGCAGATTTCTCTGACGGGCTGCGTACCAAAAGTTACTGATCCCTGCTCTAGAGAATACTTAGTCATGCCTCGGTGCAGGGAATTGGATCTTCTTAGCGTATGCACGATGTGCTTCACGTGGCACGTGAGCAGGATTCATCACCAAATTTGGTCAGCTGGTTGAATCATTAGTTTCCCCAGTTTGGATGAGGTACTGACAGGGAGTGCAACGTGAATGCTGATCCATAGAGTAGACAGGATTAGATGATTTACCAAGGTTCCTTCCAGCCCTAGATTTCTATGATCCCAGACTATTTCTATTTCTTGGGCTAGTATGAGCACTCATGTGTGTCTGCTCCTAGAAAAGCTCACGTTGGCTGGTAGCTGGTGGTCATGTGCTTGTGCTGTCCCTGGGAATCCCATTGACCAGCCCTTGCTGGGAAGTTGTGAAAATCTATTTAATTCTCCATATTTTCCTGTCCTTTTCAAATACATGAAAATTGCAAGAATTAACTGAGAGAAATTATTTCTGTTTTACATTCTATAAAGTGGAGGTGAGCTACTTTGGCAGAGTTGCTGTTTCTGCAGGCTACTCAGTCCTTAGCATGCAAAGTCTATTCTCGTAGATAACCCTGGCCAACTACTGCAGGTTTGCTTAGGTGTCTGGGTTCTGTAAAACCCCAGTGGGTTCCCTACATACCACACTAACCTGTTAGACATTACTATATCCCTCCCTCTTAGAGTATGTCTACACTACAAAATTAAGGCACCTTAAGTTAGGTTGACCTACAGCCACCACAGTAATTAAATAGGCTGTTCATGTCCACATTGACCACTGGAATCCCACCGCCTGGGGTTACCACTGGAACCTTGCTGTCAGCCCATGATGGCGAGGCTATGACAGTTAGCCTGGGGTGTTGGGGCTCCGGCGGCCAGACGCAAGGTGGTGGGGTTGACAGCTCGGGCTGCCAAAGATAGCAACAGGTGATGTAAGCAATGCAGTGTCTACACAGCCATTGCATCAACCTAACTACATCTACCTAAGTCCTACGCATCTCACGGAGGTGGAGTTGTTAGGTGGGTGTAGTGAGCGACTTACATCGGCTGGAGCAACATTGTATGTAGACTCTTACTGAGTAGGGTTGACGTAAACTGCCTTACATCAACCTAACTCTGTAGTGTAGACCAAGCCTTAGGGCATCCTCAGCTGCAGCAGGAGTGTTTTCTCTGGCCCTGTTGTCTGTAGGGAGGGACAGGTGCCTTCTATCTTCCTAGGCCACCTTTTGAAAGCTTAGAGGACAGTGGCCCTTTCTGTTGGCACAGTGCAGGAGTGAGACCCCAGGATGCAGCAGGTGGGTCAGTCCCTGGCTCCCTTCCCCAAGCTCCAAGAATGAAATTACTGTTGAAGATCTTGGCTCCTGGGAATGGTGAGGAACAATGCTGTCCACAGGCCAGCTCTGTGGAAGGTTATGGGCTGTACTGGGTATTTGGGAGATTGGCTAGCACGCGTGATACCCACAGCAAAAATTCAGATTCACTTGTGATCTTGCTCCTAAATTTCAGGAATGCTACCTGTGCTGGGCTCCACAACCCTCTTTTCAGCCTTTCCTACTAGATCAATGCTATGCATCATGCTCAATTTCTGTTTTGTTTCACTACTTACATCTCTTCCGTCTTTTTCCTTCACCTCACAGCTCAGCTTCCAATCCAAGAGTAGTGCTTTAAAATTCTCACTCACACATTTAAATTGGTATCCCCAACTGACCTTTCCTACCTTTTTGTCTTTATCTACCTACTCCTTTTCTGTTCGTGTCCTTTGATCATCATCGCACAACCTTCTGAATGTGACGTGTTCTTTTACCAATGTTTCTAAATATTGTTCCTATTCTCTTCTAGTTCTAGTCCTTTGGAACTCTCTTCCATTCCATCTTTTATTTTCCTGACTCTTCATTTTGAAACTGCTCAAAAACCACTGTATTTTCCTTCTTTTAATGCTACTTCTTCTAATGAGTTGATGTCACTTCATTTCCTCCTGGCATCTCTCAATATTCTGCAGTTCTTGGAAACACTCGTAAAGTAGTGTTTGTTATCTATGCTTTTATTGCTGTATCTTTTGTTACCTTTCTCCACAGCTTTGGACCAAAGATACACCTCTTCCTCGATATAACGCTGTTCTCGGGAGCCAAAAAATCTTACCGCGTTATAGGAGAAACCACGTTATATCGGACTTGATTTGATCTGCCGGAGCGCGCAGCCCCCCCCCCCGGAGTGCTGTTTTACCAAGTTTTATCCGAATTCGTGTTGTATCGAGTGGCGTTATATCGGGATAGAGGTGTCCTTTAAACTTTGATCCTACGAATAGTTATGCCCATGCTTAATTTTACACACTGCGAGTAGTCCCACTGAAGTCATTAGGATTATTCAGCACATAAATATAAGCATGGGTGTAAGTCATTGCGGGATTGAGGTCATAACATTTAACAATTCCTGAACCCACTGCATTTCTGGTGAGTCTGGACTTCAGCACAGCACTAATATAAATGCTGTGGAGTGTAAAACAAATTATAGTTGTTCTGAGACAAGGTCTTGCAATCTAAAGTAGTTCTGTGCAATCTCCCTTCTAGCAGGTCAATAGTTTTTTTTCTGCCATGTGACTAAAACAGGCCTCAGTAGAGTAACTGAAGGTGCAGCCCATTTCTTGCCAAAAGGCACCATATTTGTAACGTTGACTGAATGCTCCATTTGGGGAATATTTCCTTGCTCTTTTGTTACCTTTCAAGCTTTTCAGTTGGATTGTAGGAAAAATAAACCTTCTGGAAAACAATATAACCAAAATGGAATGAAAATTAAAAATGTTTAATATAGTCCAGGGGTACCAGGAAGTTCACTCAAAAGCATTTTGAACAGAAACAAAATTTCAGAATGAATGTAGGGAATAGAAACTGAAAATACTGAGAAACATTTTCACTTAAGTTTCTCTTAAAAGCCACACTGGCTGCTTCTACTAGAACTGTAGCTTTGATAGTGCTCAGAAGAACAGGGACATAGCCAAAAGTGCACATTTGGATAGCCCCCAAGTTATAATGGATGGGGAATGGCCTGTCCCGGGGCAAGTCCAGGAGATCAAATTTCCCTGATGCTCCATGTGGAGGGGTTGTCTTCCTCTTTGTCCCAGAACTCTACCCATGGGTGGACCTGGGAAGGCAGAAGGAGGAAAGTAGGTACTAAAGGCAGAAAAGGGATGAGGAAGGAAAGTTTCCTGGCCTGTGTTGCCATGTCTGAAGATGACTGAGAAACACTTATCCCATGGTGGTTCCCTGCCCTGTCTCCAGGGCAAATCTGGGCAGCTGGAGACCAAAGGTTCAGCTGAGCTGCACGCTGCACTTTGCTTCTAAGGAGATGCTACTCGTTCCCTGCTTAGCCCACTGAAAGGCATAGATACTGGAACTAGGGGTGCTGCCTCACCTCCTGGCTTGAAGTAGTAATAATAACCCAAACACAGGGTTTCCACCTTCAGCACCCCCACTGTAAAAATAATTCCAGCCACACTGTTGACAGCTCACCCGTGAGCTGGTTGTAGGATTCATCCTGGTCCCTGGAGTTGGACAGACTCTCCTTTAGGCAGCAGGGTAATTGAAATTAGAATCTAGCCCACTGAGACTGGATTTTAATTTACAAGGAAAATTATTGTCTCTTTGGAAAAAATAACATCCAGCCTATAATGTTCAAAGCCATTTTCTCAGTCCTTGCAGCATTGGTTTGCTTTGACAAGCCTCCATTCTAGTCAATATTATATATACAGTCTGGAGACCAAATCCTCTGTCTGTGTAATTTGGTGCAGCTCCACTGATTTCAATTGCCATGTGTGGTACACTTCCTTTGATTTAATAATATTACTTATTGTATAACTTTAATGGAGCTGCATTGGTTTGTACCAGCAGAGAATTTGGCCACTGTATTAGGTAGAACATGGGAATATAAGACACTCCTAGCTCAATATCAGCAGAACAAACTCTTTCAGTAATGACTGAATCACTTTCTTACTTTTAAAATGGTCAAAGAATGCAGAAACACTAATGACTTACTTGGAGGCTGCTATTCAAATCAGCACTGAGTGCTATTTACCCACTTGACAAAGCAAGGGAATGGCTGATTGAATACAACAAACATGAGTTTTAAAGACACAGTTTTGTGTCATTGTGCAAACCCCAGCTCGGATATGCGCAGTGAGAGTTAGGGGTGTGCACATTGAGCATAACTGTTCCCTTAAAAGTCTGGCTAGTCACTTAAAAGATAATAGGCAATTGCATAAACATATATGTGACAAAGACATGGCAACACCTGCATAGCAGTAGATGCATCTGAAGTCTTAGTATGATGGATGCTATATACTTACCACTAATAAAGATGAAAGAAGCTGGAATATTTTCCATAAAGACTGACAGCACCAATACTTTGATAAATCAATATTCTCTGCTTGATCAGCATGTGTCCAATTATGTTTCTAAAGAGCTGATAGGACTGGCTGATTAATCCCTCAGGGAAGTTACAGGCTGTAGAGCAGACATTAACTGTATCATATGACTTGTACTGTCTGGGAGTCATTCCATGTGTCATTCCTGGGCAAGTTAATGATAGAAAGGTTAGGGAGACGCGCTTTGATTCATAAAAATCTACTGAATCAGAATGTTAGTGGTGTCTCTGTGGTGTGGTAGGGCCAGTCGCTGCCCCGCCGCCAGTTCTCAGGCCTCCAGTTGTTGGAAATTTTGAGAAAACAATGTCAGAAATAGGTAGAGATGAGTATCACTTGGAAGCCCTTTCTCCCATGTACACAATGATACCAAACACGACAAACCTAGAGCAATTATAGACATATTGCATTGATTGCTGCATGAGACAGGGCCTGCTGGGCGGGGCCAGGGACTCTCGCCCCATGTGTGAGAGATATGGCAATTTCCTGCAATATCCTTGGAAAAAAACTTTATTAAATTTAAGTATCTTTGGAATCCTTTGTATTAAATATGTAAAACTTATGTATTATTGTGGGCCAGGATTTTATATAACTTCTCTAGTGGGGAGATGAGATGGGAACCCTGGGAAGTGTTATGAACTTCAAAGTACTACACTGAACAGGATGCCAGACAAGAATGGACCTTCAGGGAAAACATAGTGTCTGGTGGTTTGCCTGAACATATCTAGGTGAATGAAAATTTCCTACCTACAGTTACACAAAAGCCCAGCTTTTGGAAGCTACACTCTGAGGAGAAGACCATTGTTTGCTGATCACCTGTTCCTGGAATCTGAAGACCAAACACTCAAGTGGCATAAAGGAAAAACTGAACTATTCACAGTTGTGCTTGTTCTGAGCTAAAGCTGTTATGAACTTGTAACCATGGGAAAACCGCTTGGTGGGTTTGACGGACTGACACCTACCAGAGTCCTTGTTGGAGCTGGGGGATGAGCTCTGGTAAGCTTGTTAGCATCTGACTAGGTTCTTTTATTTTTTTAATATGTTTTCTCTCTAATGTGTGTAAATACAGGTGCAGTTCCCTGAACTGTGACATAGATGTACTACATTTGTAATTTCCCTCCATGGTCCCTCAAGGGCATCAGTTCTAGGCATCCAGCTCCTCAGCCTTCATCTCTTTAAGGGAAAGACCTGCATATAATATATCCTGGGTTTCCCCAGGCTTCACAGTTCCCTGCCTGCACTGTGGTATTCCCAGCAAGCCAGAGAGCCAAAATAGGCTAGCATCCATGCTTTGCTTTCTCTTCAACGACTATGAACAATGTAATTGCCCGCAGTTACAAATTAATACAAAGCTCTTTCTGAGCAACCACATTTTTCTACAGCGAAAGCCCTACAGAGAAAACATATTTAAGAGCCTACACGCATGCTAACATGCTTACCAGATATCACCTCCTTCCAACTCCAACAAGGGTGCACCCCATTTCAAAAGTATTTAGGCCTTGTCTACACTGCAGAGTTTTGTTGCTAAAAGGCAGCTTTTGGGAACTGTGGTGAGGCGGCTGCCCCATACAGGGAGAAGAAGGGGTTAAAAGCGGAGTGGCTGGAGGGGTTAAAAGCTGGAGGGCTGTGCCCAGAAAAGGACACTGTGGTTGGGGGAGTGATGCAGGTCTAAAGAGTGGCGATGGCAGGTGTGACACCATTAGCTGAAGGCGGACTGGAAGGGCTGAGAGCTAATTACCAGGACAGCCAGCAGGAGGCACCGCAATGGTGAGTTCCACCCCATTACAGCAACCAAACAGTGGAGGTGTACATGGTGGCATGCCACTTCTGGTGACAAAACTCTTTGGTTTCAATGACAAAATAAAACCACCTCGATGAGAAGTGTAAAGCGTTTTGCGGCAAAGATAAAATAATGGAGATATCCAATCTCCTAGACTGGGAAGGAACCTTGAAAGGTCATTGAGTCCAGGCCCCTGCCTTCACTAGCAGGACCAAGTACTGATTTTGCCCCAGATCCCTAAATGGTCCCCTCAAGGGCTGAACTCTGGGTTTAGCAGGCCAATGGTCAAACCACTGAGCTAACCCTCACCCTTACAAAGTGTCATTGTAGATGCTGCCATTTGTTATATTGTCAGAACTGGCCTTCCCCAGTATCCCACAATGCCTGTAGTGACCATTCTGTTCACTGTTTTGAACTCAGCTGTCCTGCAGACATGATCCCCTCCCCTTTCAAAGCTCCATTCTGACAGCTGAGCATGCTGCTCTGCTTGGGCAACAAAGAGCAAATCATTAGCGGAATGTTCCTGTTCTCTCCCACGCTAGGAACACAGAGGCAGGCAGGTGTGGATGTGTGTCTGTGTGTGAGTGTGAGAGAGAGAGTGTGAGTGAGAGAGAGACTGACTGAGCACTGTTTCCTCTAATTTTTCCCACACATGTGGAAGTAATTTTATGTGCACCAATATGGAGGTGATGTGTCACACATCACCTCCACATTGGTGCACATAAAACAAAATTCATGTGACAGGGGTGGGGCTGAGAGGTTTGCAGTGTGGGAGGGGGCTCAGGGCTGAGGCAGAAGGTTGGAGTGCAGGGGGGTGATGGCGCCAGCTGGGGATGTAGGCTCTAGGGTGGGGCCAAGGACGAGGGGCTGAGGCAGAGGGTTGGGTGAAAGAGGGGGTAAGGGCTCCAGATGGTGGTGTGGGCTCTAGGGTGGGGCTGGGAATGAGGGCTTTGGAGTGCAGGAGGGGGCTGGGGCAGGGGGTTGGGAGACAAGAGGGTGAGGACTCCAGCTGGGGGCACCGGCTGGGGTGAGGGGATTGGAGTGCAGGCTGCCCCAGGGATCAGTGGGGAGAGAGGACTCTCCCGAGCTCTCTCTCCCCACAGCAGCACCTGGTCTGGGGGTGGGGAGAGGCACGTCTCCCCGTCGCGGCAGCTCCAGGGCTGGAGCCACGGGATAGGCACCTTTTTCCCATCTTTGGCAGGTCTGGAGGGTCTGGGCTGCATTGGGGCCGGGGGAGGGTTGCCTCTTCCCCACATCCGCTGCAGATCCAGGGGGGCTGGGTTGGGGTGCCTCTCCCCGGGCAGTGGCAGTTCCATCTGCAGTCCAGGCTGCGAGTGGCGGTCCTCTTATTCAGTCTCCAGACCCTGGGAGAGCCCAAAGCGACAGACCATCCCTCACTGGTGGCCCAGAGGAGCGGCAGTAGATGTGGGCTCCTTCTGCGCCCCCACCACCACCTCAGCTGACTGGCTGAGAGAACTGAGGGAGGAGGCATGGAGAGAAACCCTGGGCCAGGTGGGCCCATACAAATGTGGGGGAGGGTCCGGAAAGGAGCCACAAGTGAAATGGAGTGTGGGGCTGGGCTGGGTCAGGGCCGGGTGCTACAGCAGGTCTGGGACTGGGGGAGAGGCATCTCTCCCCACCGCAGCCCAGGGCACCTGCGCAGAGCTTAATAAGCTGCTGCGCAGCCACACAGCTTAGAGGGAATTTAGCTGCTGAGCTATGCACTGGTTGTTTTCGGCTGCTGGCTCAATTTACGAGACAGCATGCCGATATATTCACTCACCCCCAAAACACATTCTGCCTCTTCTCCTCCCACACTCTCCTTGTCACACACTCTTTCCTCCTCTCCCTCCCCCTCTTCAGTTGAAAAGCAGCTGGCAATCTAGTAGGATGCCCATGGAATAAGGGGATTCAGAAAACTGCATAATGTTACACTGTACTTGCCCCATGAGGCATTGCAAACCCTTCCCAAAGCTGCTCTGTTCTCTATGTCACTGCAAGAGCTGCTAATGTGAGTAACTCTTCTGCCAGTAGGAGTTGGCAGCAACAAAGGCAAGGCTCAGTATCTAGGGGTTCCTTTTCAACAAGATACTACAAAACTGGCTTGAGCATCCACCCATTGACCTGGGACAATCACATACCATCCCTGGGCACCTCCAGGAGGCAATACTTCCCCTCTTGCAAGCCCAGAGTCTGAGTGTAGCAAAGAAATATTTAATCAAAGGAGGGAAGTAACCTGGTGTTAATTCAGGAAAATGCCGTAAACAGGGTTCATAAACATAAACCATGAGCAAAAGACCAGTCCCTCTTCCCCTCCACCCTGAGTAATTGGACAGTGTCCTTTTCCCTTAGGTTCTTAAGTCCAGCAACCAAAAGTCCCTTTAATGTCTTCAGGCCCCACCATTTAACACAGCTCTCAGTGATTTCAGCTGTTAATGAGGGAGCCTCACTGCTGGTTCACACTGTTCCAAAGCATCAGAGACACTGTCCCAAAGCAGGTCTAATACTTAGGCCTAATGTGATGCATGACCAGAAAGGGTTAAACATCCTGCAGGATGAATGAAATTGAATCAAATTCAACCCTTACAGGCCTACGGGGAGATAATATTTATTCTTTATGTATTTAAATATATATATGGGTTGTGGTCAATAATGTAATCAACAATCCCTGTCTATGCTGCATTCTGATAATTCAGAGATCAAAAGAACATCCTAGCATTTAAATGAATTGTACACACAGAATATTGCTGTATTCATCTCTCTGCAATGTATAATAAGTCATCTGTGAATTGTGGAGGAACAGGCAATTGCCTAACGATAATTCATATAGCTAAGTACCAGTGATGGACCCATTTCAAAGTAGCCCTAATTACCGATTGTTCCCTAAGGGAATCCAACTTGCCAAAGAAGGCTTGAAATTGTATAAGAGATCCTGGGGTACCAATCCTTTTTATCTCAGATCTGCTTAAGCTTCATCAGGGGAAGTTTGAGTGGAAAGATTGAGGTGCCAGTTCAGCTGGAAACACCCTGAATATGATATTGGACATTGGACTATAACCTATGGACTAAATTCTAAAATAGCTCTTTGGAACTACAAAGTTCACCAACTTTGCTATGTATCTGAATCTCAAGAATTGAACTCACATCTGTTTGTATACCGATCTTTTAACCATACTCTATTTTCTTTTTTTAATACATTTTAGTTTAGTTCATAAGAATTGGCTGTAAGTATATATTTGGATAAGATCTGGCATATTCATTAACGGAAATAATGTGTCTGATCCTTTGGGATTGGTAGAACCTTTTCTTTCTATGATGAAATAAAATTTTCAGAAATCTTCATCATATTTGACTTGGGTACCTGGGTGGAGGCTGGGTTACTTTAAGGGATCTGTGTTGTTTGCTTCTGGGCAACCAGTGAGGTAATAAAGAAGCTGTTTTGTGCTGGCTTGGTAAATCTAAGTATTGAAATAGCCACCATCTTTGGGGATTGTCTGCCTCATTCTTTTCAGTTCACCCTATCTGAGTGACCTCAGCTGGCCCCCACTGGGATCCCAGTCACACCTAGGTGTCAATGACTTCAGCTCTGTGGTGCATAACAAGACTCTCAATAGAGTCTTAAGCTAAGTTCCCTCTAAGCTGTGCGGCCATACAGCAGACTATTAAGCACCACGCAGGCGCTCAGGTCTGTGTTGAGGAGAGATGCTTCTCCCCCAGCCCCGGATCTGCCCCAGCTGGGGGGAGAGGCACCCCACCCCTGGCCCCAACCCAGCCCAGCCCTGGACCTGCTGCAGCAGGGAGAGGGGCCCCTCCCTCAGATCTAGCCCAGCCCAGCCCTGGACCTGCTGCGACTGGAAGAGAGGCACTCAGCCCCAGCCCTGCTGTGGTGAGGGAAGGCATTTCTTCCCATCAACCCCAGCCCAGCCCTGGACCTGCCACGGCTAGGGGGAAAAGCACTCCTCCCCCGGCTCCAGCCCAGGCCAGCCCTGGACCTGCCGTGGCTGGGGAGAGGCACCTCTCCCTGCCGGCCCCAGCCCAGCCTCAAAGCTGCCACTGCCAGGGGAGAGGTGTCCCTCCCCAGCCCCAACCCAGCCCCGGCCTGGACCTGCCACGGCCAGGGGAGAGGCGCCTATCCCATGGCCCTAACCTAGCCTCAGCTTGGACCTGACGCAGCTGGTGGAGAGGCACCTATCCCATGGCCCCAGCCCAGGTGCTGCTGCGGGAAGAGAGAGTTCGGGGGAATCCTCACTCCACGCTGTAGCCCTGGGGCAGACTGCACTGACATCTAGATCCCTCACCTGCCATGCCCCAGCCCACTGTCCCAGCCATGAGCCCCATCCCACACTCCAAACCCCGCAGCCCCATCCCCATCACATGAATTTTGTTATGTGCACCAATATGGAGGTGATATAATGTGCATTCTGCACATTGTGGGAAAAATTAGAGGGAACACTGGTGTTAATCAGTTCTTTTATTACACAATAGAGAGAAGATGGGTCAAATAGCATCTAATGCCCTTAGACAGGGACCATACCACCAGGTACAAGTACCTATTCCCTCCCCCTCTCAACTCACTGGGCTTTGGAACCCAGGTCCCCTGCTAGTGAGTGCTGTTTAGATGAGGGTAAGTTCCACAATCAGGGGGTAACAAGTACAGTTCTGCTGCCCTTGATTCACACAACAAGGATAACACTTGGAGTCTCTGTCACTCCCCAGGACAGGTATCCAGGGTCCGGTTTCACCTACCAGCCTACAGTTCGGCTGATGCAGTCTCTCCATCTTGAACTGCTATTGACACTCTTTGTCCTTTAATTTCTCTCCTGATGCTGGTGCTAGTTCTTGTTCTTTTTTCACTTGTACTGAGGCTGGTCTCCTCATGCTGGTGCTGTGCTGGGGTTCCAGATGCTCTATGCCCCTCTCCAGTGCTATTCTTTCTTGGTCCACCTGTGGATCTGTCCATGATCCCTGTTGCAGTGATGTATTTAGTCTGGACAGACCATGGTTGCTGCCTCAGTCAGCCTCTTCCGTGATTCCCTTCAGGAAGATGGCTCCAAGATATCCCCTGCCTGATGGACCCTCTGCCAGCTGGATGTTCTCTGCAAACCTGGACCATTATGTCTCCTCTGATTGTCAGAATACACCAAGTCAATTAGCTTCAGCCTTGTCTGGGTCTCCGTGTTGAGCTGCCTTTCTTTACATAGCTCAACCAGCCAAGTTTTTTTCAGCTGTTCATCATTCATTTCCCCATCTCTCTTTTCGCTGTTCCATTTCCCAAAAAGACTAGGAGAACCTGTTTTTTGTTTTTGCCAGGTACAGTACTTGTTTTCACTGCTGTTGGCACTTATGGCCATTCACCCTGTCACAGAGCACAGGCATGCTGCCACCATATATGTCACAGTTCAGAGCAACTGTGCAACCTGAGCCCTTAGCCAATCCCAGCTCCCTCTTCAACCTCCCCAACCAATTCTTTTCCCCCTGTGGCTTCTCCATACCTCTCTTCCTTCCCTGTCACCTCCGCCCCTTCTTCCCTCCCCACCATGCTCTCTGCTTCCCCTCTCCCTGCAGCTGTTCCTTGCTTTCCCATTCATCCCTGGTGACTGGTGCTCTCCCATGGTGCAGTGGCGAAGGGCCCCGGGCAGCACATCATGTCCCCTGGAAATAAATATGCTGTAAACCAGGCAGGAAGATATTCTCAGCATGCAGAGCACAGGCTGCTGGTGGAGCAAGCTGAAATATAAAGCTGTCAGGCATCTAAGCCTGTGAGCACAGTCTGTGTAAATGCCAGTAATGTGCTGAGCATTGCTCTGCTTCTGCCTGAGGCCCCATACTGAGCTGGAGCCCAGCTGAGCTGGCTGGGGTGGGTGGTTGGCAGGCACAATCGGTCTCCAGGACCCCTCTCCCAATACAGAGGGGGTGTACCACAACCAGAATCAAGGTCAGGGCAAAACTTACTCCTGGGAAAATTCTGTGCCAAAAAATAAAAATTCTGGAAATTTTATTTGTCACAATAATATTACCAGTTTCAGTTATTTTTGCAATTTATTTCAAAATACCTGTCACAACTATGTCTGTAACAAACAGACACATATAAATTTTCCCCCAGGAGCAGAGCATTCAAGAAACCCCTATCACAACCCAGTTCCTGTTTCTTTGCTCCCTTTCCCCCCAACCACCAGTTATCCTCCCACCAATACACCTGAACCCCTAGCCCTCAGCGCCCAGGGATCCAGAGGGAGAAAACAGCCTGATGCTGGGTCCTGGCCTTGTATGGAGTTTCCTGCGTGCTATTGCCTTCTTCCCTCAGGGCATTTGGGGAATGGCAGCTGCAGGGAACCCTTTAGCTCCCTCTCCTGCCTCCCTCTCGCCCCCAGCCATTGTCTTCTATATGCGTGCTGGACTCTGCTGGGTCCAGCAGGCACCCAGTGGTGGCCAGACAGCACTGCAGCCCTACATCTGTGGGGGAAAGGAAATTCTGCACAACATATTAATTTTTTTGCAAAAGTTCTGCCATCGTACAGGGCGCAGAATTCCCCTACGAGTAAAAACTCCCATAGACTCAGAAGCCATCTGATGAGCTGTAAAGGAAAGATTAAGATTTGCCAGGGAAACGGGAGGATGAGGGGTTGGTGGAACGTGTGAGATCCCCATTGGTGAACTGGTCCCGGGAGCAGGCCGTAAGGGGGTCAGTCTAACTCAGTCTTCAGCTCCACTATCATTTGGGAGAAACCCCAAATTCTACTCTCTCTGGGCCCTTCTCAGTCCTAGCTCCAGCCCTTGGCAGAGCTGAGAGTAGAGCTGACTGACTCCCTGGCCTGCGCTCCTGTGCAGGCGGTGATTGGTCTAACTGGGAGGAGCCCGCAGCATGTGCCCTGTTGAGAAATTATGTAATATACCTCTACTCAGAATTACGTACTCTCATGCTGGTAGGCTGGGCTATACACTTCAGAGCACAGGAGAGGCTCTTCCCTGCTTGGACGTGCAGGCTGGATTGAGAATGAACTGCCTCAGATTCCAGCGGGCTCTTGAGTGGGGTGAGGGGTTCCATTATATACCTCTCTCTTCCAGGGCAATGTTGCAATGAAATTTGTTAATCTGCAGTGGGCAGGGAGACTGCAGTGGCTGAGCTGCAGGGTTGAGGCAGGCAGGCAGCGTAGGCGGGAAGGCGGTACTCTGAAGTTTTGCCTAGGGCAGCAGATTGTCTTGAGCAGTCTCTGCTGAACAAGTCTAGTTCAAAAAGGTTGCAGGGCCATAAGCAATACTTTGGGACATATTCTCTGCCCTAGTCAGCTCCCTTTATGTCACTCAGGTGGCCAAAGGCAGAGAACTACTTCAGCAAGTCGTCTGTGTGTGGGAGGGAGGGGAGTCCTCAATAGGCAAGGATGTTTTCGATAAAGATTGTGTGAAGCAGACAGGCACACATATAAATCGAACCCCCAAATTGCTATTTTTAGGAGGAAAGGGCTTTTTACTCTGACAGCGTTAAACTGTAAGCTTTCAATAGGTTTTTGTGTGAATAATACTGTTCAAAGATGATCTGTTGAGTACCAGAAAATAAAAGGGAAATGATAAGTGTCTGCCTGTAGAACAGGAATATGGCCGAGACTGTATGATTGGTGTTTTCCTATGCCTTCAGTGCCAACTTTTTGGTAGCTCTGCATTTTTCAAATTATTGTTGAGTCAGCACTTTTTAGGCTGGTTGAAATTATGCCTGTGGACTGACCCATAACTTCAAATGTCTCAAAAGACCTGCCGTCCTGCTGACTCACTGACTGGGTATATTTTTGGATCCAGGGGCTTTCCAAGCCTGAAGCTTAGAAAGCTAGAGATGTTCTTTGTTTGTATAAAGATGACGTACATGGACCCTCGTTTGGTGATGCCAATGACCTCAGAAGACGAGTGCCCCATTCTGATTCATCTCAAAGCTTCTTGAGAAAGTTCCAAGGGGAAGAACCAGCCAGGTTACCATCTTCAAAGACTGAATGAAAAGAAGAGAACTTGCAGCTGGTTTGTTTGCCTGCAAAAGCTGCTGACATAGTTGCTGGTCTCTGGCTAGGCAATGGCACTATGCCTGCCAAAGAGGCCTGTGCTTCCTCCACCCTCCTGACTGGCCACTGCAGGGTACGAGCTCAGCAACATACAAAATCTAGATTCAACATCTCCAAATAATCTCTAGCCAGCTGGCAAATCTGTCAGTGAGGAACCTCAGGGCCAACAAGACCACTGATGACCTTTTCAACCACATACCAGCTTCCTGAAGCTGACTGAAGCCACAAGAGAGTTGCAACAATCATCCTGCACAAGTATCAACGTTTTGGTTTTGTATTCTAAACTTTATTAGTGACAGGACATCTCTAGCTCAACATTTTTGCACTTGTTTTTAACTCCACCAGGTGAGCATGTGTGAGCACGCACAGGAGGGCATGGGGCCAGAGCCCACAGAATGTACTTGAGAATGGCACAGCTGTGATAGTTTCTCACCTATCTAAAACAGCCCTAGTTAAACAGCCTGCTGGCCAATAGCCATCACACACATTTCATGGTTTAGGAGTTGTATGTTTAATCTGGGCAATGATGTTATTTTCACCTACATTTGACATTTTAATATTAAATGTAAATTATCTTGCATTGTATTGGAATGCTTCATTGCAACTCTATGATGATTAGGTTGGTGTGGAGAAAAGAGATTGGCTAATACGTAATCACCAATCATTTGGGCAAGCTGCCTTAATTGGCACCAGAGATATAGTCTCCACATTCGTTTCAACTCGGGAGTAATTTGATGCTCACTATAACAGCTATTTGGCTGGAACCTAAGCATAGCAATCAGCATTGAGACTGATAATGTCCTGTTACTGTTAAGGGCTAATAGCTAAACAAGATTGCTGCCTTCCCTAACTATTTCATGGCGCTTATAAGGAACTATTGGTTTATTGATGCAATTTAGTCACCTCAATAATTACATTAATTTGAGGATGCCATAATACTGCACTTACTTCTAATTTGATTTATTTATACATATTTCATTCTTTTGCTTAGTTATTTAGTCGAGTTAATAAACAAGAGATTCACACACTCTGTCGCTCATGGAGGCCAAGCACTGTGTGTTGTCCAACTGTTACAGTGCACATTGCTTTTCAGGTTTAAGGTCTGTCTGAGAAAGTATCCAGCGTGGAGAGTCACAGCTTGGCTGGTCCCTCAAACTGAGCCTGTAGCTGAGGTTAGAAGAGCTGTTACAGTAATGATATCCCCATTTTAGCAGAAAAGGCAAAATCTGCCCCAGCTAACAGACTGCAAAGACACAACAGACACTCGTCAGGAGCCCACTGAAACTTACCCCTCCTGGTTGGTTGAAGAGAAGTCAGGAAGGGACAGGAATGCTCCAAGGAGAGCCGGAGGAGAGTAAAATTAATTGAGATGATGATGTGAAAGTGTTGTGACAGAAAAACACTACGCCAATAGTTCAGCTTGTGTTGTTACGCTGGAAGATGTTAATGGCAGCCATCAGCCTCAGCCCTGGTCAAAGATGACAGGTGTGCTCCTCTCCTGCCATACCAGAGTCCCCAATTCACTCCTACCCCCACCATGCTGGGGGCTCTCTGTGACCCTCCATTTCCCTTCCCCTCCTATCAAGGTGATTGCATCAGACCCAGACAGGCAGAAGACTGGGGATTTCAGAACAGCAGTACAAGCCATACATGCTGCTATAGTACACACAGGTAGACACAACAAGTTGAGCTAAGGACACAGTGGCTGTAAATTACTCATGATTTCCTTTCTTTCACAGAAGCATTTTTTTATTCAGGATACTTTGTAATTTTATGATCCTGACTCATCTTCCATTTGTAGTAGCAGGCTGACTCATCTATTCATCCCTGAGCCCCAGGTAACTCAGAAAGGTATTGCTGTCCCTTCCTTATTACCATTTCACTGAAGTCTTTGTCTCAAGGCCCAGCTTCCTAACCAGTCACAACAACTCTCCCCCTCCCCTCCCCTTTTGAACTGCAAGTGAATACTTTTGCTAATTTCTTCTGGAAGAAGAGTTAAAACCAGCCTTATCTGTCCATATTGCAGACCCAGGAGGTATGTTTAACACAAACAGTTACCAAGACTTTACCATTCTAAACTTTTATTTGCCATCAGAAATTAAATACACTGGTTCATCAGAATCTTTAAAAAAATTAACCTGTTTAACTTTGGTTTATCGTTTAACAAAACCATCTTAAGATCTGTCCTTTTCATTGGAGTTATTCTAGTAGTAATAGACAATAATTTATCAGGGGAAAATTGGACCTCAGTGTTCACTGCCCCCCACTTCTGCCAGTTTTATTTTCCCTGTGCAAGAGGGTAAACTAGTACAGAACTTAGCTATAATGGATGTACTTCTCTTGCCATACCAGTTTTATGCCAGAGTAAACTCCATTTACTTCCCTGGCTTTGCTCCTGATTTACTCTGGCACACTGGAGAAGACATTTACTCAGCCACACGAGGAGGGAGTGAGGAGATCCCGGTAGCTGCTTTTGTTTATGATTTTTTTAATATGCTTTCTGCAGTGGCCTTAAATATGAACAATGATGCTTTTCCCATGATGAGTTATTTTCTGTTACTGCAACAGAAACTGAAGTGAGCCTGAGGGAAGAAATGAATCGTTAAGAGGGTTTTGAACAAGAAGACACCGGAAGCCTGAGTCACTGGATTTGGGAGGGCCTTGAGTTACAAACTTCAGATCCAGATTTCAGTTGCAACACACATCTGTGTTTATGGTTATTCAGAGCTGGGATTTTAACAAGAGGAGTCTGACTGCGACATCCATAGAGCTTACAGGGCTTGAAGTCTGGGGGTTTGGGTCACTCTCCAATTTCATTGCAGCGTATTAAAGCAAATAAATAAATAAATAAATAAATACCTCCCCAACCCAGACACCAAAGGTGCTAGAACTATGGGTACGGGGGGGGGGGGAAGGTGCTGCCGCACCCCCTGGCTTGAAGTGTTTTCCATTATATACAAGGTTTGTAGTTCGGTTCAATGGCTCTCAGCACCCCCAACTATACAAATTATTCCAGCACCTGTGCCGGATACTTTAGATAGGAATGTTTAGGTGTATTATATCACCTTAGTTATGTGCATGTACATCACACAAACAAGAAAGAGGAGGAGAGGCAGGAGAGTAACAAGGAAACAGCTGTCTTGCTTATGAAAAGATTTGCCAAGCTCATGTAGTTAGATTTAATAGCTGGGTGTTCCAGGCCTTTGAGAACAATGTAATTTGTGTCATTACTGGTACAAAGGCTGGCTGTATGGTTAAGGCTTCATTTTAGTTATCTAAAGTGTTAACAAAGGGGGAAGTGAAAACAAACATGGATGTTGTAACAAAAAAGGGGATGAGGATTCTGCGGGTGCTGCCAGTTACACTTTTTTCCATGGAATGAAAGTTCTGACAGTTGCAAAATTCATTCACCAAAATGACTGGTTTTGTCTATTCAGACAGGCCAAATCAAACACAAGTGGCTGAAATTAGAGGTAAAAGAACTAGAATTCGATTTTTGTTTTTAAATACGAATTATCTTAACATTGGCTAATTTGCCCAGTCATGTCTGAACATCAGAAGTTCTAATGTATTTTTATTTTTGATTCAAAGTTAATTAACTGTTCTCGAAAGGTGCTAAACAAGCCATTTAAACATTATAGTCAGTGGCCTCTCCATAAACCTTTTTACTAAACTTGTAGATCAGGGGGTCAGAGCCTGTGTGGTAAACCTTGTCTTGTTCATTATCAATAAATTCAGTAAATCAGTTCTGCAGGACTCCTTATTTGGTCAATAACTCAACTTTCATCGGTTTCACACAGAGGCCTAATGCAATGCACCAGAGGATGCATGAATGCCACTGTAATCCTTTTTAATGTCACATGGTGAGTGAGTTTTTAATGTAGCATTTATTTTAGATTTAAAAGTGGAAGATGGTGGGGAAGTTAAAAAAAACAAATTTCAGTTCTGAAAATTTAGTCTCATTATGACGCTGTCCTGCTACATCTTCGGCTCAATGCTTTATGTGCTAAGGTTCTAGATACTTGCTATATGTTTCACTATGTCTGTGAAATAATAACATTTTATTTTTAAAAAGGGAGAGCTGGGGCCCAGGACAAAGATTCTACATACACATTTTTAAATTAATGAATTTGAGTTGCTGCTGCCCCTTTACGCTTGGCTGACCATTGGTGCTCCGTAGAGTGTACTGAATCACCGATACAGCTTGTTGGTCAAAATGAAGTCAGCATCAGACTCTGATTCACCCTCTGGGCTGCATCACATTTGTGCCTGTAGCAGCCAATAGTCAGAAGTTGTACACTTGCCTAATATAAACCTCCCAAAATATCTTCCAAGTGAATTTCCCTTGGAATGGTGGTAGTTCAATTAGAGATGTTAGACATTCACCCAAAAGCTTTCAGTTTCTGCCAAAACAGAAGTATAGATGTCTGTCTAAAGCAGTGGTTCTCAAACTGTGGTCAGGAGCCAAAGTGGGTTGGGACCCCATTTTAATGGGGTCACCAGGGCTGACTTAGACTTGCTGGGGTCTGGGTCCGGGGCTAAAGCCCGAGCCCCACTGCTCAGGGCCAAAGCCGAAGCCTGAGGGCTTAGGCCTTGTGCAGTGGGGCTCAGGTTACAGGCCCTCTGTCTGGGGTTGAAGTCTTTGGGGCTTTGGCCCCCCTACCCCGGCAGTGGGGCTTGGGCTTTGACTTTGGCCCTGCCACTCAGGGCAGCAGGGCTCAGGCTTTGGTCCCCCCTCCTGGGGTCATGTACTAATTTGTGTTGTCAGAAGGGAGTCGCAGTGCAATGAAATTTGAGAACCCCTGGTCTACGGGTATTTGCCTCTCCCCCAGCTATACTTACCAAGGATCTGACAGTATGGCTACACTTACAGTTGTACAGGGCTGGGAGTTACAGCTGTCTTCGTACAGCTGTGTAGGGAAAGCACTGCAGTGTGGCCACATTTGCAGCATTTGCAGCGCTGTTGGGAGTGGTGCATTGTGGGCAGCTACCCCAGCGTTCAAGTGGCTGCAACGTGCTTTTCAAAAGAGGGGGGTGAGGGGGAATGTGGGGGGGGGGAGAGAGAGTGGATTTTTGGATCTGTCAGCTCCCTGCCTTGCAAGTTCTAAGAACTGGAACATACACATCACTAACCTGCAATCAATTTAAAAGTTTCGAGCCCTTCCCCCACCCCTCTTATTCACTAAATGCAAATTATGCACTCCTAAATAGCCTTCAGACCACGTAAGCAGCTGCTCAACACGGACTCCCCCTCCCCCTCTGCCGTGTGACTTCTCTCTTCAAGCAAACAGCTATGAACCTTCCAAAGCAATTCCTCTGCCTGCCTCCGCTCGATCGAGCAAACAGAAGCTGTGTTTGTTTTTTAGATAAGCAGCTCGGGGGAGCTCGGAGTTCAGCCATTCTTCCGGTTTGTTGTGAGCAGGCATTCTGGGATACCTCCTAATACCCTGGAGGCCAATAACAGCGCTTTTTGTGGCCACACTTGATGAGCAGCACTGCATCACCAGCGCTGCAATCGTTACACCCCAAGCAGACCAGGTGTACAGCCAGCGCTGCAGCCAGGGAGTTGCAGCGCTGGATGTGCCTTGCAGGTGTGGACAGTTACTAAGTTGCAGCACTGTAAACCCATCACCAGTGCTGCAACTCTCCAGTGTAGCCAAGCCCTCATTCTGCAACTCAGTTTCAATGGGCCCTCCAACAGATGGCCTGGCTCTGCCACCCTGATTCACACTGAGAAGCACCGTATGCTGTTGCTGGACCCAACTCCCACTGAAATACATTGGGCTACATAGGGTAAGGCACGACACATTTGTGAGTCAGGGTGCTAGAATCAGGGCCTACATGACTCAGCAAAATTGTTCAGCACCCTCTCCCAGAAGGAACTTTGAGTCCTCATCTCACTTTTACCAAGGATGATATTTATTCAGTGCTTGCTAGATATTTCAGAAATAATGTGTTTTGAATCACAGTATGTATCCATCGACTTAGAGAATCTACTCCAGTACTGGGTGGTGACAGCAAGAAGTAACTAGCCAGTGAACATGTTCTTTATTTGCTGTTAAGGGCAAGATCATGGGATGGTGGAAACAGGCCCTTTCTGGTCACTTCCAGGTCAGTCTTGCCTTTTGTTTTCAGCACGTGTTACTAGCACCAGTCAGGCAGATTGCCTCTATACCATGAGGATGTTTTTTAAAAAGTAGATGCATTTGGAGGCTGTTTCAGATTTGATTTATGGAATTTGCTATCAGGAAGTCTATACGATGCTTAAATGTATTTTTTTAGGTTACTTTCTCTCTCTACTGCTTTATCCCTTTGTACATCTCCCATTGACCTCAGTGCAGAAGCAGAGCATCTGTCCTCAGGAAAAACCTGTCAAATTTTCAGCATACCATAACCTATTGAGAGATTCTTTCCATGGTTCAAATGAAGTGGCATTTTCCTTTATTAAACTGTAAGTAATTTCTTTGTCATCTTCTGTAATTTAACACTGCCACCATTTTTTCAATGGCTTTTTTCTGTTATGTGTTCCACACTCCATAATTCCATTCTCCCCAAAAACATTTAAACTAAACATTTAATAAAAAAAAAAAGCCAGAGCTTTCATTGTGGTACTTTATAGCCTGCAATTGCCAGCCAATGCATAAAGAGAAGTCCAGCATAAGGAATGTACAGAAACATACTGCATTAAAGACATCTGACTCAACTGTATAAAACAATTAGTGATTTGAATGAATTATTAGAGAAGTATTAACTTGATAGTCCTGGGAATCCAAGGCTTCTTTTTATATACAGGACCAGTATAGACAGGGCCGGTGCAAGGATGTTTCGCACCCTAGGCAAAACTTCCACCTTGTACCCTTCCCCGTTCCCGAGCCCCCACCCTGAGGCACACTCCCCCGCAGCAGCTCCCTCCCTCTGCCCTGAGGTGCACCCCTCACAGCAGCTCCCCCTCCGCTCTGAGGCTCGCCCCCTGCAGCAGATCCCCATCCCCCACCCTCCGCCCTGAGGCACGCCCCCCATCCTGGCTCACCTCTGCTCTGAGCATGAGCATGATTGGCACCGCAAGCCTGGGAGGCAGGAGAAGTGAAGCAGCTCACCCCTGCCCCACCTCCTCCCCGAGCACGCTGTCGCTGCTTCACTTCTCCTGCCTCCCAGGCTTGCGGCGCCAATCAGCTTAGGCACCGCAAGCCTGGGAGGCAGGAGAAGTGAAGCAGCCATGGCATGCTCGGGGAGGAGGTGGGGCAGTGGTGAGTTGGGGTGGGGAGTTCTCCTGTGTGCTGCCCTCCCCTTTACTTGCTGCAGGCGGCCCTCCCTGCGCTCCCCTGCCCCAACTCCCTCCGCCTAAATGCCAGTGGTGACCAGGGCAGCTGAAGATCCGGCCGCCGCGGTCGCTGCCAAACAAAATGGCGCCCCCCAAATCCTAGCGCCCTAGGCAACCACCCAGGTCGCCTAAATGGTTGCACCGGCCCTGAGTATAGAACAAATAGAAGTATTCAGTAAATATGCCACAGACTTGATCTGGAGGAATGAACTTTTCACTCTAACAGGTATACATTACTCATGTCTGTTCACTATTTGGCTTCTCTACAGAGATTAGCAATGAGTTTGTGGCTCCTGTGATAAAGATAGCTATCCAGGGGGAACTGGACAGAATTTTATCCAATTGATTTTACGCGGGTTGCCAAATAATAGCTAATCAGCAGACCAAATTCAAGGCATTGATCATTCCCCTTAAACCAGTCAGCCCCCTCAAGCTTGCCATCTTTGAACTGAGCTCATGGACTTTCTAAAAGATCCAAATTACCTAGCTTTTATATAGTATTTTCCAGCAAGACGTTAGCCCTCACATACTTACTGAACACTGTTATTTTCAGATAATAGCTGAACTCATAGACTTTAAAGCCAGAAGGAACCATCATGGTCATCACCTGACTTCCTGCATCCTGCAGGCCACAGAGCCTCACACACTCACTCCTGTAATAGACCATAATCACTGGCTGAATTACTGATGGCCTCAAATCTTTAAAAACTTCAAGTTACAGAGAAGCCACCATTTACTCTAGTTCAAACCAGCAAGTGAGCCATGCCCCACACTGCAGCAGAAGGCAAAAACCTCTCCAGGGTCTTGTCCAATCTGACTTTGGGGAAAATTCCTTCCTGACCTCAAATATGGTAGCCAGGTAGACCTGCGTATGTTGGGAAGATGCACCAGCCAGACACCTGGAAAGGAATTCTCTGTAGTAACTCAGATTCCTCTCCATCTAGTGTCCCATCTCCAGCTGTTGAAGGTATTTGTTAATAACAGTCATAGACGGGCCATATGCCATTATAGGCAACCTCATCATACCATCCCCTCCATACACTTATCAAGCTCAGTCTTGAAATAGAGTAGTGTTTTTTGCTCCCACCACTCCCCTTGGAAGGCCAAAACTTCACTCCTGTGATGGTTAGAAACCTATGTCTAATTTCAAACCTAAACGAGTTGATGGCCAATTTATAACCATTTGTTCTTGTGCCACCATTGGTCCTTACCTTAAATGACTCTTCCCTCCCTGGTGTTTAACCCTCTGATGTATTTATAGGAAGCAATCATATCCTCCCCCAGCCTTTGTTTTCTTAGGCTACCCAAGACACACTCCTTAAGTCTTTTTATGTAAGGTAAGTTCTCCATGCCTCTGATGATCCCAGTAGCCCTTCTCTGCACTTGTTCCAGTTTGAATTAATCTTTCTAAAGATAGAAGACCGAATTGCACACAGTATTCCAGGTGAGGGCTCACCAGTGCCTTGTATAATGGTAACCCTATCTCTACTGGCTACTGATGAATCCTAGGATTGCATTTGCCTTTTTCACGGCTGCATCACATTGGTGGCTCATTGTCATCCTGGGATCAATCAATACATCCAAGTCTTTCTCCTCCTTTGTTGCTTCCAACTGATAAGTCCCCAGTTTGTTAGTCCCTAACTGCCTGACCCTGGACTTTGCATTATTAAATTTCATCCCATTTCTATTACTTCAGTTTTCAAGGTCAGCCAAATCTTCTTGTAAGATATTATAGTCCTCCTCCATAATGGCAATACCTCCCAACCTTGTGTCATCCTCCAACCTGATATTTCACTCTACAGTATGACCCATTGAAGTTTCCCCTTTGACCAGTTCCTTACCCACCTTCCGCTTCTCATATTACTCCCCATCTTCTCCAGTTTGACTAAATATGTAGTATTGTAAGACAGAAGATAGATATAAGAGTCAGCTCTGCTAGTCCTGACAGCAATATATAAAATGGATTCCACTCTAACTCAAAATAGACATATATTTGGGGATCAGATCTGGGGTCCACCTGGTCTGCTATCCTGTTTTCAGCACTAGCTGGTATCAGCTATTTCAGAAGATGCTGCAAGAAACACTGTAGTGGACAATTGTGGAATAACTGGTTGACAGTTGTATCTTTTTCCTGATCCTATAATACTTAAATATTAATTGAGCCAGAGCTAGTAAGAATGACTATATTTCAGTGGTTAGCACACTCTCTTGGGAGACCCAGGTTCCAGTTCCTGCTCCGCTGAGTACTTAGATATTTCATATAAAGTGGAACATCTTCAACATGAGAGAGCACCATCAAGAACACTGTACAGCCCAGTGGTCAGGGCACTCACCTGGCAAG
Source organism: Gopherus evgoodei (assembly GCF_007399415.2). NCBI lineage: Eukaryota > Metazoa > Chordata > Testudines > Testudinidae > Gopherus > Gopherus evgoodei. Next base: position 96,725,013 of record NC_044322.1, on the reverse strand, counting down.
CAGAAGAGCCAAGAGCAAGTCTCTGTTCTGAATCAAGAAGAACTGGGATTTGAACCCAGGTTTCCCACATCCTGGGTGAGTGCTCTAAATGCTGGGCTAGGAGACTGCAGCACCAGTGTTTTTTGCACCTAACTCCAGGAAAGGGTTCATGGCTGTGAAGCCCAAGCAAAGGTAGGCAGCTCCTACTGACTCAGTCTTAAGTACTTATTTCCCTTAAACCCCACCCTTTTTCTAATCATTCTCTACTGGCTAGTTTTGGTGGCTCCCCACTCAGTGTGTTGGCTTCTGTGAATCCCATTCTTAGGTACAGCGCTTGCTCCATACATTGTATAGGGAGCCTGGGCATCAAAGTTAGGGTTGAGGCTTCCACAGGGTGGCAGGGCACCTACAGTTACACTACTGAGCCTACCTACGAACCCCTTTGTGGATCTAGCCCTTGGCCTCTATCACATGGCAATGAGTTCCAAAGGTTAATTGTGAGTTGTGTAAAAGTATTGCCGTGTATTCATTATAAATATGGTGCCTCTGATTATTTAGTTCGTCTATAATGAGAATAAATAAGTGCACCTGTTCTATCTTCTCTAGATTATATAGCTGTCTTTTTTATTTATTCTTTATTTTTACGTTAATACAGCTAACATAAATACCAAAGAGAGGAAAGAGATCTAAGCTGGAATAAAGAGACCATATCTGATTTTACAACAGAAACTCCCTCATTATTAAAGGCAAAAAATAATATAACAAAGATAAGTTTTGACAGTTAAAGATACCTTCCTGTACAGATATGTAATAATGGTCATTTGGTTATTCAGCCTCAGTTTGGGGTTCTTTGAAATGACATCAGAAACTAATCTCCAGCATTATTCCCTTTCAGAAAAAGGGAGAAGCAGAGAGGAGGAGTGGTAAGAGTGAAAAGAGAACCAAAGAAAAGCCTGAATGTTTAGTAAAAATGGTAGGAAAGGATGGTAGGGTGGGGGGAAAGGAAGACTTGAGAAGATGGGAGGAGTGTAGGGTCTTGGACAGGAACACACACTGCAAACTAGGTTATCCAATGGGGAAATTTAACTGATTAGTCTGATACTTCCAAAAATGGGGACCATCTATCTATAAATGTGTCTTGTTTGTTTCTGTTGCAAAACATTGCCGCCAAGCTCCCCAATTTAGAGCACCACTTTTTGATTGTTGGGCACATTTGGGACTTCCACTGTTATAGAATTAGTCATTTGACTATGATCAAAGCTCTACTCAACCACAGGTTTTCAAAGGATTTCCATTTCCAAGGTGGATTAGGTAGATTTAGGAAGGTGTGGCCTGGCTGAAGCTCTGCTTTGGTGGAGAAAAATAAATTGGCCCAAATATTTACCTCTGTCCAGAAAAGACAGGGCCCAGGGCAATCCCAAAGCACATGGTATATGCTAGGCCTGATGTCTTGCAGCACCAGCATTTGTCAGACCTGACTCCTCCTGATCTCAAAAGTCCTCAGGGAGTCCAGTGTCTCCTCCAAACCCCAAATTTATGAACAATGCTGCCCATTGGAACAAATCTGATTCTACAGAATGCTGATAAGGGAAAAAGAAAGCTCATTTTGTCATTTCTTTTTAACATTGTCACTGCTGATTGCCAATTTCAATGATAGGTAGGAATACAGACTAGCCAAGACCCCAGGGCGACAGTGTAGCTTTTTCAGAAAGACCCAAGCCTGTGGAGGAGGGGAGGCAGTGATGCAAAGGCATCTGGATTAAATTGCATTGCAGAGCATGTTTAAATTGAAGATATTGCTTTTCCTTCTTTGGATCCAGTTGGAATTCCCCCTCCAGAGAGGGAAGGGCATGAAGGAATCATTTTCAATCATGTAGTTTATGCTCAAAAATTCCCCCCTCTCTTTTTTTTTAATCCATTCAGACCATAGAATGGGTTTAGGAGCAATTAAAATTTTGGAGTTAGTCCAAAGAGAAGACTCTGAAGGGAAGACATTTAGAAGCAACCAAATACCAGGCTTTCCTCGAGGTCAAAATTGTGACCAATTTCTCCTTGGAGAAATTGTAGAAATCTGAGTTTAGGACTGATTCTAGTGATAGTGAGGTTACAAAGCCTTCCTCCATGTACAGAAAGACTGGAAATCCTATCAGGGGTCAACCATTGTGATTCTTGACTCAAGCCTGAGGATTTATAGCAATGCCTGAAGTTGGGTGGACCAAAGCCTCCTAATTTGATAGGCAGCTGCATTTTTTTTTCAAAGGATAATCTGGGCTTGTTGCCCACAAGAAGGTTTGGAAAATGCAGTTCATTCTGAGAAAAAACAACAACCATAAAACAGAAGGGGGAATATAAACTGGCAAGGAGCTAAGGACAAATAGAAGCTTTAGGAGGACATTCATGTTTAATATATTATCTCTGCCCCAAAGGGATAGAAGGAGGGTCTGCCATCCATGTAAATCCAAAGCTATGTGAACTGAGGATTTAAATTAATGCTATTTCTTTTATATTCCTAGGAAAGAGTACTTGACCTGCTGTACCTGACCTGCTGCCTATTAAAGTACATAAGTACCTGACCTACTGCCTGTAAAAGGTATTATTTAAGAGGGTGACATTATGAACCCCCTTGAGAGATACTGAGACTCTCTGATTTGTGCCAATAAATTTTGCAACATGAGATTTTCCCAAATAATGCAATGGTTTCTAATATGTTGGTGATGTGCTGACGGAGGTTGGTGATGAATAAAAGTAGATCAACATATAAGCACATTTTATCTTTTCAGGGCCTATTTTTATGTTCTAGATACCCCAGTGTGCTCTAATTTGTATTGCTAGCAACTCAATGGACAACTCAAATAGGAGGGGGGAAAGCTTGGAATAAGTACTGAGATGGAGATTGAAAGGAAGGGAGACGTAATTATAGGTTACAACTAGGACTGTCAATTGCAGTTAACTCATGCGATTAACTAAAAAAAAAAAGAATTGCAATTAAAAAATTAATTGCAATTAATCATACTGCTAAACAATGGAATACCAAATGAAATTTATTAAATATTTTTGGATGTTTTTCTACATTTTCAGATATATTGATTTCTATTACAACACAGAATACAAAGTGTACAGTGCTCACTTTATATGATTTTTATTAAAAATATTTGCACTGTAAAAATGATACACAAAAGAAATAGTATTTTTCAATTCAACTCAGACAAGTCCTGTAGTGCAATCTCATTATCCAGAAAGTGTAACTTACAAATGCAGATTTTTTTTGTTACATAACCGCATTCAAAACCAAAACTCTGTAAAAATTTAGAGCCTACAAGTCCACTCAGTCCTACTTCTTGTTCAGCTAAGACAAACAACTTCATGTACATTTACAGAAGATGCTGCTGCCTGCTTATTATTTACAATGTCACCTGAAAGTGAGAACAGGCATTCACATGGCACTTTTGTAGCCAGTGTTGCAAGGTATTTATGTGCCAGATGTGCTAAACATCCATATGACCCTTCATGCTTCAGCCACCATTCCAGAGGACATGCTTCCATGCTGATGATGCTTGTTAAAAAATAATGTGTTAATTAAATTTGTGACTGAATCTCCTGTCGGCATCAGCCTGTGGCAGGCCGAGCACGGTTTGAAACCCAGTGAGCCGGGCATGGGCTCCGGTACCGGGTGCGGGGAAGGGGCTACTTCGAACCCCACTAACTTGTATTAAACTAACTATGCTATTAAGGAAGAAACATATAACTAACTAACTAACTAACTAAAACTATAACTATAACTATATATATATATATATATATAAAAGAATTATAACTATATACATGATAATGAACGAGAAACTACGAGTAGCTAGGGGAATGGAGGTCAGCTAAGCCGCACTCCATTGTTCCAACGCCCAACACGGGCGGTAAGAAGGGACTGAAGGGTGGCTGGGTCGGCTGGGGTATATATCCGGTGCCATAGCAGCACCACTCCAGGGGGCGCCCAGCCGACCCACCGAGTGTTGCTAGGGTAAAAAAGTCTTCCGACGAACGTACACACGGCGTGCACACACCTAACTGGAATAGATATGAGCAATCACTCGAAGAACTGTGTGTCTTCGGCTCTCTTTTACCTACATTCTGCTATATATTTCATGTTATAGCTGTCTTGGATGATGACCCAGCACATGTTCATTTTAAGAACACTTTCATTGCAAATTTGACAAAACACAAAGAAGGTACCAATGTGAGATTTCTAATGATAGCTACAGCATTAGACTCAAAGTTTAAGAATCTGAAGTGCCATCCAAAATTTGAGAGGGATGAGGTGTGGAGCATGCTTTCAGAAATCTTAAAAGAGCAACACTTCAGTGCGGAAACTATAGAACCCGAATCACCAAAAAAGAAACTCAACCTTCTGCCGGTGGCATCTGACTCAGATTATGAAAATAAATATGCATCAGTCCGCGCTGCTTTGGATTGTTATCAAGCAGAACCCATCATCAGCATGGGCGCATGTCCTATAGAATGGTGGTTAAGATGAAGGGACATATGACGCCAGCTACAACTGTGTCATGCGAATGCCTGTTCTCACTTTCAGGTGATACTGTAAATAAGAAGTGGGCATTATCTTCTGTAAATTACAACCAAATTTGATTGTCTGAGCAATTGGCTGAAGTAGGACTAAGTGGACATGTAGGCTCTAAAGTTTTACATTGTTTTATTTTTCAATGCAGTTATTTTTTGTACATAATTCTACAGTTCTAAGTTAAACTTTCAAGGTAAAGACATTGCACTAAAGTACTTGTATGAGTTGAATTGAAAAATATATATATTTTTTTTACAGTGCAAATATTTGTAATAAAATATAAATATAAAGTGAGCACTATACAGTTTGTATTCTGTGTTGTAATTGAAATCAATATATTTGAAAATGTAGATAACATCAAAAAATATGTAAATAAATGCTATTCCATTATTGTTTAATGCAATTAATTGCATGATTAATCAAGCTTAATTTTTTAATAGCCTGACAGCCCTAGTTACAACACCAGGTGCTAGGACTGGAGTACAAAAGTCTAATACAGGAAATGAAAAACGGACTAAATCCAAATTTTTGTAGAATGGAGAATAAATGCCTCCAATTAAATCTGTCAAAAGGCCTTTTCCACATCCAGAGACAATACCGCCATCAGTTTTGTTAGCAGGACAGCACACTGATAAATTGATGCGTGTCACCCAACTCATGTCACCTACCTGAGCCGCATTGCTTTTTCTAATTACCCAGCTAGGATTTTAGACAATATTTCAGTATCCGAATGGATTAAAGATATTGGTTGGTAGCTCACACTTTCTTGGGTACCTTTGTCAGATTTATGCATGACTGAGCTTAGGGCTTCATTCACTGAAGAGGGCAGTGTATACTTTGGCCAGTCTTTGAACTAGGTACTAAGTTCTTCTGGAAAGCCGCGTAGGGTGGGGCCTTGCCTGACTTCACGTTGCTAACGGCAGCCATAATTTCAGAGGCACCTAATGGGGAATCCAGTCAAATTTGTTGTATTTCTGTTAGCTGGGAGAGTTGCAGATTTGGGGCATATTCCTCAAGTAATTGATCATGGAGGAGGCATGTCTTGTTCATTGATACTTTTTTCAGCAAGTATCTGGCCCTGACTTAAGCAAACTGAGGGGATTTTAGCTTTTAATGAATTCACTTGAAGTCTATGGGTTAATAGCTTCTTAGTTTTATTACCGGATTTTCAGTGTGTTTGTTTTAGTCTAAACAAAGCAAATTCAGCCCAAGATGAGATTAACTTATAAATTTTATATCTGAGATAGGTCACTTTGTGGAGTATATCCAAAGTCAGGGAATCAGCATAATTGACATCTGCCTGCTTGAGCCTTCCCCTTAAATTCATCAGCTCAGCCTACCTGACTCTCTTTTTTATGGGGGAAGTAGACTATCCTCCCCCTTAAGTACTCCTTGAAAGTTTCCCACAAGGTACTCAGGAGATCAAAGGATTATCTTTGGTGTCAAAGAAAATGTTGTATTTCTTCCTCCACTAACTTTTTAAATTGCATGTCTAGTAGTAAAGAGGAGTTTAACCTCCATCTTCTGGTAGTGCCTAGATTTTTAGGATATGAGCACTGCGATACCAGAGATGCCTGATCAGAGATCATAATCACTTTTAATAACAGAAGCTCCCCAAGCCACCAGATACCAAAAAATAATCGATCTGGAAGTATGTGGGGCTAAGACAAAGAAATAGTTTCTAGCTGTAAGGTACTGCAGCCTCCATATGTCCTCTAAACCCACTTCCTGCATCTGGCCAATAATGATCTGCCTAGTAGAGGATTGGGAATGCTGGCGTGTTCTCAATCGATCTAAAAGTGGGTCTATCACTTTGTTTATGTCCCCTGTTATAATCAAATTTTCTAGGGAGGAATCAAGCTTGAAAATAATTGATTGAAAAAGGAGGGATCATCTTTACTGGGGGCACAGAGGCTAAAAAGCATGTATGCACATCAGAGATATGAACTGTACCATTAGGAGTCTTCCTTGGGTGTTTTTATCAATTGATAAGATTTGTGTGGTCAGTTTTTTACTGAACAGCATTGACATCCCTTAGATTTGGCTGAGTAATTACTAAAAACTTTAAAGCTTTTCAGCCTCACTCTCCGTAAGCTAGATTTCCTAGAGGAAGATTACAAGCATTTCAATTTTAAGTCAGATGTTTTCACCTTTTTATAGGGTTATTAAATCATGTTATGTTCTAAGAAATACATGTAAGCAGGTTAGCCATAAGTGCTCACTGGGGGACCCATCTCACTGTGCATACAACGAAGTGGCTACTAAGACACAGGGGTCTGGGTTGGGTGAGGATGAAGGGTATCTAGGGGAATTTGTAAGGAATTTAGATGGAGAGGGGGGAGAAGAGAAGATAGAGGATAAGTGGCTAAGGAAGAGCTGAGAGGAAGTAGGACGGGGGCTATAAGAAAAGACAAAGCCATGAGAGACCAGTGCTCTTGAGTCAGAGTGGGAAGGAAAAAATATCAGGAGGTTAGAGAGGATCAGGCTGAACAAAACCATTCCTTCTGCCTTACCTTGAATGAAAATAAATGAATATTCCCAAAACTTCTCCATTTACCACACATGAACCTTTATGAGTAGCTGCTAGTCACAATCTTCCCCCGTATTGACAAAATAGATAGGGTTATCAGCAGGTTTTGTTACCATACTGGTTTTCCCTTTCTCAGATCACTGATGAGCGTACTAATCACTGATCCAAGTTTGGAATAACTGCTCACTCCATTATTAACTTTCTGCTTTTTCTACTTTGTTTTCAGCATCTCTCCTGCCTGTTTTAGTTGATAATCAGAATTATCTTTTGCCTGCTGCAGACTTTTTTTTTTTAAATTTATTGCAGTGCTGTTGTAGCCATGGTGACCTCAGGATATAAGAGAGAAGAGCTCTGTGGATCTAGAAAGCTTCTCTCTTTCACCAACAGAAGATGCTGCAATAAAAGATATTACCTCACCCACCGTGTGTCTCAGATTTTTATAACTAGATTTTTTGCCTGGTGTTTTTTGCTTTGTTTTTTTGTTATGGTGACAGTCATAGAATTGTTAGAGTCAAAGAGGCCACAGCAGATCATTTAGTCCAATTCCCCAGGGTTTTTTTGGTCAGGAATCAGATTTCTCATCAACAGGTTTCTGTAGTGTGAAAAATAAGGCATGCATCTCAGGTACATGCATTCATTCACATTTTCAGAATATTACTGTTGTTGACCACAACTACAGCTTGGGGAGATAGCGCGACAGTTATCTAGTAATAGTTGGTAGTAATTTTAAATGTGTTTGCTTGATTGTGTTCATGACTCCTTAGCATACTCCATGTAACAGATCACTCAATGCACTACTAGAAGGCACTCAGATGGTATGGTGATGTTGGCAGTATAAGAACCCATATAGAATAGCATTTCCTATATAGAAAATATTCTAGACAAAAAGGTTACTGGCAGGGCAGTTCACAGAAACAGTGATTTTTAAATGATTATAGAATATTCATGGAAAGTATTTTAAATGAATGACTACAAGTATTTGCACAGGTTAAGTTAATTCTAAGTGCTACATGCAATAACAGAATAGGTGATATGCCCTGTAATCGTGTATCCAATCAACACAGCTTAAAGGTGACATGAATCTCAATTACCACAAGCAGCCCTCACAGCAAACTTGTAACAAGTATTCATACACTAGCACAAAACATTCACATGAGAGAAATAAGACAGCATATTGTGCCACTGCGGAAGTCACCTGAACTGTTATTCATCACAAATCTAAGTGGAATTGTGAAAGGATGGGCTCTCTTTCACTAAAGGCTTATAAAAAAAGTGTCTCAATTTAAAAAAAGGTTAAAAGGGGGAGAGGGAAGCAAATACAAAGCCAAGCTACCACAGTCCATTTTCAGGAATTCTCTATTGACTGGAGCACGGCTGAGCATATAGCCAGATACTTATGGCTAGAGCCAAGTTTCTGCCTGTTCCAATTTCTGTCCATCAGTACCTGAGCTCTGCTTGGTGAGCCCTGGCTCTGCCCATTTTATAGGAGGAGATTACGTATAATCTCTCAGCTAAAAAGAGTTAAGATATCTCTTCACTAAAAGAAAAGAGACCTGAGAAATCAGAAAGGAATCCTACAAAAAGTATCAGAGGGGTAGCCACTACAAAAAGTGGAAACATGGACAAATTGCAAAGGAGTACAAAGGAATAACACAAGCATGTAGCAAAAAAAAAATCAGAAAGGCTAAGGCACAAAATGAGTTATAGCTAGCAAGGGACATAAAGGGAAATAAAAGAATGTTCTTTAAATACATTAGGAGCAAGAGAAAGATGAAGGAAAGTGTAGGTCTGCTACTTAGTGGAGAAGGAGCACTAATACCTGATGAAATCAAGCTGTTTGAGGTTTTAATGCCTATTTTGTTTGTCTTCACTAGAAAGACTGATAGTGACCAGATGGTCAACACAATTAATATTAAGATGAAAGGAATGTAAGCTAAAATAGGGAAATGACAGGTTAAAGAATATTTAGACAAGTTAGATGAATTCACGTAGGCAGGATCTGACGAAATTCATCCTAGGATTCTTAAAAAACCAGCTGAAGCAATCTTGGAACAATGAACAATTATGTTTGAGAAATCATGAAGAATGGGTGAGGTTTGGAGGAGGACTGGAGATGGAGAAACATAGTACCTATCTTTGAAAAGGGGAGTAAAGAGGGTAGTGGGAATTATAGACCAATCAGCCTAATTTCAGTGCCTGGAAAGATACAGGAACAAATTATTAAACAATCAATTTGTAAGCACTTAGAAGATAATAGGGTTATAAGGAATAGTCAACAAGGATTTGTTAAAAACAAACAATGCCAAACAAACCTAAATTTCCTTCTTTGACAGTATTACTGGCCTAGTGGATAGAAGAAAAACAGCAGTTGTGATATATCTTGATTTTAGTAAGGCTTTTGATACAGTCTCACATGACATTCCCATGAACAAACTAGGGAAATGTGGTCTAGATGATATTACTATAAGATGGATGCACAACTGGTTGAAAGCCCATACTCAGAATAGTTTACTGTCAAACCGGGAGGGTATATCTAGTGGGGTCCTGCAGGGGTCAGTCCTGGGTGTAATACCATTCAATATTTTTATTAGTGACTTGGATAATGGAGTGAAGAGCATGATTATAAAATTTGCACCTGACACTAACCTGGGAGGAATTACAAGCACTTTGAAGGACAAGATTAGAATTCAAAATGACCTTCACAATTGGAAAATTGGTCTGAAGTCAACAAGATGAAATGCAATAAAAATAAATGTAACATACTACTCTTAGGAATGAAAAAAATTAAATGCACAGCTACAACTTCGCTAGGTGGCAATACTGCTGAAAAGGATTTGGGAGTTATAGTAAATCACAAACAAACAATAAGATGCACTTACAAAAAAGGCTAATATCATGTTCGGTTGTATTCACAGGAGTGTCATATGTAAGACACAGGACGTAACTGTCCCATTCTGCTCACCACAGATGAGGCTTCAGCTGGAGCAGTGTGTCCAGTTCCGGGCAGGGCCACCCAGAGGATTCAGGGGGCCTGGGGCAAAGCAATTTTGGGGGCCCCTTCCATTAAAAAAAGTTGCAATACTATAGTATCATGTATTTGGAAATGTAAAAAATAACCAGTGAAATAACTTCAAAAATTAATTTTTAATAATTTGAAAACACACAAAATACATTATTTAAAAACACTAAATGCTTTAATGGTATTTATACATTTGCAATTACATAATGGGCTGTCGCTGGGTGATGGTGAGGGTTGGTGCCAATAGGCTGTCGCTGCCTGGGGATGGTGCTGCTGTTGCCCTGGGCTGGGTGGGGAGCTGGGCTCTAGGGTGCCCAGTTCATGGGGGCTGGGTTCAGAGCTATGGGGGGATGGGGTCAGGGGGTGCCCTGCTCAGAGGGGCTGTGCTCAGAGCTAGGGGTCAGGGCTGTGGAGGGATGGGGTCAGGGGGTTCCCAGCTCAGAGGGGCTGGGCTTGGAGCTGGAGGTCAGGGATGCGGGAGGATGGGGTTGGGAGGTGCCAGGCTCAGAGGGGCTGGGCTCGGAGCTTGGGATCAGAGCTGTGGGGGGGTCCAGCTCGGGCTGGGCTCAGAGCTGGGGGGGTCAGGGTGGGGGGGGTCTGGCTCAGAGGAGCTTACCATGCTGCTTTCTCCCACCTCCCCACTCTCCCAGAGCACCAGCGTGCCATGCCCAGAAGCGGCCCTGGACAGCGCTGTAGCAGCCTGGCTCCACAGTACCTGAGCTTCGGCCGCAGCTCGCAGCCCCACTCGCTTACCACGTGGCTCTGAGCAGGGAGGAGCTCAGGCCCCAGTGGAGCTGTGCCGCGCCACGTTAGCTCTGTCCAGGGCCGCTCCTGGACGTGGTGTCTGAGGCGTCAGGGTAGGCAGCCCTGATTCTGGGTGCCACATTTGAGGAAAGATGTGGATAAATTGGAGACAATCCAGAGGTGAGCACAAAAATGATAGAAGTTTAGAAAACCTGACCTATGAAGAAAGGTTAAAAAACCTGGGCACGTTTAGTCTTCAGAAAAAACAACTGAGGGGGGAAACTTGATAACATTCTGCAAATATGTTACAGTCTGTTATAAAGACAATGGGGATTGATTGTTCTCCATGTCCACTGAAGGCAGAACAAGAAGTAATGGGCTTAATCTGCAGCAAGGGAGATTTAAATTAGATATTAGGAAAAACTTGCCAACTATAAGCCTCTGGAACAGGCTTCCAAGAGAGACTGTGGAATCCCCGTAATTGAAGGTTTTTAAGAGCAAGTTGGACAAACAGCTGCTAGGGATGGTCTAGGTTTACTTGGTCCTACCCAGTGCAGGGGGCTGAACTTGACCTTTTGAGGTTCCTGCAAGCCCTACCTTTCTATGATTCTATGAAAAAGAGATGTACGTGCGTGTGACACAAACTGACCAGATAACACCCTCAACCTGAAAACACAAATATTATCCTTACCACACACTACCTTTAGTTCGAACAGTTACAGTAAATTGATATGCTCATTCTATCACTAAGCAGATATTAGTCTCCAGGACCAATTAATTCTGTGCTTTTTGTGAGCCCTCACATTAACATAAAGATCTACAAGTTGTAGAATTGCAATTTATGCAAGCAGCAGAAATATATTTTCATGTCCAGCATTTCCAATTTAACTGTTAACAAAAGTGTGGGAAAATGTAACTCTGATCAAAACGATTGGAAGGAAGTTATTCTGGCTGAGGATTCCTGAAGACTAAGCTTAACTTTTGGAAAGTCCCAAGAGAGCCATTTTAGAAAGCTGTAATGAATATAAAAACTTCCCTTTATTCATGACAAAGCCCTGTATGTGACCCACAACTTTTTTCTGTCTTGAAAGCATGAGAAGTTTTCTGAAATTATTTCTCTTTTCACAGCCAGCTGTTTTTTCACTTATATTAAATGGATTTCTTCAAATGGTGGATGGAGAATAATAACCTTAAGAAAAGTAAGCCATTTAAAGAACCTGCATGGAAAGGTCTGATGAGATCAAAGCCTTAATGCAGTACTGGAAACTCTGACTTTCTATTTAAACCTGTAGCTCCTGACCAAAGACCCTCAATCCTGAAATTTTGAGAACTGGTTCCATTTCAGTTAAGATGATTTCACTAGCATGTGCCAGCTGGCAGCAGCACAGAAAAGCTTTTCGAAAACAATTTTCAGCAACCATAAGCAGCACTTTCCTATCCATGCACATCAGTAAAGCTATACACTTGAAACAGTTCTCAAGAACCACTCGTAAAAACTCTCAAGAATCAGGCAATTTTGATAGTGCGAATCAGGATTTAGATTATTTCCTTACCTTTCATCTTTAGAGTGTGGTTTGGGGTTAGTATATACATATTTTTTTGGCGCTGTTGTTTCTGAAGAGCAAGCTCACAAACTGGCTGGTCTGTGCTGTTAAGCCTCCCATCGAAATTTCTCTATCAATAAAGTAATTATAGACCTGGCTCTCTTGCAGGTTTCTTCTAGATTTTACATTAATTTATAGTTCTCAGTCCTACAGCATATGTCAGGGGTCAGCAACCTTTCAGAAGTGGGGTGCCAAGACTTCATTTATTCACTCTAATTTAAGGTTCTGGGTGCCAGTAATACATTTTAATGTTTTTAGAAGGTCTCTTTCTAAAAGTCTATAATATATAACTAAACTATTATTATACGTAAAGTAAATAAGGTTTTCAAAATGTTTAAGATGCTTCGTTTAAAATTAAATTAAAATGAAGAGCCCCCTGGACCGGTGGCCAGGACCCAGCCAGTGTGAGTGCCACTGAAAATCAGCTCATGTGCCGCCTTTGGCATGTGGGCCGTAGGTTGCCTACCCCTAGCATACATGGTACTCTCTGTACTGTTGAACTCAGAGTGCATTGTACTTATAGTATAACTTTTTAATGGCCTGAAGAGGATCTGTCTCTGTGGACAAAAATCTGTAAAGTGCCTAGTTGGTTGTCTTCATTTGTTCACTATGCTTGTCAGGCTGGATACCTTCCCTCTGTGTACGTAACCTCAATTGTTGCATTCACAATGCGACGGTTCATGTTTGATTATTTTCTTTCAATCACCCTTTCATCGATTAGGAAAAATTACTGTTCAGAGCTCATAAATCCAAATTGTAAAAAGGATTATATAGAAAGAGAACCTTGGTACCTGCTTGCTTTTCTAGGTCATATTTACCAACCAGAGGGAAAAAAATCCTTCTCCTACAAGCAGTATTATATATAATCATTTAACACATGGATTATTTCCACAGCATTCCCCTTGCCTCTCACAATAGCACTTTTCTAGAATAATTCTTGCAAATTTATTAAGCCTGACCTTCCTGTTTTCCTGGAACCATAGTAGCTGGCCCTATGCAAATGGCCTCTTTCCCAGAGATTCCCTATTTGGCCACTTAAAATACTTTCTGCATTTTTCTCCACAAACAACGCCAAATTAATTGCCATAGAATTTCTGTGTTGCTCTAGACCCTTTGTTTTTAAGTACAAGATTTGTGAAAGCTGCTTTTTCATTCATAAAAATTTGTAAACAAAAAAAAAATAGTTTAGGCCACAAGTGTATTATAGCAAACAAATACAAAAGGGCAGTTTATAACATTCTTCCTTATCATCTCCACTGGTGCTTATTTTTCCCACACTAATAGATCTTAGAACCACTGGACAGGACATCGGTTTTTCACATTTCTTTGGTTCCTAAGATTTAAGGAAAGCTTTCCTCATTTTTTGTTTTTGTAATAGGGCAATAGCAGTCTGGTGATTAGAGGAGGGTGCTAGGAGTCAGAAGACCTAGATTTGGTTCTCCATTTTGCCACTAAATTTGCATGCAACTTTGGGGAAATAACCATATTTCTGTGATTCAGTTTCCACATCTGTAAAATGGGGAAAAATAATATTTACCCACTTTATCAAGTGTTTAGAGATTTTTTTGCCTGAAAGCATGATATTAATGCAGTGTACTAGCAAGAGGCGGCTTTAAAATATTTTTTTTTCCAGTTTATTTTCCCTCAAGGCCGTGTTATCCATGGGCTGTTTTGACTAGTTATAAAGGTCCACAACCAATTCTGTTGAGTGTCCTGAGGGAAGGCTATTCCCTTAAAGGGTGTTTGAGTGTAAGAGAATTAGCAAGATGCCTCAGAGTCCTCCTAACTAGAACTAGGTAAAAAATTTTCAGTGAATAATTTATTTGCCAAATACAAAAAGAATAAAAAATGCAGTTTTGAGTCAACCAACACTGTCTGCAAATTCAGCTAAATAGTTTTGCCTTAAAAAAATGGGAAAAGAAATTCCAAAGGATTTGAAATATGACTTTGGACATTTTCAAGAGAAAAGTCTTCAACTTTTTGTTTCAAAACGTAGCTAGATTTAACTAAAAATCAAAATATTTAAAAAAATGAAAACTAAAATGAAATATTTCATTTTGCATGGAAAACATCTTGTCAATATATTTGAAAATGTAGAACAACATCCAAAAATAGTGAATAAATTTCACTTGGTATTCTATTGCTTAACAGTGTGATTAAAACTGGGATTAATCACAATTAATTTTTTTTGAGTGAGTTAACTACGATTAATCCACAGCCCTAGTGGCTAGCAATTTGAGGTGCTCAATTTGTGTCCTGAATTTGTCATCTGATTTTCAAAAGATGAGTGCTTAGCACTTCCAGGAAGAGTGGTTTCTTTTTGGAGCAGCTGTGTTGGGGAAGGGGAGAGGTTTATGGGGAAAAAAAAAAAAAAAAAAAAAAAAAAAGGCTTTTAACATGCAGCTAGTTTCAACCTTAACTATGGATCTGCTATTAACTTGCAATAACATCCAAAAGAAGTTTCCAATGTATTTTATTCCTAACGATTATTGAGATCTGCAGGTATCCCTCCCCTTAGCTGGTGTGAGGGATGGCAGAATCATCTGCCATACTGGTATTTAGGGAATAGAGCACCACACTTTCCTCCAGCACCAGCTTTTCTGACTCAAAGGCTGGGCAGTCAGACACAAGCAGAAAGAGGGGCAGACTGCAGTGGCTAGAGGATTCTTTTTCAGTGCAACAGCATTTTGGCCACATCTCATGGGCTGCTAAAGCAGATGATGCTAGAGGAGTATATAGTGTGTCCCATGTGCACACCAGTGAGGAAATGCAGGAAGACAACTTTCCTTGCAATAGTTACCATAGTTGTGGCTATAGTAGACACTTGGAGAAGTCTAAAATGGCAATAAATAAAACCCACATGCTAAGGTTGGCTTTATTAAGGAGTGTGCACGCAGGGGGAATTACAGAATTTGACAACTTCTATTCATGGGTAACATCAATATGCACAGCCAGCCTAAGGACTGTGAGGAGGTTGAGCAAAAATATTTCATTTCACATAATAAGAGCACAGGGGCAGATGAGATGGAAGCACCTTCAGGTTCCTTCTGCTTGCTGCAGAAGTGGAGCCCAGCTGAATCTCCTGTTTGAACTTTGCAATTAGTTTATATTTACATATGTGTACATTCTACATGCACATGAAAGCTGGGATTCTTCTTTACAAGGGCTCAGCCTCTGTTCTCTTGCTCATCACTAATTTTGGCAACACCTGATCCCTTTCTGCTGCAGGCCAAGCATGTCACTTCCAAGTCTGTGTTGAGGACAGATGGTCTTCCAGGATGCCACATAGGTGCAGACCCAATGCTTTGGGGTTTGCTCTGCATTCTTCACTTTCCCCAACGCAACAGCTGGGGCAGACAGAGAACTAATCCAATTCTTTAGTTCAGTTTTAAGACAAAGCAAGGAGGCCTCTGCTTAAGAGGTCTGCTTTGTTAAAGTGGGATTAGGGTTCAGTGTATCACAGTATAGTCAGTTTACATGTAGAGAATATTTTTTCATAACTGTCATATCCACAAACATCTTCACAACTCAATGTCAAGCTAGGTTGTCTGGCTCAGGTTTGCAACATTAAGCCAGAATAGAACCCAGCTCCTATTTCTGAGCTATGCTGGTTCTGCAGGACTAACAGCAGTAAAAATCAAGCAAAATACATACAGGTATAATTCTGAATAGACAGGGAACAGGCCTATTGAATAAAATTATTATGCAGCCACTTTTCAGAGTCAACTGTACTTGAAAGATATTCAGACCATAGTGATGAAAACAGAGATGAAACAAAAAGAAAAGGAAATTACAATCTTGGCACTTCTTGAAGCTGCCAGTGGTGTCTTCATTCCTCAATTCCAGGAAGAAAAGAAAAACTGTGGCACCAAAGGCATGCAGAACCAAAGGAGAAGCTCAGCTGAGGAGCAATGAGGCTCAAAATCCAGATGTGTTGACAACATAAGGTATCACATGATATCAGCATGGACAACAGGGGCTAGAGAGCCCAACAACTCAACGCATCTGCAAATTCATTTCCTTCCAGAGCAGTTACTGCCTTGGATGTATAATACAATGAAGCCTCTCATAAGAAATGTAAATAGTATGTTTATTAAAACAGACTCAAAGAAGTTTCAAAGAGGGATAGCAAGGTATTACTATGTTCTAGGGCAGCGGTTCGCCGCTCCAGGTCTTAGGAGCGGTGGGAAGCCGCAGCTAGCACACCCCTCAGCCCACACCGCTTCTCGCCGTCCCCAGTGGGAGCCACGATGGGCCGAACTTGTGAACACAGCAGGTAAACAAACTGGCCTGGCCTGCCAGAGTGCTTACTCTGGCAAGATGCGTGCCAGAGGTTGCCGACCCCTGTTGTAGGGTGTCAGTGAGAGCCATGCAGCCCACAAAGCCCTGTTAGTACTGTGGGAATTTCTCCTTTACATGTAGTCAGAAAGGGACTGATTTTACACTAGAGAGAGGACACAAAGCAGCACAGCACCAAAAGAATAGGAGAGATGTTCCCATGGGCTATTTTTAGAATAGTTCAGCACTCTGAAGATGAGCAAGCTGTCACTACCTGACCTAAGTGATGGAAGTCAAGTGCTTGCCCAGTGAGAATCTCTGGAAAACAGAAAATGTGACAGATATTTTTAAAATTGAAAAACAGTGTAAAGTTTTCCCAGAAGAAACCAGCAGAACATTGCAACCGTAAGTATTTAAAAAAAAGGAAACAAAGGAAAAAGTCATATATCATAATCTAAACAAGTGTTCCTGCATTCCACAGCATGCTGTGTTTTTTAGCTATTTAGAATAGTGCAATAAATGTCAGTAACCCGCATGGGCTATTCTCTTATACAACCCCCCTCCCACCCAAGGATTCTACTAATTTAATGGAATGTTGCCAGCAGTTGTCCAGTTTTAGCCAAAGATGCACTGGAAATTGGTTTACTGAATGAATGGGCCAGTTATCAGTGACTAGAGCAGCTGAAGGCTGTGTAAATTAACATAATTTGTCAATCTTCACAGTGTTGCCCACAGAATAAAGAGTTCTTACAGAGTACCAGCCTCCAACTTCTGGTACCTTAAAACCCACATGACCTGTAAACAAAACATACATGCACCCCCGATATCCATGAAGTTCAGACACAATAATACATTATAGTCATGTCAGTAGCACCAAGATGCAACTGCTAATCAACATTATCTAGAACTATCCTGTTAACATTAGCATCGTGATTGTTCAAATAGCTATTCTTGCTAACACGATGTATTCTGTAGAGCAATGTAAGACTAAAAACACAAACAAAATAAAAGCCCAGTCATCAACAGGACAGTTGACATGATGATCAATCCTTACGTTAACCCACTGCAATTTTAATACAATAAAAGTAACTGTATTACCGGATATTACATCTTCATGGTTGACCAAGTTCAGCTCATTACATCATTTTAGTACACTTTACAGCAATCTTTATTCAACCTTTCAGAATGAGATGTACAGTAATAAGCTTCCAATTCACTAGCCTTTTCCTATAGCACACTTTGTCTTAATATTTTATCCAGTAGCAGTGTATGTGAGGCTACAGTATATGTGAAAATGGAAACACCAGTATTTGCTTGCATCCATTCAATTTATATCAACAGAACATTTCAACAGGAGAGCGTCTCCTCAACTCTAAATAGGTCTGTTTAGTGCTGTTTACAAGTAAGCTCATCCAAAGCTAATTAGAACTGCTATTTGACAAAACTAAACTGTATGATACAAAGAAATCCAAGGCAGGTTTCATTAAATAAATTTATTTGTTAAAATAATTTAACTCCAAATACAACTGCTGAGTTTGCATTGAGTTCTATGTACAATTCTTGTTTTTATTTGAAACATCAAGGTTTAACAACTGACATTGTTACAAAACAAATTGTTGCTCCATCTATAGGTTGCCAGTTGTACTAGAGCTCAACAATTAACTGTGAAATATATTTATTCACCTCTGGGAAACCCCAAATCAATAGTTAAGCCTAGTTCCAAAACCCACTGCAATCATTCTTGAGACCTGATGCACAACAATGCAGATAAAAGCCTCCTACTGTTGTCAAACATTTGCTTTGTCGCGGAGTTTCACTATTAAAGCCTAACCAGTATTTTGATTCTACACTGGTAAAAAGAAAACCAAACATGCACAACCCACCCCCAACCAAATGGCTGACATCTTTAGGCAATATTCTTTGTACACGAAAGCAAATACCAGTAGTTTTCCCACAGAAAATTGATGGCAACTGTAGCACTGGGGTTAGAGAGAGGCTAGTTACTTGTTGGCCAGAATAGAAGAGAAAGTCATCAAAAACTGCTTTTGATGCTCTAATAAAAACCCCCATGTGTAATACTTTTGATTTGATGCTGGTTTATTTATTTTACCTACTTTTTAAAAATGGGAGAAAACAGTTACTACCATTATCACAGCCAAAAAGAATGAAAGTTGCAACTTTAAAAAAAAAATCAGTAAAACTTAAAAAATGCTGTCTTTGTAGAAAAGTACAAAACTCTACAAGAACAGCAAAAGAAAACATGGGTCTTTGGATCAAACCATTATATTTTAAGGCATGTTATAAAAAACTCACATACTATATAATTGGTAGTCTGATCAGGGTACAAAGTAAGAGGTGACCCAAGACCACTGACTTTCTTCAGGTGGCCACCTATCTTGAATGTGGCTCATTTAACTATCCTCTTGCTATCCTTAAGCTTTCAAAAATATCTCAGCCAAATGCAACTGTCACTGATTCAAGCTCCACTATATTCATATCAGTGGAAACACAAATAGTGCACAACTATCTCCTTAGAATTACACAATAAAGAGAAGAGCATTTACATTACCCCCGCCATACCCCCGGAATGTTGTGTGTTGATGTGCGTGTTGCTTAGTCATTACAAATGTAAAATGGTAAGGAAAAACATGTCTTGGAAGTATCTTTTTTATTACAATTTTCTGTTTAGAATTTTACTTGTGCACTTTTTTCTAAATTAAAAGCCCATCTGTTTTATGTTACACATTTCAACTTAGGCTCTTTATACATATTATTTATACCACTTTATTGGTCACACAGCAATTTTTTATGTAAGATCTTTGCATTTCATATACAATACTGCTCAACATGCACTCCAAATTGTAAATTGATACCAAATTTGATGTTTTTGAGCACTCAGGCAGTAGGTCTCAAATTGACAAGCTGCCTATTTTATTAATAGATTGTACGGTTTCATTAGACCCCTCCTCCATTTAGGTATTTTAGGAAGTGAAGATACCATTGAGTCAAGTCTCAATTTTTACTTCAGCACACACACATATTAGGTGAAATAGGTGCAACAACATCCAAGATTGTAGCAATTAGCTGGTAGGACAAACCTACATTACAAGGATTTAGAAAAATCTGAATAGTAGGGCCTCACATTTATCAGACTTAACATCCTTATTTCCTTGAAAAGCTTTTCAAGGACTAAGGGCAGTGGTGGCCAGTTCTCTTCCATCACTAATGTTTCCGTTAGCTGTCACCCACTGAAGAAGATTAATAATATTACTATATTATATAAGAAACTTTGTGAAGCTGTTTTATACTTTAGTTTCTCATTTCAAAGATTAAGAGCATTTTTAAAGCAGTTCTGCTGACAGAAGTAAATCTGTCAGAACCAAACTCCAATTACAGCATTTCTAAGGGATACACACACACTCCCCGGAACACATGCACCCGTTTCACTCATTTACACACAAGGAACTACACTGTTACTGCACAAGACTGAGAAACTAATAAGAGCATGATGGTATTTAGACCATAGGCTCAGTGATACTGCATTTTGATGACCAAATTTTATCTATAAAGGTCCAGCTCAAGACAATCGCTCCAACATATAAAACTTAGACATTTTGATTGAAAACTTTTCTATACTTGATTGTAAGACTTCAGAATAGATATTTCTGTGCCATTAGTCATGCAAATGATAAATACTTCACTGCTAGGAAAACCAGAATGTCAGAGATCCAGCACCTTGCAAAACAAAATATTTGCTCCCACTACTTGATACCCTAATAATCAGGGCAATCTTTGAATAGTGTGTCAGGAAATTACACAAAATCTTTTTCCTTTCTCACCTGAAGAACCATAACCTATATTCCTCCTGTGAGCCAAAATGATTTCACATGGTTATTCAATTAATAAAGTTGCCAACATTAAAGCTATGAAATAGCAAACTTGATTTCCAAAGGTTAGTTAGGGATCACACCAAAAAAACCTAGCCCTTAAAGGCAAGAAAGAAATTATCTTCTTTAGCAAACTTAAAAATGCAGGATATTCATACTGTCCCATGAGGTTTCTGCAAAAGGGAACATCTGGATGCAACATGGCTTTGTTTTCCTTACAAGATGGTACTAGTTAATCTATTAAAGTGTTCCTTGTTAGTAAGGCTAAGCGATTTTTTTCATCACGGTTGCTTCCTCCTGGTTCAGTAAAGTGATAAAGATGTTTCCTGCTTTGTAAACAGAGGGTTTGTTTGGCTTTTTGTCTGACCAAAACCTGAAGTGATCCTCCATTTTTGAGCAGCAAAGTGGAAGATTTAAAACATTCCAATGCCATATCGTGTTTTTTCACTAGCTATTAGTTTTTCAGATCTTCTCTCTCTTCTTTCAAGTACTGATGCAGTGCTTTCTATTTCACAAGATGAGATAAAGTGTAGAAATTGCATCAATTTTGGAAAAAAAGAATTACATAGGTCTTGTAGATCATATCGGCCTGTAAAACTGTCAGAAGTTCAGATGAAATTAGCATATTTGTTTCTGTAAACTTGGCCACAACCAAAAGTACATCTCCTGAAATGCAGTATATCGAAACTGAAAGGCTTTCCTCTCCTTTTGTGTTCATCAGTATAGGATACGCTAATTGCACATCATCTTCACAGGTCTTCTCTCTAGCGGTTTCAATTTTCATCACCAGGAATTTTCTAATTTATGAAATAGCTGCTGCTGTCCGACATAACGCAAACACATATAGTTCAACTGAGATCACCCTGTAGATCAACTGTATGATGAAATTGTACGTGCACAAGGGGGTATTGGGTGAGAAATTGTAGTTGTTTAACCCCATTGTGTTCAGAGACCATGATTGACTTTCAATGCTCAGCTCTGACTTAAAGTTGTTACTTCACTTATGAGTTATTCCAAGTGACCTACAAACCAGGAATTGAGGCAGACAGTTTTTCCACTTTACAAAAATTCTGCAAATTAGGTCCAGGTTAGGTCACTTTTAATGCTATTGAATATTACATGCAGAACAGCATGGATCATCTTTGTCTGGCTGAGCTGCATAGTTCATTTGTCTAACGATTTCTGCAAAGAGCTCATCCACCATTGTTTTACTTTTAGCAGAGGTCTCCATAAAAGGACAACCCCATTCTTCAGCCAGTGCTCTGCCTTCATTTGAAGATACTTCCCTCTCACTTTCCAGGTCCACTTTATTACCAACCAAAATTACCGGCACCTTCTCATACCTATAATTTAAAACAAAAAGAATTAAGATTCCTTAAAACAGATGATTTTTCTCACATACACACAGTGCATAACAAGAGAAATAATTCTGTCATTCATCAAAACCTACTTTATAGTTCAAAACGCAATGCAAGCTTTTGCTTTTTTCTCATTCTAGTTTGTCACAGGACCCCCCTTTGGAGTTTTCTAATGAATGCGTCTTCCTCTTAAATTTTCTCTCCAGTGAGGAAGACTTACAACCCTAGCTCTTTCGGTGTGGAACAAAATTTCTTCCCACTCCAACACAATCCAGATTAGCATTTGGGATTGGCTGGAAGTTTGAGCCTCCCTCCAGTTTTAATGAATTTATGTCTACACTGCAGCTGGGAGCAAGCCTCCCAGTCCAGGAAGGCAGATTCAGACTAGCTGAGTTCAGGCCTAGTATGCTAAAAATAGCACTGTGAACATTACAGTTCCAGAGCAGACTCAAGCTAGTCACCCAAATTCAGACAAAACAAAGAACACACTGTGAAAGAGAGTTACTTAAGCTGCGAAGTCAAACACTCAAACGTTAGGAAGTGCAAGAATAAGGTTGCACAGGCTATTTTAAATTCGGCCCCCGGCGTGAATGCATTGTGATACAGTCTTTAACTACACAATTGCAAATTATTTTTCCCACAGGACCTGTACCACACTCAGTGGACTGGATGGATGGTGCTCAATGAAAGACAGCTATTCAGTGTTTTTCACCCTCATAATTCAACGTGGGGCCCATGGTTTACTTGCTGTACAGCACCCAAACCCTGCTCTGAATACAGCATTACCCATTTGTGTGTCATTTTTTGTTATGTTTAGTTGCCTCATAAACATAAGTGAATTTATTTTCACAACTCCTTGGGTAATGAGTATTAGCCTCATTTTATAGCTGAGGAAACACATTCAGAGCAATTTACCTGAGGCCATACAATGATTCACTGAGAGTCAGAATTAGACAAAGAACATCCTGATTCCCAACCCTGCACTCATTCATCAGATGACACTGCCTTACTGCCAGAGGTATTGAGCATCTACAGGTCCCAATGACATAATTATGAGTGCCCGGCACTTCTGAAAGTCAAGACAGCTGGGGCCTCATGGGGGCTGAGAAAAGGAACACAACTGGAGGCTGTGAAAAGTCTGGTTTAATTGATTTGCTCAGCAACATGCAAACCCTGTAACAAAGGTAGGAACAGAATCTAGTTCTCTTGTGTTGTGTTCACCTGCCTTAACTAGGCCATCATCCTTTAACTTCCTACATTCCCCAGCTTCATTCATTACATATCTTCCAATTATAGACTCTATAGCTTATAACAGAGATCTTACAGCTATCAGCCCTATTCACTACACAAACCCCTGAGCACAGCCCATCACGTAATCGGAACAAGGTTGAGTCCTGCAGAAACAGTGCAATCTTGTGATAAGAGTCTATCATAATGCATAGGCACCATGGGGATGAATTCAGGTTGCCGATGCAAAGTAAATTCTTGCATTACTTAACTTTTGAGGACCGTTTTTCAGTGTAACAATTTGTTTTTTTCAAACTGTGAAGTGACATACTAAAAAAAGGGAACAACTGTATTATGTGCAACTAAAAGGTTTGGCCATGTCCTGGGCCCAGGACATGGTCAGAGGTAGCACAATTTGGTTCTCCTTTCCCAGAGATGCATGTGTTTTCTTCAAGACTGGGAGGAGGAGAGGGTGTTCCTGCTTCAAGAGAAGAATGGACATCTAGAACCGTATGCTGTGTCTGGGGGTGATTAGGAGGAGCCTAGTCTGGCTCTCTTCCACACCCTCTTGTGGGTCGGGGCTCCTGCCCTATGTGGTGTTCCTGGCAGGTGGATGGGTTTGCTTAAGCCAAGACTGAGGGCTGAGCCTGGTCAAACTCTCCCCATCTCCACCACAGCAGCTCTAGTAGCAGGCAGGCTCTATCTGCTCCCAAGGGTCTCCAGTACTGTACATGCTGCGGCTACAGCAGGGGGTTCAACCTTAGACTATTCAGATTTTGGCATGTTACCAAATGATTCAGTGTGACCCAAGCCAGTGATGGGAAATGGTGATTTTCTGTATTTTATAACTCAGCCAAAATTGAAACTAATTTGATGGGAGAAGCAAGAGGCACACAGTCTTTTTCCCCGGTCAAATTTCTAAGGCCTGAGGCAAATATTTGAGGGGTTATAGGTTCTTAAAATAAGGTTGCAAGAATTTTTTACAATGGAAACTGTTAGAGAAGCATTAATATAGGTGTTGCTTCCAGTTCCCGCTATAACGACGATGCACTGAAATGCATATTTTAGGGCAAACATTAACCATACAACAACGTGATAAAGGCACAAAGATAGAGCCTTGCTTTACTAGATTAACTTTAGGACCAAGGATTTTACAGAAGGACTGTGTACATGGTGAAGTCTTTGCAGAACAATATGCTAAAGCTTGTCTCAAAATGGGTGTACTCTCTACCTTGATCTTGATAGGTACTGACAACTCCTACAGATGTTACATGATCAGGCTCTTTGTAGCCAAATTAACAGAGACATTGACACTGATTCAATTTTCACCCTGTGTGGACTTTTACTCCTGTCCAGTTATATTCCCACACATCTAAGACAGCAAAACACTGAACTAATCTGTTCTATAGACATCGCTCTGTGCTACAAATCAAACTAACGTGTATTAGGAAGTAACGACACATTACAGAATTCCAGCTTGGGAAATTAAGTTCTACATAAATTCCTTCTGTAGTTCCAAATGAAAGAAGTGTTTTTGACTTCCTGTCCTTCATTGCTGGGTAACATGTCTGTGCACTGTTGAACAGTTGTTACCTCACATGACTGCATTTCAGTTTTGCATGAAGTGATCTCAGTTTATAGTTTAAATACCAGTTCACTGAATTTTAAAGTCATTTTAGGATCCTTCCAGATGAAAAATGTTGTATAAAATGTAAGAATGTCAGAGATGTTAGCTTATTAGGGGTGCAGCAATTCTCCAAGAAGGAGAATTTTTTGGAGTTTCATGTACCCATCATACATGAAATAAGCTTTCAAATGATGTGGATGTGTAAATTTAGATGAAGTATGAGATGGTGCAGCCAAATGGTGCCACATGCCCGTAGGTAGCGACAAAGTCTTGTGGTACTTTATAGACTAACAGAAGTATTGGAACATAAGCTTTCGTGACTACCACTTCACCCATGAAAGCTTATGCTCCAATACTTCTGTTAGTCTATAAGGTGCCACAGGACTCTGTCGCTATTTACAGATCCAGACTAACATGGCTACCTCTCTGATACTTGATGCCTGTAAGTGACAGTCATTGTTTCACGTCTTTTTTTGCACAGTTCCAGAAACACAAACATGACTATGACTACAGTTTTCGCTATTTAATTTCAACACCATAATGGTGTTTGTTGGTCACAGCTACCAAACAATAATATCTTAAAAGATTTTTATTGGTTTTACATGGGCAATATTTTTTTTTTCCAGAAATGAAGCTGTTTAGCATGTGGCAAAAAATGCCAAATATCAACATTTTACAAATACTTGCATGAAATGTTGTCACATTGCATAGTCTTATTTTTTATTACTATATCTCAGAAATTGTTATAATAGCTTTGTATTTTCAACTGAAATTTCCTGACCAGATCAGTCTCACACTGAAGATTGTGCAGGAGTAGCAGTAGATTGTATGCCCACAGTTTGTACCACATAATAGTTAGAGATAAATATATGTGAATTCCTAATGTAATGCATCTTTATCTGTGTGTACAAAAGATTACAACATAGCACCTAGCCTGCCTGGTAGAAGGTCTGAGTTTGTAATTGCCCATGAGTAGTCTGTCACGGAGGTTGCGGAAGTCACCGATTCTTTGACTTTCCGTGACTTCTGCAGCGACCAGTGTGGCTGACCCCAGGGCTGCCCAAGCAGCTTTGGTGGCCTTGGGACCAGACACTGGCTGGCCACTGGAGTGGCCCAATGGCCCGCCAGAGCAGCAACTGGTGTGGCAGGCCCCAGAGACCACCTGAGCAGTGATGCCAGGGGTGGCCAGAGGTGGCAGCTGGTGCCGCTAGCCTGCCCCCCAGCAGCGCCCCCCCAAGCTTCAGACAAGGGTATTTACAGTATAAGTCATGGATAGGGCTGTTTTTGTCACAGGTATTTTTAGAAAGAGTCAGACAGGTCACAGGCAATAATGAAAAATTCATGGAAGCCTCGTGACCTGTTCTTTTACTAAAAATACCCATGACAAAATGAGTAGCCTTGGCAGCTGGGGGAGGGGGCGGGGAGCACTGGGAGCTCCAAGGTCCCATTCCCCTGGCTGTGGCAGGGAGCTGTCAGGGTACCCCAAGCCGCCCACGGGGGCAGGAAGTGGCGCAGGTCTCCCAAGCTGCCCAAGGGGGCAGGGAGCGGCAGGGATTCCCCCTTGTCACCTGTGGTGGCCAGGGGCAGCAGATCCCCCTTGCCAGCCATTGTGGCCAGAAGTGGCAGGGGAGCTCTGGGTACCCTGCAGCTCCCAGCCGGCAGAGGATGAAGTCATGGAGGTCTTCGGAAGTCACGGACTCCATGAGTAAGTCGCAGCCTTAGTCATGGACAGGCTGTGAATTTTTGTTTATTTCCCGTGATCTGTCCACGACTTTTACTAAGAATACCCATGACTAAATCATAGCCTTACCCACGCAGTACTAGCCTTTGAAATATTCCAGAAACTAGCTTTTTAATTCAGTGACACTTATGCACAGATCAGTATTAGTATTAGAGAGGACAATATACTGTGGGCTTCAATCGAAATGCTCACTAAACAAAACTGTCAAGTTTGATACTAACAGAGATCTAATTTAGCACAAGTCTGTATACTTGCACAAGATGAAAAAATGGTGGTAGTGGCAGTGGTAATGCTAAAAATATTCTGTGGGAATTTTACCTCCACAGGAAAGAGTGTATAAAAACAGAGGATACGAGCCCCTTAAAGCTTACAAAGAGGAAAAAAAAAAAAAAAGACTCTCCACAAGTTTTGAAAAGTGCAGTCATGAAAATCAAAAGAATGCAAAAAAAATGACAACAGCCACCAGTGCTGGAGAGATTTCTGTGATGCTGGCAGCAGGTACAAGAAGAGATGAAGTGTACTAGTGGCCACTGGATTAATTTTCTAGTTTAGATGTGCCACCAATACTCTGTCACAGGGGCTACTTTCAAAAATGCACAAGCTTTGGCACATGTCAGAGTTGTTGAGAACCCAGGAAAGAACACAAACTCTTAAACTGATCAGCGAGCATCATGTTCACCTGCATCTATAGCATGCATGTCCTCTAGGAACTGGTCCATTTGCATTGTCTGCTTGAGAAAAGACACGAAAAAGGAGACAAACTTCATAAAAGGGAAACATTTGGGAGAGCACCAATTTAAGAGAGGTGGCTCTTCAGAGGAATCGACAGGACATGTTGTGCAGAATATCTGTGAGAGACTTCATTGCAAAGGATACAGTTTATCACTCAACATGCCTTTCCTCCTACTTGAGTAAAATGAAATCTTAAGGCAAAACCATCTAGTTACAATACAACAATACAGTCACCTTATGACACTGCATTTTATCAGCTGACTGAAGAGACAATGATCTTATGTATAACAAGAAGGCTTTTCTTGTGTCCGACCTTCTACAAAGATATAAAACCCTATATCCCTCAGATGTAGAAACTGCAAGAATTCCAGTAGCAAATTACAGGCAAGATTAAAAAAAAAAAAAAGGTTCTGCAATTCCATTACATGCACAGCAAGGACAAGGCAAGTCTACCATTGTTCTATGAAGAACAATAAAATTAGCTGATGTTATCCAAGCTGCTAGTAATCAGAAGCAGGAACTTAAGTCATCCAAACGTTTTGTCGATGTTCTTCTGGCAAGTGAGCCTGATAAACACCTTTGAAATGAACAAGTAGTTTTGAGTAATGGCACTTCAATCCTTTGGTCTGAAATAGAAAAAGGAGAGCCTCAGAATATTATCCAAAGCCAGGTATTGAACTTTACAGAGGTCAGTTACTTTTCTGCCTCAGTTGGTCTTTTGGTTAATAAAGAGGTATCTACTTCAGTCAGCAATGAGTATCATCCTTTAGAAGACATTCAAAGAAGGTGCCTCCCAATTGTGGAGTGCACAATATTTAACAGTTCCAAAATTATCACACCACTGCATATATAACTTGCTACACCGTGAATCTGGATCTCACAGTTTAATTGACGTACCACACCTTCATGGATTCTCCAACAATTATGATGAGCTGAAGAAATTCATCACTAGTGCTGCAAAAAATGAAGGAAAGAATACCTTCCATTCAATGGCTTGAACTACCACTCTATCACAGTCTGCAGATAGTCCAGCATCACAAGAAATAATCACTGACGAATTGGAAAGAAAAAAGTCACTACTCTCCCTGTGCAATCAGAGTGTCTTATGCAGCATTTGAAAAAATCTAGAACACATCCAGAACTGACTTACCATCAAGAACAACTTGAGAAAATCAATTATGCCTACAGTGAGAACGCCCCTGCACATAATTCTGCTGCTAAGGCAATGAAGTCTGTGATAACTCATGCACTATTGACAGAGGCCATAATGATGAACAAGAGGATAATGACATTGACTAGAAATGTCACCACTGGTATTACATTTCAATGATACCTGTACAAATTATCAGATTTGTTTTACCCAATAGATTGTTGTACTGATGCTTTGATGTTACAAAAAATCCAATTCTGTGCCTTAATTTAATAGCTCTCTATTATTTCCAGAGAAATGAATGCAAATATTTCAAAGTGGCCACTTTAATATGTGGATTGTATCAGTTTATCCCGCATTGCTATGGTAATGGTACCACCTGACAGCTTCACATTCTACCTCATCTTAAAAGTAGATATAAGATTTCAAATAATTTATCAGGTGTGTGTATAGAGAGGATCCATTAAATTGACCAAATTGGCGATGGCTGCTGCTTGCCTATGTTTTTCTCCCCCTGAACCTAAAAGGTACATCCAAAGATAGAAAACACTGGCCAGTGACTGAATCCATGTCTGAAAATTTTTATCCAGCTACTTTTCAGTCTTTGGGTCACAGTTGTAACTGGCTTGTCAAAAGATGACATGAAATGAAATTTCTTCACAGGAGGAGAAAAGAGTGACACACAGGAAGCCTGATAATAAAGAGAATTTTTTTTAAAACTCTGAAAATACCCAATACTAATCAATCACAAAAAAACTGTTACAGAGTTGACCTAATTTTATGTTCTATCATTCACGGCAGACAAATCTTTCAGCTTTTCTAGAATTCGCTTTTGTCCATATTTCAAAAAAATAAGGACTAGAGTACCTCTCGAGGTCCCTTCCAGTCTTATGATTCAAAACAGAACCAAATGCGTCCAACTAGCTATGCAGAAAAATTTCTGCATAAAAGTTTAATCTGATCTAGGAAAGTATAGAGCCCTACATTATCACTGATAGGAGTTAAGCTCTGTGACCCCCTTGATGCCACTTGGCAGAGGAAACGGGGTGCACAGGGATCCCCTACTTGGATAGTTGCATAATAGTTCAAAGTGCAGCATGTGAGGTCTCCCCCGGGAGTAAGCATTCCTCTGGTTGCCATAATCATTGTGAAATGCGTGTACAGATAATATTTAAGGAGATATGTATCTATACTGGAAATTATGTTCTTCAGGCAGGTTGCCAGGAGATGACATACCTCAGAGATGTTCCTTTCAAGCAGGAGGTAAATGACACCTATCTCCCTGCCTGGCAATTTGTGTATCGTATGCCTTGCACTGTATGCCTATTTGAATACTGGGCCAACTGCAATGAAGAGATTGAGAAAAACTACAAGGGAGGAAATTTACCGGAAGAAAAACAGGATGAGGATGTCCTGTTCACGAATAAAGACAAAGGATGTGTCCGGTATATCTTGGAGTGCAAAGACATACTGAATCCTTCACCTAGGAGGAAAACTGATAGCGTGCATACCTCATGAGAGAAGGGTCAACAGTTTCTGGGTATGTCTACACAGTAATAAAAAGCCCATAGCACCAAGTCTCAGAGCCCAGGTCAGCTGACTTGGGCTTATAGGGTTCATGCTCACAGGGTCCCATCCCATAGCCTGGGCTCCAGCCCAAGCCAGAATGTCTACACAGCAATTTTACACCCCGCAGCCCAAGCTCTGACAGACCGAGCCAGCTGACCTGGGCAGCTGCAACCATACCCTTAGTCCTGCTCAATCAATCTCTTTTAGGGCTTCCGGCTCCTAAAGAGCATAGTGGATTGGCTGTGGGGGCAATCCAAGTCTATGGTACTAGAGCAGTCTTCACAAAACCATTGTCACTCCTGACATACCTCTCAGCATCAGCCTTAATTCCTAGTGCCACATACAACTCACTACCCCCTTTTCCTCAGCTAGAAGTGTCATTTTAAAACTATTCCTTCACTAGGAACATGCCCTCCCTAGCCCAGTACAATAGAACCTCAGAGTTACAAACACCTCAGGAATGAAGGTTGTTCATAACTCTGAACAAAACGTTATGGTTGTTCTTTCAAAAGTTCCCAACTGAACATTGACTTAATACAGCTTTGAAACTTTACTATGCACAAGAAAAATGCTGCTTTTAACCATCTTAATTTAAATGAAACAAGCACAAAACAGTTTCCTTACTTTGACAAAAAAAATTTTTTTAATTTTTGTTTTAGTAGTTTACATTTAACACAATACTATACTTTGCCCCCTCTTTTTGGTCTCTGATGCTGCCTGATTGCATACTTCCAGTTTCAAATGAGGTGTGTGGTTGACTGGTCAGCTCATAACTCTGGGGTTCATAACTCTGAAGTTCTACTGTATTGTTCTATTCCCCAGCCCTGGTTCAGTGTGGGGTCTGCCCTTTTATTAAGTGCTAAATTCTGGATCCACGGGAATTAATCCCCTGTAGGGATAGTTATGAAACTAAAAAAACCCCACTAAAGTTAGCTTCAGTTTGCTTAAGAAAATAAGATATTTGCTAGTCAGTAGGCAAAAGCCCTAATTAGCAAATAAAGTAAGACTGTGAGAAAAAGCTAAGATCAGAAGTAGCGTGGGAAGGATGGATGGTTTAAAAGTAACTGATAAAATACAGGACTGTGGTAACAAGGCAAAGAAAAACTGTCAAATGAAAGAAGCACAAACCTTTCCACTGTTCTGCTGATAAGCAAGGGCGGAGGGAGAGAAAAAAAGAAAAGATGGTCTTGAGGGAAGGAAAATATCAAGGATAAAATGCTTCAGGCTAGGTTTTTGCTAGAGCTAATAGTTTAGCTGAAAGGTATAAAGAGAGCCATGAGTCTGAAGGTTCTTTATCAAATCCGGTCTCATCATGCTGGAGCAAAGCAGGATGAGAGGACTATTCTCTGGCACATTGTGAGTAACTGATCATATGCTTATGAATGTATGCTACTCTACTGGATGTAGTCAACTGCTTATTATATAGGCACAGTTAAAGCAATTGAATATTTTCTTTAAATCCAACGGCCAAATGGTAAATTTATGGTTATTTAATGTCTGGTGGTGCCCTGTATCATTATTCATAAATAATAATTCAAATACCAGTACATCAATGACTGTAGTGTACATGATAATCAGAAAAGTTTTGTACTTGTAATCCTTCTTTAGTTTGTTATTTCAGACTCTAAAGTTTATTCTTTCCTCCTGTTACTATGAGTTCCCTGTACTCAGGAGCTGTAAAGGACTACAGATATTAGAGACAGTGATACTATAAATAAGGCCTGCAGATAGATCTTGGTTAGAGAAAGTATTTATCTCCATTTTAGACTTCTGCAACTTTAGTGGCAAGAATCCTATCAAAGCTTAGCTAAGTAAACTAGATTACACGATACGATATCTTAAGTGATCAAATGGTAATTTAAGATTGCCAAAGCCAAACACAGAGTATCAGAGGGGTAGCTGTATTAGTCTGGATCTGACGAAGTGGGTATTCGCCCACGAAAGCTCATGCTCCAAAAAGTCTGTTAGTCTATAAGGAAACACAGAGTAGTTCATTATAAATTATGCCACTTAGAATGCAATTTAGTAATTTAGCCTGTGCCTGTCTTGACTGAGGAACTTTGCCATAGCTTGAATATGATGGTAGGCTTCATAAAAGCAAGATACTTTACTTTTAAACCCAGCAAGATTTTCCTTACATCCATTTCTAGCATTCTGTGGAAGGTTTTAAAACGTAAAATCCTCAAGATAGAGAACACTGTGTGCGCTATACTATTTGTCCCACAGAATTCTTCAAATGAGTTTAGACCAAAAATAAGGTATATATTTTTAACAGTGAGAGTAATTAATCACTGGAACAATTTACCATGGCTCATGGTGGATTCTTCAACACTGGCAATTTTTAAATCAAGATTGGATATTTTTCTAAAAAAGATATGCTCTAAGAATTATTTTTGGGAAATTCTATGGCTTGTGCTGGACAGGAGGTCAGAGTGGATGCTGAACACAATTGGCCCTTCTGGTTTTGGAATCTATTAACTAGCAGAATGTATCCCTGCTGCTATCACTTTGGGAAGCTTAGGCAAGAAAAAAACATTTTCCCTCAACTTAAAATTTTCTATATTTTGTTAGCGTCACAATTTTAACATTGAGAGCTAGATCCTCATCATGTATTAAAAAAAGGCATAGTTCCATTATCTTCCACTTAGCTATACAGATTTATACCAACTGAAGATGTCTCCACATTTTAAAACACCTAGATTCCTGCATAGCTTCTAAGTGTCTTAGTTGCCCAAACCACAGAAGTTATTCTAGCTCTCAGGTAACTCAAAAAAGAACAGTTGTAAAGAGACATGCATTTAATTTTCAACAGTCCTGGAAGCTGTTAGATTGCATAAAAATGGAGCAACAATTCATTAAGCAATCCTCATATGGGTGTAATACAGGAATTTTTAAAGTCATTCTATAGGTAGGTAAAATATAGTTGTGGGAGAATTCTGCGCCACTGTGTGGGCGCAGAATTCATGTTGTTCACAGATTTCTTTGCTTTCCCAAGGAAAAATGACTTCTGAGGGGAAGCAAAGGGAACCCCCAAAAGCAGTCATTTGCCCCTCTCCACTTGTCCAGGGGAAGAGGAGGGTGAGCATGCATGCATGGGGAGATATCAATCAACACCAGGAATGTGGGGCTTGGCATGCAAGCAAGAGAGAGAGAGAGAGACTGACTGTCCCTCTGGCTCACTATTGTGGCATGCCAAACATGGAGGGACAGGGCTTCGGGGTGTTTGGTGTGAGACAGGCTCTGCCCCTCAGACAGAGCACAATGTAGCAGCCTGCCTGCTTAGTTGTTTTCCTTGTTAGTGAATTGTTCCCATTCTTAGACAACTCCCCCAGGAGAATAAAACATGTACAAAAGTTTTAAAGCTCCTTTACACTGCTAGAGTGGTGTAACTGTAAAGGAGCTTTATTGTAAATGACAGTATGGCGTTATAAATGCTTATGGTACCTTCTGACAGGTTTCAGAGCAGCAGCCGTGTTAGTCTGTATCCGCAAAAAGAACAGAAGTACTTGTGGCACTTTAGAGACTAACCAATTTATTTGAGCATGGTACCTTAGTGAGAACTGGTCTAAATTTTTGGACTAAAAACATTTCCTATCAAAACGTGCTCCATGAACTGTGTGCTACTGACGTTTCTGGAGATAGTCAGTAGCCAATATAAATTGTGAGTTTGATTCCCTAGCCCTCACTTGCTTGTTATTTGCCTGTAATGCAATATTGAGCATATGGTTGCCTGTATTTGTTGACTAATAACTAGAAATAAAAGGATAAAACATAGCTACATTACTATTACACAATCAAGGTTTGGAGATTTCCTCCAGTGCTCCCCACTGCCATTCTCCATCCATTGTATTGTAGTTTACACACATTACCAAAAGAATTGAAACTGGAATTATTATATTGTGTTATTTTGACAAATAAAATATGCAGAATTATAAAATACTGTGAGCAGAATTTTTAATTTTTTGGTGCAGAATTCCCGCAGGAGTAAAACAAGGCCTGGAATGGTTAAGTTGCTTACCCAGAGTCCCATAGCAACTCAATGGCAGAATTACAAAGATAATTCTGGAGTTGTGATTACTAGTCCCCTGCTCTAGAGAATGAAGCATTTTCTAAGCGAGGGGTTGGGGACCAAAAAACATCCCTTGCATTTTAATCCAGGCTCTAAAATGAATTCCTTATGCAGCCTTAGGAACGTCATATTCTCTATGGGCCTCAGTTTACCCATCTGTAAAGAGAGGCTAATAGTACTTACCTACTTCACAGGATGTTGAATATTTAACATCTGCAAAGCAATCTAAAGAATAAAAGCACTATACATATATTAAGTGACGAACAGATCACGCTCTTGTAAGAACAGACCAAGAGATGCTACAGACATGGAATATTCAGACTATTGTAGCAATTTTATAAGTGATAAATATTATAGGCTAGTCATTGTATTGACTCAATGGGGAAAACTACAGGATTCCTGCAGGAATTATTTCAGATTCTTTGCCAAGGCCAATAATAAAAAAATTAAATAAAGTGGGAATGTACTAATAAAGTTTGCGGATGACACAAAGCTGGGAGGTATTGTCAATACAGGGAAGGACCGGGCTATCATACAGGAAGATCTGGATGACCTTCTAAACTGGAGTAAGTGTCATACAATGAAATTTAATAGTGAAAAGTGCAAGGTCATGCATTTAGGCACTAATAAGAATATTTGTTATAAGCTGGGGATGCATCAGTTGGAAGTAACAGAGGAGAAGGACCTTGGTGTATTGGCTGATCACAAGATGACTATGCGCCGTCAATGTGATACAGTCATGAAAAAAGCTAATGTGGTCTTGGGATGCATCAGGCGAGGTATTTACAGTAGAGATAAGGAGGTGTTAGTACTGTTATACAAGGCACTGGTGAGACCTCATCTTGAATACTGTTTGCAGTTCTGGTCTCCCATGTTTAAGAAGGATGAATTCAAACTGGAACAGGTATAGAGAAGGGCTACTAGGATTATCCGAGGAATGGAAAACCTGTCTTATGAAAGGAGACTCAAAGAGCTTGGCTTGTTCAGCCTAGCCAAAAGAAGGCTGAGGGGAGATATGATTGCTCTATCTAAATATATCAGAGGAATAAATACCAGGGAGGGAGAGGAATTATTTAAGCTCAGTACCAATGTGGACACAAGAACAAATGGAGATAAACTGGCCATCAGGAAGTTTAGACTTGAAATTAGATGAACGTTTCTAACCATCAGAGGAGTGATGTTCTGGAACACCCTTCCAAGGGGAACCGTGGGGGCAAAAGACATATCTGGCTTCAAGACTAAGTTTGATAAGTTTATGGAAGGGATGGTATGATGGGATAGCCTAATTTTGGCAATTAATTGGTCTTTGACTATTAGTGGTAAATATGCCCAATGGCCTGTGATGATATGCTAGATGGAGTGGGATCTGAGTTACTACAGAGAATTCTTTCCTGGGTGTCTGGCTGGTGAGTCTTGCCCACATGCTCAGGGTTTAGCTGATCACCATATTTGGGGTCAGGAAGGAATTTTCCTCTGGGGCAGATTGGCAGAGGCCCTGGGGGCTTTTCACCTTCCTCTTCAGCATGGGGCATGGGTCACTTGCTGGAGGATTCTCTGCACCTTGAAGTCTTTAAACAACAATTTGAGGATTTCAGTAGCTCAGACTTAGGTTAGGAGTTTGATACAGGAATGGGTGGGTGAGATTCTGTGGCCTGCATTGTGCAGGAGGTCAGACTAGAAGATCATAATGGTTCCTTCTGACCTTAAAAATCTATGATTCTATGAACTAAAGTCACTGGGAGATAATAAACAAATCCTGAAGGAAAGTAACAAGTCTAGAGAAGTTTCAGAAGGGTAGCCGTGTCAGTCTGGATCTGTAAAAGCAGCAAAGAATCCTGTGGCACCTTATAGACTAACAGACGTTTTGGAGCATGAGCTTTCGTGGGTGAATACCCACTTCGTCAGATGCATCGAAGTGGGTATTCACCCACGAAAGCTCATGCTCCAAAACGTCTGTTAGTCTATAAGGTGCCACAGGATTCTTTGCTGCTTTTACAAGTCTAGAGAAGTTTCTCTCCCTCCCCTGGGAAGTGCATAAACTGGTTTGACCTGGTTCAAGAGGCCTAGTAAACAAGAACTATATAAAGTGACAACTCTGTCGTAAGTCACCCTCACCCAATCCACAAACTGACATGAAATTATGAAAAGGCCCTGAAGTACTTTGGAGCCTGCCAAGGTTCCCATCTGGAAGATGGATCACCACCACACTTGACCTGCAAAGTCAGCTGTTTATTATTTTCAGATATGTTCTTTGTAATGCTTTTATTCTGAATAAATAGTACTTTGCTTTATGCAAGCTGGCTCATCACTGGTTAAACCTGTCACTGCTCTGCAGAAAATAGGACAGCAGGTGCTAAGCGGAGGTCAGACTTGCTGAAATAACTACTGTGAAGTTCAGCCTAAGTCTGGAGAGAAAGGATCGCAGGACCTGCCAGAAACCTATGTGGGGCTCCCTCAAGGAGGCTATAAGGGTGCAGTTACTTCAAGAACTATGACAGACTACTACAAATCTTTTTTGCAGATTAAGCATATACAGCCACCTAATTGTGTGTAGTCCTAAATTAAATATAGGACAAATTCAGTTTTATTTATTTCATACTAAATCAGGATTGATTATAGCCAATATATTTTTGTTTTCAGTTGGGTTGCTGGGCCAAGCAATGCCAGAACTAGCTGCAATTTTGTACGCACACTGTTGGCAAATGCATAATAAATACAGTGCCCAGGCATGGAAAGTAAACACTATAGGAACTCTTCCAACCAAGAGGCAATGGAACAGAAAATTTAGTGACACATTACAGTCACTCCCCAACTGCTGCTATAAGCACTCTTAAGTCACCAGGTTTTTGAACAGTCTACAACAGAAAATATGGAAAGGAAAAACACTCAAATGGCCCTGGTGGAGGACAGGATTTGATACACAGCCTTGAACAAGGAATTACTACAAACTTATGTCATTGTGCAATGGCAGCAAAGAGCTCATACATGTCTTCAGTAGTAAAATGTAGTAAAGTTACTCCTTACAGAACTTTCAAAGACTATGAACTGCATAATATGAGACTATTTCCAGTTACCTCAGGACTGGACTCACCTCCCTAAAATTTCTCATTTTTGAGAAAATCACCCACATCTGGGATGACCTCATGTGCTACCAAAAACAAGCCAAGCACAGAACCAGAAACACCACCTTCCTTCCAAAAATGCAACCTTGTTCATACAGTCATAGAAGCACTGACTGGAATTAGAGTCACCACAAGAGACTAACCACTGTCCGTCTTAGATAGTAAGAGAGCAGGGAATACCTGGACACTTACTAATGAATTGCTAGCACCTCCTTTGATAAGGAGTCCAATAGCCACTCTAACATTCAATGGTCTAGCCAACACTAAATCATTGCTCAATCCCAGTGAGGCTGCAGGTCTTTTCTCAGCAAGCTAGCAAACCACCAAAAAACTACACTATCCCCAATGCCATGTTTTAGTTGCCAGTATTCAAGATTCCTTTCAGTCAGGCTTCAGGGTAGGCCACGATACAGAGAATACTTTTAGCTCTCGAGGATGAACTCGTCCTGTCTACAGACAAGAGAAATGCATCCATATTCATGATACCAAGGACCATCAAGTACTACTGTCCCATCTTCAAGACTACACCTTTCCCTGACTCAGTCCTGGCCCCTGTAATGCATGCATTCGTGACCTTTAGACTTGGCTATTTCATCTAATTTAAAAATAAAGTTATACACTCTGGAACAGCTCCAAAAGATACAGTCTAATTGCTTAGCAACAAGGGTCACTGTGAACACATAAATGCAGCATTCTGATCTTTGCAATTTCTCTCCACTAAATCTCATTCAAGATCTTGATTTAGATATTCAAAACCCTCCATGGGCCTGGCCCTCATTCTTGAGAGATCCCTCTCCTTCTGCAACCATGACCTCCTAGGACAGCTACGTTCCACTGGAACCATGAAACTGTTGACCAGTGAGCAACATACAGAAGTTTTTAAATAAATTGTACCTAGATACTAGAGAACTCTCAAGAAACAATGACTACAGACCTCACCACATTTAGAACTAAAGGCAAGCCTTCGGTTTCACTTGAATTTCCTTCAGTGAGATCCACAAATCTGCTCTCAGTGCAACACTAGGGTTGCAGACTTAAAGGGAGGAAACATAAAAGCAAAGGTTTTTATAGCACCATAAAATTTAGCCACTCTTCATATGGAATATACTTTCCTTATATATATTTTACAAGAAGTCTATTAAACACATTTACAAAGAAAAGCATGAACAGAAGTTGTGCGCGCAATGTGGTTTTATTGCTATAGAATGTTTGGCCAAAAATTTTAAACTTGGGTGTCTAGAATCAGGCACCTAAAGAAGTAGCTTGATTTTTGGAGTTGCTGAACACCAATAAATGCTGCTGAAAACAGGAAGGCTCAGCACCTCTGAAAAATTAAGCTGCTCATTAAAATGTCTAACTTGGGACCCAGGTTTAAAAATTAGGTCTTAAAGATCAGGAAACAATGCAAACATTTAAAAATGTTAACTAGGCAATCTTAATGTCACATTAATACAGTTTTGTGCACTTAGTTGACTGCACAATCAGGACAGCTGCAAAGCTAGTCATTGCCTACCAAATCTACAAGTTGCATACCACCTAAAAATTCAGCATTTTTGTTTTTTAGTTACATTTTTCAAAAAGTCTCATAAGTACATTTTTCAAATTCCTTTTAATTTTTATAATCACTCTCACTTAGGCTCAAATGTTAGCCCATAAC
Organism: Gopherus evgoodei; assembly: GCF_007399415.2. Lineage (NCBI taxonomy): Eukaryota > Metazoa > Chordata > Testudines > Testudinidae > Gopherus > Gopherus evgoodei. The sequence goes on along the minus strand of NC_044322.1, from coordinate 96,686,150 downwards.
CTCACTAGAGCACAGAACCCAAAAGAGAAGAAGAGTGGTCCTATTAATAGGGTATTAACTGGGGACATGGAGATCTAGGTTTGATTCCCTGCTTTGTCCCAGCCTTCATGTGACCTACAGCAAGTCACTCAGGGCTTGTCTAAATGGGAGCCTTAGCTCACACTGAATCAATATGCAGTATGTAAACCACATTAAGAGCATGCAGATTGGACAACAATATCCTCTTTCCACTTGCATCACTGTGTATATACAGTGGGAGCTTGGAGTGCACTAAACATTCAGTGTATCAGGCAGGTAGGTATTCCATGGTCCTTTGCTCTGCTATGTGCATTCTGGGATTTTTCTCAATGGAGTACTGTGGGAATGCATAGCAGAAGCCTGAGAATGTCAGGATTGGAGGGGGAAGGGTGTCAAACACCAAAAAATCCCATGATTCCACTCCTTCTCTATCCCACCCTTCCTCTGTTTCTGGATGGGCTAGCAACCATTTTTGAACTGCTATCGGCCAATATGGGTGCAAGACTGCTACGCACCCCATGCTAGCAGCTACAGCTGTACAGGCTATTTGTGCTTGATAAGAGCTCTCAGCGTTGAGTGGCTTCTGTTTCAGACTGACTGCTGCAGCACCAAGCAGATGTGGCTACAACAGTGGCTTCTCCAGCAGCAGATGAATGAGGACACCACCATCAAAGAATGGTTACTCTGTGAGATCTTCTTGAAGCAGCTTCACACAATGCAGAATTGTTTCTGGGCTCAGGAAACCAGAACTGATTGATGCAAGAGGATTGTTCTGCAGATCTGCACAGATCAGCAGTTGCGAGACACTTTCAGGATGGCAAAGGCATCTTTCTTTGATATTTGTGCTGAACTGATCCTGTTACTGCAGTGACAGCAACCAGCACGCAATGTCCCATAACCACTAAGAAGCAGTTCATCATTGCTATCTGGAAGCTGACCACCCACAACTGTTACCAGCCCATCGACAACCAATTCAGTATGCAGAGATTTACTGTGCGGGCCACTGTCATGCAGCTCTGTGCTACCCTACTGGTGAAAGTGAACCAAGGTACCAGTGAACTGGGTTATAAAGCTTAGTAATGCTCAGATTATTGATGGCATGGGATGTAGGGGGCTCCTGAACGGTACTGGGCAACTGATGGAACCCATGTGCACCTATCAGTTGCCTCTCTCATCAGGCCTTGGAGTTTATAAACAGGTGCTCCTCGGTCTGGTTGACCACTGAGGTAGGTTTACAAATACAAATGCCGGATGATCTGGAAAGGTCCACCATGCCTGGATCGTTTGGAATTCACATCTGCTTACCTTAATGAATAATGGCGTTTGCCCCCAGGATCACTATGGACATCAATTGTGTAGAGATTCCTCTGATCATCCTTGAAGACCCAGCTTATCCTCTGCTTCCCCAGCTAATGAAGCTATTTACAGGATGAAGAAGGGAACTGTTTAACTATTTCCTCCATAGTTGCAGAATGACAGTGGAGCATGTAGTTGAGTATCTCAAAACTAGATAGTGTTGTCTTATGTCTTGAACAAAACTTGTTTTAGATAAGAGGTGCGTGTTGTATTTTGTACAATACTGATGAGAGTCAGGGAGAAAGTTCTGACAATAGGCGGGAGGCTGAGGTACAGAGACTTGCTCAGACTCACCGGTATCTGTCCCTGGTTGCACTAGTGTGTGCAAGTGGCTCACACACTCCCAGACAGGAGTCCCTTCTACACACTGGTGTGAACTGACCAGATTTAACAGAATTAATTTAAGCATTGAGCTTTAGTTAACAACTATTTTCATCTTTATTATTTTATGACGAATAAATTGGGATAAACTAAACGAAAAATATTGGTTAATAAGCAAAATAGAAAAAAGTGTTCTCCAGAAACAAATATTCAAATGCTTAAGCTTGTTTAAAAAGCAATTACATGAAAGGCCAGCAGACTGTATTGTAAGACCGTCTCAAACTTCAAAGTGAAAATGTTCTCATGCTCCTTTAACCAAGTTATACACTGAAAAAGTCACTCCCACTACAAAACTCATTTTAAACTGTTGTAATAGGATTTTCTCTAGCTCATTAAAATTACACTTTTACAATCTTTAAGCACAGACCCGACCATTAATTCAAAACCTACTTAGCGGCAACACCTGTCTTATAAAGGATTATAATTTAGGAACTTCAGTGTCATATCATTAAATTAGAACTATTTAGAATAAGAGTATTCAGGTTCTTTTCAACATGGAGATGACATCTACCAAAAAAGGAGAGGGAAGTATCTCGGCTCCTAAGAGTATTTACACAGATTCCCTCCCAAATATATGCAAGACTGCGTTACCATGTCCAACCCTGGGAACTTGGTTGCCACTCACTGGATTGCAGAACTAGATGCTATAGAGAGAAAGTACTTCATTTCAGGGGTTGCTTTTGCCCCCCTCCTTTTTTTTTTTTTTTTTAAAAAGTATCAGCCCCTTTGCAATGACACTACCTTTAAGACACCAAAAATCTGAAAGAAAAAAAGATTTAAAATAATGGTTTAAGAGTCATTCAAGCTTGCAGAAGTTTTGCTCTCCACCAACACCCACACAGGAGCCTGGAGGCATATCATTTGGTTTTTATGCCTTGGCAGAAAAGGAAGAGCTTCTAATCTAAAGTAGTAGGAGCTATGCACACACTGCAGCTCAGAGTGAGCCTCCTAGCCCAGGCAGACTCACTCACCCTAGAAGGGCTCGAGCTGGCATATGAAAAATAGCAACTCAGACATTGCAGCTCAGGTAGTGACTGGGGTTCTCAAGCACACCTGATGCCCCATGTCTGAGCGTGGGTGGCTAGTCTGTCTCTCAGTCAGATTTGTAATATCCGCACTACTTCTAGCACACTTGCTCAAATCCACCTAGCACGAGTCTGACCATCCAGGCAGGGAGGTTCACTCCCAACTGTAGTGCAGACATATCCAGAGAGTCGTGTGTTATCTTAGTCACCTCAGAACAAAGCTTAACGTCCTTCAAGTTAGTAAAACATCTCCCAAGTGGTTAATAAAAACTTTGCAGAAGGACAACCCTCTGTTGACATGCTTTCTCTCATAGCAGTATAATTCAGTTCCAGCACTATGGATACAGTTTCTAGAGTAGATTTCATTCCAGAAATCTGAAATAGATTGATACAGTCCCTGCATGAATTACTATTCATACCAAGGCAATTCAGCACATCTTTAGTCTATATTATGCCATATCCCTTTTGGCTCCATGGAGAAGTTAACCAGTTCATCTTTTATCACAATATACTATACCACCATGTAACCAGTTCTGTGAGCATGTCTTTAAGGTACACAATTACACATTTAAAATCATATTAGCTGGTAATATTTTAACTTGAACTTCCTCCAATTATTAGGACAACTGAACTGATTGAGGCCATGTCTTCACACAAAAGTTGCACTGGTGTTAGCGAAATTGTTTAAAAAACTGATTTGAGGTAAACTGCCCTTATTAGGAATTTACATCACTTTTAAATTGGTGTGGATCTGACTTATGTTGTTTTAAGTCAGTCTGCATAAGCCAGGGGTAAACTTATTTGAGTGTCCACATTGGATTTGCACAATTTAACTGAAATATTGTAAAAAACAATTTAGTTAAACCAGTGCAATTTGTGTGTCTAGACAAGCCCAGAGAAATTTAAGACAATATAATTGCAAAAGAGCATGTGGTTAAGTATCACTTCCACATTGCCTCACAATTCCTGGAGCCTGTTTGTTCCAGTCCTTCTACCTGCTCACTTCCCACTCAACTCCTTTGCCCCAGTCCTATCTACTCACTTCCCACTCACCCCTCTGCACCGAAAGCTACCTGCCAGCCAATATATCCCTGCTCTGCATTTAACGCTTAATTTAAACATGGGCTGTTCTATTTTCCACATAGCTCTGTCAAACAGCATTACAAGATGCATATTCAATGTATTGCTCGTTACCTAGAAGTGCACGCCAGGGTTCCTGTTAACATTTTACTACAGGAAGGAACATGATTTTGGGAGAGGCACCCAATATCCACAATTCCTTGAGATCTCTGAGAAGCTGGTGGAGGAGAGAGATCAACTGGACTGGTGTACACTGGAGGGAGTGCATCAAAACACCTTAAGACCCTCTAGCGCAACACTAAGGATGATGCCTGCAAGTCCAGCAACTCATCCGCTATCTGTCCTTATTGTAAGGAGTTTGAGTGAGTGCTCATCACTGCTCCAAGCACAGGGTAGAGCCCACAGCCTTGCACAACATGCTTCTGAACAGGGATGAAGTCCCAGGTATGGCCTCCCTCATTTGCATGTCCTGGCACCAAAGGGTCAGGGAAAGCTCCCTCTATGGTTCTAAGAAGGTCTGCTTCCACATGCAAAAGTTCTGAAGCCACTGGTGGTTGTCTCAGGTCTGCATAACAATGTGATCCAACCATGCTATGCTAACTGTCTTGTACAACAGGATCAGTCAACACATGAGGAACCTGCAGCAATTGCAGCAAGGGACAGGTGTCTCCAGACTGCCATGAATGAGTTCCCTTCCATGTACTGTGTCCTCCACCACTCAGAAACTGCTGCTGAAATTCCATCCAGCATTTGGTAGAACCTCTTCCCTACTGCATGGACAGTTCAGCCACAAGTAGGGGCAGCTCTTCCACCAACACTAGCTCCCAGGTGGATTAAAATAAATAAATCAATCTAATTTTTTTGATTAAATGCTTTTTGAGGAAAAACCTTATCTAAAGATAAAGATGAGATATCTTTGAGCTATAATGTACCATGGAATACAGATTATAAAGATTCTAATTCTATAGTATGAGACAATATATTCAAGGAATGTTTAAGAAAAGTTTTGTAAATGAGTTCCAATAGTTCATGGATTAGGGACCCAATCTTATGTGGTTCCAGAGGCTACTGTATAGATTATTTAGGTTAATCTTTCTCTCTACCCAATAGGATTCAGTGCTCAGTCCAGAAGATACCATCAGAGATGCTTAGTTTTGCAGTTCTCAAACTGTGGATTTGTGTCTCCAGAGATGATATGCTTGTTAACAACAAAATAACTTTAAAATAAATATATAGAGGTGAGAAATAACAGACCTCAACCCTATTATCCCTCTGCAAAATTTGTGTATGCAGAGTCAATCCCTCACCTCTCTCTAAAAGTGCAAAGTTAAATTCAATGAACAGAAGATCATTGGGGGCGGAATAGATCTGGACAAGCAGAAGTCTGGAGATAAATGTGAGAAGAGAGGGACAGGCAGTAGAAACAAGTGAAACTGTTTGAGAGCAGTATATTCCAGAAGTCTTGGGTCTGAGTGTAGCCTTCATTGATTTGAGATCTAAAATACCATTCTTTCACTAGAAGTGAAAACCTATAATGGCAGCAGGCTGTAAGACAGACCCACTTTGGGAATATTTAGAGAAGTTTCTCTACGTAGGATAAGACAGGCATGCGTGCAAAATGCAAAGAGTGCAACAAAGAAATGAAACGTCTGGTTGCCCGAATGAAACATCATGAGAAGTGTTCCTTCTCAGGAGGAAGCAGCATTGAAGATGATGAAAGGAACATGTCTGAACATGCAGGATCTTCAGGCAGGTTGGTAAATTTTTTTATTTCCTGCTTCTTTCCTAAGGACTGCCTGTCTTCCTTATGGACTATTCTTGAATTCTCATGTTTGAGCAAAAAATATAGTACCATAGAGTAACAACTATCATTTTAGATGTAGTTGTGATAAAAATAAATAGCTGAAATAGGCAGATCTTCCTTTTACAATTTCACCTTTAAAGTAGTATTGAGTGTCAGCGAATGCAATGTGTAATACAAAATGAGTAGTATGGTAATAATTAAATAACTGCACTGATTTATTTTGTTTAGGAGAATCTATCCTCAACATGCAGGATTCTGAAGACTATCCACCTTCAAGATCACCATCACTTTCTATGGCAAAAAGAAAAAAAAATCTCCATCATCCAGAAACAACCGTAGATAAGTTTGTGATAAGAACCAGCAGATTACAAAAAGTAGTAATTGATTAAAAAATGCCCAGTTTGTTTATGCAACAAACTCTCCTTTCCATATGATTGAGAACCCATACATGGTTCAGTAATTAAGACCAGGATACAGAGCAGATGTTTGTGAACAAAATCGATGGGACTGTCACTGCCAAAGTTCTCAACATTCAGCTTAAGAGAAATGTTGAACACATGCTAAGTACCCCGAAGCCTATTTCTGTAGCTGTGAACAAAATGAAGGGAAATAGCTATTTTATTGCTGACTCCGTTGAAATTTGAAAGGAACTGAGTCAGATCTTAAAAAGAGCAATTCCAGAGTTAAATTACAAGCATTAAAAAACCAATGTGACAAGCACTATCTCCAGCTCATTTCTTGAAAATGTTCTCAATACTCAGTACCAGGGTCAAACCTTAACTGCTGAAGAACAGGAGTTTGGCTATGACATGGACATCCAGCAATCATCCCTCCATAATGCCAACTATAATAAACTTCAGAGCTGAGGGTGAACCAGAAATATATGTTTGCTGATGATGTTTTAAAGAAAGTCACACCAGCGAACTGGTGGAAGTCACTTAAGCACTTGGTTTGAGAGAACGTTGAAGTGATAATCTCACTTTTAACAGCAGTAGCTTCTTCTGCCAGTGTAGAAAGAATATTTTCTTCCTTTGGACTAATTCATTCCAAATTGAGAAATCGTTTAGGACCTGAAAAAGCACGAAAGCTTGTTTTTCTTTTCCAGATTATGAACAAACAGGTAAACGAAGGTGAAGATGACTGAGTTAGCTGCAGAAGCCAATATTTTAAGTTTCTCGTGTTGACTTGGCTGACGAAGTTGATTAATTTCTTTTAATATTTCATTTAAACTATTTTAGTTAAAAACAATTTTAACAAAAACAAACTTGATTTTAAAAAACTTGAATGTTTAGCTAAATTAAAAAATTAATATGCATGTCCTGTTATAATATTATATGTTTGCTGTTGAAAAAAAAACAGAATACATAACAGTGTTGTTTTAGTTTAAATAAATGTCTGGTGATGTTCTTTTCCTAATACAGCATGGCAAGAAAATCCTCCAAATAATAATTAACCTGTTGAATTGAAGATATTTATGAAGTCAGTCACTGGGAGGTGAACTATCTGCTTCAATTACCTTTGGTAAATGAAATAACCAAACAATCATTCAATTTCTGATAACGCTGTAAAACTAATCTGAAAAGTTTTCAAAATAAATCAGTTTAAAAATGTATAGTGGGTATCTTCTAAAAATGAAACCTCCATCTATCTCTGAGTTGAAGAATATGTATTAAGGTTATAACAACCAAAAAGGATGCACTTTTATGTAAAAATCCTTGATTACATCGAGTCTTCCTGACTAGTGATTTAAATCATGATTTAAAACCTGACTGGATCCATGACATGGGCTCAGCTGGAACAGACAGAATTGAGAAGCGTGCAGAGTTGGAAGTGCTTCAACCAAGTAAGCTGATGGGCTAAAATCACTTCTGCACAGAGGCCCAGGAAGGACAGAAAATATATCACACACTGACTCCCAGAGTAGCTCCAAATAGTGAGGCATTAAGAAATCTGGGATACGTGTCCAGAAACCATAGCATCAAACCCACATAACTGCAGAGTCTGTGTGAACATGGCTTTAAGACAAGGGTTGTGAGAGTCTGTGCACTGTGGACACTCAGAGGCTGGCTTGGCTAGCATGTATGTGGACACATTCTAGACAGAACATGGGTACACACTGCAGCATAGGAACATATATAAACTGTGGGAGCTGCATTTTAACACTTTCTCTGTAAATGCTTTTGAATCATGCGATATTTCACCTACTAATGTTAGAATTTATCTAATCCTGCTCAACAAAAGGAACATTTCTTGGCTTGTGCACTCACTAGCTCTTTTTTGTTACCCTAGTTTATTTTCTTTAAAACCTATTGGGGTGTGTCACTTTCAGTCTTTGTTTCATTGAAAACTGCTGTGCTTTTACCTCACTTCTGACTCTTGGTAGCACTGGTCTAGCAGCTTAGCCTTGTCCAAACAAGTAAATTTCTTCAGACAACAATCCAGCTCCTTCTGAAATTAAGTGGATTATTTACATAATGTAAACAACACACAATTATGTTTCCACAGTTGTCCACCCATTTTGTGGGAAAAAATTCTCAGTACAATAGTATAATTTAATGTAAGCATTCTTAACTTTTTTGTATCTCCTACTTAATGGCAAAAAGGTAGTATTCGCTTCTCTTTGCCCACTAACACAGAATCCATCAAGGGCCACTGGAAGCTGTGTCCACACAAAGTCTAATATTTCTTGCACACACAAAGTTTCCCCATCATTTAGCACGTGTATAAGTGTTTGCAGGGTCAGGACATAAAACCCTAACCCATGTAAACAGGACTGAGTTTATAGGCTTGTGTACATGGGGAAATTCACCACCACAGTTGTACCGGTATAATTATATCACTATAATCTCTGTGTGTAAACTCTTATTCCAGTGTCTTTTTTGTTTAGTTTATGTCACTTTCAACATTCAATTTAATGACTTTTTTTTTTTAAACTTACTATGGTTACAAGTCTATACTTAAGATTACTAAACCTAAAAGGGTTAAAATACTTAAATGAAAGATTTAAAAAAGTAACTTAAAACCGCAGAAGGTGGCATCAAGACTAACAGTCAGTACAGTAGTACCCCAAATGACTTTTAGCTAGCATTTTTTAACAAAATGCCTTTATTTAAAGTTGGTGTCCCCCCTTATTAAGCACAGATCAAGCCTCCGTTTAAAGTTGAAAGATTGGCAAAGTATTTCCACTAGCAGCTGCAAACCTGCATTAGTTTTAATATCTGTAAAGCACTGTAGTATTATGACATCTTGCTCATACAACTATCCCACAGTGCATCTATTACAAATGTAGATGGTAACAGAAAAAAAAAAGGGAGAGACATATGTCGATCTACTGGTAGCAGTGCTGACTGAAGTCAACTAAGGAAGTTCAAGTTGGTTCTATTCTGCTTTAGCCATCTACAAATTGTACATTTAGGTCTGATTGCAGAACCTCTGTTACGGATTATAATGTAAACTGAAAAAGTGTCAGTTAAATTTTCCAATCCCAACTGAATTTCTGACGGTAAGATCAGTTTTTGACTGATTAGCTAAGCAAATCTGATAGGAATTTAATAAACATGAGAGCTCATAATAGCTAATTATTTAAATTAAAAAAAATCTTAAGTGGGGAAACAACGAATGGCATAAGGCAGATAAAGTTTAACTGACTTTCAATAGGGCTTGTGCTCTTCAATCACTTTGGTTCATATAAAAATTCCACCCTCAATCTTTAAACTTCCCTACTATATCAAATGAAATGAAGAGAAAATAATCTTTTATGATAAGTTATAAAGCACATGTACAGGGAATTACTACCCAGGAACTTAGAAATCTTGACTGAAATGAGAATTTTTTTTTCCAAAATATATTTCCCCTCACCCATTATAATATTTACCTCTACCTTAGAAACTCAAACGACAGCTTGCACGTATAATGTAATGAACATACTTACATGATTAAATTTTGTTGCTAAGCCCTGACTACATTAAGGAAGGTGGAAATACAGTTGTGGCCCTATTATATATTACATTACAAAGGGTTTTCTTCTATATATATATAGAGAGAGAGAGAGAAAAAACAAATGTCCGTGTTGGAGAACCATGATTTAACCTTGGTTGATACTTAGGCTTAAACATGGTTCTCAGAAAATTACTTTCATCTAAACAGGCAGGAATAAACCTAGCTATAAGATGGTTTGGCCACAGGTATGTCCTCATCCACATTGACATCTCAAATATTTCAGATGGTTGTACTGCCACTAGTGCAGCTCAACTAGTGGTAGCATTAATGTACACTGGTCACTTATATTTCAACCAGTGTCACCCAACCATTCTCAGACTGTAACTCAGCGATATAGTAGTTAAAAACAGATGGCCCATATACCCTAATTCACCAAGCACTGCTATTACGACAAAAGCTACAACAGTGGCAATACAGCCAGGGGAGATGTAAGGGAAATGACAGTGTAAATAAGGCCTAAGCATCACAGCGTTCCTTAAAGAAATACAGAGTTTTTGTACTGAAGAAGGGGTTTGTGCTCTGGTATCTTGAAGTGGTGTGGGAAGGTAAGTAAAATCTCTGGTCATCTGTTGAGGTAAATTTTGTATTCAGTTAAATACATATGTAGCATGCACACATCGGAAGATCCCTCTTTGCCAAATAATTGATTAGTGAAGTACTTTAAAGTAAGGATGATGTGGGTGACATCCAAGTACCAGCTACCTCCCTCACAGCCACAGGGTTATACTAAGGCCAGCCCCTCGCCTGCACTGGGATGAGCAGCCTGGCACCTTTCAGACAAGAAAACTGCAAACTTGTCTGTGCCACAAAGCCCCCAGGAGGCTCAGCATCTCCTGCCGGCCCTGCTCCCATCCTCCACCCTCAGGACCAAGCCGAGCTTCAGCCCACGGCTAGTGCAAGCGGCTGGGTTTGGAGGCCCCGATACCAGAGTTTCCACAACACGCGGAAAAGCGGCGAGAAACCCCCCGCCCGGCAATTTCTAATGAGCGAGGCACCGGTTAACACCCCGGACCCACCAGGCCACGGGCGGCCGCAGGGGGCGCGGGGTGGGAGCAGCCGGGCCAGGCAGGGAGAGGCTGGCGGAGGGCTGGGTGGGGCAGGGAAGCCGGGCTGGCGGCTGCAGAGCGGGGGCCCGGGGCCGGGCGGCTCCCCGGCGGCGGGGGCAGGGGGGTGTCACCTCTTGACGCGGATGATCTGGTCGCGCATGGGGCGGATGTCCTGGAAGCTCTGCTGGTTGACGAGGCTGTAGACCAGGATGAAGCCCTGCCCGTTCTTGATGTAGAGGTCCCGCATGGAGGCGAACTGCTCGGTGCCGGCCGTGTCCAGGATCTCCAGCACCGAGGGCGACGCGTCCACCTCGATCTCCTTGCGGTAGAAATCCTCGATGGTGGGGTCGTACTTCTCGATGAAGGTGCCAGTGACGAACTGCACCGTGAGCGCCGACTTCCCCACCCCGCCCGAGCCCAGCACCACCACCTTGTACTCGCGCATCCTCCCGCCGCCGCCGCCGCCGCCAGCGCGAGCCGCTCACCCCCCCGCCATGGGCGCGCCCCCGTGCTGCCCCCGCCCCGCTCTCGCCCGGGCGGCGGATGCTCCCGCCGCGACGGCTTCTCCTGGGCGGTGCTGCCGGTGGTGGTGCCGCGCGCTCACGGGCGGCGGCGCAGCGAGAAGATCCCGCCCCTTATTCCTCTGTCGCCAAGGCAACAACCCGCCAACCAGCCAGCGCGAGCCACGCCGCCACGTGACCCGCAGCAAAGTTGCCCCGCCAATCACAGGGCAAGGGAGCGGCGCACATGAGGCTGCTGCCACCAGCTTCCTCCTCTTCCACTGTAGCTTAGGAAACTGCGACCCGCCTCCAACCCTCCTCGGTCATGCGCTTCCCCAACGGCCAACCGGAGGCCAGGCGTTTGTCACGCGCACGGCTGAGTGAGCCAATCGGAGAAGGGCAGGAGAGGTTCGCTGGCGCGAAGCGCGGTGGTTGCCCCTTTGCGCTGGTAGCGCGGCACGCACAGTTCTGCGCGCGAGGGGGCTTTGCCGGTGGCGGCTGTAGCCGTTCCCCGGGGCTCCAGGGTTCGCTGCTGCGTGCGGTGACCCGGGCTCTGCAGGCGGCCCGAGTAGCCAGGGGCTGGGTTGCGAGAGCCAGCCAAAGGCACTGCCCCCGCAGTGCAGCGCCTCGCTGTGTTCCCTGTTATTTAACAGGAGGCTGCCAGCAAGTATCCTGCCCTGGGTCTTGCAGGCTTGTGCCGCCTGTAATGCGGTGGGGCTGCGCTGCTAAGTGCAGGTTTGGGATTGTAGGTGTAAAATGCGTTTCTTTGCCTTTGTTTCTAATTCCAGTTTAGGACTAAATCGCACTTGGGATTTAGCAGATGTGCACATTTGGAGGAAGACAGCTAAGCAGGGAAGACCAAATGAAGGAGATACCTGGAAAGGGAGAATACTTGTGTCAAGGTTCCTTCCCCTCCTCCCCCCCTCTGAACTTTAGGGTACCGATGTGGGAATCTGCATAGACACTTTTGATCTTAATTAGTAGCTTAGATCTGGTACACTAAGACCATCCAGAATTTCAGTGTCTGGAGCACTTTCTGAACCCCCCAAAACTTTCCCCTGCCTGGGTTGCCTTGAGGGACTTCACCAATTCCCTGGTGAACACAGATCCAACCCCCTTGGATCTTAAAACAAAGAGAAATTAACCATCCCCTGTCCTTTCCCCCACCAATCCCTGGTGAGTCGAGACTTAATCCGCTTGGATCTTAAAACAAGGAAAAATCAATCAGGTTCTTAAAAAGAAAGCTTTTAATTAAAGAAAGAAAAGTAAAAATCATCTCTCTAAAATAAAGGAGAAAATACTTCACAGGGTAATCAGATTCATATAGCCCAGAGGAACCCCTTCTAGCCTTAGGTTCAAAGTTACAGCAAACAGGTAAAATCCTCTCAGCAAAAAAGGAACATTTACAAGTTGAGCAAACAAAAATAAGAGTAACACGTCTTGCCTGGCTATTACTTACAAGTTTGAAACGTGAGAGACTGATTCAGAAAGATTTAGAGAGCCTGGCTTGACATCTGGTCCCTCTTAGTCCCAAGAGTGAACAACTCCCAAAAACAAAGAGCACAAACGAAAGACTTCCCTCCACCAAGATTTGAAAGTATCTTGTCCCCCCCACTGGTCCTGTGGTCAGGTGTCAGCCAGGTTTACTGAGCTTCTTAACCTTTTACAGGTAAAAGAGACATTAACCCTTAACTATTTGCTTATGACACGCCCCCCAAATCTCAGACAGTGTGGATCCACACTGGTGGTGATTTCTTCCTAGAACTTTAGAATAAACATTAATAAAACACATGCACTTTTACATATACTACTAATTATATAAAACTACAAGATTTTTCACATTTTAAGGACAATTTTTTACCAGTTGATTTTGGGAAACTTTTACAGGAGAGTGCATCAGCTATTTTGTTAGAAGCTCCTGAAATGTGTTGAATTTGGAAATCAAAATCTTGGAGTGCTAAACTCCATCGAAGAAGTTTGTTGTTGTTTCCCTTGGCTGTATGAAGCCACTTTAGCACAGCATGGTCGGTTTGTAGCTGGAAACACCGTCCCCAAACATATAGGCGTAGCTTTTCCAGGGCATACACAATGGCGTAGCATTCTTTTTCACTGATTGACCAGTGGCTTTCCCTCTCAGTTTCTTGCTGAGAAACACGACAGGATGGAAGTTGTGATCCGGTCCTTCCTGCATTAAAACTGCTCCTACACCATGCTCAGACACATCTGTGGTTACTAGGAATGGTTTGTCAAAGTCTGGGGCCGTTAGCACAGTGTCAGACATGAGTGTTGCCTTAAGTTGGGTAAAGGCCTTTTGACATTCATTAGTCCATTTGACTGCATTTGGCTGTGTCTGGTCAGGTCAGGTCGGTCAGTGGGGCAGCGATTTGGCTGTAGTGTGGTACAAATCGCCTGTAATATCCGGCCAAGCCTAAGAAGGATTGGACCTGTTTCTTTGACTTTGGGACAGCCACTTTTGAATAGCATCCACCTTGGCCTGTAGGGGATTTATCGTTCCTTGACCCACCTGGTGTCCAAGGTAAGTCACTCTGTTTTGGCCTATTTGACACTTTTTAGCCTTAACAGTTAGTCCTACCTGCCTGACGCGCTTGAAGACTTTTTCCAGGTGCTCCAGGTGTTCTGCCCATGAATCAGAAAAAATGGCCACATCATCAAGGTAGGCAACTGCATATTCTCCCAATCCTGCTAGGAGACCATCTACAAGTCTTTGGAAGGTGGCGGGTGCATTTCACAGCCCGAAAGGAAGCACATTAAATTCATACACCCCTGCATGGGTGATGAAGGCTGACCTTTCTTTGGCGGGTTCATCTAGCGGTACTTGCCAGTACCCCTTGGTTAAGTCTAATGTAGAGATGAACTGGGCATGAATACCCGCTCCGAGGGTATTTCTCCAATAGCTCATCGGTGCGTGGCATTGGATAGTTGTTGGGACGAGTTACAGCATTTAGCTTACGGTAGTTCATGCAAAAGCATGTTTCCCCATCTGGTTTGGGAACTAGAACCACGGGAGATGCCCAGGCACTGTTAGAGGGGTGGATTATACCCATCTGTAGCATGCTTTGGATCTCCCGTTCTATAGCAGCTTAGGCATGAGGAGACATCCGGTAGGGTGGGGTTCTAATTGGGTGAGCATTACCTGTGTCAAAGGAGTGGTATGCCCGTTCAGTCCGTCCTGGGGTGGCAGAGAACATTGCGGCTAAGCTAGTGCACAGCTCCTTGATCTGCTGTCGCTGCAGATGTCCAAGGGTCACGGAGAGGTTCACCTCTTCCACGCCACCGTCACTTTTTCCTTCATAGTAGACACCTTCAGGCCACTCAGCGTTATCTCCTCCCTGGGCTGTAAACTGACAAACCTTTAATTCTCTGGAATAAAAGGGCTTTAGAGAATTAACATGGTACACTTTAGGCTTTAGGGTGGAGGTGGGGAATGCTATGAGATAGTTAACAGCTCCCAGGTGCTCTTGGACCGTGAATGGCCCTTCCCATGACACTTCCATCTTATGAGCCTGTTGCGCCTTGAAGACCATAACCTGGTCCCCTACTTTGAAGGAACGCTCTCTTGTATGTTTAATATACCAGGCCTTTTGCTCTTCCTGAGCATCCTTTAGGTTTTCTTTAGCAAGGACTAAAGAGTATCAGAGGGTGCTTTGTAGGTTGCTTACAAAGTCTAGAATGTTAGTTCCTGGAGAAGGCGTAAACCCCTCCCATTGCTGCTTCACCAACTGTAATGGCCCCTTAACCTCGTGGCCATACGCAAGTTCAAATGGTGAAAAGCCTAAACTGGGATGTGGTACAGCCCTGTAGGCAAAAAGCAACTGCTGCAACACTAGATCCCAATCATTGGAGTGTTCATTGACAAATTTACGTATCATGGCCCCCAAAGTTCCATTAAACCTCTCCACCAGGCCATTGGTTTGATGGTGGTAAGGGGTGGCAACCAAGTGATTCACCCCATGAGCTTCCCACAGATTTTTCATGGTCCCTGCCAGGAAATTAGTTCCCGAATCTGTAAGGATGTCGGAGGGCCAACCTACCCTGGCAAAAATGTCAGCTAAGGCCTGGCACACAGTTTTAGCCCTGGTGTTGCTTAGAGCTACTCCTTCCGGCCATCGGGCAGCAAAGTCCATGAAAGTCAGTATGTACTGCTTTCCTCTGGGGGTCTTTTTTGGGAAAGGACCCAGAATATCCACAGCTACTCGCTGAAATGGGACCTCAATTATGGGGAGTGGCTGGAGAGGGGCTTTGACCTGGTCTTGGGGCTTTCCCACTCGTTGGCACACCTCACAAGACCGGATATAATTAACAACGTCCTTGCCCATTCCCTCCCAGTGGAAAGACTTCCCCAACTGGTCCTTGGTTCTGTTCACCCCGGAATAACCACTGGGATGATCATGGGATAAGCTCAAGAGCTTTACCCGGTATTTAGTTGGAACTACCAACTGTCTTTGAGGACGCCAGTCTTCCTGGTGTCCACAAGAAAGAGTCTCCTTGTATAAAAGTCCTTGTTCTACAACAAACTGGGATCGGTTAGAAGAGCTGAGAGGCGGTGGAGTGCTCCGGTCCACTGCCCAAGCTTTCTGAAAGCTGTCATCTGCTTCCTGCTCAGCCTGGAACTGTTCCCTTGAGGCTGGAGACATCA
The DNA here is from genome assembly GCF_007399415.2 of Gopherus evgoodei. Taxonomy (NCBI): domain Eukaryota; kingdom Metazoa; phylum Chordata; order Testudines; family Testudinidae; genus Gopherus; species Gopherus evgoodei. The sequence continues at coordinate 96,670,284 of NC_044322.1, read as the reverse complement.
GTTCCTCAGACTGTGGACTTGGGCTTGGTCCCTCTGGAAGCAATGTAGGTGATGGGGTTGTTTTCGTTGATGGTGAACTGCTTTCTGCTGGTTCACTATGTGATATTTCAGGCTCTGGCTGAGCCTCTTGGGTAGGGTTGTCTGCTGCTCCTGCCAGTTCAGGCCTGCTGGAACCCTCTGGCGTTGGAGTTGTAGATGGGTTTGCAAGCACTGGAGTCAGTACTGGTAATGGTTCTGGTGCTGATTGCTTTTCCAGTTATCGTCCTGGGACTGGATGCACTATGGTTGTTGCAATCATTGCAGGGGATCCGGTTCCACCACGTCTGTCTGGGTCTCTGGTAACACAGACAGGGCCCTTGTGGACGGCTCAGGAACAGAGATGGGTGTGGAAGCTTGTTTGACCTAGCTGCGTGTGACCATTCCCACCTTCTTGGCCAGCTTCACATGGTTGGCCAAGTCTTCCCCCAGTAGCATGGGGATGGGATAATTGTCATAAACTGCAAAAGTCCACATTCCTGACCAGCCCTTGTACTGGACAGGCAACTCAGCTGTAGGCAAATTTACAGATTTTGACATGAATGGGTGAATTGTCACTTAGGCCTCTGGGTTGATGAATTTGGGGTCCACTAAGTATTGGTGGATAGCTGACACTTGTGCCCCCCGTGTCTCTCCACGCGATAACCTTCTTTCCACCCACTCTCAAGGTTTTCCTTCGCTCCGAGGGTATTTGAGAGGCATCTGGGCCTGGGGATCTTTGGTGTGATTGTGGTGTAATGAACTGCACTCGGTTGGGGTTCTTGGGGCAGTTCATTACATTTAAAACATCGCCCAGCTGACTGGTCACTGGGTTGAGGTGGGCTGCTGGAGACACTGGTAATAGGGTGTCTGAGGCTTTCCTTGGGTTGTAGGTGAGGTCTTGGGTTGCCCCCGGTGATAGGATTTATTTTCTGTTTGCCCCCTCTGATATTCGCTCCCCTTGCTAGTAGTTTTTTTCTTTTCTGCCACTTCCACCCATCTGGCTCCAATCTCCCCCACCTCGGTTACAGTTTTGGGCTTCCCATCTAGGCTGTACCTTTCTATTTCCTCAGGAACTGCTCCATTTGCATTAGGAAGGACAACTCTTCCAGAGAGTTAGCACTTGCTCCTGATATCCAGGCCTCCCAATTCTTTCCATTTTGGTAGGCATGTCAGGTAAATGACACATCTGGTTTCCACCTTAGGGCTCTGAACCACCGGCGGGCATGCTCAGGTGTTAGCCCTATTCTGATTCTGGTCTTGGTTTGAAAAAGTTTATAATCATTCATGTGTTCCTTAGGCATTTCAGCCGCCACCTCTGCTAAGGGTCCACTGAGCTGTGGCTTCAGCTCTATCATGTTCAGGTCTGTAGGGATGCTGTACCCATGGCAAGCCCTTTCGAAATTTTTAAAGAAGGCCTCAGTATCATCACCTGCCTTGTAGGCAACCCTAAGGAGGCAACAGAGAAGCAGCATTTCAGGCAGTAAACAGCAAGTGCACCCCAACACAAGAAAGCAGAAACCATGACTACCAAAGACACCCTGAAACAGGAACGAGCAAAACTGGAGGCAGAAGAACAAATCAAAGCTGCAGACCACAGGCGAGACATGGAAAAGAAACAACAAGAACTAGAAATAAAACAAAAAGAAATGGAGCTGAGAGAAAGAGAAAGAGAGGCTACCCACAGGAGAGAGCTGGAGATAAAAGAAAGAGAGAGGGAAGAGAAGGAACGAGAGAGAAAGCATGACCTGGAATTAGCGCAGGCTAGGCAGCATGCTCCAGTCAACCCTAACAACCCTTCTCCAGGTACTGTTTCCCATCCCAGAAAATTCAAGGCAGGTGATGATACTGAGGCCTCCTGCTTAGCCCTGGCTAATTCCAGGGCCTGCTTGTGGGCCTCCCTCTGGATCTCCATAGCCCTCCGGTGGTCAGCCTCTTTGGCTTTCTCTTCTCTTTCTCTCCTTTTTTCCTTCTCCTCCATCTCTTTTTGTTTCATCTCCATAGCTCTTTTGTGGGCAGCCTCTTCTCTGGCTATTTCTAATTGTTTTAGTTCCATCTGTCTCATATGTTCGTTGTCTTTCTCTGTTGCTTCCAGCCTAGCCGGCTCTAGTTTGTTAGTTGCTCCACTGGTACTCATTTTCCTGCTTTCTTGTGCTGGCCACACCCCTCTGCAGTTCACTGAAACTGGGATGCACTCAGCTCAGGGCTGCTTGGTTAACAGAAACTTTCTAACTAGCTATACCTGACAGGTAGAAAGAAAGAAAACAATTCAGATTGTAAATTCCTTTTGCTGGCTGCTTGCTCACAGCTTGAAGCCTCCTCTTAACACCTCTGCCTTCAGGCTGCTTTCTAAGCAGCTAGAAAGAAGAGAAAAAAAATCCTACTGGCTTTTGGTTCCTAAAAAATCCCTCACTGCTGCTCACCATGTCAAGGTCCCTTCCCCACTCTGAACTTTAGGGTACTGATGTGGGAACCTGCATGGACACTTTTGAGCTTAATTGCTAGCTTAGATCTGGTACACTGCCACCATCCAGAATTTCAGTGTCTGGAGCACTTTCTGTCCCCCCCAAACTTTCCCCTCCCTGGGTTGCCTTGAGGGACTTCACCCTTAAGAGTCTTCTGGTTAGTTCCTTTTTGACTGCAGTCAGCAAATGAACTCACTTTAGGTGCAGCTCTGCTTTTCATCCTGTCTAGCTTTTAGTCAGCTTGAGTATCCGTTTGTGTCTCTACTTTTCAGACAAATCCAATTTTGTTTCCTTGTTCATTTTATTTTTAGGCCTCCATGCCTTGTGGTTGATGCTAAGCAGGGAGTCTGGTCTCTGGAGACCTTGGAGAACCCTTGCTCAGTAGTCAGGTGTTCTTGTACTTTCAATGTCTACATGTCTGGTGCTTCATCTCAGTGCTTTGCTTTGGCTCTTTGATTCCTTTTTTCCTCACACCTTTCTTCTGTGGCTTCAGTTTTGAACTGAAACTTTTTGCTTCAAGGATCCCATTTTGTCTTTTAGGAGGTTGTCATACCCCAATCTCTCAAAAAGGAGGAGGACTGCTCATTGGCATCTAGTGATGTTCATATGGCAGAAGGATATCCAACTAATGATCTCTAGCTAATGAGAATGTTCAGTGCATCTTCTGCCTGGGAATTGGACATGGCAGATGTCTGAGTGCTCAAATCGTGGCTTCCAGTCAGATCAGAACTGAGTAGTCTAAACCATATACCAAAGCATGGCTTATACCTCATACGCCAAATTCTGTTCAGATAGCATTCAGAGGTTCTCTGCTACGTCACATGAGACAGGCCAGGACTCTCCTAGCTCTGAAAGATTTGTCCCTTTGAAGCAGAGTTCAACCCATTTGGAGACCATGCATCATTGTGGAGCAATAAGCAGAGAGGTCGCTAAGTGTGACAGATGGCCAGATAATATGTTTCTGGTCTGAAGAGACCAACAAACAAAAAAAATCAGTCACTGAGAAGGGCAGTGGCACTTCTACAAGTGTCAGCACTTGTGGTGCTAAAACTGTACTTAACAATCTTGGCTATCATTTCCTGAACGATTCTTGAGTAGCGTAGACAAATCTGGCTTGTATTTTGAGGGTGGCCCCAAACGGCCTTGATGCCTTTATGCCAGGAATGACTGAATGAGGTATTGCTGCCAATGGCCTGTTGAGCTGGAGCTCCAATGTACTAATGGAGATCAGCTATCAGAGCGCCACTGTGTTGCATGGGTTTGCATTGCAATATGGCTGCACAAAAAGACTGCACTTTAATGGCTTCATTTTCAAAAGTGCTGAGTCCCCACCAGCAAGTGTTAGGAAAGTAGTAGCGCTGAAACCCTTTCCTATGTGGCCCCCTCAAAAAATCCACGGTTAGTACAAATGGAAGGAGGACATGTAATATAGCATGCCCCAAAAGAGAGGGAAACAAAGACAGTTGTTACAGCAACTTATTGTTGGCCATGCAGCGTTCAGTTATTTGCATAATGTCTTCTCAGCAAGAAAAGACGGTTACTCACCTTTGTAACTGTTGTTCTTCGAGATGTGTTGCTCATATCCATTCCAGTTAGGTGTACGCGCCGCGCGTGCACATTCGTCGGAAAACTTTTACCCTAGCAACTCAGTGGGCCGGCAGGTCGCCCCCTAGAGTGGCGCCACCATGGCGCTTGATATATACTCCTGCCGGCCCACCCGCTCCTCAGTTCCTTCTTGCCGGCTACTCCGACAGTGGGGAAGGAGGGCGGGTGTGGAATGGATATGAGCAACACATCTCGAAGAACAACAGTTACAAAGGTGAGTAACCGTCTTTTCTTCTTCGAGTGATTGCTCATATCCATTCCAGTTAGGTGAATCCCAAGCCTTACAAAGGCGGTGGGGTCGGAGAGAAATGTGGCAGAATAAAACTGCTGAGCCAGAGGCTACAGCCTCTCTTGACTGCTGAACCAGGGCATACTGCGAAGCAAAGGTATGGACCGAGGACCAATGGAGCTTCGCGACAGATCTCGTGGGTAGAAACACGAGCCAGCAAGGCGGCAGATGAAGCCTGAGCCCTGGTAGAATGCACGGTGATGTGGCTTGGGGAAAAATGAGCCAAATCATAACAAGTGGGGATGTCCGCCATCACCCCAGATGAGATCCTCTGAGAGGAAAACAAGCAAGCCCTCCCTTTGGCCCGCTACCGGGACAGAGCTGGGGCACCTTAGGAAATGGTTCTGTCAGCACAATATAATGCGAGCACTCCACAGATGTCCAAGGAGTGCAACGGTTGTGCCCATTGCGTTGAGCTGTGGGTAACATGAAAGGCCAAAACCACCTTAGGGAGGAAAGCCGGGTGCGGTCATAACTGCACCTTGTCTTTGTGAAACCTAGTGTACGGCGGAACCCCCGTAAGAGCTCTGAACTCAGAGACCCGTCTGGCCAAGACTAGGTTGAGGTCCCAGGTCGGGGCTGGGCGGCGCACCCGAGGGTGCAAGCGCTCCAAGCCCTTGAGGGACCTCGAACCCATAGAGCGTGATAACACTGAACGTCCATCTTAGCCTGCTGGAAGGTAGAGATGGCTGCTGAGTGTATCCTCAGCGATGATACCGCCAGGTCCTGCCGCTGAAGGCCAGAGGCAGGCCAAATAGAGGGGATCGAGACCTCAGCAGGAGCAAGATCGAGCGTATTGCAGCTGTAAAAGAAACGCTTCCACCTGGCCCGGTACGTTGACCAGGTGGAAGGCTGCCTGTCACCCCGACTCAGGTACGCAGCAGCCACCGTGAGGCGAAGAGGCTGCAGGTCCGAGTGATGAAGCCTGTCGTTGCCCTGAGTGATGAGGTCTGGGCTGACAGGCCGAGCAACGTGGTATGTCAGTGCTGCCTGGACCACTCTGGAGTGATCATGATGATGCGCGCTCTGGCCCTGCGGAGTTTGAGCAGGACCTAATGAACCAGTGGGAACAGTGGGAAGGCATAATGCAGTTGGCCTTTCCACGGCATCAGGAATGCGTCCAAGATCGATTCCGAGGAGAGACCTTGGAAGGAGCAGAACACCTGGCATATCCTGCTCTCGCGGTGAGCGAACAGGTCTGTGTGAGGAAACATCTCCACTTCCGGAAAGCGGGACGCCTCACATGGGGCAGAGTGATCACTCGTAAGACAGGAAAGACCTGCTGAGTCAAAGAGTTAAGACGTTCCGAACGCCTGGGAGAAAGGACGTCGCCAGCTCCATCGAGTGGGCCATGCAAAAGACCCGGAAATGGATGGCCTCCTGACAAAAAAGGGGGGAGGACTATGTCCCCCCTGAATACTTATGAAGCACCTGGCCGTTGTGTTGGCTGTAAACACCAAGATACAACGGCCTCGCAGCTGCCGCTGGAACCCCTGGCATGCCAGGCGGACTACTCTCATTTTTGGGGCATTGATGAGGAATGCCAGCTCCCTAGAAGACCAAAGGCCTTAAGCTCGGAGGTGACCATGAGCACTCGAGCAGAGAGATGATGCGTCCGCCGTCAGGGGCAGTGAGGGCTGGGGCGGATGAAACCGCATCCCTGTCCACACCAAGGAGAGAGTTAGCCACCACTCTAGGGAGCCTAAGGCGTTCGAGGGAACGGTGACTACCATGACCATTGGCTCCCTGTCCAAGCGGTACGCCGAGGTGGGCCGGACTTGAAGAGGACGGAGGCGGAGCTTGGCGTGTTTGGTTACAAACTTGCGGGCAACCATGGACCCAGGAGACTGAGACAAGAACGAGCTGAGGTCGTTGGGAAAGCCTTCAGACCTCAGATGATTGTTGCCATCGCCTAAAACCACAGTTGTGATAAGCAGGCTCCGGCTAGGTAGGAGACCAGGATAGCCCCTAGGAAGCCCAACCTCTGCGTGGGAACCAGAGTGGATTGCTCTATAGTAAACAGCAGGCCGTGACCTGTGAATAAGACCGTGACGATGCCCACGCGCTGAGTGGTTTGTGTCTCAGAGTCTCCTCGGATAAGCGAATCGTCCAGATACGGAAAAAACGCATATCCGACGTCAGCGACGGTAGGCGGCGACTATGGCCGTAAACCGGGAGTATTGACCGTTGGCTATAAAGCGGAGGCATCCCCCGTGCGGAGGGAAGATGGCATTGCGAAAGTACGCGTCCTTCATATCCAGGGCGGCATAGTAGCCCCCAGGAGGCAAGGATGGAATAATGGTTCCCAGGGATACCATGCAGAACTTCAACCTTATCCTAAACCGGTTGAGTCCGTGCAGGACCAGGAAGGTCTGAGACCTGTGTTCGAGTGGGGGACTAGGGCATAACGGGAGTAAAACCCCTTGCCCCTTTCGTCCGCTGAAGGGGGACAGGGCTGGAGCAAATTAAAGGTGGTACCTATGCTCCATCGTGCGCAGGACCCAGCGATCTGAAAGTAACTGGGGCCATGTCAGGAGAAAGCGGGATCGGGATCCCGTCCTGCGACTGGTACACCGCCCTCAGGCGAACCTTGGAAGGTCCGTCTTTGGTCCCCGTGGTAATTGCGAGGGACCTTGACTTTGGCTCTTTCGGGGTCCTGACGTTCGTCTGCGACCACCTTGGCCTTGCCGTTTGCCAGAGTTCTGCCTCTGGCTAGGCACAGAGTATGGCGGCTGGGGCCAGAAAGGCCTGCGTTTGGTCGCTGGCGTATACATGCTGAGACGCATTAGGACCCTATTGTCCATCAGGTTTCGCAATCTGGGGCTGTCTCTGCCGCGAAGATGCCTTTACCAACAAAGGGTAAAACCTGAATGGCATACTGCAGCTCCGGCCGGAGGTTTAAAACCTGAAGCCATGAAATGCACCTCATGGCGACACCCAAGGCCAGAGTGCTGGCCGCAGAGTCTGCTGCGTCCAACGAGGCCTGGAGGGACGCTCTGGGAACCTTCTTTCCCCCGTCCTCCAAGACGGCAGCGAACTCCTGGTGGGAGTTTTGAGGGAGAAACTCCTTCACCCAGGTGCTATAATTATCGCAGCTAAGCAAGGCTTGTTGCTTTGCTACCCAGAGCTGCAGGGCCCCTGCAGAGTACACCTGGCGGCCAAGCAGGGTCATTCGCCAAGCCTCTTTCTACTTCGGGGCTGGCGCCCGCTGGCCATCATATCAGGATCGTGGTCCTGAGCATAAAATCTGCGCATATGGGATGACACGGATGCGTGTCCGGACGGCCATGTAGGTACTAAAAGAAGGCACAGGCAGAGTCTCTGACTCATTCGGACCTTGCCCAACTCGGCACCGGGGACCGGCACCGGGAGGCGTATCGGTACCTGGAACGAGATCCAGACCCGCAACCAGAACGGTGTCGGGAGGTCGACCGAGATCTCGAGGCTCGGGGAAAGGCTACAGGAGTCAAGGTACCTGCCACGGTGCCAGGAGTCGGAACGGTGCCGATAGCGGGTCGGCGAACGGGATACCGACCGGTGCAGCGAGTGCGACCAGTACCGAGGAAAACAGCACCGGGACTGCCAGTGGTGTCCGGCGTGCCGACAGGACTTGGAGTGTCTGCGGGACCATGATCATGAACGGTGCCGCTCTGCTGTGCTGACAGAGGACAGTCACCTGAAGAGACTGTATTACCCGCACCGGCGGTGCCGGGGTCAGGCAGCATTGACTCTGTCATGGCACTGAGAGCCCTCGCCGTTGGTAACGTCTCCGGCGTGAAGGGAACAGCAGGCTCAACCACAGTGCATACTGGGGAGCTGTCAGGCACCGGATTCGACGGCCCTCGTGGGACCGGGATCAACGGTACCGAGGTCATCAGAGCTTCGGTAGGTGTCGGTGCCGGGCGATCCGAGTTAGATAAGCTGTCTGGCTGCGGTGCCGTCAGCACGGAAGCAGCGGGAGCAATACGCTCAACCACGGCGCGTGCCGGGGAGCCGTCGGGCACCGGATTCGATAGCCCTTGTGGGACTGGAATCGACGGTGCCGACGTTGTCGGTGCCTCAGAGGCGTCGGTGCCGGGCAATCCGACTTAGACTAGCCCTGTGGCTGCGGTGCCGTTGGCACGGAAGCAGCCGGAGCAGTAGCTCAACCACGGCGCGTGCCGGGGAGCCGTCAGGCACCGGATTCTACGGCCCTTGTGGGACCGGGATCGACGGTGCCGACGTCGTCGGTGCCGTAGCAGGTGTCGGTGCCGGGCGATCCGACTTAGATGAGCTCTCTGGCTGCGGTGCTGTTGGCACGGAAGCAGCAGGAGCAGTAGCTCAACCACGGCGCGTGCCGGGGAGCCGTCAGGCACCGGATTCTACGGCCCTTGTGGGACCGGGATCGACGGTGCCGACGTCATCGGTGCCGCAGCAGGTGTCGGTGCCGGGCGATCCGACTTAGACGAGCCCTCTGGCTGCGGTGCCGCTGGCACGGAAGCAGCAGGAGCAGTAGCTCAACCACGGCGCGTGCCGGGGAGCCGTCAGGCACCGGATTCTACGGCCCTTGTGGGACCGGGATCGACGGTGTCGACGTCATCGGTGCCGTAGCAGGTGTCGGCGCCGGGCGATCCGACTTAGACGAGCTCTCTGGCTGCGGTGCCGCTGGCACGGAAGCAGCAGGAGCAGTAGCTCAACCACGGCGCGTGCCGGGGAGCCGTCAGGCGCCGGATTCTACGGCCCTCGTGGGACCGGGATCGACGGTGCCGACGTCGTCGGTGCCGGGCGAACCATCTTAGACGAGCTCTCTAGCTGCGGTGCAGTTGGCACAGAAGCAGCAGGAGCAATAAGCTCTACCACGGCGCGAGCCGGGGAGCTGCCAGGCACCGGATTCAGTGGTCCTGGGGGACTGGAATCGACGGTGCCGATGTCATCGGTGCCTCTGCAGGTGTCGGTGCCGGGTAATGCAACTTAGGCGAGCTCTCTGGCTGCGATGCAGGTGGCACGGAAGCAGCGGGAGCAGGGGGCTCAACCACGGCGTGTGCCGGGGAGCCGCCAGGCACCAGCAGGAATCGTAGGCTTTCTCGACCTCGGAAGAAGGGAGCGGTGCCGAGTCGACATCGGTGCCGGCGATGGTCGGTGCCGAAAGATCTTGGTAGTACCGGCGGGGTCCGGTGCCGAGGAGGCGCTTCTGCCCGCCACTTGAACATCGCTCGGCGCCCAAGGTGGAGGGGTAAGTGAAAGTCCCGCACCTTTTTGTTCTCGGCTTAAAAGCCTTGCAAATGGGGCACTTAGCTGTCAAGTGTGATTCCCTGAGGCACTTCAAACAGGAGTCATGTAGATCTCCCTTCGGCCGCGGCTTCTGGCAGGCCGGGCCCATTTTAAAAACCCGGTGAGCCATGCATGGGCTCCGGCACTGGGCTCATGGAAGGGGCTACTTCCTGAACCCCGCTAACTAAACTAAACATGTTAGCAAAGAAAACATGTATAACTATACAAATATATATATAAAAGGGTTATAACTGCATAACTATATACGAGAAATACGAGTAGCTAGGGAAGTGGAGGTCAGCTAAGCCGCGCTCCACTGTTCCAACGACCGACACGGGCGGTAAGAAGGAACTGAGGAGCGGGTGGGCCGGCAGGAGTATATATCAAGCGCCATGGTGGCGCCACTCTAGGGGGCGACCTGCCGGCCCACTGAGTTGCTAGGGTAAAAGTTTTCCGACGAATGTGCACGCGCGGCGTGTACACCTAACTGGAATGGATATGAGCAATCACTCGAAGAAGAACAAGTATTCGCCTTGGTGTTCTGCACTTGGGGAATGAAGAGTATACCTGTTCTTAGGTCTTCAGCCTCTCCTTACCCTAGCAGGACTCTGTTCTCTCTCCCTTTATAGAAATAAATAAATATAGAGCCTCTTGGGCTCTCTGCCAGTTCTACCGGACTCAGCTGCTCATGCACATTACTCGCACCGTTTTATTCCTTGTCTCAGGGAGTAGCTGGCAACCAGCAGCAAGGGAAATTTGAGTCAAAGTGAGGGGGGAAGAGACTTTTTTTGGCAGAGAGGAGGTGGCATCAGTCAGGACTTCAGGCAAAAATCTCTGTCACACATCCATACAGGCAGAAAGGCTCTTTCTTCCCCAGCACAGCATCCCTATTAACCCCTCCAACTTGTTGGAAGATATCTAATCCTCAGGTGCCGTCTCACTGGGATTTGGCTAGCTTCCAAACAGCTAAAAACGTTTTGTGTGGACTTAGTTTGGGCAGTTTTACAGTCTGTTTCACATTTTATTCTTCCCTTTTATGGTTTATGTTTGTAGTGTCACACTTCAAGCCAGAAGCCAGTTTCTGCAGTCTGTGGCTAACCACACAGTTTTATGATTCGATATAATTTCTCAACAAATGTTGATTTTTAGCTTCTGCTGACAACATAATGTCACAATTTCTTGCTAGATATTATACCAAGCTATCTTCATTTAAGATAATGTATCTGGTTCTTATTTTCTTCCCCTTATACAAAGTCTTTATCAATTTCTCTGGGTTCATACTGCATACAAGCTTTGTTGTTCATGCAACAAAAATTACACTATTAAAAATTAAGGTTGTGACAGAAAACAATAAAAGCAAAGAACTGCATAGCTATGGATGAAAGAGTCCCTCTAATACGAGTACAACAGATTGTATAAAATAAAGGGCCATCTACTTTACAAGAATTGTGCTAGAAAACTGTTTTTTTCCACCTGGTTATAATGTAGATTTTTTTAGTCAGCGAGGATGGAAAAACACAGCTGAACTGTATTTTTCTGTCCATGCTGGCAATCAAATTTGTCATAATGTGGATTGCCCTGAGCCATGCACTAGCACAGTTTTTTATTAGGAAGCATAGATAGGTCTTTAGTTCACACTGTTAGAGGAAACGGTGTTTAATTATTGCTCTAACCCTTTTGTTGAATGCACTGGTATTCTCATTAGATCCAAAAAAATAACGGTTAATCCATAGGTTAAGGTGCTGGCTGCTGGAAGAAGAGATGACTGGGTTTTTTCTCCCTCACACTTTTTAAAAGGAAGAGCACAAGACAGTTGTTTTTATGAACACGTTAGGGCACGGTTCTGCTTTGTTTTCTACTGCCTAAGGCTACACTGAGTTCTGGGTGAGTAGACCCTTGCATCTATGTAGAGGCCCTTCAAAGTAAACAGGGCTTCATGCATGCAGAAGAGTCCATCTACCCTGGGTTAATGGTAGAATCAGGATCCGAATTTGCAATGAAGGAATGTAATTGTTAGCACTCACACAGGCAGATGTCAAAGGACTTTCTAAACAGTAATGAATTAAGCCTCATAACATCCCTTGCAATAGATAAGTATGCCCATTTTACTGTTGGGTAGATTGAGGCACAGAAAGGTTAAGGTCCAGATCCACAAAAGGACTTGGATGTTGAGTGTGACAGTGTCCAGAAAAATCACAGGACTAACCCTGCAATCCAGAAAGCTTGAGTTAGGCATCTAGGCTCCTATATAATGAAGGGGGAGAGAGGCACCTATGAATGTGATCTGCAAATCCAGCACACTAGGCTGTGAGCCACCTAAACTAGAGCATGGGAGATGCTGAGCAGAAAGGGGTATGCTAAGCCCCACACTCTCGCAGAAATAGGCACCTAAGTCTGGGTTGTAGGGAGATTCCCATTTCTATTTGCAATTCACAAACCAGGGGAAGATAAACCATTCAGTGCCTGAATTGCATGCCAGGTTGCATGCTGGTAGGGGTTCTCAGAGGTCACCTACTGGATTGGCCCCTCAGGTGAGTTCACATTAAACACATGAAGCAGGGGAGGAGGATGTTCTCCCTTATATCCGTTAGCCTAGTGGGTACAGTACTCACCCAGGATGTGGAAGACTCCCAGTTTAAGTTCTCCCTATGCCTGATGATGAGAAGACGTTTGAACAGGGATTTGCCACCTCGTAGTGAGTGCCCTAACCACTGGACTATGAAATATTCTGATATGGGTCTTCCTCAATCTCTTCTATTGAAGTTGTTCCACTTTAATTAAAGGAATAATTAAACCTGAAATAGGCCAGAAAAATTGTGACTCTATGGTTTGCTGGTTAGAGCAGTGACCAATATGGCAGTGCCAGGAAAAGAACCCACATCTCCCAACTCCATGTCATGAACTTTAATCACTGGACCATGCATTTATTGGTTTACTGTCTAATTTGGCAAGCTCTGTTGTATAATTTAAGATTGAAGATAAGCTCACTTTGCTTAAAGTAAAACTATTTATTTCTAAATTTCCTAAAATATCTATCAGCAAATTTAAATCTGATGTTTTTCATTAGTAAATCCTAATTTTAGAGAATTTAGAATAGAAGAAAAAAAAAAGTCAGCTAAATGGTAAAAGGGGACATAGGAAGTGCCAGACTGGATCAGACCCATGGTTAAGGCTACGATGAGGTCACAGATTCTGTGATTTTAAGAGATGTCCGTGAGTTTGGGCTTCAGCTGCAGGGGCGGGGCTTGGGGAGAGAGCCCACCTTCACTCCCTGCCTCACCTCAGTGGGCCATCCAGGTTGTGGGTCAGTGTCAATGCTTCTGCCTTACATTGTAAAACTTTGTTAAATTGGTACACATTTTTGTTGTTGCCATGACTATACCCTGATTTTGTACATTTTTCCCGTGACTTGTGAATTTTGCCTAATTTTATCATGACAAATTCATATCCATGCCCATGGTTCATCTAGTCCAGTAACCTGTCTCCAGCAGTGGCCAGCACCAGATACATCACACAAAGTAAGCAGAGGTGGGATAATGTTCCTAACTCCTATTAAAGATTGGTGCAAGCCCTGAGCATAAGGTTTTTCCCTCTCCCCCCCCCACCCCATACCCTTTTTTAGCATTAACTGTTAGAACTTTGGATATTCTTATTAGCCATGAAAACGTCCAATTCCTTTTTGAGTCTTGCAACGCTCTTGCCAGCAGTGGCATCTAGTGGCGTTGTATTTCAGCCAATGTATGTATTGTGTTAAAGTGTTTATACTATTCCTAATTTTACATATTTTTATCTTATACATCTCCAGTCTCATGTAAGCAATCCACATCTTTTCAGTCTCTCTTCATGTAGGAGTTTTTCCATGCTCTTAATCATTCGCAGCTTTCTGACTCCCTCCTGTTCTTCAATATCCTTTTTGATCTCTATGCTCCAGGCGTAGTGGGTGTGCCATGGGTGGGTTAGCGTCGGGGGAAGGAGTTCTTTTGTTCCTCGCTGGTTCTCAAAGGGTCCCCTAGAGTGATGCTTAAACCTGTCACCAGTAAAGACTTGCACTGCACCACAATCCTGACTCCTTCATTTGCTTTACTATTTATCTTGATTCAATAAGTACTTAACTTTTGTATATTATTAAGAAGTACAATTTGAAATATGTGCAGAATAATAGCAGTAGCAGGCACATGAAACTTTTCCCTCAGCAATAATTTAGTGTTCTTGTCAGAAAAACAATTCAGATTTAATCCTATCATTTATTTCACATGGTGACCAGATTAGTACTGTTGCAAATCAGGAAAGCTTTCTGTTATCATCTAATTAATGCTCACTCTTGATTTTACAGAATATCCAAGTAATGGATGGAATCACAGAGCTCAAATAACTACAATGGTTTGAAAAAAATACGAACCCTTGATCCACTCAAATACCCATCTATGTCAGGTGATAAGGTCATTGTATTTAATTGAAGCCCTCGGTTACATTTAAAAAAGAAATTACCCCTTTTTTAGCTGCACAGGAACATTTGATCATGCCATTTCTCAAAGCTCTAGTGAAATGAAGATAAAAATACAGTGTATTAGGCAGTGACTTGATTTTGTTGTTTTAGTGTTTTTTCAGGGTCTGTTGCTGATATAGTTTGGTGCTTTCAACAAAGCTTTGTTTCTCATACACGCAAGAAAGAACCCTCAGTTTTAATGAAAAGCTTCCACTCCATATTTAATTGATCTGAGAAATATGTATCTATCTACCAACGAAGTTAGGTTAAATATCTGCATGACCGTGTTCGCAGTCTGTATCCTGAGACTGCTCAACCAGGGCAAACTTCAAATAGGGCAGATGATTCCCCAAACAGGTGGTAAATTTCACCAAGCCAGTAACCAAACAGCTTCTATAATACCTTACAGGCTACCAAGAAATACAGTCCCCTGTAAACAATGCAGCCTTTGGCTCCCAGACAAGTCTAACAGAGAGAGGGTTACGTAAAACCTTACTCACCCTATATTAAGTACTACCAATCACAAGAGATCAGACACATTGCCTACCAGGACAATTAATATTTCAGATCTTACCTAAATACATGCTTTCATCCAATCTTTATTAACTAAATCTAATATTTATTGAAAAAGAAAGGAAAGAGATACTGTAGTTAAACTATCATTGCACATACGGATACAAAGTTCTTAGGTCAGTTTCATAGCAGAGATGGCGAGGCTGCTGATTTGTAAAAGTCCTTGTAGAATCAGGTCAATAGGTTATAGTCCAATAAGCAGCCCATGTGCAGAGTTTGATCAAATTCTCCCATGAGAATTTGTAGGGATAATCCAAAATAGACCTGGAGACCTCAGTCTTGCAACATAGACTTTCCCTGACAAAGTTTAAGAAGATCTGAGATAGTAAAGATCAGACCCACAAGATCCTTTATAGTTGACATTCAGATGATAAGCCTCTTGGCAGCAAATAACCACAGCAGGCATTGCTTGGATGAAGAATAGGTAATGTACATTGTTGCTTTGAAATAAATCTCTATTTCCTAGGCATACACTGATAACTAGTTCCATTCATTAGCATACGACAATCATTCAAACAATTCATAGGTAGTTTACTACAAACTTTAAAGAGAAATAAAGACAATGATATTATTACACCACAAGTTCCATTTAAATGTAAATATTCCTTTTTGATCTCTGAATCAATAGAATATAGTGACGAAATATAGACAGGAACAAAGGTTTAGCATCTACAAGCTAATTAGATCACATTGTTAAACTTCTAACAAGGTATAGGTAAACACAGACAAATACAGTTAGTATCTATATCTAATTCTCTAACAATACAGGCCCTGCATTTCAACAATTCTAGTTTACATAACATGGCTTTGCTAACTATCTATAAGGAATGGCCCTGTTTACCATGTCAGTACTTTTCTAATGTGTCCTTAAGGGTTATTTTCAAGTCAAGCAGCCTATTGGTTGCTAAACCCTGACTGGCTCAGCATCACAGTCTGATATTCAGATGCAGCTTCAGGACTGAAGAAGTCAGTTTCAAAGTATATAAAGATACATAACAAAATAAACTGAAAATGGCTAATTTGTGACTTCATGGCTTTTTTGCTTTGGATGTTCAAAAGAAATCAATTCAACACAAGATTTATGAGGAAGTGAGACAATGAATAGTCTGGTTTCGTTAGGTTGCCAGTCTGAGTATTCACCGCAAGTCACACTGCTAATTTTTTTGAGTCAGACTTGAAAGGAAATGTTTAACTCTTTATTTTATAGAACAAGATTATCAGCAGCAGTGTTGTACATTTAATAAGAATTGGATCTGTAAGCATTGCCAACAGAAGATCACAGTTACTGCACCTATTTCCCCTCCTTCAATCAGTTTTTTTTTTTATCATTTAGTTTTAATGCAGTGAGATCTTTAAAGACTGGAGTAGTTATGTTCTGGGGAAAGTACAAGAAGGTGAGCTAAAATAACCACAGTTTAAATTAGCTTTTCAAATAGATTTTTTTCCCCTAAATAAGCAGACAATTACCCTAATTTCTCAGACATGGTCTACAGACAAACTTGCATGGACTTAATTCAATTGTTTCCTAAAACTGATTTAGTTATTTCAGGACAAGTCTATTTGTGGAAATGCTTCTTTTGGAATAAAAGTGGCTAGCATCAGTTTGCCTATTGATCTTTAGCCACTTTATTCCAAATTGCAAGCCTTCCATACAAACTTGCACTGAAACAGTTAAATAGTTTTGATTCACACTGTTACAACCATGAAGGACCTCTGTCTTGTGGATGCTCATCAGGCTGCTATAACAGACCAAACTTGGGGACAGTCTGAAACTAGATGGAATCCAGTCACTGTATCAAGCTCTGGGCTTCTATGCACACTTTCTGGGTGCAGAGCCTTTATCTAGCAACTCTTCCTGGATTATGGGATGCTGTAATCCAATTTGTGACAGGATCCCTGGGGTACAAGCTGGGACTGGGTACTGCTGTGCTCACTTAACTTTCCAGTCTGGGCTGTGTCTCACAGTGTTTTGCTAGTGATAAGCAGCAACCCCTCCACGTGTTATCACTCAGTACAACAGCATGTGGAGCCCCACATCCAGCTAGATTGCATGACTTCTCCCTGAGATGCTCACAAATCACACAGAGAAAGGCACCAGCCAATTCCGCCCCACTTCCCCCAAGCTCCCTAGCCCTGCACCTACCCAGACTATATGTCTTGCCCTGGTCAGAAGCCTGACCAGTGTAAGTTCATTACTTACTCTGACCCTCCCTCAATGGAGAGAGGACATGTACGAGCCTTTGTAAACAAACCCACTGTTTTAGGTAAAATATAAAACAGGTTTATTAACTACAGAAAGATAGATTGTAAGTGATTATAGCCACAAAAGGTCAGAGACAGTTACAAAAGAAAATAAAAGGTAAGAACCCAATCTCAATCTTAAACCTTATTAGACTGCGATATTTGGATCAAGCAATTTTTCTTATCACACTAGATACTGCAGGTAGGTTACAGTCCTTAATATACAGGCATTCCCTTTAAGCCTGGGACCAGTCTCCTCAGTTCAAGTCTTTGTCTTCCCAGCATTGTTGGTGCTTCCCCTTGTGCATGTATGTCTATACACAAACACATGAATTCAATGAAGGGTAAATAATCTATATTTAACCATGTGATTTTTGGGGGGGGGGGGAATAAAAGGCCCAAGATATCCTTAGTTGTAGTATTTCCTCCAAACAGGAAGTCCTGGGGCCCGAACCTCAGAAGGTATAAATTGGCATAGCTCTATTGTCTTCAGTGAATCTACAATCAGTTTATATCAGCCGAGGGTCTGGCCTCTGGAATTTGTGGGTCAGCTGTATAAAGATGAGTGTGTGTGTGTACCCTTCAACCTGTCATGTTCAAATAAATAATAAAGGTCCATTTCTGCCCTCGTTTACACATTTGCCTCGCCTTGATTTAAAGTGTGTTCTAGGAAGTAAATGAGAAAAGATTGTAGTCAGCTCTTATATTGCTCTGGAACTACTGTATAGCTCAAAATGCTTCCAAAAAGTACCTTAACTTTCATTAGCTTCATTTTCAGATGGGGAAACTGAGGCATGGCAACGTTAAGTGATTTACTCAAGGTCAAGCGAGTCAGTGGTAGAGCAGGGAACAGAACACAAGTCTTCAGATTTATCATCCTGTGTCTATCCACTGAATGATGCTGCCTCCCTAAGTGTGGGACAATGGTTCAGAACCAACCCCCCCCCCAAATAAATGATAGTACAAGAAGCTTTAAATGATGTGGGACAAGTGTAGCATAAACAACAAGATCTCTAATCTTCGCATCAATTTCACAATGTCAATAATTTACAGTAATGAAAATAAAGAATCCTTAAGATGAGCAGAGATGAATTTGAGTCTAAGGGAAGGGATGCCCTCCGCCCGCATCCCCACTGAGGATAGTTGAGAAGTTTCAGAGTGTTTTTCCAAAACAGTCCATTAAAGAGTTTAATCTGGTTTAGAACATTGAGATGGGAAGATCAAAAAAGAGGGGAGCTACAGGAAGAAAAATGGTTCCTTAAAAAGTTAAAACCAGTAAGAAGAAAGTTTGTTTTTATTAACATCATAGCATGGAAAAAAGGTGACTACGCATTCCACTCATGGGTACTGCGCAGAGATTTTTTTCTTTATTTCAAAACATCTGCTGGGGAAAGCAGGAATCAAAGATTCTCCCAATATCAGACCATTATTGCCCAATTACAACGAGGTGGTTGCCTTGAGTGAGAGTGAAGGGAGGAAAAACTGGAATTCAACCATATTCCAACTGAAAGGCAAAATGTAACAAATAACTGAGTAATTGAAAAAGTTCAAGGATATAAATGATGAACCCAAACATTGCTTGGAAAAAGGCCCTAGTGCAAGTGGAGATCACACACTGTATGGAAAATGCACAGCAGTGGAACAGGAATACAAAGCAATTCCTCTTCAAGATGGCCTGGATAGATTTAATAGCTGTACAAGCAGAGGTGGAGGCAGTACTAATCAACAAACAAGAAAAACAAATCAGCCTTTATTTTCCTTTAAGGTTTATTTAGAAATAAATACAAAATACAGCTCTAAATGGATGAAATGTTATAAAAGCAGTCAGGAGCTTTTCCCAACACTTAAAAGAAATGTATTTCATGGCTAAAATTTAACAACTGGAGGGTTGTGAGTACTTAGGGTTTTTGTCTAAAAGCTCTGTGTGGAGGCTGAATGAATAGCTGAAGCAGTGAGACAGTGTTGATAATAATGAGCGGGTGGAGCTGAAGCAGATGTACAGACCTATGACTTGGGAAACACAGTGAGCCAAGAACAGGGAAGATCAGCCAACAGAGGGAATTCTGGGAGGAAGAGACTGAAGTTTGTAGACACTGACAAGTCCCAACAAGTGAGGGGACTCCTATGAAGAAATAACACAGCTGGGATATTGAATGGATAATGAAAGAACCAAGGTGAGCCAATGTGGAATTTTCTCGATGTTTGTTTTCCAGAACAAAATCCAGACGGGCCATATTGGTATCAAGTCTGCAGCAGTTCCCCTCTTCTGAAGTGAAAGATCCAGGGACTTGAGCAACAGCTAGAGGCACTGAAACTAATGGAGCAATTCAAATGAAGTTTCATGTATTTTAAGGCCAGCAGAGACCATTAGGTCATCTTGCCAGACCTTCTGTATATCATAGGCCATTACATTTCACTCAGATATCCCTGTGCTGAGTTAAATTAAAGCATTTCACTACTCAGGAGACTAAATGTTGTATGTCACTGGCTGAGAACAGGATTGGCAAGGAATTGATGAGGTGAGATTTTCCCAGATTCTTCCAGCAGGCAATCCGTACCCCATGCTGCAGAGGAAGGCAAAAACTCCCAAGGTCTGTGCCAGTCTGACCCAGGGGAAAATTCCTTCTCAGACCCAGTTAGGTGATCAGTTTGACCTTGAGCATGTGACTGAACACACCAGCCAGAGAAAGAAGATTCTCTATACCATCGCAGAGCACTGGTCCAATGTGACCTAACAGTATTTCAATGCAAGCAGCTCACTGATATCTGATAGTAAGTTTCAGCTGGCCTGACCAGTTCAGTGTACCCCAACTCACTGTGGTCATAACCTGTATCTAAAAGGTGTAATGGGAGATATCAATAGAAAGCCAATACCATACTGATTATTAATAGTATAGTGTGGTGTATACATGGAGGACAAAGTCAAAATCATAAATTTATTGGAAATTATGTTTTCAATGTGTGTGTGCAGGTAGGGCTAAAGCTACCCACCCTCAACAAAGGAATGCGGTTCTGCTACCTTGAGATATTCCCAGCATACATTAAGAGACAATGGGATTGCAATTTACATAGATGGCAAACTGGACCATCAAGGGGAGGAGATAACCACTCCATGTCACCTTCTTCAGAACTTTGAGGGGTACTCTTCAGAAGGATCCATTTCAATGGTGCAGTGGCTATAAAAGAGAGGGACAAAGAAACCCAAGTTATTTGTCACTTAAGACAACAAAGGAACCAAGCACTTTGGACTTTGTGGGAGAGTCTGACCAAGGGGGTGGTCAGTCATCTTGCTGGAAGGTAGATTGGTAAGGAAACTACCTTGAACAAAGGCTGTAGCTTGTTTTCATTCTTGGCCTCTAGAAAGTGTTTTTCACTTTTATTTGCGTGTAACCATGTCTGACCCTATCCTTTATACTTGAACTCACTTCAGAACCTATCTCCTTTTGTTCATGAACTTGTTTTACTTTTAATCTAAACCAGCCCAGTGCTGTGTTTGATTTAAAGTGAATGTTAACTCCAGTTAATGTGGCAAGCTGCTGGGTATTGTATCTGCAAAGAAACAAACCTTAGGATCTCGCTGAGTGGTCCAGGAGAGGGCAGGACATTGCAGAGTACATGGTTTTGGAATGGAGGGTTGTTGGGGGTCATCTTGTCAGGAGGCCAGAGTGTGGCTCTGGTGTAACAAGCAGGCTGCTGGAATGAGATGTGCGGAGTCAGAGCTGATTAACCCACAGACATGCTCGTATGCTGGCTGGGAGTGTCCAGACAAGGGAGCTCCAGCAGCAGAGTGTTTTGAGGCACTCAGGGATATGGGACAGGCAGTGACACAATCTCTCACTGGTCTGAACTGCACCCTGGAACATGACACCACCCCATCTGGTGTGGTGTTTCCAGCTGTGGCCAGTCTCTGATGCTTCAGATGAAATCCCCCTCCCACCCCGCCCTCCGAATACATCTGGTCAATTGTGCACTGGAGGAAAAAAATCCTTCCTTACCCCTGCAGGCGACTGGCTGAAGCCCTGAAGCAAGAGATTTGATTGTAGTCACTGTGGCAGAGTGCCCTATGGCAGAAACAGCCAGAGGCACTGCAAACTGAAACAACAGTCAAGATAAATACGGAGGAGCAAGAAAAGAGATGGAGTGTTGCAGTGAGGAAAAAAACTATGAAAACTTTCAGCCTAGTTACCAACACTAGATATTTTGCCCTTCGGCAGAGGGTAAACGAAGAGCATGAACAGATAAAGAACAGGCTAAGGACAGACTGCAACCCAAGCTATGACCAAGAGTGAAAGGTATTTCCCAATAACTGCACTAGCAAAGGAAGATGAGATATGCTTTAAATCATGATGTGAGGGCTTCAGGAACTCAGCCAGAGGTTGGGGTCTATTGCAGGAGTGATGGGTGAGGTTGTGTGGCCTGTGATGTGCAGGAGGTCAGACTAGATCAGTGATACTCAGCCTGAGGCTTGCGAATTGCAAGTGGCTCTTCAATATGTTTCCTGCGGCTCTTTGCAGCACATGATGTTAAAACATTGTGTGATCTAATTGTTAACCAATCTAAGCTATTAACCAATCAGGATGCTTTCACTATGTTATTGACCAATTGCAGTTGATAAAATAATACTTGGTCAATCATTTTGCTCTGTGTGTGTGTATATATATATATATCTGTAAACACAAACTAAATATTTCCCAATCATACTGTTTAAATATGACTATCTAGCACTACAGTAAATGTAACAATGAACTCTCACTACTGTGGCTCCTTTGGGTAATGTTGATCACTAATTTGGCTCCTGAACCACTGAGGTCTGAGTATCACTGAACTAGATGATCATGATGATCTCTTCTGGCTTAATGTCTGTGAATTAGTGCAAGGATTTAGAAAGAAGTGCACGTGGGAGTGACTCATGTATATGATCTTCTCAGAGACCTCAGGCCTCTGTCCTGGTCCCTGTTCCCACTGGTTCCTACCTTTCTTTGGACAGCTTGGCTCCTGCAGGCGCTGTGCTACTAAGGGATCCCGCAACTGCCATATGTGCCCATATCCTGCGTAAGTGAGTTTCCAAGTGTGGAAGAAGCAGCAGTATAAACCTCTGCTGACTCTGATCTGCAGTGCTTTGTCCCACAGTTTTGTAAGGAGAATACGGCAGAACGTGGATGGCTCCTGCCCTCTCCAAACTGGTGGACCTAAAGCCTCCCAGAACCTTGGCAAAAAGAATTCCATGTAGTCAGAAGATAGGGTAGCATACTGTGGAGGCCACACTCTCCCCTTTTGCAACCCTGCCCCCGTCCCTGCTTCAATTCATGTGCTCAGGCTATTTTCCCAGTTCAAAACAGGAGGGGAACAATAGGGCTTGAATTTTAACAAAAGCTATTTTACCTGGGGAAAAGCACCTCGAAGGATGATTGTTGAGGGCACTGTGACATCAGAGGTTAAAAAAAATACATCAAGCCACTGACATTAGTTCATTTACAACTTAAGGAAGACTATAGCACAAACCTGTATTGACAGAGAGGTGAACTATATGACTTAACATCACACTGTCTACTTCCCATTTCTCATTGCTAAATTCTCTATATAGTGCACTCATAATGATTTAAATGTTGTGAAAGTAGATATTAAAAGTTATGTTTGCATTAATGAAAATATAGCCTTCTAAGAGAGGGACAGACATGTTCCACTTGTATGTGTTTCTGCATCCATTAAGTTTGGAGAGGCAGGTGGGCAGGCAGTACTTAGACTGACTCTTCTGTTTTTTGTCAATGACAGATTCTGCAGAACAGCAAGACTCTGAGAAATTTTCAGCTTAAGTGTATTTTGCAGGTTCAGAACTGCAGGCCCAAACACATTATCCCAGCTGCAAAATATGTTAAAATTGGCCGCACAATGTTCTTGCATGGAAGTGCTGTGGAATTCAAGGGACATGACTAACATATACTTTAAATAACTTCTGAATACATTGTTCTAAATCATTAGGAGGTCTTGAATTTTCTTTTCTTTTCTTTCTTTCTTTTTTTTTAAAATCTCATAAAGAGTCTGTTGTTTGACAGCAGCTATGATTGTGAACAATGAAAAAGATAAAAAATTAAAACATTTGAATTCATGGAAATCCTTCTTTAAAAAATAGGCCTTTTGTACTAACTGGCTTAGAGCCTACATATAACCTAGAGCAGAAAATGCCTTCACCATTAGAATATAGTGAACCTCTAAAAGCCAGCTTCTGTGTTCCAGACCCCTTTAGTGCACCCCTTTAACATCTCCCCCATAGCCAGAGCTGTATCTCCTTCCTTGCTCCTGTTCCCTGCTTCTCTCTCCCTCTCTGTCTTACACCCGCTAAACTCCACCACAGTTTCTGCCAATCACCATAATACATCCCTTTGAGCAGGCCAAGAGCTCCATGTTCCGTGTCTCCCTGCAGAGACTGGCTCTGGGCACTGTGCCAGTTCCTAACCTGCTCCCACTCCACAGCCTTAGCTTTCTTGTTTTCTGCCATGGGGATTGGCCGGGCCAGTTGAGAAAAGAGTATCTCCCCAGTTTTGCCTCCTAGAGACCAAAACCTCTTTTTTCGGCTACTCCTCTTGTTCCCATTTCCCCAAGGAAACCTCTAGTGGAACCAATTTGTTTAGTAAATTGGTTAGTTGTGAGATGGCATCCATCTAGGAATAAGCTACTATCACTTCAGAATGTTTAGATATCAGAGGCCACCCTCAACCCAAACCTGCTGTCCCAACGAAGAAAATATGGCTCTGGATGAGAAACAGCTGGCTTATACTCAATATAATAGGACAGAAGTGATGGTGAAGGGAAGAGATAAGCAACAGGAGGAACTAGCAGGAAACATTACCTCACTGAGGGTGTCTCCCCACCATCTGACTCAGTGGTCTGCAATTTCAGGGTTCTGAAAAAAAAATCTCCTTCCTAATTTGTGGATGACCAGATAAAAGCAGTGGTTCCATCTTTGGTTCAGAGACTATGTCCATTCCTTTCACCGTAGACACAATAATCTATGTTTTATCACCTCAAAGTTTGAGTACTGCAAATCATTCTACCTAGGCCAGTCAAAAACAACAACTGGTTCAACATATAGTAACCTGACCACTAAGTGAAGCAAACTGAGAACACATGGCTCTACAATGTACGCTAACTGCCAGTCCAATCCTAGAGAAAGGTGACGATCCTGGTTGCTCTCAAAGATTGACAGCTTCTGTCTTTGTCTGCAGCAGTTCTGTTCCATGTAAATATTATGACTGATGGACTCAAAGTTCAACCTTAAGAGAGCCAGTGCCAGGGTATTCTTGGTTAAGGTCTCCCATATATGAAATATGTTCCATCACTGATCAGGCGGAGCCCAAATTCTGCAAACATCAAATCATAGTATAAAGCCCATTTTTTTCTTTGGCCACTCCCCTACCAGTCGTATTCCAAACTGGCCCCAGTGCTGTACTCCTGGAGTAACAATCCAGTCCCAACTACCTATAAGGAATCCTCTTAAAATAGGGAGGAAAGAAGAAAGGAAGAACTGGCTGCTCCTCTTGAAGGATTTGTGATGCATGCAATAGAAACAATAATGAAAAAGTAAAGTAAATTCCCTTCATCGCAACATTTTCAAATTTCAAGAATTCAGTTGAATGTAAAATGATCTTTGATTTTAGACATTTTGGCTGCCCAATATTTGATACTAATGGTAATGTTTTGGGAGGGTAGAAAGAGTGCTGTGTTAAGAAGAAATAGCTCTTGCTTTGTACAAAGAGGTGCTGCTGAAGAGCTCTGACAGAGTCCTTTATTTAAACAGGCATAATTATATTCCACAGGAAATGTGAATTTGAAAGCAGTTCCACTGATAATTACTCTGAAAAAGAAACATCTGCTGCCTTCACCACAGCTTGTAGGCAGGTCACAAAATTTTTGTTCTTGGACCTATCTCAGATCCCTGGAGGATTGTTCATATTTTAGCACAAAACACCCCACAATGTGGTGGCTTTTGTTCTGGGCCTCTCACACAGAAAATAGTTCTTCTCACCAGTAGGAAGCAGACTAGTCACACGGGGTAAAGATAAGATGCAGAGGGTGGGAGGAAACCTGGAAGAGAATCAATATGTCATTCTTTTAGGTTTCACCACTAGTGCCTGTTTAATGGTTCGTGGCCCACTCTGCAACCTTCTCTCTTCAGCTTTCCCATGATCCACAAGAGATGTAACTGAACAATTTGTTGTGAATAATATTCTCTGTGAAAGTTGTCAACTTTTTCACTAAATAATTATATGCAGATATTTGTTTCCATTATTTGTCCACCATGAATCTTTAGGCCTTTGGAGACAGACTTTCACCTGCTATATTCCCCTTGTCCAGGATCACAAAATACTGCCCACAGCAGCCTGTCCAGCAGCTACTCGAACTTGTTGCCTTTTCTAGGAACACACGAATCCCCATAAGCGAGCTACATTGAAGTAATGCTTTATTTAAAACGCCCATACCGTATTCCCACCCCACCCCGCCATTCGTGTGCAATTGCATATGAGCAATTCAAGGTAATATTTCTAACTAATCTATATGGAAATGCTGAAAGGTGCTATATTTTTTTTGTTGTGAAACTGCAGATAGTCTGGATAGTCTTACAGGAAGAAACCCCTCAGATAGGATAGTATAAGCCTATAAGAAGGTTCCTGCAAGAACAGCTCTGCTAGTAGTGTAGAACTGATGAATCCCTTAAATACTTCCAGCAAGTGGCTGGGCATATGAGGGCCTGAAAGAGTATTTGAAGGTTGCTTAAAATGGGATCAGATGGTGTTTCTTACAGGTTGAGAGGATGATTTTTCTTCTTCTGTTTTTCCATTTAATAAAGGATTTATTTTAATACGAAAGGGATGCAGTTTTAGTTACTTCAGAATAGTTTGCTTGCAAATCAGGTCCAGGTCCTTTATGCGGTGAGTGGAGCATATTTGCAGGAGTATAAACAGTATAGGACTAAGGGGCAGGCATACTTTAAATAACACCAATGATGGTGAAAGGATTGAAATATGCTCCTGGAAAACTGCACCATCCAATGAAAACATTAAAAAGGCTGATAATCATCATGGGTTTTTCATAGCACACATGTCCCCAGAAGAACACAGCAACTGAAAGTTGGACTAAGTAGGATGTGAATAGTATTCGTCTGATCCAACATCCATTGAAGCCATTAGAATGATTCCCAGGGCTTCACTGGGAGTTGGACTGGACCCTTCTAGAAAGATGGAAGCACAGAATGGAAGGTTATTACTTTTCTGGAAAAATCTGTGTGGATGCAGTTATATTGGTATAAATGTGTGTGTGCTGGTATAGCTTATTTCCCTGGGCAGTGGATGTAATAGTCCAGGGGAGGCTAAGCCTCCCCTAAGCCTAGCCCACACCTCATCTACGCTGCGACCTCTCCTCCAAGCCAACAGCATCTCAGCTCCCACCGGAGGCCAGCAGGTGGTTGGGGCCAGTGGGCGGCTGGAAGCTGTTGGGCCAGGGCTCCTGCGGTTGTGTGGGAGCTCAGGGCTGGCGGGAAACAGAGGTGGGCTCGGGGCTCCTGTGGGCAGTGGGTGCAGGCTCCGGTGGAAGGGCCAAGGCTGGGTGGCTAGCCTCCCTGAAGGTGGGGCTCATGCATCGCCCATGCTTACGCACATAGAATAGGGAATAACATATACTTCTATATCTGTATGAACACTAGGGGTCCTGTTGACAAACTATATTGGTAAAAAAATCACGGCACTAACAGATAGTTATAACAGTACAAAAACTGTGTGAAGACCAGGCCTGAAAGACCCCAACGTGGTGCTATCTGACAAAGACTTACCATACTGATATCCTCTCTTCACCTATGCACTTCCCATCTGTGTCAGAACGAGATAATATCCCAAAGAAAACAAACCTTATAAAAACTTCAGTGTTGCCAACTTTCATATTTTATCGTGTCATGATATACAGTATTTTTCTTAAGCCCCACCTCTTGGAGTCATATGAATGCATGGGGATCTGTTTTGTGAGTACGTTTTTGGGCCCTCATGGGTGGGGAGAGAAGCTTTAAAAATGTGACCTAAGTGTACTCTAAACATTCAAAAACCAGATGTTAAATAAAACTCAACATTTACGATTTTTAAAAAATCATGAGGATTTTAAGCCAATCTGATGATTTTTGGGATGTTAACTCAGGATATTTAAATGTTTGGGGTTGGCAATACTGTAAAATTCATCATAATTTCTGGCTTTATTGCTGGTTACTTGCGGCTGACAGTGCTAGAAATCAAAACAATTTCTTCATGAGAAAAAACATCTGTATTTGCCCAAGCTGAAAAGTGGTATCTATTAGTTCTGAATAGCACTGTTGGCGGCTAACTCCAGGCTCACTGATTCCAATGTCTAACACCTATGAAAAGTCCATTTGCTCTCAGATGCGTAACTGTTTTCATACAAAGGAGAAGAAAACAAACACCTCTGCTTCCCTGCCGCATTCTTCCATCAAAAGTAAGCAAATGTATTGCTAATGAAAGTAAAGAACTAGCTTTGGCTTGGCTCAAGTTCAGCCCATCCCCCCACCTAGTTCCTCAAATGTATGTGAATCCTGACCTAGCTATATCACCCTTGCATCACAAGGGTATCTGGTGACCTAGTGCTATTTTGATCCTGTGACTCTATTATCATGCAGGCTAAACCAGGAGTAGGCAACCTATGGCACACGTGCCAAAAGCGGCACACAAGCTAATTTTCAGTGGCACTCATATTGCCCAGTCCAGGAGCCTCTGTATTTTAATTTAATTTTAAATGAAGCTTCTTAAAATTTTTAAAACCTACAACAATAGTTTAGTTATATATTATAGACTTACAGAAAGAGACCTTCTAAAAACGTTAAAATGTATTACCAGCACGCGAAACCTTAAATTAGAGTGAATAAATGAAGACTCAGCACACCAGTTCTGAAAGGTTGCCAACCTCTGGGCTAAACTGTACTGGTCTGTGAGGTGGACTAAGACTAGGAAAAGCCTCACTAAGTTTATTTCCCCCTGAAACTAGGATTTGAACCCAGCTCTTCATAGTGGAATTACAATGGCCTTTCACCTCTGTTCATTTTTATAAAACAATGTATTCACTAGTATCTACATAATTCTTCAAGCACCTTTGGTGGAAACATCACAACTACACAACATGGCACAGACAGTCCTTTCTTGCTTTTAACCTTTCCTTTCTCAGTTTCATGCCACTCATCTTCCTTTCACATTTCAAAACATTTTTATTTCTCTTTTCTTTGATGTAGGAAAACATTTTCTTATAACATTTCAAATTAATGTTAGCATCTACTGAAAGATAACACAGCTATGAATTCCATGTTAATCTTTATCAGCTCCACCACTCTGTTTACCAGAAATTTTAATCAGTTTGATAGTGCATTCCTGAATGTTCCTTCTAACAAAAGTAATACAAATAACGTTGAACCATTAAAAAAAAACCTCTCAGCTAAAAATGTAATTGTAACATGGCATTTGAAAAGGAAATCATGGACCCAGAAAAGAGCCTTTTCAAAGGAAACAAGGAGCATACTGTGCAAATAACCTGATACCAAAAAGATGGAATCAGCAAAGCAATTCATGGCATCTTCAAAAATCCACTGAGTTTAAACAAGGAAATATCTTCAGCAGAAGACTCCTTCAACCCTCTGCACCCCATAGTGGTCATAAACAACACCGGGTTACCTTCTGCCTTGGGTGACACTTGGCTGAAATACCTAATAATTATGACTCCTCATCTGTTTAAAGTGCTTTGTTTCTTTTTTGAAACCCCACAATTACCTGAGGTAAGGTATGTTTACTAGTCAAAACACAGAACTTGGCTATAGAGTTAAGCTCAGCACAAGAGAGGAAGTTCGGAAGGCATGGGAGCGAGAAGCCCTTCTTAACTGACATGAAAATAAGGTGCCAAGTATCAGGAGGTAGCCGAGTTAGTCTGTATCCATAAAAACAATGAGGAACCCGGTAGCACCTTAAAGACTAACAGATTTATTTGGGCATAAGCTTTCATGGGTTAAAACCCCCACTTTTTCAGGTGCATGGAGTGAAAATTGCAGATACAGGCATAAATATTGAAATATGAAAATAAGGTTTTTTTAAAAATTAAAATCAACACCAACATTTCCTGAGCCTTCTTGGCAGCAGTCAGCTTTCCAAATACTTAAAAAACAGACCCCAAGAAGAAACTGCTGAGCTTGAATTAATATGCAAACTAAATACCATTAATTTAGGCTTGAATAGAGATGGAATGGCTGAGTCATTACACAGATTGAATCTATTTCCCCATGTTAAGTATCCTCACACCTCTTGTCAAATGTCTGAAATGGGCCATCTTGATTATCACTACAAAAGTTTTTTTCTCCTGCTGATAATTGCTCATCTTAATTAATTAGCCTTTTAAAGCTGATATGGCTACTTCCACCTTTTCATGTTCTGTATGTATATATATCTCCTAACTGTATGTTCCATTCTATCCATCTGAAGAAGTGAACTGTAGCCCACAAAAGCTTATGCTCAAATAAATTTGTTAGTCTCTAAGGTGCCACAAGTACTCCTGTTCTTCTTACAGCAGGATGGGGTCTCATGTGACAAAGCGTAAATAGAACCAGGTGAAGCTGAGACATTTTAGTAATTCAATTAATCAATTCTGAAATCATCTCCATGCCTTCCTCTTTACTATGTCCCTAGCAGGCCTTTGCCCTTCCATTCCTCCCCTTACCCAAACACACTCTTCCTTGACCAGCATTGAGCTTGAAACACCTGCCATTGGACAGGCTCGCCTGGTGTTTTTCCAGAATCACTGAGACATCAGGTTCCTCTCTAACTAGCTCTCATTGGTGATGGTACAAACGCTCCTTGCCCTGTGGGGTTTTATTTCGTCTGATAGCCATTTAACAAGTGAATGCAGTGTTCACAAAAGGTGTAAAATTGACAACCCTAGAGAAAAAGGCTTATTTGCAATGGAACTGGCACTGCACTTGCTGCGTTCACTTCCTCACACTGCCTGGCCAGCACTCCTCGTTCATCCTGACCAAGAGTGACCATTCTAGGGGGTGAGAAGCCTTCATGCCAATCCTTGGATTCTGACAAAAAAAGTGACAGCCCTTTATTTATTTCTGCTCTTTTTGAATGAAGGATAAGCCTGTCCCTAAGCAAGTTTCAGTTTCTCTCTACATTCAATGCAGTGGGTTCTGCCTTGCTACTGAAGATTCAAATGTCAGCATGGTCTTGTGATCATGGGACTGTGAACCAGGCATTTTAATCCCTGCTCTATCATTGGCTTGCTGTGTAATCTCAGGCCTTGGGCAAATTACAATCTCTCTGAGTCTCTGCTTTCCCCTTTGGGAAAATGGAGATACACTCATGTTTACTCACTTTTATAAAAGGCTGAGAGATCTATGCAGGAAAAAGGCCACAATGTGTAACTAATTATTTTTTCAATACATTTGTGAGCTACACTGCACAGATGACAATTGTGTCATTGTACACAATAGTGTGTATACAGACAGATGTGGCATAAAGTAATTGTTCTTGTAGAGGTAAATCCATGGAACACAATCCACCTCAGAACACAATCCACAAAGCCAGCATGCTAGGTGGGGAGCTGCCTAAGCTAGCCAATGGGCTATGTGAAAAAAAGGGTGTGTCCTAAACTCCACCCCTCTCGGAGATAGGCACCTAAATCCAGGTGGCAGGGAGGTGCTATCTCTACAGATGATCCATAGACAGGAACCCCTCTCCTGGAGTCAGGTCACTTGGATGGCTAAGTTGTTTTTGGGGAGAATGAGCTAGACAAACACATAACTCCACCCAAAGCAGCAGGGAAGTGGGTGTTGGGAAGGACCGCCTTTATAACATTTAGTTCAGTGGCTGGGGTGAGGATGACGTCCCTTATAGCCTTTAACCCAGTGAACAGGGTATTCACCTGGGATGTGGGTGACCCCTCTGCCTGACAAGACGGGATTTGCACAGGAATCTACCACCTCTCAGCTGAGTGCTCTAACCACTGGGTTGTGGAATATTCTAATGTGGAACGCCTGCTGTCGTTCCTGTTGAAGTTGTTACACTTCAATTAAATAATAATAATAATTAAATATAAATTAGGCCAGTGAGAGAATGAGACAATCTATAGCCAAGTGGTTACAACAGTAGTTGGCAACCTCTGGCACGCGGCTCGCCAGGGTAAGCACCCTGGTGGGCTGGGTCAGTTTGTTTACCTGCCGCATTGGCAGGTTCAGATGATCGTGGCTCCCACTGGCTGCAGTTCGCTGTCCCAGGCCAATGGGGGTGGCAGGAAGTGCCGCAGGCCAAGGGATGTGCTGGCCGCAGCTTCCCACCTCCTGCATTGGCCTGGGATGGTGAACCGTGGCCAGTGGGAGCTGCAGTCCACCAAACCTGCCGATGCAGCCGATAAACAAACTGGCCCGGCCTTCCAGGGTACTTACTCTGGTGAGCCACGTGCCAGAGGTTGCCGATCCCTGGGTTACAACAACCACCTGAGAGGCAACAGACCCCTATTCAAAACCCTTCTCCTCATCAGGTGGAGGAGGGACTTGATCCAGAGTCTCCCACAAGCCAGGTTAGTACTTTAACCTCTGGGCTAAAGGTTATAAAGGAGCTGTTTTGTGTGTGGAATTGGATGGTCTCTGAACACATCTGTTAGATTGGGTCCCTTGGCAAGACTGGCAAGATAAGATAGTCTGTCTTCCCCTGGTTTGTGAATCGCTTTGGGGCTTAGAGGGAGACAGCAGTGTGCATGCCCAGAGGCAGAAACAGAACACCTAACCAACTTCTAATGCAAAACCTTAGGAGTGCATTTTTGCACCTACACGGTTATGTGGCAGTCAAGCCAGATGGGGTTTTATGGAATGCAGTCATGCCTAAAATGTGACTTAGATGCCTAAGTCTGGGGGTTAGGTGCTCAAAGACCTTTTTGGATCCAAGCCTCAGTGCAGTGGAACTGACGGGTAGGGAACCCACACCTGGCAGAGAGGGGCATTCTCAAGATTGGGGCAAGGCTAGTAGATCTGCAACTACACACATACACTATGCCCATTCCCTCGTAGAGATGATGTGCACAGCAGTTGTGGATGCTGCTGTAATAGCTCCGGCTGACTAGGGGGAGGGAGGAAAAAAGGAGAATTCCATCCCCCTGCAAGTCATTGTTTGCTCATCGTAAGCCAGGTCATTTCATTTTAGGGTATTTCATCTCTGTTACTTGGTTTTAAAAAATACCATGCTCATCTTCTTTTGACTTTTGGCTCTCTTTACTTGTTGCCCCAGTTGCTCTTCTCGAAGTTACAACAATGAAAGAATGTTGTGCTGCTGCAATCATTTTAAAATGCTTCTTTTTATTTGAGCGGTTGCACATTGGGTGAATGAACTTAATGTTACAACAAAAATATAATAGATATTTAACAGATTGCTAATGGTTACCGTAAAAGGCAGGAAAGAAGGGCTTTCTTTAACTGTTATTGAAATATTCAGTATAAGTGCAGTCAATTACATTTTGTATGAAAGAGGCAAATGATAAGGTATTTTGGTGAAGTGCTGTTTCATTTATAGAAAATAAATACTGAGACATCTCAAGTAACTTGAAATCATGTCTCAGCTCTAGTATTTACTATTTCGATGTTGGCCCATCTCATGGTTCTTTCTGGGGAGTTTATTTATTTATTAAAATTAAATAAAGCATTTAAGGTTTACTCATCATCATAGTTTCTTTTTAAAACATATAAAAAAAGTTTTGGCAAATGATATTTATACAGAAAAATAGTTTTAGATCTTCCCAAATTTGTAATTGTTCTAAAAATTATTTGTTAATAAATAAAATGCAGAATCTGTTGAACACTTATTTGCACATCTGTGCAATTGCCTCCTTATGTTAGCACAGATCTGTACTTGTACAGTTTTTAGGAATATCACAAAGTTATAAAGTTGGAACATGGATCTCATATTAAAAATACATTTTCTCTTTTGTTTTGTAGGTTTGTCTGAATGTCATGAATGGGCAAAAAATAGTAGTACTGAAGTAACTGTAAAAAACTATAGAATAATCATCATGAAACATAAAAAGTTTGCACAAAACAATGTTTTAAACAGTCCTCTACATAAAATATTTAAACAATCGGGATAATTTACCATTTAGTCTTGTACAATAAGCTACCAAAATGTCTAAATGAACTATTATTAAAAACAAATAAAAACAACTTCGACAGATATAGGCAAGTTGCAATGTCAACTACCTAGTAATAATGACTGAGAAAGTCTACAAATATTAGTGTTTCAATAGTACATAATGATGATACCTTAACTGCTAAAGTAACAGGAGTTAAGATACATTTTTTTCCACAAAATAAAACAAATGCAACATTACAACCACTATGTTAATTTTACAATCAGATTGTGATTTTTTTTCTTTCGAGTGATCAGATCTACAGCTTTACTATAAATAGATAGTAATTAGACATTTGACAAACAAAATTTAGAACAGAAAATAATTTCCTACACAACTAATCATACCGTTAGTGCCTCTAGTGCCTTTCAGAAAAGGCAGTGCTGCCAACGTTTAAAATAGTTTACAATCATTTTGAAAAGGTTAAGTTAAAATACTGCAATCACTAACTATGTCCACACAGAAAACTGATGTTGCCAACAATTATACATAATATTCACTTATAACAGCTGTTTTCATTTTTAAACAATAATTTTAAAACTACGTACTTGTGAAATGTGCAACATACAAAATGTAAAATATGAAATATTTGGTACAGTAGTGCTGGAAACAAATCTTAAACCAAACCTAAATGAAATTTTAATTGTACATATATAATTACCTTGTAAATCAACAATGTATTTAAAAAAGTAAACATTAAAATCTGTTTCATCCATATATATGTATGTATGTATATATATAATATGTATATAGTTGTATTAAAGATATCTTCATATTTCTGTGACATAAAATATGTTTTTAAAGAAAAAGGTTAAAATAACTAGTTTTTTTTCTCTCCATGCTGTAATCCGGTTACAACCCTTTAATTCAATTTTTAAAAAATGCAAGAACAGCAATGATTTATTAAACTGAAACTCTCCCTACATTTTTAATGTTTAGTTAATAATCTAGATTAAAGTCACTTATCAGGTTTTCAGTGACTGAACTCAATTTTAGTTAAATTAGGATATCTTACAAATCTCCTCATCTGCAGCCTTTTTGTTGTTGTTGCTCTTGATAGAAGTTACCCCAGCAGCAACTTGGTTCTTTTAGGTAACCTGACTGAGAGTTTAAAAGATTACTCACTTATTGTGGATTAGATTATTGGCATCAGCCTCACTTCCTTCAAGTCTGATGTGGCAAAATTTAGGCACTTCTGCAAAGTCTCTTTTAAAAACATTATAAATATACTCGTAAAATAATATTTAAGACTCTGTTGTTTGGGGGTATGAAGTTCATACCGTGCAAAGTTTTAATTTTTTTCTGCTGTCCCATGATTCAATGCAGCTTCTCTATACAAGTCAAATATCAGCTTATGTCTAGCTAAAAAATTTGTGCTTTACGTTGGATTTACTATTACATTTTTAGATTTACAGGGTGATGAGCAGGGTCCTGGGTTTTGTTTCACTTCCTTTCTTCGTACTGGAGTCATCAGACTAGGGTAGTAAACACAGGACTTCTGGTTTTTCTGCTCCGTTACAATAACAATAATTAGGGTTAAAAATCAAACCTGGAACTGGGATATATTTTAGTCAACGTAAATTGATTATTGCTAAACTTGAAAGATTCATAAAATTGTGAATCTTATAACACTAAATTAATGGGGCCATTTGCATTAGCTATAGTAATGGAGATAATAAATATTCCTATGAATTAAACTGTGTTTATAAAAATCTTTAAAAGTAAAATGTTACCCTTTATGTCTTGAAACATCACAGCTGGTATCAGGTAGTTAACTATTTTAGGCTGGAATATATTAAGCATACCATATGTAATATTCATATATAATACAGCAGCACTAGCTTTTTAGAATTTCTGATCTGTCCATAAGAACAAAATGTTTACTTAGCATGCAGTTTGTGGCAATTCTAGAGAGGAGGAGACAGGATAGTATGTACAATAACAATGTTTTGCCATTCTCAATGAGGTCTCTTGACATTCCATTCCATCCCTGCTGATTATTTCAGGATTATCTGTAAAGAAATGAAATTATTATTGAATTTTTCTATGATTTTATTCTTTTAAAAGAAGGTCACTACACTACAATTTAGGCTTTGGTCTATTTAAAATTAAGACACAGATTACGCAAGGTTTTCACTATCGACCTATGTTGGGTTTAGGAGTCTGCATTTCACCAACTTGTCCTTTTCCTCTCTATTACAGACCCTCAGGAGGATGCAATCAGACAAAGGGGATATTACACTTGAAAATATCAGATATATTTCCCATTTTATTTTGATTTTATTTTATTATTTTATTTTTCCAATAAAAAAGTGAGAAAGAAAAATGTCAAAGTGAAAAGCAAAAGTGCAGTTATTGGGCCAATCCTTAGAAGTGCTGAATGCCCTACACTCCTTGAAATCTCTGGGGGTTGAGGGTACTCTGCACCTCACAGGAGGGACTCAGGACCTCAGAGGACAGGAACAATTATTTGCTACAATTTTAAGGCTCAACTCCTTCTCCCATTACAGTCAATGATGGGAATGGTGCGCTTTCCATTGACTTCCACAGGAGCAGAATTGAGCCATGAAAGTTGTTGGGCTGGATGCTTCAAACAAGACAAGACACACAGCAACATTTTCCTAATTCTTACTTTTTTTGGCAGGTCAATGAAGTGAAACACCTTTCCCACGTAATGACTAATCCTGCTAGAGTGACATTTCACTATACTAGAACCCAAGAGTGCTGGAACCTGTTTTCTACTGGTCAATCATTTTATTTCCCATACAGCAAAGGTTAACAGTATTATTTTATACCCTGTATAAGATACTTCAAACGCCTCTACTGTACAGTACTGAAAAACAAACCAGATTTCCATCACCCAAATAGACTAGCTACAATGCCCTTTCCTAATGGGTGCAACATCACCACCTGGGGGACATGCTGCAGTATCTCACCATCACCACGCCTCTATTTCAGAGCTAAAAAAGAAAGGCTCGAAAGCACAGGACATGTGCTGAAATGCCTCTTTTTTTTCCTGTTCATTTGGGCACTTAACACATTTTCAAACCATATTTGTAGGTCATATATAACATAGTATTAAATAGTACTCTGCCCATTTACGAACTGTAGGCTTGTGCCATTCTTTACTGTGGTATTTATCTAAAAAAATAAGATGCTTTGAAAATAACCCCAGCAACATACTACCTCTGACATACAGATCACCAAAAAGAAACACACTAGCCCATCATGGACAGCCCTTTATTCCAGCCACATATGTGATTACTGATGAGGAGTGCACCAAGAGCTGGCTGGAGCATGTCTATGTCTCTATCAGTTTGCTGCTGTAGGTACAGTATGCAATCAGGATGGTTTAACTATTAAAACCATCGTCCTGTGGGTACCCCAGAAACCTCAGCTCACATGTGTGGGGACAATGAACACCAAGGTGTTCCATTTCTCAAAGAAAGACAATTGTTAATAATACACTGTATTTCCAGAAGTGACATCAGTGTTGTCATGTATCTGCAAGTTGCACCGTTTTCCAGGTAGGAGCTCTGGAAGTGTTATGGTCTGGAGGTGGATCAGATACTCAAAATTCTGAATTGCTGCTTTTCAAGGCACCTAGTTTGGTCATTCTGTTCAAACAGTCTGTTCTAGAAGGCTGGAATAGCAGCTCCCACTAATGTTACTGAATGATCTACTTCAAACCTGGATTGTTTAAAAAAAAAAAAATCAGTGCTACTCTGAGAGGAAAGGAATGCTCTGTATGACCAGCTGGAATTTACCTGCACCTATGAGCTTTGAACTTTCTGGCATGCCAACTTTTGTATCTTTATTATCATTTATATTTTGGTAGGCTCTAGAAGCTTCAACCACAAACATACATCCACCGCCCCCAAAGGATTTAAAATCTAAAAAAGACAAGACACAATGGATGGATGAAATAAATAAATGAGTTGGGGAGAGCATAGGAGAGGATGAGGGAATAAAGATCTGATGATTATTAAACATTTGAATTGTGGTAGTGCCCAGACACAAGCCAGAGTTGGGGCCCCATTGTGCTAGACACTGCCCATGGTGGATGTTTTAACATGGATTAACTGTTTGAACAATTTGTAGCCAGTTGGTAGCATTAATCGCAATTTCCTACCTGCTTCGCCATTCTCGGATGGCAGTTTTCTGTATACATCACAGTTTTAAGGAGTAACCTGAAGAAGGGGGTGCCTTTATGAATTTTGACAGAGAGTCTTTCCCCACCCAAGTGGCAGCATGGGGAAAAGGGTGAAGGTATTTGTAGGAGATGTGCGCATGCATAGGTATATTAGGCTCTGCTGACCCTACACCAGTTCCTCAGTTCCTTTTTGCCAGCAACTCCAATGGAGGGGCAGGAGGGTGGGCAATGGAATGGACATGAGCAACACATTTCAAAGAACAACAGTTATGAAAGGTAGGTAACCATTTTTCTTCTTCAAGTGCTTGCTCATGTCAATTCCATTCTAGGTGACTCACAAGCAGTATCCTTGGAGGTGGGCTTGGAGTTCACAGCCAGCATCAAACCAAGCCTGCTGGGTAAGTGTGTAATGGGATGTGAATGTGTGGATGGACAACCAGGTGGCCACCCTACAGATATCCTGGATAGGCACTTGGACTAGGAAAGCTGCTGAAGAGGCTTGCACCCTGGCTGAGTGGGCAGTTACAACTGCTGGAGGTGGCACCTTTGCCTGATCATAACAGCAGCGAATGCAGGCACTGATTGAAGACGACATTCTTTGAGTGGACACTGGACGACCTTTCATCCTGTTGGACACAGTGGCGAACAATTGCGTTGACTTGCGGAATGGCTTAATCCTTTCAATGAGAGGTGGCGAGAGGGTGGCCTTGCGTGCACAAGATCAGGTCTGCCATGGCTTGAAACTGAGCCTCAGGGAGGAAGGCTCTGGTTAGAGTAGTCAAGGACAGGTCCAATGAACTCTATGCGTTGTACTGGAATTGAGGTAATTTTTTTTTCTGTTTATCAACAGCCCCAGGTCACAACAGGTGGAACAAACCAGATCAAGATGCTGTCGCACCTGATCCCCGGACCAGCCTTTTATTAGCCAGTCATCAGGGTACGGATAAATTTGTATGCCTCGGTGCCTCAGGTAAGTGGCCACTGGTGCTCTGCAGTTTGTAAGCACTCTTGGGGCTGATGAGAGACCATAAGGCAGCACTGTGAATTGAAAATGGCAGTGGCTCAACACAAGATGGAAGAAACACCTGTGCCTCAGGAAAATGGAAATATACATCCTTCGAATTTAGGGCAGTGTACCAGTCTCCCAGATCGAGGGAGGGGATAATGGAGGCCGAAGAGATCACGCAAAACTTTAACTACTTGAGAGACTTGTTGAGGTGGCGCAGGTTCACAATGGGTCTGAGGCCCCCTTTTGCTTTTGAGATTAGGAAATAAACAAGTCTGAATGGACCTCCTCTTCCACCCCCAAGTGTAGGAGGTTATCAGCCTCCTGAATGAGGAGTCGCTTGTGAGAACCCCAGGACCTCAATGGAGGCAGAGGAGGCAGGGGATGGAACAGCTTTCTAGCCTGCTGAGTGGTGTGCAGACCCAAGGAACGGAGGGTGGCATGAGAGTCTTTGAGGCCATACAGCCTTGCATCGGTCAGCTCCAAAAAGAGCCCTGCACCTTCAAATGGGAGGTCCTGAAGGGTAGTCTGTCTCTCTTGGGACAGCCCAGAGGACTGCAATCAGGAGCTGCGCCTCATGACCACCACAGAGGCAACCGCCCTGGCTTCCAAGTCCGTAGCGTCCCAGGCCATCTGGAGGGTGCCTCTTGCCACCGCTTTACCCTCTTCCTCCAAAGCGGTGAATTCCCAGGCTTGGTTCTGTGGAAGGCCCTCCTTGAACTTGCTGATGGGGTCTGACAGGTTGAAGTTGTACCTGCCTAGCAGGGTGTGATGGTTAGACACCCAAACTTGCAGGCTGGCTGTCGAATAAATTTTCCCACCAAACAAGTCCAGCCTCTTGGCATATTTATTTTTTGGTGTGCCACTCGCCTGTTTCTGCCTGTCCCTTTAGTTGATGATGGACATTACCAGGAATGCTGCGTTGGACAGTGGGTATACAAGTATTAAAATCCCTTTGAGGGGACATATTACTTATTTTCCGCCTTCTTGGAGGTAGGCAGAATTGAAGAGGGGGTCTACCACACACAGACTTGGCAATTTTAAGGACCCATGAATGGACAGGCAACGTGACCTGGGCCAGGGTGAAAAAGGGTATGAATTTAAAGAGGTCATCGGACTCCTCCACTAGCTCCTCAACTTCCAAGTTCAGGTTGGCAGCCACTCTTTTGAGCAGGGTCTGATACTCCTGGAAGTCGTCAGGGGGGCTACTCATTTGTGAGAGGCCCGCCACCACTTCATCCAGAGACGATAAAGACAACTACACAGCAGGGGGAAGTGGCTTCCCCTTGCTCATCCAGGGATGACTGCTTGGGCGTCAGGGCCCGTTGTGTTGCCCCCACATCGGATTCAGCACCATGCTCTGATTCAGGTGCAGAATGTGCCAGAGGCAGTTTGTCTGATGTGCCCTGAGAGGAATGGTGGGAGTATGGGACTGGCATGCCGGGTACACCTCATGGGCTCCAGTACTACCACTGGGCAGGCCACTGCCCCTGCTGCCACACTGTCGCTGCCAGTGCCCTGCCAGTCTTGGGGGCCATCAGTGATTCGGCTCTCGTAGGTGAGGGGCTGAACTCTCCCTCTGGTTCGGACCACTGCCCTTCCGGCAACCAGGGAGGAACCGTAGATGCCTGAGTCTATTGGCTGACCCTTGTCTGCTACCAGTAAGGAGAGGGTGAGGACCAATGCCTGCCTGAAGAGCAGTACTGGGGAGTCAGAGACCTTGTCACAACTGGGAATGATCCCATACCAGGGGCATCGATGTCTGGGAGATCGCCTAGGCAATGGTGATCTGCACCATGGTGAACTCTGGCAGGAAGCCTGACAGTACCACAGGTACGCGGCTCGGCGTAGTGACTCAGGTATCCCGTGCCTTGCAGGTGGAGACTTTGGCATCAGGGATCTATGTCTTCTAACCGGGGACTGAGGCTGTGTCATGTGGACCACTGCCTGTGGTCCGGGGATCGGGGTCGCTCCGCTGCTTTAGGGGTTGGTCCCATAACCAGCTTGCCTGTAGATGCTGGGGCTTCAGCTGGGTCTGTCACCTGAATTGGTGTCTGCAGTGCCGGTCAGTCTACTTGCTCTTTGGCCACCAGGCCCCCTTCAGGCACAGATAACCATACTAGGGGACGGGACCTGCTGCCACTCCCAGGAGTAGGGTTCCTGGCTGGACTAGGGGGTACGGCCGCAGAGGTACCCCTAAGCAGCTCTGGAGCGGGCACAGGGTCTGACACAGGTCCTTTGCCCAAAGTTCACTTTTTCTGCGGTGCAGCAGGCCCTTCAACTTTGACCACTTCTTGGCACCGGCGAGGGAGAACGGTGCCTGGTGGATTCCGGTGCCAATGGCGCTGATGCTGAGGTGCTGAGCATGGAGTCTGATTGAGAGGGCTCCGAGGTAGGATGAAGCACAGCCTCCACGAGGAAGGCCCTCAAGCAGATATCCCACTCCTTTGGAGTTTGAGGGTGAAAGTTTCTGCAGATCCTGCACTTATTCTTTCTATGGGGCTGCACGATGAACATGGCTTAAAGTCCTAGCTGAGGCAAAGTTCCTGCCGGGGCCGGGACTCTAATGTTTAAACTACTACTCTAATATTTAACTTAAAGATCTAATTAAGAGCCTATCAACTAACAACAAAGGAGACAGAACAATGGACTGTAAGAACCACTAACACTCTTGTGATGCAAGACAAGGCACTCCAACCAACCATCACAGGTGGTAAGAAGGAACTGAGAGGACATAGGGTCAGCAGCAGCTAATATATCAATGCAAAGAGTGCAGCACTGCTGGGGGCACTCCAGCCGACTTTACGGATACTGCTAAGGCAAAAAACTCAGATGACTGTGCATGTGGGCGTGCACACACTTAGAATGACATCAACATGAGTAAGCACTCAAAGAAGAAATAGTATTTTTCAATTCACCTCATACAAGTACTGTAGTGCAATCTTTTTATCATGAAAGTGCAATTTACAAATGTAGATTTTCTTTTGCTACATAATTGCACTCAAAAACAAAAAACAAAACAATGTAAAACTTTAGAGCCTACAAGTCCACTCAGTCCTACTTCTTGTTCAGCTAATCACTAAGACAAACAAGTTTGTTTACATTTACAGGAGATAATGCTGCCTTCTTCTTATTTACAATGTCACCTGAAAGTGAGAACAGGCGTTTGCATGGCACTTTTGTAGCTGGCAT
Organism: Gopherus evgoodei; assembly: GCF_007399415.2. Classification (NCBI taxonomy): domain Eukaryota; kingdom Metazoa; phylum Chordata; order Testudines; family Testudinidae; genus Gopherus; species Gopherus evgoodei. Next base: position 96,628,806 of record NC_044322.1, on the reverse strand, counting down.
TGCAAGGTATTTACATGCCAGATGTGCTAAATATTCATATGTCCCTGCATGCTTCAACTACCATTCCAGAGGACATGCTTCCATGCTGATGACACTTGTTAAAAAATAATGTGTCATCAGCATGCACTCATGTCCTCTGGAATGGTAGCTGAAGCATGAAGGGACATATGAATATTTAGCACATCTGACACGTAAATATCTTGCGGTGCAGGCTACCACAATACCACACAGATGCCTTTTTAAATTTCAGGTGACATTATAAACAAGAAGCGGGCAGCATTATTTCCTGCAAATGTAAATAAACTTGTCTTAGCAATTGGCTGAAAAAGAAGTAGGACTGAGTGACTTGTACGGTCTAAAGTTTTACAGTTTTATTTTTGAATGTAGTTTTTTTGTACATAATTCTATATTTATAAGTTCAACATTCATGATAAAGAGATTGCACTACAGTACTTGTATTAGGTGAATTGAAAAATACAATTTCTTTCATTTTTTACAGTGCAAATATTTGTAATAGGAGAAAGTATCCACACATGGCCAATTCATTCATATCTACAGCAAGCCCAGGAATGCGCTTTCCTGTCTACCAGGGAGTGGGCTTCTTCTAAATTAATTGCAGAAAATGCACATTCTGCCACTGCAGTGATACAAGTCAATGAAAATATCATTTCTAACAAGAGCAATATATTCTGACAGACTGATGGCCTAGTGGTTAAAAGCCTTGTTAAATATTTATGTATGATTGTGGTGGATTTAATGGTATTTACATATGATTTTAGAGGCAACCACTGTGAGGACACTCTCCTTTTCCCTCCTCTTTCAATATTTGTGTAAAGTGGTCTAATAAAGACCAAATTGTTTGTATCAGTAGGCCACTGTGTAGATTCAAAGCACTGAAATCACGTGAGGTGTCTGAGGTTCCTAGGTGCTAGATGATTGTTATTACCCAAGCAATCAATGGTAATTTCAAGCATGCTGGACTTCTCTACAGATTTGCCTCTAAATATCCAGAAATATTTACCCCTTCACATCTGCTATCCTTAAGAATAATTTTTGGAACATAAAGGCCAAAATTAGCTTTCATTGCTATGAGTTCCAGCACAGCACTTTCTAGTTTTTACAAAGCCTCAGGAATAAGGGATTCTCCAAGGTTTCATAATGGTGGTGAAGTCGATCATGCAATATATGTTTATCTTTTTAAGAATTACCATAACTTGGGCTATGACTAATCCTGAATCAGTTTCTGCAATGCGTTTAAAAGGAGTGACAGCCAGGTAAGAATTTTTTTTAATCACTGTCTTCAGTTCCCTTGCAAACTAGCAACCAGCATACATGGTAGATAACTCCAAATTAGCAAATAGTTGCCTCAAAAGAATTACTAAGAGTTTGAACTTGCTGGTGAATTTTGAGATGAAGTAGAAAATCTGAATGTGTCTTTTAAAATAAATTCCAACTTTTAAAACCTCAGATAACTTTTCTTGAGATCCAGAATAGCAAGTTCATGGTTTTCATTGAGACAGTTCACAACAACATAAAGAGCATCTTCTATGACCTTGAAATGCACATCATTTAAACAGCTAATATTCATTGCTGTACCGTACAAATACTGGCCAACCAGTTTTGATTTGAGGTCTACTGCCTTGATCCTTACAACTGTGTGACATCAGCTGTCTGAATATCCAAAGCTGGTACACTGCAAAGAGAGTACAAGATTTCCCATGCTGCACAAATCTGATATACACTGACTCTAATTACAGACCTGTCATTGAATCCATCAGCAAGTGCTGTAAAAAACTTGCTTTTTGTATGTATTTGAGACACATCCCTAAAGAGACTGAGATTAAGTCTACGAAGTCTTTCATTCCACAGATGTGAGTATATTTTGAGCCAAGATTAAGGCCATATCTCTCAAACTGAATTCATGTTTTGTGACTGTGTAAGTGGTGTTAACAAGATGGTAAACATTTGGCTCTCCCCCTATTGCACGTTGCAGAGCTATCTTGGGAAAGGAGCTTCTTGCAGACAAAATGACAATTTGTGCATTTCACATGAGCAGAAGAGCAGTCACGTACATGTAGGCAAAACATTCTAAAGGTCTTACAGACACTTACAAGAGGACTGCCTTTATCAAAAAGCTTATCACATTTTCTGAAAATTACAGGAAATATTTAATTTTTTTGACACATAAACCCTTGGGGTTTATAGCTTTCAATGAGTTTTGGAAAAAGCATCTACATCGAAGTTTCTCATATTCCTATCCCATGTGCTATGTCCTTTACACTTACCCCTCTCCTGGTTCAGGCTGATTTATTAATTATTATTACTATTACTATTATTATTATTATTTTTACCCCCGAAGACCAAAAGGGTGAGTAGATGTGTTCCAGACATTGTTTTTTTTAAAATAAAAACAAAATCAAATCTATTATCTAATTTTTAAACAGTCCCACATCTTGTTTTGTCTTTCTGATACCCCTTTTGGATGTCTATCCAGCATCTCCAGATCAATGTGGCCAAAATTCAGGTTTTGATCTGCCCCTTCAAACCTTCCTCCCCAATCCCAATGTATCTGTTACCACAGATAAACACCATCATTATCCTAGTCACTCAAATATATAATCTGGGCATAGTCTTGAACCTTGCCCTCTCTCTACATTCAGACAGTCATGCCATATGCAAGTCGTGCCGTGCCTACCAACATAACATTTTAAAGAATTTGCTTCTTCTGTCTGTCTAGATTGCCAATGCTCTAGTTCAGGCTCTCAGTATCTCATGCCTTCGCTACTGTAATCTCCTTTCTGGTCTTGACACCGATTATACACTTCATCTGAAATCCAGGCAAAACCTGCTATGAGGATAATCTTCCTGGGTCACTGTTCTGGCCACATTAGACCCCTCTTTACATCCCTCCTTTGGCTCCCCTTCCTACATCATATCAAACAATCTCCTGGTATTTACATTTAGTTCCAGGCAGTCTGTAAGATCTGTCTTACTGAGCTACCAATTCCCACTTTTGCTTTGCCAGTGATACCAGACTTGATTGCTCATTTGTCCATTTCTCTCTCAATCATCTCTGCACTTTCTGCAATGTCACCCTCCCCCCACCCCATGCTTGGGGAAACCAGCTCATCAAAATTCATACTCCCTTTAAATCTCTCCTTAAAACTTACTCATGCCTTGACTGCTACACACCACTCCTGTGTGCCTGATTAGGCAAGCAGTGAGCTATGACTTCTGTTTGCTGCTCACGTCTGTTCATTTTATTGTTACCACACCCACCTGGTGTGCCTGTTTTGCTGTCCGCTGCATTGCCTCAGACATAAAAACTGTGAGCTCTCTATGTTAGCAACTGTCTTGTTATTTGTCTATATAGTGCATAGCACAAATTGGGCCTTGGTCTTTGTCTGAGGTTCCTAGGTGCTAGAGTCGTATAATTTAATATAAAGAGTGTTTATACAGTGTGTAAGTCTTGAACTGATTAGCATATTAAGAAGTCTACCCTTGGCAGCAGTCAGTAAATTTGCAATTACAAAAAAACTGTAACAAAGTATGAAAGAAAGGTAATCTCACCCTAAACTCCAGTAAAACTGTTGTTTAGCAGTTGCAGCAAATAAAATTAAACTGTAGTTTATTTTACTACAAAGCCTCCTCTGGCTTAGTTGGCAAACTAAAATAGCTGTTGCATTTCAGACAAAAATAACTGCCTTTGAACTACCTGACTGCAGCCTATGGTTTGCAAGCTTTATTTTCCTCTCTTAAAGTTAGCTCAAACTCTTTCAGCAGGTGCTTCAATGTCTGCAAGGTTCTAACAATTATTACACATTTTACTCTGGACTGGCTGGAACATCACCTTGCCTTTGAACCTCACTATAGATGAAAACCTCATATTCAATTTCTTTCCTCCCCAGTCACCACACACATCTGATTAATTACAGCATTAACAGACACACACATTCAAAATGAAGCTCAGCCTGAGGCATGCTTAGCAGTGCATTTCCTCCTGGCTTTACACTCTTTTCCCAAGGCATTACTTGTTTGGCTGACATCAATCAGGCCCACCTACCTGCCCTCTGACTGGCATCTCATGTCTACTGCTCTGCTCAGTCCCTTCTCCTCTCCTGTCTCTGGCCACGTCCAGACTAGGAATTAAAATCGATTTTAGATACGCAACTTCAGCTACGAGAATAACGTAGCTGAAGTCGAATTTCTAAAATCGAGGTACTCACCAGTCTGGACGGCGCTGCATCGATGTCCGCGGCTCTCTGTGTCGATTCCGGAACTCCGTTCGGATTGATGGAGTTCCGGAATCGATGTAAGCGCGCTCGGGGATCGATACACCGCGTCCAGACTAGACGTGATATATCGATCCCCGAGCAATCGATTTTAACCCGCCGATGCCGCGGGTTAGTCTGGACGAGGGCTCTGAGTCAGCTCAGTTCTCTTTGCTCCAATTCTACTCTGCCTCTCTGACCACCAACCCGTTGCTTGGCAGCTCAGTGCTGCTGTGCCTAATGTCTGTCCCATTGTCCTTGCTAAGTGGGCAGGAAACATGATACTTTCCATGAATCCGTAAACTCAGGGGTCGTACCCAATGACTGGAGAACTGCTAACATAATACCTATTTTTAGGAAAGGTGGAAAAAGTGATTTGGGAAACTACAGGCTTGTTAGTCTGACCTCTGTTGTATGCAAGGCTTGGAACAAATTTTGAAAGAGAAGTTAAGAACATAGCGGTTAATGGTAGTTGAGATAAAACACAACATGGCTTTACAAAAGATATATCATGCCAGACCAACCTGATCTCTTTCTTTGAGAAAATAAATGATTTTTTAGAAAAAGGAAATGCAAGTAGAGAGAAGGGCTACTCAGATAATCGGAAGAATGGAATACTTATGAGAGGAAACTCCAGGAGCTTGGCTTGTTTGGCCTAACAAAGCGAAGGCTGAGAGGAGATTTGACTGCTCTCTCTAAAGACATCAGAGGGGTAAATACTATGGAGGAAGAGGAGTTTATTTAAATAAAATACCAATGCTGATACAAGAATAAATGGTTATAAAACTAGCCATCAACAAGTTTAGGCTTGGAATTAGACAAAGGTTTCTAACCATCGGAGGAATGAAGTTCTGGAATAGCCTTCCAAGGGAAATGGGGGCAAAAAAGCCAACTTCTTTCAAGAGTGAGTTTGATTAGTTTATGAAGGGAATGGTATGATGAGATTTGTTACATGCCATTGTAGGCAATTTGAAATTGCTGGTAGCTCTCAGTTACAACAGAGAATACTTTCCCAGATGTCTGTCTGGTGGGTCTTGCTGACATACTCAGAGTTGAATTGATCGCCATTTTTGGGGTTGGGGAGGAATTTCCCCCCAGGTCAGATTGGCATAGACCCTGGGATTTTTCACCAACCTCTGAAGCATGGGGATTGGGTCACTTGCTGGTTTAAACTAGAGTCTCTGTAACTTGAAGTCTTTAAATCATGATCTGAGGATTTCAGTAACTCAGCCAGAGGTTATATGTCTATTACAGGAGGGGGCATCTGAGGTTCTGTGACCTGCAGTGTGCAGGAGGTCAGAATAAATGATCACGATGGCCCCTTCTAGCCCTAAAGTCTACGAACCAATTAGTCCCAGGAAATAAGACTTTTCCCAGACTGTATACATATATGTAAGTTTAATGAATGTTTGATGTCATATGCAGTATAATTCGAGACGTATGCAAACATAAAAGCCTGCAACCACAATGTTGCTTTTTTGATGGAATATAATAAATATCTTTTGTATATTTGCCATTTTAGGAAACATATTGAGGTGATAAAAGACCAGTTTTTAGCTAAACATGGATTTCATTCTCTCCCCCTTTTATCATTTGTATAGAAGACTTGAGTATCTGAAATCATTTACTATCAGAGGCAGATATATTTCTAGCAATGGAAAATGCTCATGCTATTACTAGCATCCTTTGATTCCATTAGTAACAGGTTGTTGACGACTCACAGCAGAGATCTTATGGAATGGATGGAAGTTGCTCTTCTCTGGATTCACTTCTTTACAGTGGTCGCAGATGGATTCCACAAGAAACAGGCCTGGTCTACACTACGCGTTTATACCGATTTTAGCAGAGTTAAACTGATTTAACACTGCACCCGTCCACACGAGGCCCTTTATATCAATATAAAGGGCTCTTTAAACCGGTTTCTGTACTCCTCCCTGACGAGAGGAGCGGCGCTGAAATCGGTATTACCATATCGGATTAGGGTTAGTGTGGCCGCAAATCAATGGTATTGGCCTCCGGGCGGTATCCCACAGTGCACCACTGTGACCGCTCTGGACAGCAATCTGAACTCGGATGCACTGGCAGGTAGACAGAAAAAGCCCCGCGAACTTTTGAATTTCATTTCCTGTTTGGCCAGCATGGAGAGCTCACCAGCACAGGTGACCACGCAGAGCTCATTAGCACAGGTAACAATGCAGTCTCCTGAGAATCGAAAGAGCTCCAGCATGGACCGCATGGGAGGTACTGGATCTGATCGCTATATGGGGAGAGGATTCTGTGCTAACAGAACTCCGTTCCAAAAGACGAATGAAAAAACATTTGAAAAAATGTCCAAGGCTATGATGGAGAAAGGCCACACCAGGGATTCAGTGCAGTGCAGAGTGAAAGTTAAGGAGCTCAGAAAAGCCTACCAGAAAACCAAAGAAGCAAACGGAAGGTCCGAGTCAGGGCTGAAAACATGCCGCTTCTATGCTGAGCTGCATGCAATTCTAGGGTGGTCCGCAACCACTACCCCACCCCTGTCCGTGGATTCCGAGGTGGGGGTTGTAATCTCAGCCATGGCTGAGGATTCTGCGGACAGGGAAGATGAGGAGGAGGAAGAGGAGGACGAGCTTGCAGAGAGCACACAGCACTCTGTTCTCCCCAACAGCCAGGAGCTTTTTCTCACCCAAATGGAATTACCCTTCCAGCCCTCCCAAGCCAGTAGCCCAGACAATGAAGCCATGGAAGCGGCCTCTGGTGAGTGTACCTTTGTAAATATAAAACATGGTTTAAAAGCAAGCTTTTTTTAATGATTGATTTGCCCTGAGGACTTGGGATGCATTCGGGGCCAGTACACTTATTGGAAAAGTTTGTTAACATGTCTGGGGATGGAGCGGAAATCCTCCAGGGACATCTCCATGAAACTCTCCTGGAGGTACTCCAAAAGCCTTTGCAGAAGATTTCTGAGCAAGACAGCCTTATTCCATCCACCATGGTAGGACACTTGACCACGCCATGCATGTAGCAAGTAATCTGGTATCATTGCATGACAAAGCCTAGCTGCGTATGGTCCCGGTGATTGCTGGCATTCAAGCAACATCTGTTCTTTATCTCGCTGTGTTATCCTCAGGAGAGTGATATCGTTCATGGTAACCTGGTTGAAATTCAGGAATTTAATTAAGGGGACAGAGACGGCCATTCCTACTGGGCTGTTTGCCTGTTGCTTAAAAGAAATCCTTCCTTGCAGATAGCCAAGCGGGGGGAAAGGAGGGGGGGTAATGGTGCTGAGCTTTTTCGCGTTTGGCTAGCAGGGATCTTCCCTGTTACCAGCCATGCGGTCTGGGGGAGAGGGGGGTGATTAGCAGTGATCTTCCATGATACCAGCCACGCGGTGGGGGGAGGGGTAAAGCAATCATCCCAAAGAATTGGATGGAGGGGGTGGTTTCTGTTGCTGCATGTTAACAGGAAAGAAGCAGCATTGAACAGGATTTGCTTGGTATTTGGGAAAGGAGGGCACTGTGCATATGAAGGCTGCAGAAGCTGAAAGACAATGGCTTACCATGGCCACATGCAAGCTGAATTCTGCTGCCTGGACCTGTGTCTGTGAGATCTCTAACACCAGAGCCGCAGGCACTCAATATTAAGATGCAAAATGCGACCTTGTAGTGAAATCACATGTGCTATGTAAGGTGAATAGTGTTGTCCACTGTGAAAGAGTATAACTATTGTTCTGTAAAAATGTATCTTTTTAAATACTTCTCTCCCTTTCTAACCTCCCTCATGCAGTTGCAAATTTTTCAAGCCTCCCTACTCCATCCCAAAGGCTATCTCAGATAAGGTGGAGGAAAAAAAAGATGCGAGACGACATGTTCTCGGAAATCATGGAAGTAACCCGCAATGAAAGAGCTCATCTGAATGAGTGGAAGGACGTGCTATCAAATTACAGGAAAGATGCCAGTGAACGTGAGGATAGGAGGGACCAACGTTAGGAGAGGAGAGACCATCGAGATGAGTGGTGGCAGCAGGAAGATCAGAGGTGTAGGCAGGAAGATCAGCGGTGGCGGGATGCAACGCTGGGGCTGCTGCGTGATCAAACTAACATCCTCCGATGTCTGGTGGAGCTTCAGGAACAGCAGCAGGGTCACAGAGTGCCGCTGCAGCCCTTGTGTAACCACCCTCACCACTCACCATGTTCCATATCTTCCTCACCCAGATGTGTAAGAACATGTGGGGGAAGGCTTCGTGCACCCGCCCACTCCACCCCCGTGGACAGCCCAACCAAAAGGCTGTCATTACTTTGAAATATTTTTTGTGGCCTTTTCCTTCCCTCCTATCCTCCTCCCAAACCACACCCGGGATACCTTGTCAGTTCTCTCCCTCTTTTTATAATGACTTTTTAATAAAGAATACATGATTTTTAAACGATAGTGACTATTTCCTTAAGCAAGCTGTAATCGAAGGGGGAGGGTGGGTTGCTTACAGGAAATGAGTCAATCAAGGGGGGGTTCATCAAGTGGAAACAAACACAACAGTCACACCGTACCCTGGCCTGTGATGAAACTCGTTTTCAAAGCTTCTCTGATGCGCACCGCTTTGTGGTGTGCTCTTCTAATCGCCCTGGTGTCTGGCTGCACGTAATCAGCGGCCAGGTGATTTGCCTGAGCCTCCCACCCCACCATAAAGGTCTCACCCTTACTCTCACAGAGTTGTGGAGCACACAGCAAGCAGCAATAACAATGGGTACATTGGTTTGGCTGAGGTCTGAGCGAGCCAGTAATGTGCGCCAGCATGCCTTTAAACGGCGAAATGCACATTCTACCACCATTCTGCACTTGCTCAGCCTGTAGTTGAACAGGTCCTGACCACTGTCCAGGCTGTGTGTGTATGGCTTCATGAGCCATGGCATCAAGGGGTAGGCTGGGTCCCCCAGGATAACTACAGGCATTTCAACATCCCCAACTGTTATTTTCTGGTCTGGGAAATAATTCCCTTGCTGCAGCCATTTAAATAGGGTAGTGTTCCTGAAGACGCGAGCATCATGAACCTTTCCTGGCCATCCCACGTGGATGTTGGTGAAACGTCCTTTGTGATCCATCAGTGCTTGCAGCACCATTGAAAATTACCCCTTGCGGTTTACGTACTGGGTGCCCTGGTGCTCCGGTGCCAAGATAGGGATATGGGTTCCATCTATCGCCCCCACCACAGTTAGGGAATCCTATTGCAGCAAAGCCATCCACTATGACCTGCACGTTTCCCAGAGTCACAACCTTTCATAGCAGCAGCTTAATGATTGCTTTGGCTACTTGCATCACAGAAGCCCCCACAGTAGATTTTCCCACTCCAAATTGATTCCCGACTGACTGGTAGCTGTCTGGCATTGCAAGCTTCCAGAGGGCTATTGCCACTCGCTTCTCAACTGTGAGGGCTGCTCTCATTTTGGTATTATGGCGTTTCAGGGCAGGGGAATGCAAGTCACAAAGTTCCATGAAAGTGCTCTTACGCATGTGAAAGTTTCGCAGCCACTCTGAATCGTCCCAAACCTGCAAAACTATGCGGTCCCACCAGTCTGTGCTTGATTCCTGGGCCCAAAATTGGCGTTCAATGGCTAGAACGTGCCCCATTACCAGCAGGATCTCCAAAGCGCAGGGGCCCGAGGTTTGGGAGAATTCTGTGTCCATGTTCTCATCACTCTTGTCGCCGCTCTGCCGTAGCCACCTCCTCCTCGCCTGGCTTTGCAGGTCCTGGTTCAGCATAGACTGCACAAGAATGCGCGAGGTGTTTACAACGTCCATGATTGCGGTCTTGATCTAAGCAGGGTCCATGTTTGCTGTGCTATGGCGTTTGCACAGTTCACCCAGGAAAAAAGGCGCGAAACGGTGGTCTGCTGCTTTCACGGAGGGAGGGATGAGGCTGTACCCAGAACCACTCACGACAATGTTTTTTGCCCCATCAGGCACTGGGATCTCAACCCAGAATTCCAAGGGGCAGAGGAGACTGCGGGAACTATGGGATAGCTACGGAACAGCTACCCACAGTGCAACGCTCCAGAAATCGACGCACACCGCCGAATTAATGTGCTTAGTGTGGCCGCGTGCACTCGACTTTATACAATCTGTTTTACAAAACTGTGTTATGTAAAATCGGAATAATCCCATAGTGTAGGCATACCTTCAGTCATGTCATTCTTCCTATTTAATACTTCTATGAAGCCACTAAAGAGAGAATCTGAGACAGCTAATGCTGTCATCTCATCATTATGCTCATGCTTATTATATTAACAAGTATTTATTCATTTCAAATAAACAAAAGTAGCTACATTCTAGGACTAGCCAACCTTATTCACTCTTCTTATGAACAGTGAATAATATAGTCCCTTTAAAGCAGAGGTTTTCAAACTGTGGGGCTGCCCAGGACTGACAGCCAGGGCTCCTGCTGTCAGCCCCAGGCGGCTGTCAGCTGGGGCTCCCACAGTCAACTGTCCAGCTGACAAAATTGCAGCAGTCACAATCATTTCTATAGCAACAATGACCTTTCCCACCTTCTAGTTTAGTGTATCATATCCTCTCCTTACAACAAGCAGTTGTGCAGTGCTTATTCCACTGGTGAGTTTGATATTTTTTCATATTTTGTGGTGAAAAATCAATCAGTACTTATTGCCAAAAGATAGTGTTCTGAAATGAAAGGCAGAAGCTGAAACGGCTGATACAGTCACCATATCAACCACATTGCCAAGAATAAAAAGCCTTGTGCAACTGGAGAAAAACTGATTCTCCCAGTTGCATTTGACATTTGCAGGACCATGCTTGTAAGGCAGAGCAGTTAAAAATGATCCTGCTGTCAGACAACACAGTGAGCCGCCGAATCTGACATGTCAGAAAATATCAATGTGCAGCTGATCTCTCAGTTACAATCCAGTTTATTTGCAATCCAGTTGGATGAAGCAACAGATATATCAAAAAAAGCTCATTTAATTGGTTACATTCGGTATGTCACAAAACATCAATATTGGAAGATTTTCTGTTCTGCAAGTCAGTTAAGATGCATGCAACTGGATCTGAACTGTTTAACATTTTAAACAACTTAACTTCTCACAAGTTGAAGGGGGAAGCCTGAGCTGGCATCGACACGGATGGAGCCCCCTTCTATGCCCGGCAGTAGGGCAGGCTTGAAAGCCAAAGTATTTGAAATTGCTCCACATATATCGTGGACTTGTATGATACACTGCAAAGCACTTGCAACTCAAAACATGGATCAGGAACTTAATGATGTTCTGAGTTCTGCTATCAAAATCATAAACTTTATCAAGATCCAGCCTATTGAGGCAAGTCTCTTTGTAATCCTTTTTACAGAAATTAGAGCGGAGCACAATCTTTTTTTGTTTTACATGGAAGTCAGGTGACTATCCTGCGGGAAAGTGCTGCAATGCATTTTTCAACTGAGAAACTAAGTTTGACTTTTTCTAGTGGATATGAATTTCAGCAACACAGAGACACTGTGTGATCCCTGCTGGCTTGTGCTTTTGGCTTACCTTGCTGATATTTTTGACAAACTGAATTCTCCAAATGTCTCATTGCAAGGAGCGGAAAGTACTATTTTTGACCTGCACAACAAGAAAGCTAGCTCTATGGAAACCAAAAATCAAAACCGATTTAAGCATTCCACTCCCACTAACTGACGCTATTGATGAAACACAATCTGAACTATAGAGTGTTGTGAAGCCAAATAAGAATCACTTGACTACTCTCAGAGTCACTTTGGATAAATATTTTACCGAAGGAAAAGTAACCCCTGAACGACTGGATTATTGAACCTTTTGTAGCTGAGGCAGTGACCTTGTCTCAGCTCTCAGATGACACTCAGGAGAATATGATGGAACTTCAGAGTGATAAGATACTGGACATTCAATTTAAAAAACAAGTCTTTGGGGGATTTTAGGCTGAAAGTTGGCTCAGGATATTCAGCTTTGTCAAAGTGTGTGATCAAAGCTCTTTTACTGTTTGGTTCGTCTTATTTGTGAGAGATCGGCTTCTCTTCGCTGGCTGTGTTAAAGACAAAGTATCATTCGAGATTGTGAGTAGAGGACAACCTCAGAGTGTCAGTTTAAAAAATCTCTCCACATAACTGTTCGCAGAGAAACAGGCACATCCTTCACATTAAAGTATCTGTGTACCTGAAACTTACAGTATAGATAATTTAATTAAAGTTGGGTTAAAGGTCTCTGTTAGGCTTATGAGTAGGCTATCGAGTATACCTTTTGCATGTGTCTATTTTTGTCTTGGTTGGGGCCTCAAAGAGGGAGGAGGGCTCAGTTCAACAAGTTTGAAACCACTGCTGTAAAGTTTATCATACTACACAGAAGAACATTCTAATTTCTGTTAGACTGGTAATAAACAGACTACACAGAAAGGGGAAAGCCATTATTGTAGCTAGCTTAGAAGCACCCATGTGATGACTATTTTTGTGTCCAACTCAATATTAACTTTCAGCAGGTTTGATCTACTATTGTAGACTATATTTTTCATCTGCCATTTTTAGGGCATTTTCTTTTCTCTGCTTTCATTTTCTAAACTGCTGTGATAGGTTTACCCAGATGTGCTGAGGAACCAAAGATGTGAAAGGCAAGCGTGAGATTATTCATCATGACAGAATCTATATTTCTCTACCTGAGTGCTATTTCAACACAACATTCCTGAGCTCACCCATTCTTTTTATGTAAGTCCTGCTTTCTATTTTGTTTCCTTCTTGTATTTCATGTGTGCTGAAAACATTTAGAACGAGAAGGGTACTAATAATTTCACACCACTAATAGAGAGTGCTGCCTCATCACAAAGGGCACAGGTAACATTTCTCTACACTCCACAGGAAGAACAAACACTAGTTGTCTCCAAGATTAAAAAAACCCCCACAAACTCTGGCTTCAAATTAAGTTCTCTCCACTGCAAAAGCTCTCTAGCGCAATGTTATGGGTCAGACCACAAATATAATTTGGATTTTCTTGATCCCTTTGTGCATTTCCCACACAAGTCAGTCACTTTGCACATATCGGAGTAGTATTTTGTGTTACTGTACTTATGGTTAGTTTTATAAACTTAGCGCACATATTTAGAATGGACCAATCATGGGATCTGAGGGAAATTTATCCATGACTGTCCTGACTTTTATTCATTTAAATTGTCATACCTTTTCTTTGACTTAAACAAGAAAAAAGTGACGCTATGAATTGTGAATGGCTTTATATTCAAATTAATATATAAAATCTCCAGCTGAATCTGCAAAGGGAGACCCCTGCAAGATCAGTGGCAAAAATGATAAGTGCATTATTGCTGGGGGAATGCTTCATGGAATGGATCATGTACATATAAATAAGTTATCTAAGTTTATTTCAAGGGTGAATTCTTGAAACAGACAACTGAAATTCTTCCAAATTCCAAATAAATACATCTGGAGCTCTGTAGTGCATTACATGGCTAAAATTTTAAAGGAAAAACACATACCTGATATGAACTGTGGATGAATTTCAAGTACTGGCAACTGTTATATCTAAATTCTTTCCCCCCCAAACTTATGAAATCACTTGATCTCAGAAAACTTTGCCCATGTTCCAATAATTAAAAAAACACACCCAATGGAATTGTACCATACTTGCCAAAAATATCACTTTTGGTATGACATAAACTTGAGAAATTTCATCTTAAAGATACATTTATTTGGAAAATTATACAAAAGCAGGAAATATTAGAAAACTGCCTCCTCAAATATATGTATACTGTACCACTACAATATTATATTTTATGAAACAGTTAAATGCAGAAAAACATTCCAAAGTTAAAAAAAGAGAGTGTAAAGAGAAGGAAGGATGCCTAGATTTCTGATATAAAAAGGAAATAAAATGCATGCTTTTCTTTGCACATTTCTCAGTCTGTGTGAAGATACTGCCATCTAGCTAGCTTATGGGAGAAAAAGTCAATTTTCAGTCTTTGATGACTTCTCACACATCCCTTCAAAATTGATAATATTTTATACATTGTAAATACCCATTCTGAAGATGCATCTGACGAAGTGGGTCTTCACCCACGAAAGCTCATGCTCCAAAATGTCTGTTAGTCTATAAGGTGCTACAGGATTCTTTGCTGCTATTCTAAAGATTTGTACACAATAAGGTTGCTAAAAATAACTGTCATCTGTAATGAGTTTCACAGGGTGACAGTTGAACAGAAAGGGTCCCACAAAACAATGTTAGTAAAAATAGATAAAATGAAGACATTTTAAGTGTATTTAGCATTATATTTCAAATATCAAGTCCCTTAATTTCTGTGATGTGATCATTTCTTTCTGTTTAACCATATCTGCACTGAAAAATAGAGCTACTTATACAGTTTCTGTTAATTAAAAAATGTTTTCCCATATACTGGATAGTGTCGACATGTCTAGAAAATGAGTGCGTGAGTGTCTGAAGTCAATGTGAGTTTTTCTGTTGACTTTGCCCTCTTGTGTTTGCAAAGTTTTCCAATCCTTATTTTTGAAAGTGAAACTTCCTTACGTGTAAATCAACTTCTCTGAAGATTTCATTTGATTATGTTCATGCTCCTGGGTCTTGCACGTCTATCATGAAATAGGCCATGAGCCTGTAATTTTTGAGCTTTTAAGACAAGATACATGTGTCTCAGGCACAGGCTCCTTGCTGTTATCTGCATACTCACTATATAAATTCCTTTTCCTCTTTCTTGAGGAGCAAGACACAAAAGCATCCTAAACTACCACACACAACTTTTGCCCCTAACAAAAATGTGGTAGGGTGACCAAAAAGAAAGTTACAAAGCAGCATTTGTTTCCCAGGTCTGAGAGGAAAGTGGGAGAGCAGGAAACCAGTCAAATCATCTGTCCAGAGTTGGTGAATTTCAGGCAAGTAATTTTTCCCTTCTCTAAGAATACTTAATTGACTGAATTCTTACCCTTGAACAGAACAAAGCTTGAGGGAAACTTTTCCCAAACAATGCATTCCCCAAATAGTAGAGAAACAAAGAGGCAGTTTCATGAAGCCAGAAGAGTTGTGAAGGCTTCCTAAATCTCTCCTAGTTTTATAATGTAGTCCTGAGTAGATTCTGTTCATCACGAACTTTGTAGCACCAATGTTTCCTTCATCAAGGCAACATCCTGCATCAGCGCCTTGCCCCAAGCCAAAGAGCCTCATGCTTTAGTTTTGTAGGCTGGCTCTGCATCAAGCTTCTGAAACAGGATATTTTCTTTAATAAGATCTACTATATACATGGTGATATGGTTTCATTGTGACCCTTAAAAAATGCCTAAAAGGGCAAATCCTGTCCCCATATCTCTGAGGCTCAGAAGACCCAATGCAGCAGAACCAATTCTACTCTGCTGCGTGGTCTTTGGGAACAGGGTTTCAGCAGAACGCAAAGAATGCACGCTCACTATGTGCTGCCCAGCCCAGCTCTCCAGTGGAGGGTTTAGGATGGGATGCAGAGGCACTAAGGCTGTGGAGCCTGACAGATACGATAAGATCCTGGACAAACCTTATTAAATTAAGAATTTTAGAAGCTCGCTGTATTAAACATGCAAATGTTTATGTACTATTGAGCGACTGCATGTATTTCCATGGGACAGGGAAACCACAGCCCTCCAAGAACTAAGAACGTGGGGGCATAATTAGGCAAATTCTCTCAGGTTGTAACACCTTCAGAAATCTACCACCACACATACTGGAGAGAGGCTCACACATACTGGTCCAAACTGGATTCTCGAGGGACCAACAATTGGATAAATAACTTGAGTTAAAACTCAGAGCTTTCTTTCCGATCTAACAAATGGACAGAACCTCTGGTCTAAGGGGGAACGCAATCCTTAGGAATGGGTTGGAAGAGCTTTTGCCACTGAGGCCCCATAAGACGCGGGAGCTAGTTCTGAGTGAAAGCTGTAATGAGCTGGTGAGCATGCAGATAGGTTCTTTTAATAATTTTTAATATGTTGTCTCTGCAATGTTTTCACCTTAAGAATAAATGTGCTTGCTTATAAAGGGCAGTGTTATGACTTAGCTGTGGCAATTATACTATTTAACATCTCTGAGAAAAGAAGTGAAGCAAGCCTGCTTACGAAGTCTTTTGCTGGGGAGGTCACAGTATAGTCAGGGAACTGTACCGCCTGGAAATAACCCAGTGAGAAGGGAGAGACACATGTGTCTCCACTCAAGAAAGTCATTGGCTAGGGAGCCAGAGGCACAGAGTGTGTCCCCTTGGTGGATCATAGAGGGGGAATACCGGTGCAGTTGCCGTCAACTGTGACAGAGCCTATTCTAGGACTGTTACTAAATTTGTTCTGTTTTTTTCGAAAGTCAACATCACCAGATTGAACAGCAATAGTTCTGAGCATTGTTTTAGATAGTTCTGGAATGAGAAGGTCTGTTCTGTCTCTTTGTCTGAACTTTCCACGTGTGACTCTGAAAGTACCTCTTCTGTGGATAAAAACACGGTACAGTACAAGGACTTTTTTCTTTGGGCTTTCTAGAGTTATTCTATGGAATAGGGAGGAGGAGGTTCTCTACTCTCTTACTATTTTTCAGGACCAGTGCAAACCTAGTCTATACCATCACCTAGATAAAGTAGGAACAAGCAGAGGAAGATTAACTAGATGAAGCAGGGACATTCCTTCCTTCCTTCCTTTTATGAGGAGGGGAGACTGATTTGGTGATTTTTTTTTTCTTTTTGGGACTGGGCTCAGTGTTTTGATATTTCCATTTGCTTCCAGGGCCATGAGATAAAAAGAACAAAAATGGTTTAATCCGGAGATTGGTGCACCTGGGACTGCCCAAAAGGGAGCATCTTAGAGACAAGCCTGGTTCTGATAACGAGAAGGGAAAACCCGCAGTTGGAGTGTCAGACATGAAAGGCAGGAGAAAAATACAATAAATGATGCTAATAAGGAATAGATTAATAAAACTAAGTTTTTAAAAATGCAGTCATTATATGAAGTGGATATGAATTCTTTTAGCATCGACAAGACTATCTCCATAAGATAGCTATCAAATTTAATAATGTTAGTCTTATGTAGGACCCCATTGTTATGTACCCACACTAAAGTCCCCATAAAAATAATCTTTCACCCCAAGATTTTACTTTAATCCACAAAAAGGGCCATTTTCCTCCTATCTTCCAATTTTCAGTTCATCTGCCCAACATTTTCGACATACATGGGAGTTTAACGGGTTTCCTTAAGAGACAGAGCAGAAAGCATCAAGAGCTCTCTCATAATTCAGCACAGCAACAAGTGAGAGCTACCTGCCTTGTCAAACCTTCTCTCAGAGGTAGTGCACAGAATGAGTTTAAGCATTTTCTTGGGAAGCAGGAGAGGTTTACAGAGGACAGCACCTGCCATGTGCTGCTCCTGAGCTACACACAATAGATTCACTCATGTGGGCTAAGCAAGGGGGCTGCCATGTGATTCTTCAGTCTAACAGAATTTAGGTTTACTGAAAGCCTTGTCTTGCACTTCCCCCTTTCCAAGACAGTTCTGTAACTGATTGTTCCTAATCTCCTGTGTTACAAACTATGAAGGAGAGAGAGGCAGCTGCCTTCCCAAACTTCTCAATTCCAAAATTTCCTGCTTAAGCAAGTGGCTTAATAAATTGTTTAAAAAATTACTTCCACCCAAATGATGGGGCAACTAGTTTAATTTGTTTTTTGAACTTGAATGTAATGTGACTATTTTTATTTTCATTATTATTTTAATTTTACAATTATTTCAATAAAATGAAGGTTCCCGAATAATTTCAGAATTAATACAGCTGCATAATTTCCAATTTGACTCAGAAACTGATTCTTAATTTAGGTCAAATGATGTTGAATAATTCACAAGCCTTGGCCTTGTTACACAACATGCTGATCCTTCATCTCTTTTTAAATGTAATCTGAAAATGGATCTTTCCTCTATTGTATATGCTTCTTTAGGCCATAAACAAAGGGAGATAAATTATGACCAACAATATAATATCTTTACACAGCTTTTTCTGTAATGTATATTCTATATTGTCTATTTGTTCTGTGAAGCATTTTAGAATATAGTTTTGTATGAAAGATGCTACACAAAGTAAAGACATACTGTATTGTATTGCAGTGAATTTATATGAGTAAGGCTAATGTCTAAAAGCATTTTGAGTTCTATAATCGATATAATAAGATTTCTGGATTATCATTCTGTGTGTTGCTCTGAAGCCTAAAATGTCTGTTGAGTCAGCATGAAGCAATAGAAACAGCTACAAGATGGTTGAGAGTTCTTTTTGTTTCAAATATCACAAGGTTTGGCCATCATATTACAGTATTACAGTCTAGTTTTTATGTTCTCAGCAATTTTTGGCCAATTTTTTTTAAACACTTCACAAATTACACCTGTATGATAGTGCCTAGTCTGTTTTTTTTAAATCATCAAGAACTGGACAGACATTCCATGAGTTCCTACTTCACTAAAGTGCAGCTGGAATATTAGTTGAGATAAATTACACCATATAGAAACATACATAATGCAATGTTCTCAAGTAAAAACAGAGGGAAAATGATGAAATCTTGGAAATGCACATGATTTCTTTACTCTTGCTATCTCTAACATCAAAGAGAAAAAGGACCACTGTGGTGGAAGCTGTAGGAGACTAAGCAAGCAGCAGTCTCTATGTGAAAATAAACTTAGTGGTTATGTTCCAGCTGAAGGCTCCTGACTAGAGCTGGTCAAAACTTGAAATTTCCATTCCATGGAAAATTCTGACATTTTAAAAAAGTTTTCCTCCCAAGTCAGAACAAAAACTAAAAATTTCCCATGGAAATTCCAAAAACTTTTTATTTTGGAAAATTCTGAACATTTCCATTCGATTTTTCCAAAACGGAACAAAGAAACTAGCTGCCCTCTACACCAGAGGCAGCCCAGGGAGTCCCCCACCATGGAGCAGGGAGTAGAGAAGCCCTTAGAACCTTGTTTCCAGCCAGGGGGCTCGGCTCCCTCTCTGCAATTATGTGTTCACATACTATTTTTTCCACAGCTTTCATTCAGTTCACAGGTTGAATGCACAAGGGGGCAACTCAGCCACCAAAGCTGTCTGATTGGCATGGTGAGCAGCACAGCAGGGTTTGTGTAGTCTATGCTTTGGGTCTGATTTACTCATGTTATTTTCAAAAAGAAAGCACACAATTGGCCAGCAGATAGGGTTCATGCAGATTTTCATGCAGTATGTCATTGACACAAAATATGAACCATCATCACATGCTAATTCAATTTCTGTGCCTGACCCAGGATTTTTTAAAAACTATCAGCTGATACTCAGCGGCTGTGACTGTCAGCTGATGTTGGCACCTCCTCCTAGTGGCAGTTCCAGGATTCCTGAGCAGGTCAGCAAATTTTTCCCAAGAGGAGTTTAAAATATTGACCCAGATGATTAAGCACTGCTATGACTTCCTCTTCAGGATCAAGTCTGGTATCACATTCCATCTGGGTGAAAGCTCCTAGAGTCAGCAATCTCTTAGAATCATAGAATATCAGGGTTGGAAGGGACCTCAGGAGGTCATCTAGTCCAACCCCCTGCTCAAAGCAGGACCAATCCCCAGGCAGATTTTTGCCCCAGATCCCTAAATGGCCCCCTCAAGGCCTGAACTCACAACCCTAGGTTTAACAGGCCAATGCTCAAACCACTGAGCTACCCCCTGCAGCTTACTTCAGCTTCTGTGTGTTTCCAATGACTAAAGCAAAGGAGGAAGTGAAAAGCCTACTGGTGAAAACAACGGTTCCCATTGATATCCAGGGGAAGAAATGCCCTAGCAATTCCCTTTTTACATTTTTAAACAAGACCCTCATTAAATTTAAGTGTTCCCTTCTTCCAACATAAATGGAAAAGGAAACCAGTGCTGCCTAAGCCAGGGGGAACCAGGGTATCCTCTTGTCAGAGGACAGATGCCTGGTGTTTTGCTTGTAGAAAAAAGGGGCAGAGATGATGGTGTTAAGTATGATGACTGTCTCTCCAGCCAGCATGAGTGAAATTACTCAGCTCATAGACTTTAGGGTGAGAAGGGACCAATGTGATCATCTAAGTCTGACCTCCTGCACAAAGCAGGCCACAGAACCCCACCCATCCACTTCTATGACAAACCCCAACCTATGTCCGAGTTATTGAAGCCTTCAAATTGTGGTTTGAAGACCTCAAGCTGCAGAGAATCCACCAGCAAGTGACCCATGCCCCACGCTGCAGAGGAAGGCGAAAAACCTCCAGGGCCTCTGCCAATCTGCCCTGGAGGAAAATTCCTTCCCGACCCCAAATATGGCAATCAGCTAAACCCTGAGCATGTGGGCAAGACTCACCAACCAGCACTCAGGAAAGAATTCTCTGCAGTAACTCAGATCCCATCCCATCTCACATCCCATCACCGACCACTGGGCATACTTATCTGCTGGTAATCAAAGATCAATTGCCAAAATTAAGCTATCCCATCATACCATCCCTTCCATAAACTTATCAATCTTAGTCTTAAAGCCAGATATGTCTTTTGCCCCTACTACTCCCCTTGGAAGGCTGTTCCAGAACTTCACTCCTCTAATGGTTAGAAACCTTCATCTAATTTCAAGTCTAAACTTCCTAGGGCCCAGTTTATACCCATTCGTTCTTGTGTCTACATTGGTACTAAGCTTAAATAATTCCTCTCCCTCCCTAATATTAATCCCTCTGATATATTTATAAAGAACAAGCATATCTCCCCTCAGCCTTCTATTGGCTAGACTAAACAAGCCAAGCTCTTTGAGTCTCCTTTCATATGACAAGTTTTCCATTCCTCGGATCATCCTAGTAGCCCGTCTCTGAACCTGTTCCAGTTTGAATTCATCCTTCTTAAACATGGGAGACCAGAACTGCACACAGTATTCCAGGTGAGGTCTCACCAGCGCCTTATATAATGGTACTAACACCTCCTTATCTTTGCTGGAAATACCTCGCTTGATGCATCCTAAAACCGCATTAACTTTTTTAACGGCCATAACACATTGGCGGTTCATAGTCATCCTGTGATCAACCAATACTCCAAGGTCCTTCTCCTCCTCCGTTGCTTCCAACTGATGTGTCCCCAATGTATATCTAAAATTATTATTATTAATCCCTAAGTGCACGACCTTGCACTTTTCACTATTAAATTTCATCCTATTACTATTACTCCAGTTTACAAGGTCATCCAGATCATCCTCCGTGTTAGCAATACCCCCCAGCTTCGTGTCATCCGCAAACTTTATTAGCACATTCCCGCTTTCTGTGCCAAGATCAGTAATAAAAAGGTTAAATAAGATTGGTCCCAAAACCGATCCTTGAGGAACTCCACTAGTAACGTCCTTCCAGCCTG
The DNA here is from genome assembly GCF_007399415.2 of Gopherus evgoodei. Taxonomy (NCBI): domain Eukaryota; kingdom Metazoa; phylum Chordata; order Testudines; family Testudinidae; genus Gopherus; species Gopherus evgoodei. The sequence continues at coordinate 96,607,181 of NC_044322.1, read as the reverse complement.
ACAGTTCACCCTTCAGTACGACCTGTTGTAGTCTCCCCTTTGACTAGTTCCTTATCCACCTTTCAATTTTCATATTGATCCCCATCTTTTCCAATTTGACTAATAATTCCCCATGTGGAACCGTGTCAAATGCCTTACTGAAATAGAGTTAAATTAGGTCTACTGCATTTCCTTTGTCTAAATAATCTGTCACCTTCTCAAAAAAGAAGATCAGGTTGGTTTGGCATGATCTACCTTTAGTAAAACCATGTTGTAATTTGTCCCAATTACCATTGACCTCAATGTCCTTAACTACTTTCTCCTTCAAAATTTTTTCCAAGACCTTACATACTACAGATGTCAAACTAACAGGCCTATAGTTACTCAGATCACGTTTTTTCCCTTTCTTAAAGATAGGAAGCAGCCGCTGTGGAAATCCATGTAGAAAACATTGCTATTGACAGGAATCTTTGGATGTGCCTACACTGCAGTTTGGAGCATTCTTCCCAGTGCAGGCAGACAGACGTGCTAGCGCTGCTTTTCACTGCACATTACATATTGCAGCGTAGCTGGTATAGCATGGGTGACAGCTTGGGCTAGCCATCTGAATACAGCTGGATCCACTGGGTACATACTCGGGCAACTTGCCCAATCCACCACCGGTGCTACCCCAGCTACACTGCTATTTTTAATAAGCTTTGTCACGCAGAGCTAACACGTGTCTCTCAACCCGGAGTGGGGACCCTGGTTCCAACTGCAGTATAGACATATCCTTTGTTTGTTTTATTTATTCCCGTGCCATCTGTATTTCCACTTGTTTGTGTCTCTGTTTTTGATCACAATGCTTCACAAAAGTTCACTATGCACTTTTAAACCAATTTCTGTTGCAGAGACTCTTATGTGCAATGTTAACTACAAGATTTGAGAACCTGAAATCCAGCAAACCTACAGGATCATCAACTGACTGTTTAGGGTAGTACCACGATGTTATTCATTACCTTACCATACCTTCAAAACAAAAACGAGAAGAACAGAAAACAGCTGAATTTTAAGCACACCAGTTGCCTGTGACATTTGTCTTCTATTCCCAAACATCATCCTTCAGCATTTTCCTTATTAAAATGATTTAGCTTTCAGAAAGGGATGTACAAAAGAATATCGTGAAGAACAAAAGGATAAAGCCATGAATACACTATCACACTGAAAAATGTAAACCCTCCTAAAACCAAGGAAGATGTTTGTTTGTGTTTCTTCAAGAAAGCACTGTGTAATTCAGAGGTAGTATATTTCCCCTAGAATACTATACATCATGGTAACTTATATTACCAAACTTGAATTGCTATTAAATGGAGTTCAATTTTCCAGTAGAACACCTTTAAATAATACATTCTGAATATTTTTAAAAGTTCTAAATAACTAAATAAAATTGGCATGCGATTCTGCTCCTCTGCTAGGTTTGCAGGGGGGGCCAGTGGCAACAAGATAACTATGCTGAAGGCCGCTGCTTCTTCCTTTTCTCTTTGTGGGCAAATCTGCCTACTACCTCTTCAGGTTCATCTTACTACTGCTGTTGCTGGTAAAGACTCTTTTGAAAAACTTCGGGAAGAGTATATATTTAAGCTCTCCCTGAACACTGCATGACAGTGATGCACCTGGCTATCAATAAAACAGTAAAAGTGACCAATGCAGAAAGTGGTGTGCAGGCTGGCAGACTGGGGATTGAACTGAGGACCTCCAAAACATGAATCTCTACAGATCAAGCTAAAGAGCCCAGCTCGCATAGGGAGAGCTGCAACAGACTCATATCCTCAGTAGATCGGGCACAGAAGGGAAAGGTAATACACAGTTACATCAGAAAACTGATTTAAAAAAAAAGAAGAAAAAATATTACTTCTTCTGATCTCTTTCTTTTGCATCTTAGGGATGGACTCATAACAGCAGAGACAATATTTTCAGAAGGAAATGTCATTTTCAAGTTGGCAATGCCCCTTTAAATCTAGGATGGACAGAGGAGTCCAACTTTCCAGCTAAATATCCAGAATGTAAATGTGAGTTATTCCTTATGTTACTGGCATTTTTACTTTTTCCTTTTCACGAAGCTTATCTTCAGCTGACTCTGCTCACTTGTGGTTTTAGTCAATTTTCACGAACACAATAAGCTAGTCATTTACACACACTGTATGGAGAAAAGGATATTAACACATATGGACATTTGAAAACTGCTGTAACATTTTTTCCTTTTGGCATCCGAAGTTAGTTGTAAATCTTAACATGGAGTCCACTACTAAAATGATTCTCTCTCAGCTGGGTTAATTACACAATATTAGATACAAGAAACAAACACTGCAACATAAAACATAGCTACATCATTATTTGCAATAAATGTTAACTCTAAATAAGTGCAACCTGTTCATAAACACTTGCTATAAACTATTTAAAAATAAAATTTGATGGGTAAACATGAAAAAAAAATTCTCCATGAGAATTTTTTTTTTTAAAATATCAGCACTCATTTAGAGTTTGGGATTTGTGAAAGAAAGCTTTAAAAGGAGCAAACCTGATTGGCTGTGGCTGTTGCGGCGAAGGGGACACTTGTTGCAGGAGTTGCTGCTGCAGAGACAGTGGCGGACGTAGCGCTGTGCATCATGGGCACTTTCAGGAGGGGAACCATGGAAGCAATGAACAGGAGGGTGCAGCATTATGGTAATAGAAGTGGTATTTTGGCATGGTGAATATCAGAGCAGCAAGCCATCATGGGTTAAACCAGCAGATGGCATGCAATCACAATGCAAAGCAAGAAAGCGTGGCAGAGAAATAAAAAAGGGAAAATAGCTTATTACAAGTACAAGTAAAGGAAGTTTGTCAACATAATCAGTGATTCCCAGAAAAAGCAAAATAACTTCTGATTGCTGGTATTATATTTAAGAATTTGACAAATTATTTTAAATTGGGCGTCTACCAAAGCAGCTTATCACTTTAAGTAAGAATTGTTCAATCAGTTGAAAGACTATTTTAAAGTAACTAAAACACATTAAAACACCATCCCTTAAGAAGTGAAATCTTTCATTTTTAGTACTGGGAAGAAAAGAAACTGTTTTATTTATTGTCATTTACCAGTATAATAGGTTAAAAGTATATTTGCAGCCTTGCTTTAAACATACATACAATTTTTATATTTATGTTTCTGGATTTATGTTCTGTTGCCTCTCTATAACTGTTGGATTTTATCTGAGTTAAATTACCATCTGCTTTGAGGCAAAAATCAGTGTTATAATTATTTTCCTGATTTAAATACTAATTTGCTTGATCTAAAAGAGCAAAGCAGATTGTGAACATTTTTTTTTGGTTCAGTTTTAATTTAAGGACAAATTTATCAATATGTGCAAAATTCACTCACATGAGAAACTGAAACTCAAGTGAGTAGTCCTATTAAAATCAATGGGACTATTCACTTGAATAAGAATTATTCGCTTGAGTAAGGGTCTGTTGCTCATTTTGCAACCATAAAATATGTGCATTCAAATGCTGCAAATTTTAAAGTGGATTTGATTTAATTAAGAGGGAATGCAATTCAGACCTTAGGTCTCAAAGTACTTTCAGTTACAAGTATTAAAATAAATGCTTCTGGGAAACTCTGATAAAACTTTCTAACACACAGCAAAAAGGAGAAATAGGCACACCACTATGAAACTTCAAAACACTGATGAAATTAGCTTGCTTTACCAATATTTTATGATTTTAAAAATACTATAAAATATAAAACATATTGAGAGAAATACAATTTTGAAAACAGAAAAGCAGATTGGAATCCATGATTTTATGCATTTGCAGTGTGGTTGTTATAGCAGGTGATGTCACATCTAAACTGCAATATTAACCTACAAACAAATCTAAGATCCTACAAAGTCAATCAAAAAGCCAAATGAACCTTTAAATCTAGTAATCAAGTCACGTTTAAGATTTGCAAACAACTGAAGGTATAGTATACAATATAAAAGAGATTAATAAAGAAAATTAGAACCTACCAATACTGGTAGCGGGTGTCATGCACAAAACTGACCCTGCATGTCATGCAATGATAGGTGGAAAAAGTGAATAAAGGGAAGAAACAGGTTAGCTGTTTAGAGTTAACATTCAAATTGAGACTCAAGCATAACCAAGAATAAGTAGAAGTTAGCTGAACACAATCTTAAGGTCATTCATAGTTTTTGTGTTACAAGAGTGACGTTAAATAATTGTATACTAAAGTATTATTACAGAATACCAATACATCTGTGTGCGTATTTAAGATGGACCAGATTTCATAAACATCTTTCATCTGTTTTTTGCAGAAATAAGAATTTTTTAAAAAATTCTTGATTGACTATTGGATTATCTAATGGCTGCTTAAATCCATTCAACAATTCAGACAGCACTATGTTAGCTACACAGATTAATGTTTATTAATTTTGCTCATACAAAGCAAAGGAAAACATTTAATTCAATAGAAATTCTCTAATTATTCAGTGGTGATTTTGTTAAATCTGTGTGTAAATATTAACATACATGTTTTTAATAACAAATTACTAATGTTATTGCTATCAACAAAAATGCTAAAATGGCAGCACTGGAAACAGAACCAGTGCTGCATGGCTAGTGACTGTGCAACATTCCATGTGATGTCCTGCCAATGTGCCTCAAAAGTACTCTGGATGGGGGTAGGGAGGCCTCTGTACAGCTGAGTTCAGTTTTTGTGCTCATTCAGATGTTATCCTTTCTGCTAAAGCGAATGAAAAAGGATAGGGGTTTTTAGGATGGTGAGTACAGTGCGTAGTGGGGAGAAGGTGGAGGGTAGAGAGGAAGAGGAAGAGGAACAAAGTGGCATGTACATAACACATTATGCTACTACTACATATTCAGCACATAAGATAGATTTAAGTTTGCAGAATTCCTGTTTGGTGATATTAACAACCTTTTATGTATGTATGTATTTAACAGCAAAAAACTATGAATGACCTTATCATGAAGAATAACCCTCACACACTTTCCCCTCTTCCAGCAGTCATAAAAGTTCTAATAAACAGCATTTGAAGAAAAACACTACCCTCTTGCTTTTCAGATCATAAAAAACCATTCACCAAACAATAAAAAGTGTGGATGAAGTAGTCATACTGATTTAGTGTGTGTTTTGTATTAAAAGAGAATTACAGTGCAAAAAATCTAAGATAAGCAGTGCTATGAAGCCCCCAACCATTAATTAGGCAGTCATTGGTTAGAAAAGGTAGAGAAATTATATAAAACAACATATCAGTTTTCCACATATTTTATAAGCAAAACCTGGTTCTAACGGTAACATTTCTACCGAACACATAGAATGTTTTTAAAATTGATACTAGTTCAGGAAATATTGGTTTACCATTTTAAACCAAAGAATAAATTTCATGCACAGTTCTTCATAGGGTATGCAATATTTATAGCCACAGCCCCACATGGGAAGGTGTAGATGTACTTAGAGCCAAGTTCCAGAACACACAGTTCCTCCTGGACTCCCTGAGAAGTGCAACAACTGTAGAAGCAACATGCACTGTCTTCTATGAAAGGCCCATTCTACCGGACAATGGAAAGGGCGTGCCCCATAGCTCATGCAGAGTGACCAGATGTCCTGATTTTATAGGGACAGTCATGATTTTTGTGTCTTTTTCTTATATAGGCTCCTATTGCCCCCCATCTCCTGTCCCAATTTTTCACACTTGCTGTCTGGTCACCCTAAGATCACGTCCTCATCCCCCACCCCTCTTTACAGATACTAGTGACGCCTGACCTTCTGAGTTCTCCTGCTCGCTATGACAGTCTCCCATTGTGCCCTGGCTCATGGGCCGAGTCTCCTGGAGATGAGAAACTCTTTGCACCTTTTCCTTTTTTTGTGCATCTGTGCTGTGACTGGATGACAATCTGGCCCCTTAAAAGTCTGGCAAAAAGGCCCACATCCTTTTACATCATGAATTCATAATAAACTGTCACTCAGTTCTGAGCTAATTTTGTACTGGTGGTTATGACGACTCCAGGATTAACCAAAAATGTGAATTGAAGAGAAACAGCACATGGAATAAAGTACTTGAGGAAAGATAAGCATCTAAGTTTGGAAAATATCTGAGTGCTATCTTATTGAAGTATTTTCAAACTAGCTTATTTTTTCAGGGTTATTTTAATGCATTTTACTGTAATTGCATACAATAGTGATAAGCTCTGAAAGGCAGTGCCTATGAAGAGGAACAATGCACACCCCACCACCACAAGTTCTTATGGCTGTGATGTGAAGTATATTTGCAGGGGGACTCAGACATTTTTAAGCACTGGATGCTCTTTCATTTCTCAAATTCCTTCAAACCGTCCCACGGATGTTAGCACATTTTCCTGCACATTTCCATTATAGTCGCAAGTTACAAAATGGTCATGGGATCTCACTGAAAATTACACAAGATTTTGGGGTATTTTCAAAATTGACGTGAGTCAATATATAAAACAAGTGCATAAAATAAATGTTTAGAACATATTTTGACAAATATAGGGCCAAATCCTGAGATCTTTACTAAGTTTTAACATACTTCTTATTCAGGCAAACTTCCACTGAGTTCATATGATTTTTGTTTTTATTCTGAAAAGATTATTGTAAAGCTGTGTAATAAGAAATTACAGCATCTTGAATTCTTTCACTTGTTTAATTCATACTATTATTAGATGGTTAAAGAATAAGATAAAAAATAAGCAAATATATTCAAAAATAGAGAATATATTTACTAAAGAAAAGTGTTTTAAATCAGCCTAAAAATTCATGGTTGGTATACATACTAATACTGAAACTGCACTCTTTAATGCACTATACGGAGTATTTACTTTTAGATACTTCGCTTTTTGAATAATACAGAGGATTTTATTGCAAGTTCACTTCATTCATAAATCAGTCATTTAAGTAGAATATTCTCCCTTCTTTCACAGTGTTAAAAGAAAGTCTCCACACCACACGTTTGAGCTCAAGATGTTAGACCTGATGGGGTTGGAGATTTTTCCAAATGACATGGTCTAATTTTCTACTGCTCTGAACAACAATGGAATATTCATGTTACTAAAATTCCACTGTAGCTAAATCACTTATATTAAGAATTAAAACACCAGCTATTAACTGCAAAATCTGGGGAGAGTTCTGGATTATAAAATATTCCATTATGAAGACAACGAAACAAGTTTTCCACATAAAACAGTTCTTTGCAGACAGGGAGTGTTTTATCAACATAGTGCATCTGTGCAGGAATTAACAATAATTTGGCTGCTCGTGCTGCTGGTCTAGAGGGCAAAGGGTACTGTGTAGCAGGAGTATGTCTGGCTGCAGAACAGTAACGGTGGCAGTACAAAATACACCAGAAGAACAGGGATAAATATTACCAATACTTTTCAGACTTCCCATTGTATCACAGAAGCATTATGCCTTCTCCAACAAGTTAATGGACATTCCTCCTCCCCACTACCAAACACAGTCCTGGTTGATGGACCCAACATGCAAGCCACTTAATAGAGATATAAAGTACTCTGACATATGTAAAATAAGGACAACAACAGAAAATACCGAAAGTTACTTAATGACACGATAAAATTACCTCCTGAATCCTAATATTCTGCAGAAGGAATTAAAATAGTGTATTAAAATATTTGTGCATACTAGTTATGAATGTGCAGAGAATGGATCACACATGTAAAAGTATATTCAATGTGATAAGCACTGTCTTATGGGGAGAATGTTAAAATAGGATTCTGTTTAGTGCAAATACCACATACCTGTTGGGATAAACGCTGCATGTTGTTGCAGCTGTGCATTGGCAAGAGCCTGTTGATAGTGCAAGACACTGGGATTAAAAATGGCACTGGCACCATTACTTTTTTCAAGTGCTTGTCTCTTTGGTAAAGGGTGAAGAACGCCAGGAGGAAAGGCCTGTAAAAAAGGAGAATTTAATTAAATTTGCAGATTTTTCGATTTTTTCTCATCTATATTAATAAAATATTGTAATATACTTTTAAAACAAAGTAGTTAAAGATGCCTTGCCATGCACCTTAACTCAAATAATAGCAATGTAAAATGAGTGAAATTTTGTTGTTGATCGCAAAAGCACAGTACTATTAACATAAAACTGTAGCACCACAACTACTGAAAAGGAAGGCCTTTAAAGCAACAAAAGTGGCATTTCCTTTAAATTTGGGCTTAAAATATTATAGAAAGAAAAACCACTTGTGTTTCATTACCAAGCATTCTTTCTTAGTTATATTTTTTCTATTATTAAATACAGTGAGGGATTATAGTATTTTCAATTATAAAAGCAGTTATATCTAATTTTTACTTCTATGAAAAGGTATTTTAAAATGAAATAATGTTAGGAAAAAAACTAAATTGTTTGCATTTATTGCATATGAGAATGAGATGGATAAATATAATACTGAATTTTTTCTAAAAATTAATAATATATGATAGTTTTCACTTGATGTTAAAAAAAAAGCAATACAAATTTCATTAGTTGCTTTTTCGAAAAGCTACATGCAAAGCAAAAGATGAAAGGTCAAAGTACCAGGTCTACAGTTGCTTCGAGAGGCCGCTTCATTGCTTTGGCAGTCGACTGAGTCTTTTAATAACAGGCAGCGAGCACATGATGGCAGTGGGCCAATGGGATTCAAGCGAATTAACATACAGGTAAACAGCAAGCAGAGGTGCATCATGGGAACGGCATTGCATTGTGGATAGGTGAGAAGGAAAAAAATATTCTGAATGCAGTATACAACATACAAAACACTAGGCATGCACAACAACAAAAATGTTTTCTAAAGAAATGAATATTACACCTTGAATTAGTACTGAAGCAAAAATGCATCTACTATACCTTAGTTAAAAGCATATAAGAGAGTAAAATATAGATGTTTGAAATTTAGGAAAGTTAATTAAAACAGCAGCTTGCAGACACCATTAAGCATATTATAACACTTTACAGAAAAACATCAGTTTTCAGGATTTTCTTACAAGAATTTCTGATAGTTATGTCAAGTTAAAAAGCATAAAATAAATTTTCAACACTAACAATTAAAATATAAAGCACTAATGAGAGTTTTAATGCTTTAATAGAATTACTCACGTGTATGTTTGCTGGATCAGGGCCTTTGTTAATAAACTACATTAGACTTTGGGGTCAAAATATAAACAATTTTCCTATTTCCAATATATAACAAATTAATGTTATGTCTAATCACTAACTTATCAGTTTAATATTTTTCACTATAGCTGAGACAGTAACTTGGATTATCCTTTTTAACTTACCACATTACATTGAGAAAAAGCCCTACATTTTTAAACAAATATTTTCTTAGATGTCATTCAGGAAAATCTATTCTAACTTTAGGAACAGGTGATAGAAAACAATATTACACCTCGGGCTTCACGCTCCAGTGGATCAAATCAAGTTCAATATAGCGCAGTTTCACCTATAATGCAGTAAGATTTTTTGGTTCCCGAGGACAGCGTTATATCGAGGTAGAGGTGTATTTGTCAATAAGAGCATGTAATTTATGGTTAGAACAGGAATCATGGTGCTAATACAGCATCATTTAAAAATATTTAAATGTAAAACAATACTTAACATGAGCATAGTTTTATTGCCCATATTTGCATTAAGAGATAAAACACAAGGGCTAATTTGACTATATTCCAGCAGAAACATTTAGTTGATCTTTTTCATCTATAACTCTTTTTTAATGGGAATTTTAAAAGAGTTTAATGAAAACATATGGAAAGGAGGATTTCCTCATGAATCAGAAATCTGTTTTTTGCACTCACAATAGGTAGCTCCTCAGACAGTTTCTATCCTTGGCTTCAGATGTATAAAAGTAGAACAATAATTAAAAAGGGAGGACAAGGTACTGAGAGCACCAGCTCCAAAACAACTTAGGGTCACAGAACTTAGGCCAATGACAACATGAACATTTTGCGGAATAGCCCTTGCTTCACTAATCCTTAAAACTTCTTTCACAATCCACATTTCTGTCTCTCCAATTATCACCTTGTATCTTTCCTTATATCTTTGCAGCCAAAGTCCTTAAGCACGTCCTCTATTCCTGATGTCTCAACGTCTTCTTCTCTAGCTTCTTCCTAGATTCTACACCCTCCACTCTATGAGATCTGCTCTATTAAGGTCATTAATGATCAGGAAAGGAGGGTCCGGAGGTCCAAGAACTAGCCTGGGCTGTGGGAGACCCAGATTCAATCTGATCTACCACAAACTTCCTTTGTGACCTTGGGCAAGTCACTTAGGGTTTATCTACATGCTGCGGCAGTCCTCACCAGTGGGGTGTAAGTTCTAGTCTGCCCCAGCACGTCATGCACAAACTGGACTGTGTGGAACCTCCTGGTGGGCACTAAACGTTCCCTAGTGTGTGTTAATGTAGTACCATTTGAAACGGGACTGTATTAACACAGACCAAGGAATTTTTAGCGTGCACAAACGGTGTCCACCCTGGCCAGTTAGTGCACACCACATTGGTGCAGACTAGAATTTACACCCCACTGGTGAGGACTAACACATCATGCAGATGAACCCTTAGTCTTTTTGTGCTTCACCTCACCAACTGTAAAACAGGGATAATAGCACTTCCTTACCTCACAGCACAGTTGTGAGGATAAATATACTGACAAGTTTATGAGGCACTGATATAGTATAGTATAGATAAAATATATATGATAGTAAAGGGGGCCAGATACGTACAAGAGTAAGATAGATAGGCCAGATCTAAAGGTTTTCTGTTTATTTTCATCCACCTTGACCTGCTATCTTTGAAAAAACCTGAACACTCCCACCTATCTCCCTTCTATAAAATATCTAACAATGCCCATCCATCTTTCCACAGTATTCTGAGATCACTATGGATGAAAAACTATATGAGTTTGAAATATTATGGCTGGATTCAATTATGAAAGGTGATGAAGACTGTAAACTCCCCTTTAACTAAATGGGCGTTTAAGGTGCTCAATCCATTACTATTATCTTCCAAAACACAGATCTCATCTATTCTCACAACTTCCCCTATTATCTCTATATTTATGACTCCCAAATCCCCACTCCTTATCCTCTTTCCCTCAGTTTAGACTTAAGAGTCACACAGAAAGCCAAAAGGGACCATTGTGATCATCTAGTCTGGGGTCCCATATACACAGGGCACAGGACTTCTCTGAATTAATTCCTGTTTGAACTAAAGAAAACATCTAATTTTGATTTAAAAATTGCCATTGATGGAGAATTCACCCCAACTCTTAGCAAATTGTTCCACTAGTTATCCTCACTGCTAAAAATTATCAGCTTATTTCAAGTTTTAATTTGTCTAACATCATCTTCCATTTATTATACCTTAGTCTGCTAGACTGAAGAGCCCTCTACTATCAAATTTCTGTACCCCATTCAAGTACTTATAGACTGATCAAATCACCTCTCAACCTTCTCTTTGTTAAACTGAATAGATTGAGCTCCCTCAGTCTTTCACTGTAAGGTCTGTTTTTTAAATCCTTTAATTGTTCTCGTGGCTCTCTGAACCTTCTCCAATTTATCAACATTGTTTCTGAATTGTGGACACCAAAACTGGACATAACAGTCTAACAGCAGTCGCACCAGTGCCAAATACAAAGATAACAGAACCAAGGATTGCAATAGCCCTTTAGGCCACAGTGTCACACCGAGCTGATTCACAACTTTGCATCGGTCTTGCATACATCTCTACCTGTTTGCTCCATTGAAAACTCCCTTCTTTGAATCCTTTTGTGGGCTTTTCCCTCACCTTCCAGATCAAGTCAAGCTCCCATGCTCAGTTTCAAGGTTCTATAGTAGCAATGTCTCTACCGATAAGGCAGCTCTTGTTTCCTCCTTGTCTCCCCTTCCCCTTGACTGTCCACTTCTTCCTCATATCTTCACAACCGTCTTCCCTTTTACTCCTATGCTTGAAGCATTGTTCACCAAAGAACCTCCCTCTCACCAGTCAAACCCCTCTGTAAAACATATTTCTTCCACCAGTCCTTTCCATGATAACCAACCACTGGAGAGGAACAGGAGGAGAGAGGTGGGAGAAAGAAAACAAATAAAATTAACTAGCTGTATAAAGGCTTTATATTTTATCTATCTCATATACTCTTTGTATACTATTATGAGGTGTGTTTAAGGTATGGTGAACATTTAATTTAGATTTTGTGTTCCTCAATGTCTTCTTTCACGTTTCCTACTGCACTGAGCACACTTTTAGTGCTCCATAAATAATGTAATGATTACATTAATGGATCACACTGTCTTCAAATTCACTTCACAAAGCACAATAATACCAAAACACTGGTTTTCAGCCATAAATGGTCTGGGCTGTGGCTATTTCATAGACTGCTCATCTCCTTGCTTTTACCTCAAAAGCTGAGATCAGCTAAGGCAGGGGTGGGCAAACTACAACCCATGGGGCCACACCCGGCCCTCAACCTACCGCTGGGGAGCAGGGTCTGGGGCTTGCCCTGTTCCCGTGCTCCAGCCGGGAAGCAGGGTAAGAGGCCACTCCATGCTCATGCTGAGGCTCTTGGAAGCAGCAGAATGTTCCCCCTCCGGGAACTGCGGCTAAAGGGAGCTGCAGGGGCGGCACCTGAGGACAGGGTAGCTCACAGAGTCACCTGGCTGCACCTCCACATAGGAGCCGGAGTGGGGATATGCCACTGCTTCCAGGAGCTGCTTGAAGAAAGCACCCCTGGACCCTGCACCCCAACCTCCTCCCGTGCCCCAACCCCCTGCCCCAGCCCTGATCCCCTCCCGCACCCCAACCTCCTTCCCCAGCCAGGAGCCCCCTCCTGTACCCTGAACTCCTCATTTCTGGCTCCATCCCTGAGCCCATACCCCCAGCCGGAGCCCTGACCTGCCCTGTGCCCCAACTGCCTGCCCCAGCCCGGAGCCCCCTCCTACACCCCAAATCCCTCATCCCCAGCCCCACCCGAGAGCCCGCACCTCCAACTCTCCCCTCCTGCACCCCAACCCACTGCTCCAGCCCCTGCCTGGAGCCCCCTCCCGCACCCTGAACTCCTCATTTCTGGCCCCACTCCAGAGCCCGCATCCCTAGCCAGAGCCATCACCCCCTCCTGCACCCCAACCCCAATTTTGTGAGCATTCATGGCCCACCATACAATTTCCATACCCAGATGTGGCCCTTGGGCCAAAAAGTATGCCCATACCTGAACTAAGCCATTTGAGGAAAAATTACTAGGTTTAAATGTCAGGGGCTAGAGGTAGGGTATTCCTTAAGGGGTATTGAACTCTGGAATTCACTGACCCCCTTTTTCTGGGTGGGATTCTTTCCTGGAGGCATAGCACCGAAGATGCATCCTGAGGGAGTGGGGGCAAAGGTGACTTTATCTCACCTTAACTCTATTTTATGGTGGCCCCACAGTAGTAGTCACCAACTAGTTGATCGTGATGGACTGGTCATTCTGGGGACTCTCCCAGTTGATCGCGATCTCCAGCAGTGCTGCTGGACTCTCGCTAAGGCATGCTCCTTGCCTGCCGTGGCCACATGCCGCTCCCAGAAGAAGCCAGCATGGCCCTGTGTGTGTGTGTGCGCGGCGTGGGGGGGGGAAGGGCTGGCAGGAGTCTTAGCATGCCGTTTCTATCTCGAAACACCCACCCCTGCAGCTCCCATTGGCTGGGAATGGGGAACTGTGGCCAATGGGAGCTGAGGGGACCATGCCGGCAGAAAGGGGCAGTACAGGGAACCACATGCCACCCCCACATGTTCAAACATTTATGAAGTGTGTAAATTAACCCCTTCTCTTCATATTAGTCTATAGATCCCTGCATAATCTAGGTTTTAAGTTCTCAAGCCTTTTGATCCATATCCCTGCCCAACAAGTACATGTATCAGGGTAGGTCTGCTGTGAGACCATAATTTCAACTCAGGATCCATCTGGAAGCAGGAACTGTTGGTTAAGGATCCTTGATTGTTCCTTCCAACGTAGATCCACCAGAATTTTTTATTTTTTTTTAGATCAGACAGTATTTTGACTGAATTATTCTTGACCATTTTTGGGGGGCCTCTCCTATATATATATATATATATATTGTATCAGAAACCACTTTTCCCCATACTCTCCCATATTATTTGTATCAATGGAGGATTGAGCCCATTTATTTATTTTGACCCATGGTTTCCCTTTGTTTTGGATTTGTATTAAATAAAAATAAATGGGATAAAAAAAGCTTATTTTGTCTACATTGTAATTCTTGGGAGTTTAAATATCCAATTAAAGGCCATTTATAAAATTTTCCACAGGAATAATATACCATCATGTGGCTTTCAGCCTTCTTCTCCTTTGGCGGTATAATGCTAGTAATTCAAAATTGTGTTTCAAAAGACTCTTCCTCTTGATCTCTGTCTTGAATGCGGCTTATTTCAATAAAAGGAGGCATATCTTAGAACTAGTTTGGCTCAGAAAAATAAGTTGTTTATGTTTTTATTAGGGCTGTCAAGCAATTAAAAATTAATTGTGAGTAATCGCACTACTAAACAATAATAGAACACCATTCATTTAAATATTTTTGGATGTTTTCTACATTTTCAAATATATTGATTTCAATTACAACACAGAATACAAAGTGTACAGTACTCACTTTATATTTATTTTGATTACAAGTATTTGCACTGTAAGAAAACAAAAGAAATAATATTTTCAACCTAATACAAGTACTGTAGTGCAATCTCTTTATCATGAAAGTTGAATTTACAAATATAGAATTATGTGCAAAAAACCCTGCATTCAAAAATAAAACAAGGTAAAATTTTAGAGCCTGCAAGTCCCCTCAGTCCTACTTCTTGTTAAGCCAACGGCTCAGACAAACAAGTTTGTTTATATTTGCAGGAGATAATGCTGCCTGCTTCTTGTTTACAATGTCACCTGAAAGTGAGAACTGGCATTCTCAAGGCACTGTTGTAGCTGGTGTCACAAGATATTTACATGCCAGATGTGCTAAAGATTCATATGTCCCTTCATTCTTCAACCACCACTCCAGGGAACATGGGTCCATGCTGATGACTGGTTCTGCTCGATAACAATCCAAAGCAGAGCAGACTGACTCATGTTCATTTTCATTTTCTGAGTCAGATGCCACCAGCAGAAGGTTGATTTCCTTTTTTTGTGATTTGGGTTTTGTAGTTTCCACATTGGAATGTTGCTCTTTTAAGACTTCGGAAAGCATGCTCCACACCTTGTCCCTCTCAGATTTTGGAATGCACTTCAGATTCTTAAACCTTGGGTCGAGTGCTGTAGCTATCTTTAGAAATCTCACATTGGTACCTTCTTTGCGTTTTGTGAAATCTGCAGTGAAAGTGTTCTTAAAATGAACAACATGCGCTGGGTCATCACCCGAGACTACTGTAACATGAAATATCTGGCAGAATGTGGGTAAAACAGAGCAGGGGACAATTATCCCCCAAGGATTTCAGTCACAAAAAAAAATGCGTTAATTGAATTTAACGAGTGTCATCAGCATGGAAGCATGTCCTCTCGAATGGAGGCAGAAGCATGAAGGGCCATAGGAATGTTTACCTATCTGGCACATAAATACCTTGCAATGCCAGCTACAAAAGTACCATGCAAATGCCTGTTCTCACTTTCTGGTGACATTGTAAATAAGAAGAAGGCAGCATTATCTCCTGTAAATGTAAACAAACTTGTTTGTCTTAGCAATTGGCTGAACAAGAAGTAGGATTGAGTGGACTTATAGACTCTGAAGTTTCACATTGTTTTGGTTTTGAGTTTACAATCTACATTTGTAAGTTGCACTTTCACAACAAAGAGATTGCATTACAGAACTTGTATGAGGTGAATTAAAAAATACTATTTTTTATCATTTTTACAGGGCAAATGTTTGTAATAAGAAATAATACACATTTTTATTTCAATTACAACACAGAATACAAAATATATGAAAATGCAGAAAAACATCCAAAATATTTAATAAATTTCAATTGGTATTCTATTGTTTAACAGTGTGATTAAAACTGTGATTAATCGCAATTAATTTTTTTTTAATCATGATTAATTTTTTGAGTTAATTGCGTGAGATAACTGCTATTAATCGACAGGCCTGGTTTTTATATCTAGAAGTGACGAATTTTGCGTGATTGAAGGACTGATACTGGATCTGGATGAAATTTATTTTAATTTATTAGCCAAAAATGCAGTTTGGGTCAACCTGAAACTATTCATGAATATGGCCTGGTTCATTTTGGCCGGGAAAAAAATTTCAGGGTCAGTTTCAAAAAGAGTGCATGTGTCTGTCCATATGTCCCTCACAATCTTTAGTCCAGTATTTAGGGCATTTGCAAGGCAGGTGAGAAACCAAGATTTGAACTGCCATTCTGGAGCAGGGATTTCTACGCAAGTCTCCTTCCTGGCTAAGTGAGTTTCCTAACCACCAGGCTATAGACTATTGTAGATGGGTTGCTCTCAATCTCTCCTGTTGAAGCCGTTCCATTTTGTAGAATTCTTAAATTTTCAGTGGGCCACAGTGAGATACTGAACTTTGACTCTATAGTCTGGTGATTAACGCAATTATCTGGGAGATAAGAGACATGGATGCAAATCTTCTCTCTGCCTGATTCAGAGGAGGGAAACAAATCTAATATTTTTTCTGATTTTTTGGTTTGCTGGGCATTCTGCGTTCCCCCCACAACCCCAAAAATCAGTCATCTGCCCTGCTCTAACAGCAAAAATCTCAGATATTCACTCATTTTTATTTCCAGACCGGTCCTCAGCTTCTGTGAGCACAGAGAAGGTTTAGCTAAAATTCCTATATTTTAAATAGAGACTGGAAATATTGTAGGAGAAAATACTGAATTAGGGGAAATTCTCCTCTGCTCTTTTCCTTCTGTTTGGAGATTTAAATTCTTTCACAGTTGCCACATTCGAAAGAAACTCACTCTTTGTCCCCTAAATGTCTGGTCTCTATTTATTTTCTAAATACAATACTCTGCAATAGTTATATACTGTACTGTATTGTGTTTCTGGTAGGCTCCATACTCTAAGAGTAACTGTATTGTCTACATCTATTGTATGCATTACCCACAAGTCACATCGGTATAATTATTCTTTCAGTGCCAGGAATTAGGACAATGCTGCTTTGATCCGTGGGCTGACTATACTGCTGTCCCCTGAATAAAACCCTTCATGCTTTATTTGTTCAACTCTATCAGTACTGGCGTAGAACTGTTGCTAGTAACAGCATCAGCCATTCTGCAAAAGGACATTGAGAGAAAGACACCTCTAAACATGTTTCAGTAATAGTATAAAACTTTTGAAAACAAATCAGATCCTTTAACTTCTTTTGTTTGACCTTACTAGATAAAATTTTATTTTATTTTATTTATAGGCATAATTATGGCATTCTCAGATATACAAGCTGGATGTCTGAAAATATTAATGAATTAAGCTTCACAATTAAGCACCTTATTTCCATTTTACTAATGGGGAAACTGAGTCACGGGGCAATTAAAAATGACCTGCCCAGGATATTACAGTAAGTCAGTGGGAGAGACCAGATCTCTCATCTGTGCCCTGTGTCTTGGAAACAAAACCGCTTCTTCCTTTATTCCTTGTTTCCTAATTTTTCAGTTTACATTTCTGCCATCAAAGAGCTAATATAGCATATGGTACATACTTCCTATTGGCCACTAAGTTCTACCAGTTTTATTTCTCATCAAGATATATTAGGAGGTAAATCTGGCATATCATCATGGAGCAGAGAGCAAAGATAGTACAAAGTGTCTAACTACTTCACTCTATTCAAAAAGGAACCTATTATGCTGAAATAACTGAGGGAGGGAGAAAGTATTTTTCCCTAAAGAAAGTAATAGTCTTTAAACCATGAGTTGAGGACTTCAATGGCTCAGACACAGGTTTGATAGAGGAGTGGGTGGGTGAGATTCTGTGGCCGGCATTGTGCAGGAGGTCAGACTAGATGATCATAATGGTCCCTTCTGACTTTAAAGTCTATGAGTCTACAATACTTTTTAGAATTCCTAGCTTTTAAGATAAATGTGTGAAAATCAATAGTTTAAACAATACTACTAATTGGAGAAAAACAACAATTGATAAGTTTATGAAAAATTTAACCATATAGTCTTGCACTTACCATCACTGTAGCAGCTGCAGCAGCTGCTTGAGCTGCCACTGCAGCCTGGTTGGCTTGATGTTGAGCAGCTTTGATTTTGGCCTGCAAATGTGCAGGAGGGTGAAAATATTTGCATTTCTCCCTCATGCAACGCCCCTTTATGTAATCCATACAAACGGTTACAGTGTTGTCATTTGTATCAATCATTGTGCTATCTGCAGGATGTGCAAAGCGACAGTCGGTCTCTCCCCGCGCGCAGTTTCCTCGCTGGAACTCCCTGCACACCTATGTGCAAAACAACACTAATTACAGCTGATGGACTCAGCAATCTTAACTGGGAAAAACAAAACACACACACACACACACACACACAGAGCTCATTCTTTATTGTGTTTTAGACTTGTCTCTCAGTGTTTGCAACAGTCCTTTACATGCTTGTTTAAATATGTTTGCCTGCTCTTAATTAAGTTGCAATTAATATAGCTGTATTGTTTGATAACAATTTGAACTTGCATAGAATTGTGTCATTTCAAAAAATCTATTCTTGCTCACCAACATAAAATCCCTACGAATATTGCTCAGTGTTTGTCAATTAACTGCTCCTGTGAACCCAGTTACTTTCTCTATGAAGATATTCATAATGACAAAGCTGTATTTCAAAAACTTAACCCCTTTCGTTACCTTTGATATTGATTAGGCATATTAAATTTGAGCAATCAACTCTAGAACACATTCATTGAATTTGTATCCAAACCATATTTAAAAAAATGATGACACTAAAACAATGGTACCATTTCCACTGAGTGCGAGTGTAAATCCTACAAGAGCACTTATCTATATTTTAATAACTAAAGTTTGGGCTATATTAGAGAGCGTGTCTAAGGACAACAAAGCTCTGCAAAGCTTTTAGATATAAATTAGCAGAAAATTACATTTCTAGTCACAATGGTGTCTGTAATACCTCCAGTTTATCAGTCCTCAAGAGTTTCTGAGTAGCAGTCGAACCAGGAACTGTGACAGGGGGACTTCCAGGAACAATAACAGGCGGTGTGGGTAGGATTTCAGTCGGAACTAACCCAACTCCAGGGGTTACAGGTGTTAAGTAAGGAGCAAAGCTAATAGCTGTGTTCGTTCCTATTGCTGGTCCTACTGGAAATGTGGGCTGCAAAATGAAAACACAGTGAGATGAAAAATAAACAGGTAACCTTACACTGAAACAATTTTTTTTAAAAGTTCTCAGATCTTATTTGATGTCTTTTGTACGTCTTCCTTGGTTTTGATTAATTTTTTTATCAGAATTTTAAAAAGTTGACAACATTACATTTACATTGCATATCTTCTTCTCGTAAACATGGCATACAGCGGTTCTGAAACTGGGGTATGCAGACCCGAGTCATGTCCAGGGCTGACAGCCCCACTGATCAACTCCTCACAGTTCCTCCTGCACACTGTGGAACAGCTGTTCAGCGGCATGCAGGAGGCGCTGGGCAGGAGAGGGAGGAGCAGGAACAGGGCATGCTCGAGGGAGGGAGCAGGAAGAGGAGGGACAGGGCTGGAGTGGGAAGAGGTGGGGTGGAAATGGGGCCTTGGGGGAAGGGGTGGAGCGGGGACAGGGCCTGAGGATGAGCAGGAGTTGAGCATCCCTGGGGAAAATCAGAAGCCATTTGGAGAGGGCCGTAAATTTTTTAAAATCAAAATGTGGGTCCTCAGGTTGCTAAAGTTTGAGAATCGCTGATGTAATACATTCCAGTGAAGGACAGGAACAGCATTTTGCAGCCATATTATGAGAAAAGGGGTCTCGGCGCATCTACACAGGTCAACTATCATTTGAATCTGAATATCTATTGAGATTACTGTTCATATTACATTTCAGGTTTATTTATACATCTCAAATAAAGTGCATCTTATTTCTACTGCTTTCTCTTTCTAACTGCTTCCCTGGTAAAACTGAATTTTACAGATAAAATGTTATTCAGTATATTGAATCCATCTTTGTAACAAAAGTATACATTATATAAGCGCTTTCATATGTCACATCTATCACTCTGCATGCCGTATTTTGTACTTGTATACAATTTAAGTTACTGTGCCTATGACATGTAAAAACTGGCCTGTGCAATGTTTCTGTTATATTCAACTGCCACCTTTTCAGGTTGATGGGCTGTGGTAGCCAATCAAAATCCTTCAAGGGGTGGGAATGATAGGGGTCTGAAATTATGTTTCACAACCATTTAAAGCAATGCAATGCAATTAAGCTGTATCAAGAGGAAGAAGCAACTCTGTGATGCAGAAATCCAACTCAGATGAAGCAGGATAGCAGATTTGCTACTATATATTCCACAGGGTGGGGAGTCAATGCAGTACCATGGTCAGGATTGGAAAGGTCTTTTGTAGGCCTGCAGAGTTGATGTTTGCTAGAGGCAAACTATAATTACAAATATGAAAAGAATGTGCATAGAAATGCAGCAAATCTCTGACTAGTGCAGGCTCTGGACTGATGCTACTGGATCAGTTGCAGAGATATAGTTTGTACCTGCACTCACTACTGGAATCTATCAGGTTCTTGAACCACCCTATGCAACACTTGCCAGGTCAGAAATGCAGGTTCTGTTATGTAGGACTAAAAGTAAAGCTCTAAAATAAGCTGGCAGCTAGAAAATGCCAAGATGTAGCAAAGCTCTGAAGAGACATTTAGAAAATGTAAAGAGGCAGAGATCTCTCTCTCATCAAAGTGGCCTCTATAGGCTTTATTAGAAGGGCAAGCTAGCCATCAACACTGTATGAAACAGCCTTAGGGGAAAGAATAGGGCTCAAAGGGGTTTTAACAGTCCTTGGAGAAAGTTGCTAGTCAAGAATGAGTCCAGCGTAGTCCCCAAGAAGATGATGAGAGCAGAACCACCACCAACCAGGGTACCCAGCTGCAGGAAAAGATAATCTAGTCATGCAAAGAGTTAACACTTAAAAAAAATTTTTTCCACTGCACATCAAAAAAATGTGCTCCTATCCTAGCTAAATACTATCCATAAACTGTAAATCAAAATAAGGAAATAATAAAGGAAAAAAAGGGATTCTTGCTATAGCAGCTTTATGCTCAGTTATTTCACACAATAGCTATTATAAACATGCTACTGCAGCACAATGTCTAGTAGAAAAAATAAAACCTTTGCACTAGATATAATTTCAAGAAGAACCCTACAAGCTTCACTGAATTTTTAGGTATTTCTTTTATACTTTTTATTCCACCAAATCAATGATAATCTACCATAGCCTGCTAGCAGTTTGAGACAGAGAAAAAGAACTTGCTTTTTACTCTCTGTTGGTAGGTGAAATAATAAAGTTTGAATGATGATTGTATTGATAGGGCGGAGAAAAGGAAAGAAACATCTATGAGAAATTTAGGGGATTTCTTTGCTCACATTAGTGACAAGTTTAACCAACATCCTATTACATACAAAATCCCCACTAGTTTAAAAGAACATTAAAGGTGCGAAGTCAAAGACAAAATAGTTAGAAAATGTCCATTAAGATTGTTTAATTCTGCCCCTAGTGCATATGCAGTATGATACATACTTTAATTATATGATCACATACTATTTCTACCATATTATCCCTGCCTCATTTAAAGCACAGGACAGACAGTGCTCAGGAATGAGGTAGCTGTTCAATATTTCCTCATCATTCAGTTTGTAGCCCCTATGCCTTATTTACTGAGCACCACCCAAACCATGCACTGAAATGAAGAATTGTCAATTGCTTCATGAAGTTTTTAATGGTGCTCATCTCTGTAATATTTGGGCACTTCACAAATATTAATGAATACATCTTCACACCTCTTCTGCGAGAAAGAAAATTATTATTATCCCCATTTTACAGATTGAAGCATGGAGAAATTAAAAACATAATGTCCAAAAGTATCCACTAATTTTGGGTGCCTACCGTGAGAGACTTAGGGCCTGATTCTTCAAAATATTTCACATTTTTATATCGATACCATGATGCTGGCAGAGCAAGTGCCAGCTCATGCCCAGACCCCTAGGACTCACTGAAAACTGACAAATGCATAGCTGGAAACCAGTCTGGCTCATCTGTGGGTTAGTATTGTTAAAACAGGTATTAGATTTATAAGAATGTGTTTAGACTTTATGAAATACTTGTAGGATGCAGTTATGTATTAATCTCACTTTTAACATCTCTACCCCCATGTTACAGTAAAAGTAGTTTTATCCGGCACGTCACCAACCAGAAAGCTCTATAAACTGGCATTTCTGATCTTCATTCAAATTCCGGTTTATAGGCCGGTTGACACAGGTCTGGAAGGGGATGGAGCATGGGAGAGGGTACAGAGCGCAGGCTCTGGGAGGGAGTTTGAGTATGGGAAGGGGCTCGGGACAGCGGCTTGGGAGACCAATGGAAGCTGCGGGGGCAGCATGCAGGTGGAGGCAGAATGCAGAGCCGCTTGCCCACGCCTCCGCCTAGGAGCAGTTGGGACAAGTTGCCGCTTGCAGGGAGCCACCCAAAGTGAACACCCCTGGATCCGGCACCCCGAGCCCTCTCCCATGCCCCAACCCACTGCCCTGAGCCCCCTCCTACACCCAAACTTCCTCCCAGAGCCTGCGCCTTCCACCTCCTCCCACGCCCCAGCCCCGCACCCAAACTCCCTCCCTGTTAGTTAACCGGCATTTTTCACTTACCAGCACCCCCCATTCCCCAACATGCCAGATAAAACAGCTTTTACTGTATACGGTTATAGAAGGTGTTTGCATGGTAATCCTCTGTAATTGTGTAAGTCATCAAACAGGAAAGGAACATGAACTAATGTAGAAATGCTGGCTTCCTACAGACGGTGTTAGGTCTGGCCCACCAAGAAGGCCCACTGAAACTAAATGAGCCATTGTGAAACACAGAAGAACAAGAACTCTGTCAACTGCTCCTCCCAACACCCATGTAGAGAAGATGTGCAGGTGGACTTGTCCCATCAACCTGAACTGTGGGGGGAAGGGAATAAAAATCACTGATAAGAAAGAACTGTACCTCTAAGCTGCTTGAATTGTAAGGGGCAAAGATTTCTAAGCATAAACAAAAGTTCCCCTGGGCTTGGCCTGGGTTAGCCCTAAAGTACATATATACCTTGCATATTACAGCAGCTTCTATTACCCTTTTGGAACATAAGACTGCAACTAATTTGTGCATGCATGTTTACCTGCTTTAACCTTATAAATAACTCATTTCTTTTTTCTAGTTAATAAATCCTTAGATAGTTTATTATAGGATTGGCTACAACCGTTGTCTTTGGTGAGAGATCTTTAGGAAAACCAAACTTGCTAATAAAAACAAGGCTTCATTTTCTTGCACCAAAAGATCTCTCTGCCTGTCCTATTAAATTTCTCTGTCCCCACAGTGACCCTCGCTGCTGTCCACTCTCCCTGCTCCCCTCATATTGTCTCCTTTCCCTCTGACATGCGTGTGTGTGAGATTGATTGATCACACACACAAACGTCTGATCTATGAAGTCAATGAAAGCTGGCTTTGACTAAGTGTTCCCACTGGGTCACAATGCGCTTGAGATAAAGGAGTAGTGCTCACTCACCTCTAATCTTTATTGTTTGTTACAAAGATGGCCCTAAGCTGTTTGAAGAGTACAATAGGACTGATCATTTATACATATATACCAAGCTGGTGTTCTTGGCTGCAAGGTGTTTGCTTTGTATCTGGATTTGCAGAAAGTGCTCCAGACTGTCTTATGTATGATTTCAAAAGATGGAACTTTTGAAGCTTGTGAAATCCCATATCATCATTTCTCTTTGTCTACGTCATTCTGGGGCACTTCAGACTTTAAGCTAGGAAGCAAGCATAAACCATGAACACATGATCACTTGTTCCGTTCTGGAAGGAACTAAAGGAACAATCTGAGATTAAAGATTTATTTACAATTATTAAGCTCATAGAAGCAGGGAAAGAAGACACTGCAATCCTACCCAAATGGTTATGGTTGTTGTAACTCTTTCCACTCAAGTGGGGATCTTGCACAAAGCCATTGCAAAGTTAACCCAAGGTAGCTGGGTCTCAAAACCTGAGAGAAAGAAAGTGCGGAGGGCTAGGGGGTGGGAGAAGGAGGGAGGAGAGAATAGGTGAGGCCGAGATAGGGAATGGGGGATGTGCCACATCTATGACGACACCTCAGCACGCAAATTTAATTTTGTGCATATTTTCCAGCATTTCTGTACTTCACACAGTCTCTAAATAGCAATTTATTTTTACTGACAATGAAAGTAGTAAGGTGTTTAGAGGCCATTTTCAGGTCAACCCAATATCACATCTGAGCTTTAATTACCAGCCACATCATTTGAAAAAGGATACTTACCATTGGCTGAATTGGTGATCCTGGAAACATGAACTGCATCTGCTGGGCAAGCATTGCTGCTGCAGTTTTCTGTTGGATTAAGTTGTTCCTGCCATTAATTTCTAGTTGAGTTTTTAAATGTGTTGGTGGATGAAGATACTTGCAGTTCTCTCTTGTACAACGACCCTGCAAAAAATTACATCAGTTGCTTTATAGCTTTGAATGGCCGTTTGGTGTCTCATAGCAAAATATTACACCATCAATTAAGCAACAAAAATTGAGTTGCAAGGCATTTCCTTGGAATTAAGTGACTAGATAGGAGGAGATGACAGTTTACAGCTATGCCTCAGGCCAGTAACCGTAGTTGGTCACTAATGTTATCAACTGAAAAATTAAAAAAAAAAGGCTAATTTTAGAAAATGATTGATGGTATGTTAAATGGTAAATACAGGACATTGCTTCAGAATTAATGCCCTGAATATTAGCCAGACTGCTTGAATTTCCTCTCAAGATATCCTCATCATGGCCTCTGATGTTACCATAATATAAACGTTAATAATTAATTTTATTAATAGATGTAACATTTTAATTTAAAACAAAACATAGCTTTTAAACACTGAATATTAGATGTATGTTTGCAGAACTACAAATCTTAATATTAGTAGTTTTCTTTGTGCTTCCACTCCACTGTATTGTTGCCCCTTTTCAACTTGAACAGCTAGTCAAATTTGGGGATTCTGTGTGGGTTCCAGTTTGATGTAGGAATTGGTGATCGGTATTTCTCTGATGCAGTTTTGTTTCCTTACAAAGAATATACAAAGTCCTGGTTCCCTAAATACAGGAGGAAACAATAGCAGGAAACAGATTTTTTTTTTCTTCACAATTAGGATTGGAATGATTAGATTTTTTATCGGTAAATGTCAATAAACCTTAATTTCACCATACATATACAAATGCTGAAAAAAATATTTCCATAGATCATCATTGAAATTTACAGATAGTCAAAGAAAGAAAAATGCTGCTTGAGAACTTCTTAGAGTTTTATTTAAGGATATTTATTTTGTATATTTTGGCATATAATATTAATAATTTGTGTTTCAATGATTTTAAAGCTTTGACTTTTTGAATCTCAATGTCTTTAAATAATTATTGTCCAACCCCCCCCCCACATCTTTGTACAACTGTGAAAATTTAAAATTGATAAAAAGTTAAAAAAAAAAAGCTTTAAACTAAACATTGACATTATCTGTCAAAATTATAAAAAAATAAAAAAAATAAAAAATGAATTCTGCAAACCTATTCACAGAACCAAGAACATGCTTTTCAGCCTGAACTGAACCCTAAAACCTCTTCCCAGGTTTCTTCTGGTGTCAGCCACAGTGTTTTCAGCTAACTTTTCAGGTTCTCTCTCTCAGATCTGGTTGACATTACATTTTGCTCCTGCCATTGTAACTGTCTCACTACGCCGACTTAATAACTCCACCTCCCCCAAGTGGCGTGGAGTCAAGATCAATGTAGTTATATTGATGCAGTATCAGTGGAAACACTGCATTGCTTGTGTCGACTGTTACCGGCTTTCAGGAGCCACCCCACAATGCCTTACACTGACAATACGCTTGATACAAGTGCTCCTGGTGAGGACATGCACCGCTGACATAAGGAGCAAAATGTAGACACACACAAGTGATGTAATTACTGAGGCGGTTGTATATTGATGTAAGTTAGGTTGACTTAATTTTGTAGTGTAGACATGGCCTCAGTTTTTTCCTCTCTTCTGCCTTCCCCCCTTACATACACACCCACCTAAAACAATAGTTAATAAAAGCTCTGGGTGGGTTTGAATACTCCTTTTGTATTAGGTGGGGGCTTATGCATACAGTTATGTTACCTCAGATTCACACTGGTGTAGCACAGCACACTATTTGACAAAGAATATTTGTAGACCAAAATTAATAACTATACGTTGTGTTGATTCAGAAGGCATATAGCTAAAAATATACAGAGAGGATAAATCAACATCAGCCTAAAACAGAAATTGCCTTATTTTCTTTTATCTCCATCCTTTCATATTATAGAACATAGGAGAAATTTTTATGTTACTAAATCAAAAATAATTGAACAGTGTGATATTCTTGTTAAAAAGTATGTAGTAGCAAAGTTAAAAAGTCAAGGCTGTATTTAATAATTAAGCCAGGCATAATAAACACTGATTTTTAAACATTAATTTTAAAATTATTTTTTGTAGTGACCCAGCCACTCCATCTTTATTCAGACCTAATTTCATGGTGTCAAGTTTGCAAATTAATTTGTGATATATGCCATCATGTGCCAGCAATGCCCCTCTGCCATGTACGTCAGACAAACCAGACAGTCTCTAAGCAAACTGTTGAGAATGGGCCATATCTACCATGACTAAATTGGCTTCGTTAGCACTGACCCCCCCCCCTCTCGGTAGGGCAACTTCTATCTTTTCAGGTGCTGTGCATTTATACCTGCCTACTGTATTTTCCACTCCATGCATCTGATGAAGTGGGTTTTAGCCCACAAAACCTTATGCCCAAATAAATCTGTTAGTTTCTAAGGTGCCACAAGGACTCCTGGTTGTTTTAACCTGTAGATGATGAGTTTTTAAATTGAGAAATTAGAAAAAAAAAAAAAAAGAAAAAAAAAGAAAAGAACTTTCCATTGCTTAGTTTTATGATTCTTCCCCAAAGACATACACAGTTGGAAAAATCCATTAAAATACAGAGGTAAAGAAAGGACACTAGTAGAGTAATATAGGTGTTTTATGAAAAATCACCACAGGGAAAAGACGGTTACTCACCTTTGTAACTATTGTTCTTCGAGATGTGTTGTTCGTATCCATTCCAGTTAGGTGCACGTGCGCCGTGTGCACGTTCGGAGATTTTTACCCTAGCAACACTCGGTGGGCTGGCAGGGCGCCCCCGGAGTGGCGCCGCTATGGCGCCTGATATATACCCCTGCTGGCCCATCCGCTCCTCAGTTCCTTCTTGCCGGCTACTCCGACAGTGGGAAAGGAGGGCGGGTGTGGAATGGATATGAGCAACACATCTCGAAGAACAACAGTTACAAAGGTGAGTAACCGTCTTTTCTTCTTCGAGTGCTTGCTCATATCCATTCCAGTTAGGTGATTCCCAAGCCTTACCTAGGTGGTGGGGCCGGAGCGAGACGTTGCGGAATGTAAGACCGCTGAGCCGAAGGCGGCATCATCTCTGGACTGCTGGACCAATGCATAGTGCGATGCAAAGGTGTGGATGGAAGACCAGGTGGCCGCGCGGCAGATTTCCTGTATGGGAACATGGGCTAAGAACGCAGCAGATGAGGCTTGAGCCCGAGTAGAGTTGGCGGTGAGATGGCCAGTCGGAACGTGAGCCAAGTCATAGCATGCCCGAATACAGGATGTCACCCAAGATGCAATATGTTGGGAAGAGATTGCCATGCCCTTCATACGTTCTGCCACCGCTACAAATAGCTGAGGTGAACGCTGGAAGGGTTTGGTCCTCTCGATGTAAAAGGCGAGAGCCCTGTGGACATCCAGAGTATGCAGCTGCTGTTCCCGTCGTGATGAGTGCAGCTTTGGAAAAAAGACTGGCAGGAAGATGTCCTGATTAACGTGAAAGGCAGAGACGACCTTAGGGAGGAATGCTGGGTGTGGTTGCAGCTGTACCTTGTCCTTATGGAACACCGTATACGGAGGATCCATAGTCAATGCTCGAAGTTCTGAGACTCGTCTAGCCGAGGTGACAGCGACTAAGAATGCTGTCTTCCAGGACAAGTACAGCAGCGAGCATGTGGCTAAAGGCTCAAAGGGGGGGCTCCATGAGCCTGGTTAAGACGAGGTTCAGGTCCCAGGTAGGGGTTGGGTGTTTGACCTGGGGGCAGAGTCGCTCCAAGCCCTTGAGGAATCTGGAAACTATAGGGTGGGAAAAGACGGAACTGCCAGCCTCCCCAGGATGGAAGGTGGAAATAGCTGCAAGATGCACTCTTAGAGAAGAGATCGCTAGACCTTGCTCTTTGAGAGACCATAAATAGTCCAAGATAGTGGGGACTAATACAGATGGCGGAGAAAGGTCCTGCTGGGCGCACTAGTGACAAAAGCGCTTCCATTTAGCGAGGTATGTTGATTGCGTGGAGGGCTTTCTGCTTCCCAGCAGCACCTGTTGCACTGTGGCAGAACAACGCAACTCCAATTGGCTCAACCAGCCAGCAGCCATGCTGTCAGATGAAGGGACTGCAGGTCCAGGTGGTGCAGCCTGCCGAAGTCCTGCATGATCAGGTCCGGGCAGAGTGGCAGGGGAATTGGGTCTGACAGAGACAGGTCGAGCAGCATGGTGTACAAATGCTGCCTCGGCCAAGCTGGAGCGATCAAGATAAGGCGGGCTTTGTCCCTGCAGAGCTTGAGTAGAACTCGGTGGATGACAGGAAACAGTGGGAAGGCATAACAGAGGTGGCTCGTCCACGAAATGAGGAACGCGTCCGACAGGGAGCCCGGGAAGCGACCTTGTAGGGAGCAGAACACCTGGCATTTACTGTTCACTCTGGAGGCAAACAGGTGGGGAAAGCCCCACCTCCGGAAAACTGAATGGAGAATGTCCAGACGGATGGACCACTCGTGCGACAGGAAGGACCTGCTCAGATGATCTGCAAGCGTGTTCCGGACTCCTGGGAGGAAGAAGGCTACTAGGTCTATGGAATGGGCTATGCAGAAGTCCCACAGTTGGATCACTTCCTGACACAAGGGGGAGGACCGTGTCCCTCCCTGTTTGTTTATGTAATACATGGCCGTTGTGTTGTCTGTGAATATGGCAACACGACAGTCCTGCAGATGGTGCTGGAACGCTTGGCATGCCAGCCGGACCGCTCTCAGCTCTCGGACATTGATGTCTAGCGTCAACTCCTGGGACAACCAAAGGCTTTGGGTGCGCAAGTGCTCTAGGTGAGCACCGCAGCCCAGGGAGGACGCGTCTGTTGTTAGGGACGTGGAGGGCTGGGGAGGATGGAACGGCAGACCTGCACACACCCGGGATGACGTTCGCCACCAGTCGAGGGAGCCGAGAATGCTCGGCGGAACTGTCAGAATGATGTCTATGGCATCTCTGCCCGGCCGATAGACGGAGACGAGCCAGATCTGTAGAGGAAGCATTCGCAGTCTGGCGTGCTTTGTGACGAATGTGCATGCAGCCATGTGACCGAGGAGACCAAGGCAAGTGCGAGCAGAGGTTGTTGGAAAACTCTGAAGACTTTGGACAAGGGAGACTATGGTCTGAAACCGGTGTGGGGGTTAACTGGCCTTGCACGGTTGGAGTCCAGCATTGCCCCGATAAACTCTATCCTCTGCATAGGCACCAGAGTGGACTTGTCTAAATTGATGATCAGGCCTAGACGCATAAACAGGTCCTTGATAATGGTCACATGGCTGATGACTTGTGCCTCGGAGGCCCATCGGATAAGCCAGTCGTCGAGGTAAGGGAAGACATGTATTCGACAACAGCATAGGGAAGCAGCGACGACCGCCATACACTTCGTGAAGACACGAGGGGCCGAGGAGAGGCCAAAGGGGAGAACAGTAAACTGCTAGTGTCGATGATTTACCACAAAGTGCAGATACCGCCTGTGTGGGGGATAAATTGCAATGTGGAAATATGCATTGTTCATGTCGAGAGCGGCGTACCAATCTCCGGGGTCCAGGGAAGGAATGATGGTTCCCAGGGATACCATGCGGAACTTGAACTTTTTGATGAATTTGTTCAGCCCTCGCAGGTCTAGGATAGGCCTGAGGCCCCCTTTCGCCTTGGGAATTAGGAAATATTGGGAATAAAACCCCTTGCCCCTTAACTCCTCCGGTACCTCCTCTATAGCTCCAATTGAGAGGAGCCTGCAGATTTCCTGGATGAGGAGTTGCTTGTGAGAGGGTCCCTGAAGAGGGACGAGGAGGTGGGGTGGGAGGGAGGGGGTGAAACAAACTAAGGATGGTATCCAAGCTCCACCATACGTAGGACCCAACGATCTGAAGTCAACTGGGACCACGTAGGAAGGAACAGGGAAAGGCGGTTGTAAAACTGAAAGGGATCCGGGGAGGCAATTGGTACACTGCTCTCTGGCGCACCCTCAAAAGTTTGATTTGGGTCCCAGTGTTGGTTTGGTGGGACCGGAATTGTTACCCCCTTGAGGTCCAGACTGACGTCTGCGATTGGTACGACCTCGTCTTCTGGCAAAGTCTTGTCTTGGCCAAGGTGGGGGGTAAGGGCGCTGAGGTTGGGAGCGGAATGACCGTCTTTGAGTCTGAGGCGTATGCATTCCCAACGAACGCATAATTACTCGGTTGTCCTTTAGACTCTGCAGTCTGGGGTCCGTCTTTTGCGAGAACAAGTCTTGTCCATCAAACGGCAAGTCTTGTATGGTATGCTGCAGCTCAGGTGGCAGGCCGGACACTTGCAACCATGATATATGTCACATGGCTATGCCAGAGGCGACCGTTCTAGCCGCCGAATCGGTGGCATCTAGCAAGGCATGTAAGGAGGTCCTTGCGACCCTCTTCCCCTCCTCCAGGAGTGCTGCAAATTCCTGGCGGGAATCCTGCGGAACCAACTTGGTGAACTTCCCAACCACGTCCCAGGTATTGTAATTGTATCTGCTCAGGAGGGCTTGATTTTCCGACCCAACAAATCCATGCACCTGGCCTCCCTAGATTTAGGTGCGGGGGCTTGTTGGCCGTGGCGCTCCCATTCGTTGATGGACTGTACCACCAATGAACAGGGAGCGGGGTGCACATAGAGGTACTCAGACCCCTTGGAAGGCACCATGTATTTCTGTTCGACCCCCTTGGCTATGGATGGGATGGAAGCCGGGGATTGTCAGATAGTGTCTGCTCTAGCCTGGATCGAACGGATGAAGGGGAGAGCCACTCTGGTTGGTGTCTCTGCGGACAAGATGCTAATCACCGGATCCTCCACCTCTGGAACCTCCTCTACCGGAAGGTTGATAGTCTGGGCGACACGCCGCAGAAGGTCCTGGTGTGACCGGAGATCAATCGGAGGTGGCCCCGGCGATGATGTCCCCGCTACTGCCTCATCTGGGGAAGAGGAGGATGACAGCCCCGGGACAAGTGGGTCCTGCACTGACGCCTGGTCGGGGGGGACCTCCGTCTCTGGAAGATCATGCGGGTCCGGAGCGAGTGCACTGGTTTCCTCTGTGCCAGCGGGGGGAGGTCTGCTGACGGTGGCCTCGGGCACACGGTGCTCTGAGTGACCAGAGTGTGATGGGCCAGTCGGTTCGCCTTGAGCTTGATGATAAGCCCAAGGTGTCCAAAAGGACCACTGATGAGGTCCGCGGTCCGGGCCATGGGTATGCGTATCCGAATCCCTGCAAGGAGGCACTGTCCGCATGGGAGGAGACAGATGGATGACGCGAAGGCCACAGAGGAGCTGAAGTCGATTGGACCACGTCTCTGCGTCCATTGGACTCTTGTCTGCGCGGTACCGGCAAACGGTACCGGAAGTCGTACCGGTGCCGGGATCGGGACTGGGACCTGCAACCAGTGCGGTGCTGGGAGGTCGACCGGTGCCTTACATCTCCATGCCAAGATCGGCTGCGAGAGGTACGGCGGTGCCGGGATCTGGACCGGTGCCGAGAGTACCACGATGGAGACTGGGATCTCGAGTGGTGCCACGAGTACGACAGGTACCGGGATGGAGAGCAGTACCGGGACTGCGAGCGGCGCCAGGATCGGGAGCGATGGCGGGACCGGGAGTGTCCGCGGGACCTGGATCAGGACTGGCGGCGTTTGATGGTGCCCGGTGAGGATGGCCTCATCATGGCAGGCTTGCCCAATGACTGAACAACCCACACCGGCAATGCCGGGGGTTGAGGCAGCTCAGGCTCCGTCAAAGCAATTAGTTCCTGAGCTGTGGAGAAGGTCTCTGGCGTGGAGGGCACGATGAGCTCGACCACAGCGTGTGCCGGGGAGCTGGTAGGCACTGGACTCGACGGCTTCTGTGAGACCGGAATCAACGGTGCGGAGGCAAGTGATGCCGCCACAGTTGACGGTGCTGGGCGGTCCGCCTTGGATGTACGCTCCGACTGCGGCATAGATACAGATGCTGCAGGAGCCTTGTGCCTCTTGCTCCTTGGGGAGAGGGATCGGTGCCGGCCAGAAAGTTGAGCCGGTGAAGGCTGGTGCCGAGAAGCCTTTACTGGAATCGTGTGCTCTGGTGCGGAGGGGGCACTTGTCCCCGGTGCCGGAGTCGGTGCCGAGGATGGAGGAGTTAGAGCTGCCTCCATCAAAAGTTGCTTCAGGCGAATGTCCTGCTCTTTCTTTGTTCGGGGCTTGAAAGCCTTGCAGATTCGGCACTTGTCCGCAAGGTGGGATTCGCCCAGGCACTTTAAACAGGAGTCGTGCGGGTCTCCTGTTGGCATCGGCCGATGACAGGCCGCGCAGGGTTTGAAGCCTGGTGAACCGGGCATGGGCCCCGGTACCGGGGAGGAGAAGGGGCTAGCCCCAGATCCTCTTTAACTATATACACAACTACTATAAGAACTGCTAATATAAATGCTAACTAGAACTATAGAAAACGAACTATGTACACAATAACTGTATAAACGAGCGAACAGCTAGGGAGGTGGAGATCAGCTAAGCCACGCTCCACTGTTCCAACAACCGACACGGGCGGTAAGAAGGAACTGAGGACCGGATGGGCCAGCAGGGGTATATATCAGGCACCATAGCGGCGCCACTCCAGGGGGCGCCCTGCCAGCCCACCGAGTGTTGCCAGGGTAAAAATCTCCGACGAACGTGCATGCGATGCGCGCGCACCTAACTGGAATGGATATGAGCAAGCACTCGAAGAAGAATAAATACTAGCCACAGGAATATCCTTCAAGGCCAAGATAAGCTCATTAAGATCCCCATGAAAGAACACGTTTTTAGCCATTTATCTCTCTATAAAGCCATTGATACTTGTGGAATCTTGGAAAGTCAGTATTAACACTATACCTTTGCATGCTATTTCAAGCTTTGAGACACTACTGCCTTCCTCCTACCTGGGATAGACACTGATTCTCAGCTTACTGTGTCCCTTACTCAGACTTTACTTCCTTCTCAGCTTCCACTCTCAAGAGTCCCTTGCTAAATTTTTTAAAAGTCTTGAGTACTTTAAATAAATAAAGTACTTTAAATAAAACACTATTGTTCAAAACATTTCCTTACAAATTTGAAAAAAATGACTCCCCCCTTCCAGAACAAAACTTTCCTGATTAAATCTATCATAGCAATAGAAATGGCTTTTGAATGAGGTGCCTCTGAAGCAGAGTCAGAGTAACACACAGCTGTAGAGGGCTTCAAATGATGGTCTTAGAAATTACACTCTCTATTTTACTTATTTTCCCTTTCCAGATCACAAACAGTACTGCAAAGGCCTACTTTTTAAAATGTGGTCCATGCAAATTTTGCATCCTATCACTCATGTGCACAAAGAGAGTTTACACGCACAAACTTTATTTGAGCATAAATGGGTTCTGCAAGTATAGATTGAACACTTACACAGGACAACATTAGCACTAAAACTGCATGCATTCAAATGGAAGTCAGGTCAATGTCTCTCTTTAAAAATCCTGGCCCAAGAGTTCAAAATTCCTTATTCTTTCCAAATAAAATGTTAGATAAGTAGCCAATTATTACTACTACTGCTACTAAAGGTATCTGAGATGTCATCAAATAATATCTGGGCACACTGTAGGTTTAAAGTAATAAACGCATGCTATCAGCAACCCCAGCAGTACTGAACTAGTTAACCGTAAAGGACAGATGTGGAAACCAGTAGGAAAATTTCAAAGGAAATTTCAGAACTGGTAGTTAGTGGAATGTCTGTACAAAGAAAGGCTCTCAGAACTCCCACACAATGCTTTTGATAATTGTCACCAGAGTGATGTCTTCCCACATTTGACATACTGCAGACTGTGGCTTACCAACCGCAATAGATCCCTTGTTCAGCCATACCATGCCACTGGTTTTAAGAAGATTTCCACATTAAGAACAATGGGTAGTTTGCCTAAAAATCAATTGCACAGGACAGCCCAGTGTTCTTATGCTTTTTAAATGTAGGGTACTATGTAAGTGCTTAGAATTATTACTTTAAAATAGGTTAAGTGAAACTAGTCTAGAAATTTAAAACTTTTTATAGCTGTGTAAGCAAGATTTAAAATCCACATATCTTGTGCATTCTTTTGCTATTCCTGCATTATGTAAAATTTGAGAAGATAGCAATCTTGTTTAACTACAGTATCAGTCTCCAAAGTAACAGGGCATTAACACTGCACATCAATATATTTATGTTCCAGTCAAATAGCTGATACAGGGAGGAGGGTCAAATCACTCCATGATTGAAGGTAATGTTGAGATCACAGCTCTGAGGCCAATTAAAGCAGTTTCCCTCAAATTATTTGTGATTGGGTAATCAGCCAGTCTCTTTCCCTATCAATCACAGGATCACATGAAATATTCCAATACAATTCTAGATGAAACAGCTTGTTACATTTAACACTCAAATGACAAATGTAGGTGAAAATAACATTATTTCATAGAATTAAACATACAACTCCTAACCTATGAGATGTGTGTGAGATGTCTTCAAGTATATCTAAACTGGAATTAAAAACTCATAGCTGGCCCATGCCAGCTGACTCCCCCCCAGGCTAAGGGACTGTTTAATTATGGCAACAGACATTCGAGCTCAGGCTGGAGCCTGGGCTCTAGGATCCTGGGAGGTGGGAAGGTCCCAGAGTTCAAGCTGCAGCCCAAGCCTGAACATCTATACTGCAGTTCAGCAGTCCCTTAGCCCAAGCCCCACAAGCCAGAGTCACCTGGCATGGGCCAGCAGCACATGTCTAACTGCAATGCAGACATACCTTTAGACAGCAAGGCTGTTTAACGTAGGGGTGTTTTAGGTATTTGAGGACATATTCAATAGCGCCATACCTTCTGTGGGGTCTAGTCACACACTCCTATTCACACATGCCCACAACCAGCTACCTGCTGGAGTTAAAAACAAGTTGAGGCATCAATCTAGAAATAAAAAATTACACTTGAGCTCCCTCCCCCCACCCCAAGTTGATGGTTGTTATGACTCTTGTGGTGTCATTTAGCCTCAAGAAGCTGGTACAGTAAAAGCTGTGTTATCCAGGCCTGTACCAACCAGAATGCTCTATAAACCGGCATTTCTAATCTTCATAGAAAGTCAGATTTATAGTCCAGTTGGTGTGGGGCTGGCAGGCTCCCTACCTGGCTCTACGTGGTTCCCCAGAAGCAGCAACCTGGCCAGGCTATTCCTAGGCGGAGGCATGGCTAGGTGGCTCTGTGTGCTGCCCCTGCCCTGCGTGCTGGCTCTGCAGCTCCCATTGGCTATGAACCACGGCCAATGGGAGCTGCGTGGGTGCTGCCTGTAGGCAGAGGCAGTGCGCAGAGCCGCCTAACTGAGCCTCTGCTTAGGAACAGCAGGGACAGGTCATCGCTTCTGGGGAGCCACCTGAGGTGAGTGCCCCCCCAGATCCGGCACCCTCAAACCCCTCCCATTCCCCAACCCCCTGCGCCGAGCCCCCTCCTGTGCCCAAACTCCCTCCCAGAGCCTGTGCCCCGGATTCCCTCCTGTGCCCAAACTCCCTCCCTCTTAGTTAACCAGAATTTTTCACTTACTGGCCCACCCCATTCACCCAACATGCCGGGTAAAAAAATCTTTTACTGTATATGGACTGAAAAGCTCGGCTTGTGCTTGTATCAGCTCTAGGGTTGCCAATTTTGGTTGGATGTATTCCTGGAGATTTAATCACATGACAATCTTTAATTAAAGCTTAATTATTAATTCCTGGAGACTCCAGGCCAATTCTGGGGGGTTGGCAACCCTAATCAGCTCAGATATCTTATAGCAATGGACTTATTGGCTGACTAGAGGCTACCTGCTTATAGATGTTGAATCTTTGATGTGGCATGTTGTTGGACCCCCATTCTTCACTGGCCAGTCAGCAGGGTGGAGAAAGCATAGAAGCCTCTTTGTCAAGTACAGTGACATCACATGGCCAGTGGCCAATGGCCACAGTAGCAGCAACGACAGCAGCCTTTGCAGGCAAATGAGCCAAACAGGCTAACAAGCTAGAAGTGAAGACCCACAAGCTTTTCCTTCAGTTTTTGAAGCTGGTAGCCTGTTTCCTCCCCCTTGGCACTGAATCCTCCAGAGTTCCTAGGTAAATCAGAATGGGGCATGCGCCTTCTGGCATTACCCAGTGTGATCTGAGTAGGTCACCTTTTGGCAAATGAAGAACTTCTCCATTCCAATAATTCTGAGCTAGAAAAATCCATGGATCAATATAATATCCCCAAATCAGTCTGTCAACAGGTCTGTAGATGCTTTGTGACATCTGAGGTTTACAGGCCATTACACCTTGACTATTCTAAAATGTCCCAACTCAAAAATAACTTAAAAAATGCAATGCTACCACAGTATTGACAATTTTTTCATGAGCAACAGGATTTTGGACGGTTCTGGAGCTCATCTCGCGATGAGGCAAGAAGCTCCATCCCCCTCTTGAAGTTCAGCACTGCCGGAAGCCAGAAGAGTTCCTCCCCTCTGCTCGCTGTTGTCACAGCAAGGGAGGGAAGAGGAGGAAGCACAGGGTTGCAGCTCTCCAGGCCTGGGAGAGGAAGGTGAAGAGCCCTAGGAGGAGCAGAGGTGAAGCTGGGGACTGAACTGGGGGTGGGAATGGTGATAAAGTGACGCGGTGGGGCTAAAGGGGAAAATGGGGGCAGTATTAATTGCTGGGCTGGGGGTGGGAGATGTAGGGATAAGACTTCCTGCAGCAGGAGCCACCATCACATTACCCAGTATATTTAGGAGTGCAGGCAACACTAATTATCGCACACACACACACACATGATGGGCAGGGGTAGTTCAATAACCAAAAGATAGACTGAAAACACAGAACAATATCATGAGATTTTAAAAAATCTCATAATTATTGGGACAACCTCAGCATTTTTGGTGTGTGTGTGGGGGTCCAATTTATGATTTTTGATCCTGTGAGGCAGAAAACTGGAACTCAAATCACCAATCATACATTCACTCAGCTATGTAAAGAGAGGGACTGTTTCCAAGCAAATACTTATAACTTCCCCCCCTTTATATTTTGGTATTCAGCAACTCAACTTGGAACAGCATTTCTGATTAACTAAATCTGGATGAAAGGTTAAAGTTTAAGTTGGAGATCTTTCCTCCCAAAAAATCACAATTTGAGGGTTTAATTTTTATGTGCAGATCTATCTGCCTCATACCCTCTAGCAAGCTCTCCTATCCCCAGTTCTCCTCTTACAACAAGCATAGATAGTAAACAAAACCACAGCCATTCTAGCCAGCTGAATAAAACTAAAATCCCCCAGCCTTCCCTCCCCTCTCCCCCACAAAAAAAAAAAAAAAAAAAAAGTTCCCTTATAATTGATTCTGAATACCATCCTGGAAGTTAAGTACATCTGTAAATGTTCCCAGATTTCAAGCTTGAAGGTGACTTGCAAAAGATTTTTTTACAAATTTGACTTGTGCCATATTTTGCTTCTTTATGTCACATAAATAAGGCCTGAATTTCACATGCTTGTGTGTCTGGAGTATCTTTGTTTATCTTTGTGAAAATATAATTGGATTAATCTCAATAGAATTATGCCTGATTTATATTGATTTGAGAACAGAATTGGACTCAATGCCTTTAAAGAAAATGAAAGAGACCCCAGAATTATGTAAGGTTAAATTCAATAACAACCAATAAGATTATACTAAAACAATTCAATTCAAAGAGTTGGATTGCCTCAGTTTGCATTCAGTTGCTATCAGTGGATTACCACGACGGCAAATAAGGCATAAGGGAAAAACACACTGAACAACTAAACTATTTCAAATGTAATATACATAAATTACTATAAAAACTTGGAAAATTGAGGAAACAAATTAATTCCTTATCCCCAGGACCATAACGATTCCTTCAAGTTCACCCACTAATATGAATGTATGTGCCTACACTCTCTTATTTTCATTATAAGAAAACTTCAAGGATATATTCACCTTCTTAATCTAAGGTGAAAAAAGAAATGAAAGTAAAATGATCTAAATTAATATAGATTGTTTTATTTACTAAAGAGGGAGGAAAAACCATCAGCTATTTGTCTGCTGATTTTGGATAATATGCTAAAATTACTGAAAATTGGCACAGCAAAAATAGTTTAATGTATTCCTAAAGTCAGTGAAAGAGCTTTCTGTGAACACAGTGACAGATAAAACTATAAAATAATGGAGAAAAATGAAAATTTCACAAAAAGGAAACTATCATGTCTAAATGTTAGAAGATACTTAACATGAAAAGATTTAATAGCCGTTATTTACTGAAATGGAAAAACAAAATGTTCTGCTGAAGAATACATTGGTAATACAGAGAGCTTTTGTCTCTCTCAAGATTCTTTTTTAAACAAAAATATTGGGATGAGTTTCAGAGTGTGAGTACAGAGAATGGTTTGACAATTTGCCTCAATATCAAAGGAAGCAGACATGATATTAAGGCTATGTCTACACTACGCAACTTTTAGCGACACAGCTGTGTCGCTACAGCCATGTCTCTAAAAGGTGTGCAATGTAGCCACTGTTTGTTGGTAGAAGAGAGCTCTCCCACTGACAAAAAAACATACACTCCCAATGAGTGGTGATAGCTTTGTCGGCAGGAGAGATCTCCTGCCAACAAAGCACTGTTCACAGCGGCACTTTTTGTCAGCAAAACTTTTGTCGTTCGGGGTGTATGTGTTTTTTTCACACTTCTGAACAACCAAATTGTGTCGTTCAGGTTCCACTGGAGATAAAGCCCAAGGTTGCTCTAAAGGAAAAAACTGTAGTAAATACTGCAGATGCCAAAAAAAGATGCATATGAAATGGTAAATCAATTTGATGAACCACCTTGAGATTACTTTCACAGATTTAAGTGTGTATATTTGGAAGGCAAAGAAAAACTAAACAAACAGAGCAGTTTAAAATGACAATGTCAGCTTCTTATATAATCATTGACTCAGTTATAGTTTGAGAACCTTAAAAATAAGCACGTCTTTCCTCAATGATCTGATCTTTTTCCATTTGGTCAACATTAATTTATTCCCTTCATTTCAAATGTTTCCGGAAACTAGAATAGTTTGTTTCATTTACTTCCTTGTTTTCTTACCCAGCATCAGACAAGCCTTGATAGGAATTTTCACAGCTCTGGAAAAAGTGGACTAAATTTTACACTCTAAGGTACATATGTATCTTCATGGAGTACAAGGGCAACCACACTCGAGCACCTGAAGCATACCAGTGGTCCAGCTTTTGTAAAATTGACAAAGTCAGTAGATGGGAGGTATGAAAAAACATGTTACTAATATTTTGTATTTCTACCACAGTTGCATCTAGAAGCCTTAATCAGAAGCAAAATCTCATTGTGCTAGGCACTGTACAAACATACAGAAAGAGACAGTCTCTTTCGTGAAATCTAAGATGCTAAGTGACATAGGAAGGCTGGCAGAAATGGAGTGTTTGTAAAAAAAAAAAAAAAAAAAAAAAAAAAAAAAAAGCTGGTTAGTCTCCAATTTGTTTTTATTCTTCTCTTTTGGAGAAGGTAACTTGCAGATTCATGCATATACTACAGCAAATAGGTCTAAATACCTTTAAAGCATTTCACTAACACTAACAGAGAGCACCATAGAAATTTACATTAGAAGCTACTTATTAGTCAATATTAACTCTTACCAAAAATATCTATTTTAAACACAGGATAGAACTGTGATCATCTCAGATAGTACTGATTGGTAACTCATGGCACATGTTAACTTTTTAGTGACAACCAATGTAAGTCACTAAGTTTATTATAGTCTGTACTGAAATACAGTCAGACTCAGTAAGAGGTAAAAATTTTGGTAATGACAGCGTTTTCTTTAACTTTTCTATCTATCTAAAAATCAGTCAGAAAGAAGGGAGGCCAGTGAACACAGCTGTTGTTGTCAATTGCAAATCAGTTGGCAAAGAAACATGGAAAGACAGTGTAACAGAAAAGAAGCATTTTATAAAAATTCTGACCAGATAAATGAGGAAACAACTTAGCTGATACTCTAGCAAACGAGAGTTCTCTCAAGAATGCTGCAGGAACTGGAATCCATTTCACAAATAGCTGTAAAACTAATTAGATTACTTCAAAGGGTTAGGAGATATATTTTGATAATGAGATGACTGACTCTGATTTGTTCAAAACAGAAAAGGAAGAAAATGCTGAAAATTTTAATATTTCACACAAAGTCTTTTTGAAAATTTTACCCTCTTTAAGTGAGCTTGAGACTATGTTTAAATTGGGAGCAATGTTTAATCAAAAAGAAATACTTCCATTTAGAAAAGGCTTACGAGTATGATTTAGTAAATCTCCAAGATATCAATGGACTATGCTAGTGTATTACAGAGGATGTCAACAAGAACATAAGAACGGACGTACAGGGTAGGACCAAAGGTCAATCTAGCCTAATATCCTGTCTACCGACAGTGGAAAATGCCAGGTGCCCCAGAGGGAGTGAACCTAACAGATAATGGTCAAGTGATCTCTCTCCTGCCATCCATCTCCACCCTCTGACAAACAGAGTCTAGGAACACCATTCCTTACCCATCCTGGCTAACAGCCATTAATGGACTTAACCTCCATGAATTTATCCAGTTCTCTTTTAAACGCTGTTATAGTCCTAGCCTTCACAATCTCCTCAGGTAAGGAGTTCCACAAGTTGACTGTGCGCTGTGTGAAGAAGAACTTCCTTTTATTTGTTTTAAATCTGCTGCCCATTAATTTCATTTGGCGACTCCTAGTTCTTGTATTATGGGAATAAGTAAATAACTTTTCCTTATCTACTTTCTTCACGACTCATGATTTTATATACCTCTATCATATCTCCCCTTAGTCTCCTCTTTTCCAAGCTGAAAAGTCCTAGCCTCTTTAATCTCTCCTCATTTGGGACCCGTTCCAAACCCCTAATCATTTTAGTTGCCCTTTTCTGAACCTTTTCTAGTGCCAGTATATCTTTTTTTTGAGATGAGGAAACCACATCCGTACGCAGTACTCAAGATGTGGGCGTACAATCAATTTATATAAGGACAATAATATATTCAGTGTTATTCTCTATCCCCTTTTTAATGATACCTAACATCCTGTTTGCTTTTTTGACCACCTCTGCACACTGCATGGACATCTTCAGAGAACTATCCACGATGACTCCAAGATCTTTTTCCTGATTCATTGTAGCTAAATTAGCCCCCATCATATTGTATGTATAGTTGGGGTTATTTTTTCCAATATGCATTACTTTACATTTAACCACATTAAATTTCATTTGCCATTTTGTTGCTAAATCTGCTTTGGTCTTAACTATCTTGAGCAGTTTAGCATCATCTACAAACTTTGCCATCTCACTGTTTACCCCTTTCTCCTGATCATTTATGAATAAGTTGAATAGGATTGATCCTAGGACTGACCCTTGGGGAACACCACTAATTACCCCTCTCCGTTCTGAGAATTTACCATTAATTCCTAGCTGTTGTTCCCTGTCTTTTAACCAGTTCTCAGTCCATGAAAGAACCTTCCCTCTTATCCCATGACAACTTAATTTACGTAAGAGCCTTCGGTGAGGGACCTTGTCAAAGGCTTTCTGGAATCTAAGTACACTATGTCCACCAGATCCCCCTTGTTCACATGTTTGTTGACCCCTTCAAAGAACTCTAATAGATTAGTAAGACACGATTTCCCTTTACAGACACCACGTTGACTTTTGCCCAACAATTTATGTTCTTCTAGGTGTCTGACAATTTTATTCTTTACTATTGTTTTGACTAATTTGCTCAGTACCAACATTAGACTTACCAGTCTGTAACTGCTGGGATCACCTCTAGAGCCCTTTTTAAATATTGGCGTTACATTAGCT
Organism: Gopherus evgoodei; assembly: GCF_007399415.2. Taxonomy (NCBI): domain Eukaryota; kingdom Metazoa; phylum Chordata; order Testudines; family Testudinidae; genus Gopherus; species Gopherus evgoodei. Next base: position 96,564,658 of record NC_044322.1, on the reverse strand, counting down.
AACTTCCAGTCACTGGGTACAAAGGCCGATTTAAAGGATAGGTTACAAACCCTAGTTAATAGTTACGCAACTTCACATTTGAGTTCTTTCGAACTCATGATATATTATGTGGAGGCCTATGGAACAAATATTTACAGTAAAACAAGCTACATAGCAGCTATATGTATGTATCAAAGTGCAGTATATACAGGGGCAATGCAGGCCACTGGACTGAACTGGTAGTCAGGAGACCTGAGTTCTATTTCTGGCTCTGCCGCTGTAGTTCTGTATAGCCTTGGGCAAGTAACTAATCCCACTTAAGTCCCTGTTTTCCCTTGTCTTTGCCCGTCTTGTCTACTTAGACTGTAAACACTGAGGCAGGGACTGTCTCTTACTATGGGCGTATGTTTGCTGTCTTGCGCACTAGAACACGGCTGTCAGCTGGGGCCATTATGCCCTATCATAACACAAATGATAAGATGCAAACGCTGTTTCTCTTTGCAGTTCCCATCCTTTATTAGGAAAGCACAAGGTTACTAACAAAAGGAAAAAGCAATGTCCAAGTCCAATATTTCAATAGATAGTCTAGAAGAAGTTACAAAATTGTAGAGGTTAAAAGTATATTATCTTGTCTCTTTACAAAATGGAGTGTTTACTAGCTCTTAATGAGAGTGCTGAAGCTACAGCTGTGTTATTAATAAATCATGCATTTAGCCGAGGGAGCTTGCCAATGCGAGTGGAGTCTGATATGAATTCCCAATTCGGGCTGGAAAGGTGATAAAAAATGCATTAGAAATTTCTTAAAGTATAAAGGGACCTACATGTGTCAGACCAGTAATAAAACACTAATCAAGTGGAGCCTGAAAATATAGCCAAAAGAAATGTAAATGTATCTCTAGAAAACGTTGATATATAGTCTCTTTTACTCTATATAATTACACAAGCAACAGTGAACAAGGCTATTAAAACAATAGACAGTTATACCATTATGTCATCTATACAGAACATAAAATGTGAATTTAGCAAATGACATAGCTTTCCAACTAATGTAGCTTATATTAAAAGTACATGCGAGCAGGGATCTTAACCTGCTCTACAAACACAGTTCACATGCTATTAACATGTTATTAATGATCTGGATGATGGGATGGATTGCACCCTCAGCAAGTTCGCAGATGACACTAAGGTGGGGGGAGAGGTAGATACGCTGGAGGGTAGGGATAGGGTCCAGAGTAACTTAGACAAATTGGAAGATTGAGCCAAAAGAAATCTGATAAGGTTCAACAAGGACAAGTGCAGAGTCCAACTGGCAAACTATTAAGCATACAATTTACCAAATAGTAAATAAATAAATAATAAAAAAGAGCCAACAGTTCATTTGAGCAACAAACAGCAAGAAGCTCCATCTCAAAGCCAGCAAAGAATCAGCAGGCACTGCCAGGGATTCTATTGATGGAATGGATAGTACCAGTGTTGAAGTTCATGCTGTTACCGGAGCCAGTGCTGGCTTCTTAGCGGTATTTGCAGGTATGAGTACTGCCGTGGGCTGTTCAAGGAGGTATATTTTCAGATGAACATCTCTAGACTTCCTTGTCCTTGTTGAGAAGGACCAACACACACAGCATCAGCCTGGTACTTTGCTCACGCCAAAGCAGAACAGACAGCAGCTGTGGCCACCAGTGAGAGGAATTACACCGTTGCAGAACAGGCAGGGTTTGAAGCCCAAGGACTATGAATCTGTCATTTTGGTGCAGATGGGGGAACCAAGTGAGAAAATAAATTTCATTTTAATTTTTTAAGTATAACCTAATAAGCAAAAATAATAATGGGGAAGAATGAAGGGAATTAATCCTGACTAACATTATAGTAGAGGTAAATCCCACTAAGTAGTAGCAGGCAAACACCACTGGTTTCGCCTCACTGGCCATGGGCAGTAAGAGGGAACTTAGGAACAGTGTACAGAAGTGGGGGGATTGGGGAGAAGGGCACGAGGACATGGGTCACACCTGCTCCATTCAACAGGCACTACTATTTAAAGATTGATAGATTCAGGCAGGCAGTAAATCAAGATCACCTCGCTTAAAGTCTTATGACATGGCATTCTTCTCTGTGTGATCTGTTTTGTTCAGAATTTTGGAAATGAGGAGGAAACTAAGGCATAAATACTTGTACCCTAACTCTTAAAGCTGTAGAAAAGACACCAGTTCCTGGTGCCAGGGTGTCAATGGATGGGTGCAGAATGAGTATTTTTTCCATCAGCTTGGAGATTAGCCAGTCCCTTGAAAGACTCACCCACTGGTGACATATTTGCAGAAAAGCTTCTTGGTCCAGTTCTCACTTTCCTGTTAAAGCTACTTGTCATGGACAGAGTCAAGTGCCTCATCATGGCCACTTACCAGACGAAGTAAGGTAACTCAGTCACTGGACGTTTTAAGCTTCCCTGGGGCTGTGGCACTGTTTCTTCCCTTGGCCTCTCTGGCATATTTTCTGGGCACTGACCCTCAGTGTGATACCACTTCACAGAGGTGGAGCCCCTCAGCCCACCTGACTTAAGCCCTCAGGACCAGTGCTGACACCCACAATAGCTCCTTAGTTTAAATACACCCTATCCCAGAATCCCACTGAAGATGTGAGCCTTCTGTGTTACACTTTAACTCTCCCAGGAGGCAGGTGGTAAGTATAACATATAATACATTTCGGAGTAAAGTGTGCATGTAACACATTACTGCTCTTTAACAGCATGAAAAATATGCAGATCTACACAGAATAAAAAATCCTACATGCATTTCCCTCTCTCTTTTTTTTTTTTTTTTTAAACCATTCCAGAGCATTGTTTGGGCTCTCCAGGTCCTGCTGCTGCAAAGCATGGTTTGGCCTCTGAAACATGGAGTCTTCTTCCCTAATTCACCTCCTTTGATCTTGGTCTGTGCTCGTCTTTCATCCTGCCCAAACTTCCCATGTGTTGCACTGCAAGCTCCTCAGTGAATCTGTTCATATATTCCCCTACCAACACTGTAGCTTGTTTGCATTGTTTGGTAACTTTCTACTCCCCATTTCTCCCCTTCCCTCAGAGGAATAAGGTAAAACTGGTTTCCCTAGGATGCAGTTACTCTAGCACAGGGGTAGGCAACCTATGGCATGCGTGCCGAAGGTGGCATACAAGCTGATTTTCAGTGGCACTCACGCTGCCCGGGTCCTGGCAACTGGTCCTGGGGGCTCTGCATTTTAATTTAATTTTAAATGAAGCTTCTTAAATATTTTAAAAACCTTATTTACTTTGCATACAACAATAGTTTAGTTATATATTATAGACTTATAGAAAGAGACCTTCTAAAAACATTAAAATGTATTACTGGCACACGAAACCTTAAATTAGAGGGAATAAATGAAGACTCGTGTCATAAACAGATAGCTAAGGGTTAATGTCTCTTTCACCTGGAGCACCTGACCAGAGGACCAATCAGAAAACCGGATTTTTTCAACTTTGGGTGGAGGGAATTTGGTGTCTGGGGTCTTTGTTTTCTGGTCTGCCTGCTTCTCTGAGCTTTGGAGGAGTAGTTTCTACTTTCTAATCTTCTGTTTCTAAGTGTAAGGACAAAGAGATCAGATAGTAAGTTATATGGTTTCTTTTCTTTGGTATTTGCATGAATATAAGTGCTGGAGTGCTTTGATTTGTATTCTTTTTGAATAAGGCTGTTTATTCAATATTCTTTTAAGCAATTGACCCTGTATTGTATCATCTTAATACAGAGAGACCATTTGTATTTTTTCTTTCTTTTTTATATAAAGCTTTCTTTTAAGACCTGTTGGAGTTTTTCTTTACTTCAGGGAAATTGAGTCTGTACTCACCAGGGAATTGGTGGGAGGAAGAAATCAGGGGAGATCGGTGTGTGTTGAATTGGCTAGCCTGATTTTGCATTCCCTCTGGGGGAATAGGAAAGTCCTTTTTGTTTCCAGGACCGGGAACGGAGAGGGGGAGTCCCTCTGTTTGGATTCACAGAGCTTGTGTCTGTGTATCTCTCCAGGAGCACCTGGAGGGGGGAAGGGAAAAAGGATTATTTCCCTTTGTTGTGAGACTCAAGGGATTTTGGTCTTGGGGTCCCCAGGGAAGGTTTTTCAGGGGGACCAGAGTGCCCCAAAACACTCTAATTTTTTGGGTGGTGGCAGCAAGTACCAGGTCCAAGCTGGTGACTAAGCTTGGAGGTTTTCATGCTAACCCCCATATTTTGGACGCTAAGGTCCAAATCTGGGACTAAGGTTATGATAACTCGGCACACCACTTCCGAAAGGTTGCTGACCCGTGCTCTAGCATAACTATTGACTGATCATTAAAAGTCAAATATTCCCCATTGTCCCTCTTCTGGAGATGATTGACACAGCCCTGGTAGCCCATGGAAGATATCCATACAGAAAGGCATTCATGATACAGCAACAGCTTCACAAATTCAACCAGAATCCATAAACTATACGGACAGATCTCCAAAATCCTTACATCACTCCGTGGCTGATCTCATCTGCTTGAGCTCTGCTCTTCCCCTTAAGTTAGCTAGATGAGAGATAAGGGGTCCTGCCAACAGGCACAACCACATCTGTGTGGTGACAAGCCAACAGCTCTTGGTGCCTGTTCGTGGAGACTTAGAGGGTATGTGTCACACTATACTGCTACATGAAGACACGACAGATTTATTAAGGTGTTTAAAATACTACAATGCAGACCAAAGTCATGGGACTTGTGCATCAGCCCCAAGATGAAAATTCCCCACAGGTATGAGGTCTGTGCCTTCTGCAATTGTCATTATCAAGCATCCCATTAGTGATGGAAGAAACAGGGTGAAAGCCACTTACGGAAAGAAAAGCACTCTACAGTGCCAGAAAAAGAAGAGCGGGTCCAAGAACATCCGTTGAGTACTGTGCTACAGCAGCACCCATTACCCAATTCCATTCTCACACATTTGCATATAGAAGTCATTGACTACCTTGAATTAGGGCCGGTTCCAGGCACCAGCTGAGCAAGCAGGTGCTTGGGGCGGCATGCTGGGCTCTTCGGCGGTAGGTCCCTCGGTCCCTCTCGGAGGGAAGGACCTGCTGCTGAAGAAGAAAGCGGCGCGGTGGAGCTGCCGCTGATCGTGATCATGGCTTTTTTTTTCCCCCGACCCCCTTGCTGGTGCCGGAGCCGGCCCTGCCTTGAATGGAAAGGGGGTAGAGATGGCATAAGGAGCACAGACTGCTACCTTAATCTGAATTTGAGCAGTGGCATCAACAGCCATACTTTTCTTATTCTGAGGTTCTCTTCTTAGCTCTCCCAGACCCCATTCCTTCCTCTCTTTCATTTTCTCATTATATTTTTCTTCTGGATGCTAAGAAGTGAGGGGAAAGAGACAGAAGCAGAGGGTTAAGGTGAGGACTTCATTGCTCCCACTTAGGCAGAGGAGGCAAAAGAAAAACAAAAACAAAACACAATCTGATGGAAGGGGCTAATAATATTACCTGAGATTGAAAGAACTTTTTCCTGACTAATTTCTTAACAGATGGAGCTAGAATAATATTGCCTCTATACTTTTCCTTTTATAGGCTGGGGAAGAGAAGAAAAACAAAGTCATTATGCAGCTACTATAAGATCACAAAGGACTTCAGTTGAAAGCTTTCTTTATGTGCTAGTATAGGCTGAAAACCCCTCCACAAAATTCTAAGTTTGGAGGGCAAGAGAAAGTTTTGTTGAAGAAAAAAAATTAATGATTGGAGTCTTCACAGGGGTAGTTCTCTTCGAACAACAAAGTGTGAAATATTTGTTTCCATCTTCTACTTGTCTGACATGTACATCATCAGTGATTAGAATTACCACAATACTTCAAAAGAGATTTCATCTGAAGGGCATTCAGGTTAAAATATAATGTAGTTTAAACTGTCAGTCATTAAAACGTTCAAGACTATAATTTTTCATCATGTTTTTGAATTACAGCTATTCTAAAAAAATGATTTACGTGGGCAAATCTGTCTTTTCCCCTTGCAGATTTTGCATCAGTGTGCCTTAGGAAAACTGTGAAAGATGAGCACCATTCATCAGAAGGAACATTCATAATATAGTGTCATCAACCAGCATCTGAGTGGGGTTTAACCAACTCCTTTACCTCATCAGTGGGGAATTCAAACAGTAGTGCAATTCCTTTTTAATTGAAAAGAGTTCTTTATATTTTAACACTAATGGACCATTTGATATTCCACACCACACACACACGATAGCTTTCATCAGTGTGTAGTGCCCAATGATTACTATAGTTGATTTCTTGGCATACCGAGAACACTCTCAACAGAGTTGCATTATACAATGATCATAAAGCAGTCAATTTATTTTGCACTCCTACCTAATGTTGATTTCACAGTTCTTCATTAATTGATAATACCTGGCTCTCATATAGTACTTCACATCAGTACATTTCAAAGCGCTGTACAAAAGAGGCTTGTATCATTATCCCCATGTAATACATGGAGGAACTAAAGCACAGAAGGTGATGTGACTTGCCCAAGGTCACTCAGGTCAGTGGCACTGCAGAGAGTTGACCTCAGGACTCCCAAGTCCCTGGCGAGTGCTCTATCCACTAGGCCAGTGGTCTCCAAACTTTTTTGATCACGCATCCCTATCAATAAAAATTTTTTGAGCACGCACCCCCACTATATGTATATTTTTGTATAAATTGTATATATGTACTACTATACTAATATATTATGTACATTATAAAACATACAAAAAATAGAAATTAAAAAAGGATGAGATAAAGATGAAATAAACAATATATTTAAAATAAGTTTTATTGTATTTTATTCATTAAAGGTACAAAATACCTTTTTGCTCTCACAAAAAATTATTATTATTATTATTTTTTAGTGAGAGCAATGTGATTGAATATGCTTCTTCATTATTTCTGAAAATCTTGGTTTAACACTTTGTGATACAGCAATTCGAAGGTCTGGATTAGGGTTAGGGTGTAGAAGGGGGATCAGGGTGGGGTGCAGGTTCTGGGAGGGAGTTAGGGTGCGAGAGGGGGCGCAGGGTGGGATGCAGGGTCTGGGAGGGAGTTAGGGTGCGGGAGGGTGCTCAGGGTGGGGGTGCAGGAAGAGGCTTAGGGCTGGGGCAGGCAGGAGGTGCAGAGCACTTACCTGGAGCAGCTCCTGTTTGGTGCAGGGGGTGTGCAGGTGGCTCTGCACAGCGCAGCATAGCACCGCCCCCATGGCCATGATTCTGGGAGCTGCCCCCACCCCCGGCAGGCAGGGCCACCCGGAATGCAGGTGGTTTAGGGGCTGCAGGGCCCTGGACTAAAGGGGTCACGGAGCCCTGGCCTGCAGCTCTAAAGCCCCTTTCGGAATGTGGCCCTGCTCCTCCAGTGGCCGGAGGACTCAGGGCTGCATTCCGAAAGGAGCTTTAGAGCTGCAGGCCCCCTTAGCCCAGGGCCCTGCAGCCCCTAAAGCATCTGTGTTCCGGGTAGCGAGGCAGCTTCCCTGCTTGCTCGTTCCCTCCTTCCTCCGGTCGCCCTTTCCTCCTTGCCCCCTCCAGCTGCGCTCTTCCTGCCATGCCCCCAATGGATTGTCTTATGCGCACCCCACTTTGGAGACCATTGCACTAGGCAACACTACCTTCCATGACTCAGTGTTCATCGAACTTCTTGATATTAACAGCAGTCACAGGTCTCAATATTTCAGTGGATGAAGAATTTCTAATTAGTTTTAAATGCCAACTCCACATGGAGTGGAGAAACTAGCAATTTTTAGCTATTTTAGTTACTTCAGTAGAAGTTCCATTATAGTGTGCAGCTGTCTGCCATATTCTAAGCCACACGTTACCAGTTTTCCTTATGCTGTATGTCAACACATAATGAAAGAGGAAGAAAGCAAATAAATGGAGATCCATGCCTAGCAGGGTTTTCATTTCTAGATGTATTTAAAACTGATATATGGGAAAGGAAGGGGACTAGGAATATTAGGATTGATGATGAATTGATCAATTTTCAGGGAAAAACTAAACAAATTTCAGTTACTGAATTCCCCAATATTCAATATCCTATTAACAAATTATCTGAGAACCATTAGGAACGGATTACACTTATTCTTTGCCTTTAAGATTAAAGTTTTAGCAAAACAGAATACAACATAAGCCATGCTGGACCCCAGACAGACTATTTAAAATGACCTAGTGCCTGACAAACTATATAGATGCAATCAACCATTTGCCAGCATACCTGATATTCTTTGCAAAGATCTGATCCTGTATTACTACAGCATTATCAAATAGTGAAAATATTCCTCCAACACTTCAGATCTGCCTGATAGGAATGCCAGAAAAAAAAGACAGCCCTTTGATATATTCTGAAATGGTTTTCAAATCTCTCACAGTAGCTGAGAGGATAATTCTGAGATGACGGAAATCTAATGTCTACAACTTTTCATTAACATTCTAAAAAAACTCACAACAAATACAAGAATCTTGGGGCAAAAGTATTTATTACTCTATATAGACACTTATACTGCCTCCACCTAAGCATCTGACTATCTTCGGGAAAGTAAATAACTGGGAAACTTATGCACAAAATTGAAACCATCTCAATTCTTTGGTCTTGTGTTCATTAATTGGAGAAATAACAATGCTATTATTCCTAACTCTCCTTGTCTCTCCTACTATTAAGAAAAATCACAAGTCAGCGTACTAATAAATGGGAATTTTCTGTGTTTGAAGATGAAATAAAATTACAATCAAGCTTTCACATATAATAAAGGCCCCAGGTCCCACAAAAGTCAGAAAAGTTGCCAGCTTCCATGGGGAGGAGGAGCAGCGACAAGCACCACAATTAACAGAGGTTTAGGAAGGATATTCAGCTATTCCAAATACCTCCTGAATTCCAAGTAGATGAGGCCTAATATATGTCCAAACACTGAAGTTGGACTTGTGCAGATCCTTCATTTGTACAAAGATCTGATTTTATTTATGATGTCTCAGGCCCGACAACTTGTCAGACGTGAATTCTTAGCTGAGAGATTTCATAACCACAGAAATTAGTCGGGGGAGGGGTGGGGGGGCTAGAAAAGAGGTTGTATTTCCACAACTAATAGAGCCAAATTCTGCTTGTTTGCAAGTTTTGCTTGATAAAAGCAGCATACAATTTGGTCATATATTCTGCTGAAGTGGAACGATAAACAATTATAAGCTTTAGCTGCTGAGAAGTGGCCAGATGCTATGGTGATGGATTCTTAAGAAATATACCTGAAAACAATGCTGCTGTGGAAATCTACAGTCCTTAAGGAAACTTTGATAAGGGCTTGTATAGACTGGAAATTTTTGCACCAATATAGCTATGCAGATGTTAGTCACTTTTTATATCAGTGCAGCTTCACTGGTGTAGCTATACTGTTTAAACAAACCTTAAAATTCTCACGGGGTCCGGAGATGCCATATCTAAATATTTGACCTAATTTTAAAGATGAAATTTTCAAAATGCCCTGCCTTCTTGCCATAGTGTTGTTTATAAAAAGATAGGGAGGGTTTAAGACCCAACAATGCATACGAAAATTAAACTGAAAAAAAAAAAAAAAGTGAAAAGAATTTATACATGAAAAATGATAAGAGTATTATGTCCCTAATTAGATAAGGTAAGAGCACAAATAGTCTGTTTTTGATTTGCAGATACATAACTCATGTGAAAATATTATAGGTATAAATTGTGCTTGGGCCTTTTCACTATCTGTCCAAACTTCCTGGGCATTGATCCTAACGATATATATAAAGGGCTACAGGAAAACTGGTAAAGTTTTGCTGATCGGAATGTTCAGTAAGCCATTTGATAAATACAGACAAAAAGAGAAAAAAAAATCAATTCTAGTCTTGTTGAACCCCAAGTGACATTACTTATATTCTGTAGTTCTCCTAAAATACCCAGATTTATTGTAAATTGCATACTTGCTTCATTGTAATACAAGATTACAGACTCTCTGTGCTAAGCAAAAGGTTGCAGTTTGAAATACTTCTGTAATTACTAAAACAAGCTGTCATGCTCTACTGAATTTGTCTTTATATTCTCAAGAGTAAACCCCAACTTGCACTTCTCACTAGCCCTGTGCTGCGGGGTTGGGGTGGGAAATTACTCCTCCTGATAAATGATTCAGTAGTCCATTGAAAATTATATACTTCTTTCAGGAAGTCTTGATGGAAAACTCAGAGAATGGAATTCTGATACAAGAAAAAGAAACATAAACCTCTGGGAAAATAAGCTGTCATTAAAAAAAAGCCACCTGTATAATTTTTTCAAAAAACAGACACATACAATGCAGCACAATATCTGTTTTACTGATTCTTCTCTCAAACACTTAAAAAAAGTAAGAGACAAACAAGAAAAATTCAACCTGCTGTTCACAAAAACACATCTAGGCACATACTGCTGCATATTATTTCTCAAGTATTTTTATAAGTTCTCTTTTGAATTAGAGTGTTAATTACTTTTGATTTGATACTGAGCCCATAAAAGTTTATAGTAAAGCTCACATATATTTCACAATACAGTTGACCAGCATGTTATTCGTTTTCAAATGGTACCTCACAAGGCATATTTTGTACAAATACCATTGCAATAGCATGTAGGGTGTGAAGACACCAGTGCCTAGGGTCACAGTTATTTTATACTTTTCAAATGATAATTTTTACATTTTTGGGAAATCTATCAAAAGGAGCATGTTTTCTCTCTCAAAAGTTGGAGAGGATTACACAAAATTTCAGTATGTGTTTTAACAAACAAAACAAAAACACACAATATTATATTGTGTACACCACAGGTTTTATGAGAATCTCTGAAACGTCACATTTGTGCATAGCGAAAAATGAAGGCCTGCTTCCTAGAGGAACAGACGCTAGTATCTTCCAGTGTAAATCAATATTTTAACGTGTCCTCTAAAAACACTTCAGCTTAGTGCTGTTCTCTGTGACAGTGTGCTGCTGCTAAGCAACAATGCACAGCGGTACTACGCATTTAGCCCTGAGTCTTCAAAGGAGGCTTCTAATGCTCCATTTTGGGGTGCTCAAATTTAATCACCTAGACCGACAGTTGATAGCCTCAGCATATCAAGATCCCTAAATATAGCTTTAAGTGCCTACAGTAACTTCAGATATAGCTCTCTTTTCCCCTGAGCTGCAGGAGCACTTAACCACTATGTTTTCAAAGCACTGTATAAATATTTACTAATTAACCCTCCCATTCCCTTTTGGAAGGAGGAAAGGTAAATAAATATTACCACCACTTCACACATGGCAAAGCAGAGGCACAAAGAGGTTAAGTGACTTGCTTAAAAATATACAGCAAATACACCTCTACCCCGATATAACGCTGTCCTCGGGAGCCAAAAAATCTTACCGTGTTATAGGCGAAACCGCGTTATATCGAACTTGCTTTGATCCGCCAGAGCATGTAGCTCCGCCCCCTGGAGTGCTGCTTTACTGCGTTATATCCTCATTTGTGTTATATCGGGTGCCGTTATATCGGGGTAGAAGTATAATTCCTAGAACCACCATCAGAATAAAGGTCTTCTTCCAGTGTTTTGGACCTGCAATTTCAGCTGAAGGTTGTTTATTTCTCATATACTATTAAGCTGGTTTGTATTATGTCAGGTAGACCACAGACTACCAAGTCATTTCTGAATGACACACTTAAGTGCATAGTGAACACAGATATGTTTAACTATATACATAGGTTGATATAGAAATAATAGTGATTAAACCTGGACTAATTTTCAGAAATGGGTACATGGAAGCCATGCACACAGCCAGATCTTCCACTGAAGAGGTGATATTCCCTATTTTGTTACAGAGCTCTTTGACAGAGGAAATGAATGAGAAACTTTTACAACTAGACACACGCACATTCAGAAGCGTGGGGGAAGCTTAAACAGCATTTTTGTCAGGTATATTTCTTAAGTACCCATCACCATACCATCTGGCCACTTTTTAGCAACTAAACACACACATTCAGAAGGGCAGAGGAAGTTTGCTAAAGTTATTCAATTTGTACTGATAAGTTATGCTTGTTCGTTTTGATTTTAGTCTTCTATTGTTGTACACTATTCACATAAGGAATGCAAAATCATGAAGATGTTAAATAAGACAAGTTCTAACAATGACCTCAGTGGGACTTCATTAGACAATTTGATGCACTGCCATTTATCTTTTTTACAGTCATGCACTCAGCTTTCATTCTGCATGACATCAACTATCCAAGTTGATCAAATTGAATTAAATTTTCAAGTAAGATTCCCTATGATGTTCAAACGCCCTATTAAAATCTAAAACAAATTTAATCTACTCTATTCTCTACCTACACTAATTTTGTAATTATTGTACAAGAAAGAAGTAATTTGATTTATCTGGCTTTTCCCTAGTGTTTCCAGAAATTTGATGTTTTGCATGCCCAGAGTGCCCAGTTAAGTATACCTACATTATTCTTACAAAAATATTCCTATGTATTTGAATGCACAATTGTGGTTAAATCCATCTCTTGAAAAAACATAGGCAGAAGTCAGCATACTTCCTAAAATGTTTTTACAAAAACAACGAGGAGTCCGGTGGCCCCTTGAAGACTAACAGATTTATTTGAGCATAAGCTTTTGTGGGTAAAAACCCTCTTCTTCAGATGCATGGAGTGAAAAGTTACAGATACAGGCATTGATATACTGGCAAATGAAGAGGAGGGAGTTATCTTATAAGTGGAGAATCAGTGATGACAAGGCCAATTCAATCAGGGTGGATGTGGTCCACTCCCAATAACTGATCAGGAGGTGTCAATACCAAGAGAAGGAAAATTGCTTTTGTAATGAGGCAGCCACACCCAGTCCCTATTCAAGCCCAAATTAATGGTTGTTAAGTTGCAAACTTGTAAGGTAACTCCCTCTGATAAAATGTTTCTGTTTACTCCTTGTGGTATCCACAGCAATACAGACATCCAATGTCAACAACTAAAGCACAGCCAAGAACTAGCTGTCCACAAAACTGAGCTATGCTAGTTCAGCAATGCCATGCCCTTCCTTTTGCCTGCTCTATTTACATACCATCTCAGGAGAAATTATTCTAAGGTCTCAAGCTCACTGGGATCAGTAATTTCTGCAAGTTATATTGATTAAAACCTTTGATCAAACTAACTTAAAATAAGCTATTATTGTTCCTTCTTGGTTTCTATGTATTTATCTTATTGAGCCACCATTCTTATGGATAATTTAGTGCCTGTGCTTAAGAACAAAACACGCTCAACAGTGCATGGCTACATGTACAGATATCAATTCACTGAACTTCATTTACAATTTAATTAGCTCTTGATAAAATTTCTCATTTCATAGAAAACCTACTGGCTACCTTTAGATCACTGTTTTTAATGTACATCACCAATAAGATATTCAGCTGCTTTAAACTAAATCAAATCATTCAGTGACATGTATGACATGGATCACATTTGATCCTCTGATGTATCCAGGATTTAAAGGTTAATAACTAATTAGAAAGAATAGTCTCACTCCAAAGATCTATTAATAAACTCCTTTGCTCATTAAACACATTGCATATGCTGCAACAGTTGGCATGCTTGAATATCTGATAAAGAAAAAATCTGCTTAAAGAATTGCTGGTGCTTTAGGGAAATTTGGCAAAATGCCACATTTTTATACCAATATTTGTTTTAACAGACCATCTACTTTCCATTTAGGGTTCATAACAATGAGGGACTTATTCCATTGGCCAATGCCAGGTTTAAGATGGAAAAGAACTATGCAAACATTCTTAGCTTTCTAAGGTGCTCTCCCTCATTCCTGTTGTACAAAATCCTCAAAGTTGTATTCCAGTTTTGATATCATCCTGAATGAATATTGCCTATTACATCAAACTGTGTGATTATTCTTTAATGTGTGTGTGAGATTTACTAAATTGGCATGTTGAAATACTGCCAGGGTTTTTTTACATTTGTTTTAGGTGACAGCTGAAATCTCTTGAAGTCCTCCGTAAAAGAAATCATACTTCACACTAACTAAATAGATGGAAGTGCATTTAGAAAGAAAAAGAGATCAAAATGATTTTACCACTGGCAAAGGGAAATGGTGGTCAAATTTAGCCTAAAATTGAGATTTAAAATGAAGCAGTATACCTAATACAAAACATAGGGTAAAAATATAGTGTAAAGAAACACATATACAAATTAATTAGGCCCGTCAAGCAATTAAAAAAATTAATCATGATTAATCGTGCTATTAAACAACACAAGAATACCATTTATTTTAAATATTTTTGGTTGTTTAAGACATTTTCAAACATATTACCGTATATACTTGTTCATTAGCCCGTTCATTTATAAGCTGACCCCCCAAGATGGTTAGGTAAAAATAGCAAAACTGTATGACCCTTTCATAAGCTGACCCTATATTTCAGGGGTTGGCAAACTTTGGCTCCCAGCCCCGTCAGGATAAGCTGCTGGCGGGTCGGGACATTTTGTTTCCTGGAGCATCTGCAGGCACGGGGCCCCTTAGCTCCCAGTGTCTGTGGTTTGCCGTTCCCAGCCAATGGGAACAGCAAACTGTGGTTACAGGGAGCTGAGAGGCTCCATGCCTGCAGACGCTCCAGGTAAACAAAATGACAATATATTAGATATTTGATTCATTTATTCCATAGAGTTTAAAAACATCAAATTTTGGTGTAAACCAGTTTATAAGCCAACCCTCACTCTTTGATGCGTCACTTTTTTACCAAAAATATTTGGCTTATGAATGAGTATATACAGTAATTTCAATTACAAGACAGAATACAAAGTGTACAGTGCTCACTTCATATTTAATTTTGATTATAAATATTTGCACTGTAAAAAACAAAAATAGTATTTATCAGTTCACCTAATACTCTCTTTATCATGAAAATTGAACTTACAAATGTAGAATTATGTACCAAAAAACCTGCATTCAAAAATAAAACAATGTAAAACTTTAGAGCCTACAAGTCCACTCAGTCCTACTTCTTGGTCAGCCAATCACTCAGACAAGCAAGGTTGGTTACAATTTGCAGGAGATAATGCTGCCTGCTTCTTGTTTATAATGTCACCTGAAAGTGAGAACAGGCATTCGCATGGCACTTTCGTAGTCGGTGTTGCAAGGTATTTACATGCCAAATATGCTAAACATTCATGTGTCCCTTCATGCTTCAGCCACCATTCCAGAGGACATGCTTCAATGCTGATGATGATAACGATCCAAAGCAGTGCGGACTGACGCATGTTCATTTTCATCATTTGAGTCAGATGCCACTGGAAAAAGGTTCATTTTCTTTTCTGGAGGTTTGAGTTCTGTAGTTTCCACATCAGAGTGTTGCTCTTTTAAAAATTCTAAAAGCTTGCAACACACCGTGTCCCTCTCAGATTTTGGACGGCACTTCAGATTTTTAAACCTTGGATCAAGTGCTGTAGCTATTTTTAGAAATCTCACATCGGTACCTTTGCGTTTTGTCAAATCTGCTGTGAAAATGTTCTTAAAACAAATGTGCTGGGTCATCATCCAAGACTGCTGTAACATGAAATATATGCAGAATGCAGGTAAAACAGAGTAGGAGACATACAATTCTCCCCCAAGGAGTATAGTCACAAATGTAATTGACACATTTTTTTTTTTTTAATGAGGCGATAGCTCAGTGGTTTGAGCATTGGCCTGCTAAACCTAGGGTTGTGAGTTCAGTCCTTGAGAGGGACACTTAGGGATCTGGGGCAAAATCAATACTTGGTCCTGCTAGTGAAGGCAAGGGACTGGACTTGATGACCTTTCAGGGTCCCTTCCAGTTCTATGAGATAGGTATATCTCCATATATAATTATAACAATCAGCATGGAGGCATGTCCTCTGGAATGCTGGCCAAAGCATGGGCCATACAAATGTTTAGCATATTTGGCATGTAAATATCTTGCAACGCCGGCTACAAAAGGGCCATGTGAATACCTGTTCTCCCTTTCAGGTGACACTGTAAATAAGAAGCAGGCAGCAGTATCTCCCATCACTGTAAACAAACTTGTTTGTCTTAGTGATTGGCAGAATAAGTAGGACTGAGTGGACTTGTAGGCTCTAAAGCAGGGATTGGCAACTTTTGGCCTGAAGGATGTACCGGCCACCACTTCACGCTGCCCCCACTGGCCTGGAGCGGCAAACCACGGCCAATGAAACTGTGATCGCTGAACCTGCAGACACGGCAGGTAAACAAACCAGTGCTTACCCTGGTGGGCCACGTGCCAAAGGTTGCCGATCCCTGCTCTAAAGTTTTATATTGTTTTGTTTTTGAGTGCAGTTATGTAACCAAAAAAATCTGCATTTGTAAGCTACACTTTCATGATAAAGAGATTGCACTTCAGTACTTGTATGAGGTGAACTGAAAAATACTATTTCTTTTATCATTTTTACAGTGAATATATTTGTAATAAAAAATAATAATATAAAGTGAGCACTATGCACTTTGTATTGTGTGTTGTAACTGAAATCGATATTGAATATGTAGAAAGAACATCCACAAATATTTAATGAATTTCAATTGGTATTATATTGTTATAAGTGCAATTAATCACAATTACTTTTTTAATCGCAATTAATTTTGAGTTAATCACATGAGTTAACTGCAATTAATTGACAGCCCTATAATATTTACTAGAAACTAGTCTCTCTTTAGGATGAGGTATGATAAAAAAGTAAAGTATTGTTAATGCCTTTTGTTAACCTGCCCAGAGCAGAAAAGCCTAGTTTAGCAACCCTTTGATATGGGAGACATCCATCAGAACTAGCAATTATGATTTGGCACTAGCAACTGCAGAGGTGGAAATCTTCTGTCTCAAGCACTAGCCAGCCAGCAAGATTACTCTTGCTTCAGGAGGAATGAAAAGGACAAGCTTGGTACTTGTAGCCTCCATTTATCACAGGTTTCAGTAGACTACTATCCTGGGGCTGAATGGGAAGTTGAAGCTTGCTAAAAGTCAGCAGCCTCACTGAAGACTTTTGACTGAAGACTGTAGCTAGAATCTCTCCAACCTATGTGACATGCCATTGATGGAAGCCTTCATTAAATAAAGACAATACATGGAGTAGTCTCTGTTGCAGATGCAGAGCCAAAAGTTTAATCTCCTGCAACAGAGAGCAAGAAGATGGGTAAAATCACATGATGAAGAAAAGAATGTATGTTGTTAGAAACTATAGTAGAGAACAGAATTATCAGATATACATAAACATGATTTGTTGGGGAAGAGCCAATGGCTTTTTGTAAAAGGAAGTCTTGCCTCACAAGTCTATTAGAATTCTTTGAAGGCATCAACAAGCATGTGAATAAGGGTGATCCAGTTGATATAGTGTACTTGGACTTTCAGAAAGCCTTTGACAAAAGTCACTTATCAAAGGCTCTTAAGGAAACTAAGTAGTCATAGCATAACAGAGAAGGTCCTCCCATGGATCGATAACTGGTTGAAAGATACGAAACAAAGGGTAGGCATAAATGGCCAGTTTTCACAATGGAGAGAGGTAAATAGCAGGGAGCCCCCCCCACACCAAAGATCTGTACTGGGACCTGTGCCACTTAACATGTTCATTTATGATCTGGAAAAGGGATTGAACAGTGAAGTGGCAAAGTTTGTAGATGATAAAAAATATTCAAGATAGTTAAGTCCAAAGTTTACTGTGAAGAGTTACAAAAGGACCTCACAAAACTGGGTGACTGGGCAACATAATGAGAGATGAAATTCAACATTAATTAGTGAAAAATAAAGCACACTAGAAAAAATAATTCCAAATACACATATATAAATGATGGGTTCTAAATTAGCTGTTACCACTCAAGAAAATTCTTGGAGTCACTGTGGATAGTTCTCTGAAAACTTCAGTTCAATGTGCAGTAGAAGTCAAAAAGGTTAACAGAACATTAGGAACCATTAGGAAAGGAATAGATAGTAAGACAGAAAATATCATAATATCACTATATCAATCCATGGTGAGTCCACACAAATAGTGTGTCCAGTTCTGGTTGTCCCATCTCGTAAAGGATATAGCAGAAAAGGAAAGAGTTCAGAGAAGGACAACACAGATGATCAAGGGTATGGAATGGTTTCCATGTGGGGAGAGAGAAAAAAGATCACGTCTGTTCAGCTTAGAAAAGAGATAGCTAAGTGGGGGGGATATGACAGAGACCGATAAAATCATGAATGGTGTAGAAAAAGTGAATGGAGAAGTGTTATTTACCCTTTCCTGCAATAGAAAACAAACAGGGGTCACCTGATGATATTATTAGGCAGGTTTAATACAAACAAGTGGAAATACTGTTTCACACACTGTACAGTTAAGCTGTGGAATTCATTGCCATGCGATGCTGTGATGGCCAACAGTATAACTGGGCTCAAGAAATAACTGGATCAGCCCATCAATGACGATTAGAGCAGATGGTCAGGGATGCAACCTTGTACTCAGCGCAACCCTAATTGTCTGACACCCAGAAAGAGAAGACATGTATGTATCACTTCAACTGCTTTGTTCTTTAAACTTCCCTGAAGCTCTAGTACTGGCCATTGTCAGAGACATGATAGTGGTGCAGACAGACCTTTGCTCTGACCCAGAATAGCAGTTCTTATGAACAAACCCTTTTCAAAAGCCTGTACAGGGTGAGGCTTGTTTTCACTTATAGTATTAAGCAGAGTCAGTGTGTGGCAAATCTAAGAAAATAATACCATAGAAATGGCAGCACAAGTGAAGGAGACTAAAAACAGAATTAGAGGCCTCATAATTCAATTTCACTAATTGATCTGTGAGTTAGTCCCATTAGGGATGAAATCCCGGTCCTAATGAATTGAAAGAGCCCAATTAGGAAGAAAAGGAGTCGAAAGGGGCAAGCAGTTCTTAAAAGATGTAATACTGGAGGCTCAATATCAAAATAATGCAGAAAAAGATAAGATGAGCCACTGGAGGCCAATGTGCCTGCACAAGGAGCTTCTTAGCGATCTAAAACCCACAAGTGATATATACAGGACATGGAAGGAGGGGCCTTTCACCAAGGAATCATACATGGGACTGGAACGAGTGTGTAGGGACAAAACAGAAAAGCCAAGGCACAGAATGAGTTACAACTGGCAAGGAATGTTAGAGGCAACAAAATGGGGTTCTACAAATATGTCAGACAAAAAGAAAGACCAGGGAAGGTATGGGCCTGCTTCTCAGTGAAGAAGGTGAGCTGATAATGGAAGATGATAGGAAGGCAAAGCTGCTTAATGCCTACTTCTCTTCAGTCTTCATACAAAAACTAATATTGTTGTGCTGAGTAGGTAGCTCAGGTCATAACCTCAAAGAAGTGTTACGGGTGTCAATTCAGTTGTGTGTGGGTATCAAGAAGATGTTAAGTGGGCTAATAGTCCCATTCACTTGTGCCAACAGGAATTTAAAAAAAATGCCAAGGGGCACTGTAATGGATCAAGCCAATTCACTTGTCTGTTAAGATAGGTCAAAGAAATGTTAGTACTGTTGTCTTCACATATTTGTAACTTGTTGATTTGTTTTATATATGTGTACCTTGTGCTTAAATAACACTAGATCCAGAGGTTTGTATTAGCAATTTGCTTGATGTGTAGACTTCCTGAAAACTAATGGATGTTATCTGTATTGTTTTCACATATCTATCCCTATTAGAATGTAATGGCAGGCACTTGCATATTTATATCACTTTAACCAAATTATTTGTGTATGCATAGGCGGTAGAATTAAAATTTCAAAGCAAGTTGTCCTTGATGTGGAGCCCTGAGGTCAAAAACTCAAAATGCATTCTTCATCAAAGGAAGAGCCCCTGCTATGAGTGCAAGTATTTGCCTAGCAGCTTTTTGGGGAAGACAGCTATAAAAGTGTGTCCTGGGAACAATCCTTCATATCTGATCCATCTGAACACTGACAGGTGGATTCCAGATGCAAGACAGAGGTCCCCAAAACCCATTTGGGGAAATCCTGAAGAGCTGATGAAAAACTAGCAGACATTACATCTCTGAATTGACTACAAACTCGGATTCACCTGTAATGTATTCTTTCTGCTTTAACCTCTCAATAACTCTCATTTTCTTTTCTTAGCTAATAAGTCTTTAGTTAGTTTACTAAAGGAATTGGCTGTCAGCGTTCTCTTTGGTGAGATCTGGAATATATTCTGACCTGGAAGTAACTTAACGTGTGATGATTTCGGGCTTTAATAACTTTTCATCGCAAAGTCCAGTGCATCTGCATGGAGGGCTAAAGGGACTGCCTGTGACTCTATGGTGAGGCAAGCATAATATCCAGAAGTGCACTTTTGTTATTGGTTTGGTGAAATTTAATTATGAATATACCTGTAGTTTGGGGTATCTGCCCCATTTTCTGACAATCTGAGCTGAGATTCACGCTCTCAGCTGTGACCCACTTCAGGCAATGTGACAAACATGTGATTGGATGACCAGCAAAGTTATCATAGACAATAAAGGGGATGGGATGCAAATCAGGAAAAGTAAAGAACACGTCAGAGAGCTTCCAACTAATTAGAATGAATTCAAGTCAATGGGGTCTGATGCTATTCACCCCAGAATGCTGAAAGAATTAGCTGAAGAAATCTCAGAGCCACTAGCAGGAATGCTTGCAAACTCATGGATGACAGGAGATATCCCAGAAGACTGGAGAAGGGTTAATGTAGTGCCTGTGACAGGCTCCCCCCCCCCTCCAGGAATACCACCTGATATACTGGGATTAACATTAACATGAGAAGGTGCCACCTGCGACCACCTGACCCACCTGCCTGGATTCCCTTAACACTGTACTGCTATGCAGCCTGGCAAGCCCTTCCCCAGGCTTCAGGCTGCACTTCACCAGCACATGTACAGGTATGGATACCCCCCGCTGCAGAAACACACAGACACCGAGATCAGCTCTGCATGAGAAGGCTCAGCTAAGGAACTGCCCAGTTACTCAAGTGCCCCTCACCCCTCCGAGTGTAAAGCCAAAATTATACAGTCTTGCGCTGCACAGAAAACTGTACAGCATAAGCTAACAACATTCATCCTCTCCCTCAATGTCGAGAGAAAGAGGCACAGCTTTTTGCTCCCCCATTATGAAGTCCGCAAACTGGTTTTAGAGACAACAAAACAAGTTTACTAAGTACCATTGATAGATTTTAAGTGATTATAAGTGATAGCAAACAGATCAAAGCAGATTACCTTAGTAAATAAACAAAAACCGCAAACTGAGCTTAACATACTAGATAGATAGGATATAAATTAATAAATTCTGATCCAGAGTGATAAACAGGCTGGCAGATTCTTAAGGTACAAGTTGCCTTGACTTTCCCAAATTTTCATACACAGGCTAAAAATCCTTCTAACCTAGGACCATCACTTCCCACAGTTCAGTCTTTGCCCCTCAGGTGTTTCCCTGCAACAGCACACCTGGAAAGTGAGATACCCCCATGATGTCATTTTCCCCCTTTTATATCTTCTTCCCACTTGCTGGAAAGCTCTTTTGCTGTGACCTGAGTCAAATAGTTCCCATTGTGTAGTGCTCTCTCTGAGAGGTTTCTATTGTACACAGTTCCTGGGGTAATCATTGTGTGCTTTTGTGCATTTCCTCAATAAGCCATTAACATTGTTTGGCCTTTTTACTGTTGTATCTGAGAGGCTGCGTGTGGGTGTTTTCAATCTCTCAACATGTTTCAGTAACACATACATAGCCAAACTTCATAACTTCACATACCACAATAGCACATGCAATTCAACAAGATATTACTATCCAGTAGATCAAGACTTTTAGAATGATACCTCACAAGACATATTTTGTATAAAACATCCTAATTACAACACAGTGGTGAATATTGGGGTGAAACAGTGCCCATCTTTAAAATGGGAGGAAATGAGAAGCCAGCGAACTATATACCAGTCAGCCTGACCTTGATACTGGGGGAGCTTCTAGAGCAACGTATATAATTCAATTTGCAAATACCTGGAGGATGAAGAGGTGATCATGAGCAGCCAGCATGGATTTACTAAGAACAAATCATGCCAAACCAACTTGATTTCCCTTTTTGACAAGGTAACTGACTCCATGAATAGGGCGAATGCAGTGGATATAATCTACCCAGACTTTAGCAAAGCTTTAGACACAGTCCCACATGACATTCTGATAAGCAACCTGGAGAAATGTGGCCTCTGTGGAACTATCATTAAGTGGATACATAATTGGTTAAACAACTGCAAAGAGTAGTTATTAATGGAATGATGTCAGACTAAAAGGAAGTCTCAAGTGGGGTTCCACAGGGACCTGTTCTGGTCCAGTGTTATTTAATATCTTTCTTAATGACCTGGATGGAGATGTAGAGAGCATACTGTTCAAATGTGTTGATAACACAAAGCAAAAGAGGCGTTGCCAATACTTTGGAAAATAGAACTAAAATTCAAAGGGATCTTGTTAAGTCGGAGAACTGGGCTACAGACAACAAAATGAAATTCAACAAAGACGAATGTAAGGTGCTATGCTTAGGGAAGAAAAAACAAATGCACAAATACAGAATGGGGGAGAATTGGCTTGGCAGGAGCACTGCTCAGAAGAATCTGGAAGTTATAGGGGATCACAACATTAACATGAGTCAATAATGCGATGCTGTTGCAAACAAAGCAAATGCAATTTTAGGTTGCATTAACAGAGGCATAGCATGCAGGTCACAGGAGGTGATAGTACTGCTTTACTCAGCACTGGTTAGGCCTGAGCTGGAATACTGCGTCCAATTTTGATCACCAATGTATAGAAAGGATGTAAAGAAATTGGAAAGGATCCAGAGGCAAGTGACAAAGATGATCAAAGGGATGGAATGCAAGCCGTATAAGCTAAAGCCGAAGGAACTGGGTATGTTTAGTTTGGAAAAGAGGAGATTAAGGCGGGATATGACAGTGGTCTTCAAATACTTGAAAGGGCAGAGCCGCCCAGAGGATTCAGGGGGCCTGGGGCAAAGCGGGAGAGCTGTGGCACTTGTACTCACCCGGCAGTGGTCTGGGTCTTCAGCAGCATTTCGGCGCGGGGAGCCCTTCAGCTGCTCCGCATCTTCAGCAGCATTGAAGGGCCTCCCGCCACTGAAATATTGCTGAAGACCTGGACCACCACTGGGCCAGGGCTCGCAGGGCCCCTGTGAGGCCCGGGGCAAATTGCCCCCCGCCTCTAGACGGCCCTGTGAAAGAGTGCCATAAAAAGACAGAAAGATTGTTCTTTCTTGCTACAGAAGGCAGGACAAGAGGCAATGTAGTCAAACTACAGCATAGTAGATTTAGATAAATCTCAGGAAAAACTTCTTAACTATAAGAACAATAGGTCAATGGAACAAACTGCCCAGGGAGGTCGTGGAAGCTCCTTCACTGGAGGTTTTCAAAAAGAGGTTGGATAGCTGTCTTGGATGGTTTAGACACAACAAATTCTGTGTCTTGGCAGGGTGTTAGACTAGATCAGGGGTCAGCAACCTCTGGCACGCGGCTCACCAGGGAAAGCACCCTGGTGGGCCGGGCCAGGCCAGTTTGTTTACCTGCCATGTCGGCAGGTTCGGTGGACCGTGACTCCCACTGACCACAATTCGCCGTCCCAGGCCAATGGGGGCTGTGGGAAGCGCCGCGGGCCGAGGCACATACTGGCCACGGCTTCCCACCACCCCCATTGGCCTGGGACGGCAAACCGCAGCCAGTGGGAGCCGCGATCGGCCGAACCTACCAACTCGGCAGGTAAACAAAGTGGTCCAGCCCACCGGGGTGTTTACCTTGGAGAGCTGCGTGCCAGAGGTTGCAGACCCCTGGACTAGATGACCCTTGTGGTTCATTCTAACCCTGTGATTCTATGATTCTATGAAATCAAGGGCAAAACTCCAATTGACTTTAATGGGACCTGGATCTCACTTGAGATCTTCAAGGGTGTCAGCTGGGAGAATTTTTCTTACCTCAGGTGTAATGGGGTACACACCTCACTGAGGGCATACCCTTGTGACTGGGTTTCAAGATCAGTTCTCATCTGATTTAGCACACCCTTCTGTCACTCGTTCACCCCAAGCACCTCTTGCTTTCCAGAAGCTGGGGTGCCTTCTCTTCATGGCTTGGTCTTCCAGTCAGTCAGTATACTATTCCCTCACTGGATTGACTGAGCAGGCATCGTTCCCAGCAATCCTTCAACTCAAGGCTACGCCACTCTCTCAGTGGCTGGTAGGGGAATTGGGCCCACATACTACTCTGAGTTCCAGCTCAGGGACCCTCAAATAAGCAGCCAAGGTCTGCACCATCCCAAACCTTCTGCCATTTCCACAAACCTTTTCCTACCAGGCTTTTTCTACCAGGCTTCTACTCCACCAACCTCTAGGGAAACCCTTCTTTCAGGGCCAGGTTCCAAGGGCTATTATCCTTTCCCTACACTTCCTCCTTTCCTTCTCTGAGTCCAAAGAGTGACTGAAGACCGCCACCCTGGAGGCCCTTTCTGCTGCAAACTTCCTGACTCTGTAACAGCCCCACTTGCTTCTGTGCAGTTGGGCTCCAGCCTCAATCAATGTTTTCCTATGAAGCCAAAATTCTCCCTCAGGAGTGACCTCCCTCAGGTTTCTTAACCCCTCCTGTGCCATGTTAACCCCTTCCGGGCTTATATGGAGTGAATACCCCATCAAAGCAGGAAATAAAAGTATACTTTAGTGATCCCAGCTAATCTTTCATACATACAGTTTGTGACAAATGTGGTCATGGATTTCTTCTGTGCTGGAGCAGCCCATTTAGAATTTGCTATTTTCTCAAGATGGTCAGAGACACAGAAAGCCAAGTCTCTCTTTTCCTTTTAGATGTTCTCATACCAGAATTTTGTAAACCCAGTCTGGCTCTCCAAGTAATTTATTTAACCTACAGCAATGGTCCCCACATTAACTCTTGGGGGATTCAAATTCTCCCCAAGTCTAGTGGTATAGTCCTTTGTGTGGCTATGCTGTTGATGAATTCTTGTTGTCATTTGTCTACCATGCGGCCTGGAGCTTAATGTGCATCTTTACTCTGAAGAGCGACTACACAGGATATTGGGATGTGTGAGGACAGCTTTATTGCTCAGTGACTTCTAGATCAAATTTCTTCAGTTACAATAGAAGAGACTTGGTCTGCAAACTCAACCTAGAATCTAAAAATCAGGTTGTTTTTTCTGCCCTGTTCTTCACAGATGTAGCTAGGGGCAGAGCTTGGTCCCGCCGCTGGAATTTAGCTAGCAATTCTGTTGATACTGAATAAGCCTGATTAGAAAGAACTCATTCTCCCATACTTAGCTGATCGTGGATTTGCCAGAGAAGAGACCTCCTGAGTAAGAAGGTGCCACTTGTATATGGTTTCTTTTCAAACTAGAATCATTCTTCAGTTTCGCACAACTCCAGCCATCACTGAAGTTTGCTCAACATTTTCCAACAAATTCACCCACAATTGCACACATTCCAAATATCAAAAGACAGAATTTGAAACAAAAAAAAAAAGCCATGATAAGTATGGACTCCACATCAGCTTTGACAAAAGTCCAACTTTAAGCTTTACCTATAAAGGAACTTGTCATATTAGGTTTACTCAGGTTAGGTTAAAGCTTTAGGGGAATTTTCAGCCTGTACTCGAACATGGACACAACTTCATTTTGAAGTAATTAACATGAACTGCCAGGTTATGTCTTATAGTGAAACAATATTTTCTTGGTAGAATTGCATGCATTGGATGTACAATGCAAAAGAAAACTACTGTTGTCTAAACACCAGACAACATGATACTATATAAGGCATTAACCCAAACTAAATGATATGCATGAGTTTATTCAGTTTTGTGTGGATTTTTTTTTTGAGGGGTGGGGGGGTTGGAGAGATCACAGATACAGTGATAAGAGGTTTTTTTTTTTTCAAATTAGGAAGAGCAAACAGAACTAGAGTAACCCAATAGAACATTTTCTAATGAAAATTTCTATAGGAAAAGAATTTAAGATAAGCACCAGCCAATTAATCAGTAAAATAAATCCCTGTTTTCAGAGGTGAAGGAAATTAAGATAAGAGAATGAAATTAAAACAAACAAACAAATCCCCAAAAATTCAAAGCTGAGGGTACATGACTAAACTTGCAAAGTCTAAAAATTAATTTGTAATGACAGGTAATTATGCCCAATGGTCTGTGATGCGATGTTAGATGGGGTGGGATGGGATCTGAGTTACTACAGAGAATTCTTTCCTGGGTGCTGGCTGGTGAGTCTTGCCCACATGCTCAGGGTTTAACTGATCGCCATATTTGGGGTCAAGAAGGAATTTTCCTCCAGGGTAGGTTGGCAGAGGCCCTGGAGGTTTTTCGCCTTCCTCTGCAGCATTAGGCACGGGTCGCTTGCTGGAGGATTCTCTGCAGCCTGAGGTCTTCAAACCACAATTTGAGGACTTCAATAGCTCAGACATAGGTTAGAGGTTTGTTACAGGAGTGGGTGGGTGAGATTCTATGGCCTGCATTGTGCAGGTCAGACTAGATGATCATAATGGTTCCTTCTGACCTTAAAATCTATAAGTCTATAAGACAGCTGTACCATATTAAGGTAAGTTCTTTTAATAATTCCAATTTTTTAAAAAACTGATCATAGCCATAGGATTCAATTAAAAAAAGAAAGACTTTCAGTATGTTTCTGTGTAATATGAACCACTGCCTAATCCTACTAACTGCCTAATCCTGCTCATTGAAATCAATAATTTTGCCACTAATTTATAAATCCATGGATTTACAGTGGAGTCCACAGTAGACCAGAATTTCAAAAGGTCCATGTATGTGAAGTGCACAGAGCAAATCCTCTGCATACACACAAACTTTAATTAGTTTACAAAAATACCATACCTACATATGTGCATACATCAAGGGGTATACACACACCACGCTGGTGCGCACATAAATCAAGTGCACTTTTACAAATACGTATTATTTGACTAATACTATAAAGTAGGCAGGCAAGGCAGCATACAAGATGAATCTGTAAGATAGATATCTCAGAAATGCAGGCTAATATATGACACTTAATGTATATTGAAACTAAAATTATAAAATTCATTAACTGACTTGCTCTCATTTCCTTTATAAAAAAAATTGACTAACTCACATTTTAATGTTTTTGAATTAAACACCAACTGTGTATACATTTGAATGCATTCAATACAGAAGATGTGTACTCAACTATTCACTGAATACGTGTAGACAAATATGAAGTCATTCCAAATGTTTACTTCTTATTCACAGAACATCATTTTTAACTTGCAGTATGTTGCAAAGTTCATGATTTGGCAGAGTAGACCACATTATCAGTTAACTTCCCATTAAAAAATCTTCACTAAAGTGCAGTTAAAGTTGGAAATCTATATTAATGACAATGCTTGTGCAGTGAAACTTATGCAGATCATGGTTTTGAAAAGTGGTTTGTATTTCTATTTAGTTACTTCTACGGCCTTCATCACTGCATATCTGAGCACTTTACACAGACTAATTAATTTATCACCACAACATCCCTGTGAGGAAGGGATTTTATTTATTTTTTTTAAAAAGTGATTTGCCCCAGATCACACACTTCCACCTGAGCTGAAAGAGAATCATGATTAGCTGTTGGTATTGGTAATGGTGAACAGTAAAAATAAAATAAAAAAAATTACACAACTGAAACTGTTCTTGCCATCTTGTTCTACGCCCAGGCAACCCATAGGTCGTAGTATGGCAACTTCTTGAGCGTTAATTCTGTAACCCACATCTTCTCTCAGACAATCATCTTTGGCAATTAACACACGTATTCTCCATCTTCTTCCAGAATTAAGGAGAGAGGCATCATAGTTATACACCTCTAGTTATGATAGCGGATGGCATCATCTCACTCTGAAATGAGACATTCACCACCAGTGCTGCTGAGTGGTCGGGTGGGGGTGTGGCAGGTTGTTTTCCTCCCAGCTGTCCCCCTTTCTTACTAGCATTCCACCCTGCAGTGGATTGTCCTTCCAGTGACTCTGCCCTCCAGGCAGGTCACATATTCAAGCCTGTACCTTTCAGGGCATATATGAAGAGTTCAACAAAGGGGGAACGTTCAGGATTAAGTGGGACACCTTAGGGCTCCTCCTTCTTAGGTCAATATCTCATGGCCCTGACTCTTCTATTTTCAGGATCTTGGCTGCCCAACTTCATTCCCCGCATTAGTGATAATGTCTTTGTTGTTGTCACTCTTTAGGAGTTTTTAGGGGAGCCTGGGCCCACCAAACGCACTGGGCACCACCACAGGGCCCAGTGGTGGGCAGCTAAGTCTTATACTCTAGGGTGCTTGTGCAGTTGCCTCCCTGGATCACTTCCTACCAGTCGCCAAGATAAAGAACTAAACAAAAAGATAAAGTCTCTGACCTTCAGAGACTCACAGGTCCCTTCTCCATAGTCTTAGTCAGGTCACTACTGGCAGGTTTCAGGTAGCAGGAGCTCCATCCCAGGAGTTCAGAGTGCAGATCAGCTTATCTCCGCTGTCTGTCTGCCACTGAGCTAGCTGCTCCCCTTTAAGCACTTCTCCCAACCCATTCAGACGTTGCAGGTGCAGTGGGGCAAGGCTGTTGGGCCCAGAACAACTCTAACATTTCTCCTCCCAGAGTGGGGTTTGTACACCCTATCACACACAGAGAGAAGTGTCAGATCAGATTAAACACAATGTGCATCTATTTTAAGGTGCTATTCTGCTCTGAAAAGTAATTGTAAAAATATCAAGGCGTTCCATGTTTATTGTGTCTTAATAATTTCCATATGAATTGTATTCGGTTTTCAAGACTGTCTGCCAGTCTTTCAAACTCAATGTGGTCTCTGACAGAGAGACTGGATTTTCCTTCATGCTCCTTACTAGTAATTAAGTTTCCGCATGCTAAATTAGTTCAACTGTACCTGTGCACTTCTTCTTGCCAACCATGTGTTCACAGCTTTCATGGATTGGAACTAAGTAAGCAGTTCTTTTGATGATGCACAAGGAGGAATATGTACCCTTTACTCATTGGCTCGTCTTTGCTGCAGAGCTAACGCGAATCTCATCCACACACAAAACCCCTTAATTCGAGCATGCTGGTGCTTTTAACTTAAATTGGCAGGCTTATCAGAAGGAATCATCTATAGCTTAAATGAACATAATTCCTCAGCTAACACAACCATTCTGTGCCACTAATACAACCACTCTGTGCCAGTTGAGTCTTATTTTGCAGTATGGCTGTTCTTACTCAAACTAGGCTAACTAGAGAGGAGTTAATTCAAGTGTAGATCTAACTCAAGTTAACCCTTCAATTAAGACATAGCAGGTATGTCTACACAGCAACTAGACACCCACAGTTGGCCTCTGCCAGCCGACTAGGGCTCACGCTGCAGGGCTGTTTCATTGCTGTGTAGAATTCCAGGCTCGGGCTGTAGCAGAGGCTCTGGGACCCTCCCACCTTGCAGGATCCTAAAGCCAAGGCTCCAGTCCATGCCCAGATGTCTACACAGCAATGAAACAGCCCCGCAGCCCAAGCCCCACAACCTGATGTCAGCAGGCATGAATCAGCCATAGGTGTTTAGTTGCTGTGTAGATATATCCACTCTTAGTTCTGTAGAAGCAGCACACTAATAGCAGTAAGACAGTAAAATCTTTTTTTTTGTCATTGAAGAGAGAAGATCTGACTCTGAATATACAAAGGGCAATATGAGACAAGTTACATAGTCAGTTTTTAGAATTAAGCCACATTACAGAATTAAACTGTACATCAGAAGAAAAGAAAATAGAATGGAAGTTTCAACTATAACTGCTTGACAGAACCTGTAGGAAGATTTTGCTACAAATTCTATAAATTTTACTTATGTGGAAAGAATCCTGCCTCTCCTGTCCCTCCTTCCCCCATGTTAACATGTAGCTTGTATAACGGATAAACTTGTTTTTATGTTAGAGTCATTACTGAATTGTGACAGGTCATTCCTTATTACATGTAACTCAATCCCAAAGGACACAGGCTAACTTCTGTTTGACCTTTAGGTATTACTATATCAAAAAAGAATTTTCTTGAGTTATGGTACATAACTCTTTGTAGGATAATCTTCTGATTAAAGGCCAGGCCAGGAGATTTGAAGGTTTTGTTAGGCTTTATCCTACATCTTCGTCAGGATGCTGAGAAAATTATATAGGGCTAAACTTTCAAAGGTGGCCTCTAATGTGGGGTGTCTGATTTTAGACACTTGAGGAGGATTTGAAAATTCTCGTAAGTGGTAGCCTAAGTCTGATTTTATCAGCCCAGATGTATGCACATTTATAGCTGTAGATTTATTAAGTAAATAAAACAGGCACATCTCTCATTTGAAAAGCCAGTTTGATGAGCAGGCAAAGGCTGACTGCCTAGGGGTTTTCCAGTGTGCACAGTACAAGGATTTTCCGAAGTGCCTCTGTGTGGTATCCATTCACCTGTCCTCTCAGAGTCTGTTAGTGTGACATTCCTTTTTGCCTTTCTGCAACAGAAGCAGGAGCCTTAACAAAGCTGCTGGGCAGCACTTATTATTAAGATGGTTATTAATTTATATAGTACATTCTATAGGGCAGTGAGCATCCTAATACGGATTTGTATAGAGGGCAGCAAGGTCCAGATGATGACAGGGGACTCTGCTACTATAACAAAATAATAATAATTTGCAACTAAAATACTGCAAAGCTAGGGATGGATTTGGAGATAAGTTTCATTGGGCTGGAATTTGTTCAAAAAAAAAAAAATCCCCTCACCATGAACACACTTATTTGTCTCCCAGATTAGCTATATACTAGACCTCTTTGCCCCATCATGCTTATCACAGAGTACAGTTTTGCTGTTCTGCACTACCATGCATGCTTTCTGTCTTCCAGGTTCCCTGGAAAGAGTGCACGGGAAGCAGTATTGGCTGCCCCAAGCCTTTAAACTAAATGAGTCAGGCGGTCCAAATGTCATGAGATTATTTTTAATCCAAAGAGATTTTAAATAAGAAGATATTCCGGGACTTTCCTCCAAAACCATGAGGGCCAGGAGCTAATTTTTTTTTAATGAAAGCCGAGATTTTCACGTAATCACATGAATTTAGGAGTGGTGGCTTTGCCACAAATCTCACAATATTTGATGCTGTTCTTAACTCATGCAAATTGGCATCACAGGGAAGAGGTTCTTGGAAGAGGACTGAGAAACACAGGGGCAGCTCTCACACAATTTCTTTCTCACTCTCTGCACTAAAGCTGCCAAGAACACCCAAGCAAATCAACTGCCAGCCACAACTCTGCAGAACATTTCTCCTGACACTCATGTTCAGCTCTGAACTATCGTAGCAGGGTACCCTGGGAAGTCTGCCTTGGATTTAAGCAAATGCTATATGTAGAGACTATTTGCAATTTAGAGAGGGGTTGTTCCATATAACTGGCAGGGGTCCCCTACAAACCTCTTCAGTGCTCTAGAAAAAGGGGTACTCCCAATGACTGGAAGATCAGAGCTAGCATCAATGTAATTTTAAAATAAATGCCTGCAGTGCACTCCTCTGTAGCATTTCTGTTCACCACTTTTTTCCTATTGTCCTCTCTGTCCCCTTACCCCACAGTGCTTTAGCAATGTGCCAGATGAAAGCCTCCAAAGACAATGTTGCATGGGGGCCACTTACCTTTTGAGAGTTTGCTAACATTTTTTAACTCTGCTTACTTTGCCTTGCTGTACCAAGGTTAGCTGTGGAACAACGCCCATTTTGGGAGCTGGACAAGGAAAGAGGGTGAGGGCTCTTCTCTTGTTTTCCATTTTTGCATGTGACCATGCATGAATCTATTCCGCGTGGCACTGGACATCACTGGTCAGCAGACAGGGAAAGCAAGAGTAAAATATAACTGTACCTCACCTTGAGTGCCTGCTCTGTTTCTGACACCTAAGAGCCTGGAGTCTTCAGTGCTGCACCCCAGAGCCTTCAAGGCAATTAACAACTCCTTTCCCTCTTTCTGGAATGGGTTTCCACTACAGACTGCTTCCTTTAAAAACAAGGGCTATGTCATCCTTTAAAAACAAGGGCTATGTTTTTATAGTGAGATCGCTAATTCACTAAATATCCTAGTGGAGACAAGGCCCAGGTAGATTTTACCTTGCTGTAGCTAGTCTAAATTAATCCCATATC
This sequence comes from Gopherus evgoodei, assembly GCF_007399415.2. Taxonomy (NCBI): domain Eukaryota; kingdom Metazoa; phylum Chordata; order Testudines; family Testudinidae; genus Gopherus; species Gopherus evgoodei. The sequence continues at coordinate 96,532,488 of NC_044322.1, read as the reverse complement.
TCCCAACCTCTGGATGACCTCAACTGGATGGGTAAAAACAACCTGTGCTTTGTCTCCATTAAGCTTTCACATCAGGATTGCTGCTACTTTTTTTTTTTTTTTTTTTTTTTTTTTTTTGCACTGATGACACAGCCTCAAAAGACCAGCAGTTAAAGTAGAAGAGCTGCTGCTTGACAGCCCAGGCAGACACACACCCCACCGGCCAAGAGAAAGGGGAAGAGAGTGCCTGTTGGAAAAGTAAGGTGGGAGGGAGGAAATGGAGAGAGAGAGCCTGTAGGAACACTGAGTGACCTGAGGAGGCAGGGAGTGTGGGGGAGGAGCGAGCAGCAGGCAATTGATCGGGGTGTTCCAAAAGCTAGTGGTGAAATGAGTCAGAGAATCTGATTGATTTTTGCCTACACTGTTCCCACATATTTGTTGTAGCAAGCCTAAGAGAGCACTGACCGGTGCAGCAACAAATGCTAAGGAATGCTAAGCAGCTGGGCATGCAGGAGGCCCCCAATGCATGTAACCTGATGCAAAGCTGCCAAGTTCTGTGCTCCTTCATATGACATTTTATGCAAATGGCATATCTGCAAATAATTTTCCTATAACCATACAAAGAAGCATATGGTAACAGTCCTTGTTCTCAGCAGTAGCAGATGTAGGACATGGAGTTGCACAATCCTTGCTGACTGGGGCAGGGGCAGGCAGGTGCTTGAGGTTATCTGGGAATCTTGCTGGGTTAGAGTATGAAAGGAAACTGAGAATAACTGGGTGGGTGGCTGCTGAGGCTCCTGGAATGCAGTGTTCCTACAGTGCTGGCACTTCTGAGGATTCCTAGGGGCAGGAGGTGCTGGATTTCAGGGATCTACTGGGAGGCAGAGAATGCTGAGGCTCCCAAGGACGGCCTGGTACAGCTGGCTGAGGCAGGAAGGAAGCATGGGGCTGGTAGTGGGTTCCTCCCTTTGCACTGTTGTCACCATGTACAGCCTGCTACCACCTTTCCCTTAGGGCTGCTAACTCTGACTGAAGCTATTCCGGGAGATTCTTTTTTTCCTCCAGCATGACATAAGGTCATTTTCTTAAAATATCCTCTTAAAATTCTCAATTGCTTTCAATAGTCACCGGGAGATCTCACCGGGGTCCAGAAGACTCCAGGCCAATCCTGGAGGGTTGGCAACCCAACTTTCCCTCCAGCCGCTGCCACTTCTTGGCTGCTCGTTCCTGGCCCTGATTTAGCCAAGGGAGCAGCAAGAGAGGACATGCCAGAGTGCTTGCTCAGCTGTCTCCACAGCAGACTCTGGCAGCAAGAAGGGGGAACTGCAGACAAATGCCTGCTGTCTGAGCCAGGTATGTAAGGGTGGACAACTGAGATGCAGGCAGGTCTGACAGGTCTGCCAATTGCATGACAGCCATGTGAGATGTGTGACACTTGGCAGTCTGCTTATATGTACTCTGCTGACCAGGTGATTGCTGAACATCGGTGCCTGATTGGCTAAAGGTTTTCAAAAGCAACAGCTGACTCTGTGAATCTCAATTTTCAAGTGTCCGACTTGAGACATCTTCAAGGCAATTTTCAGAAAGTGCTGACCACCTATCCTCTGAAAAATAAAGCTCCCTTCAAAGTGTCTTTGGTTGGTCACTCAAAAATTGGGGCACCTAAATTCATCAGTAATGCATTTAAAGCTTGGCTATAGCTGGCACACTGCCAGCTTGTCACATTACCACATGCAATGGATAATTAACATCTAAGTCAAATTAAGGTGCCCAAAGTTTTAAAATCGGACAGCTCTCTGGCACTTGAAGTGGGTGCCAGCAGCAGTCAGGGTGGCCTCATATGCTCTCAGTGGTGATGCTGCAGCAGCCAGCCAGGTAGAAATTGTTCACAAAAGAGACCGAGACTTAGGGTGACCAGATGTCCCGATATCCGTCGGGGCACAATTTGTCCCAATATTTCGCTCCGCCGGCAGCACTCGGGTTTTTGGAGTCTTTTTGGGTCCACCGGCAGACTCCCCCACGTGTGCTGACATTTTCTTCATCTCATCTGGTCACCCTACCGAGGCTTTGTCTACATACTGAAATTGCATAAGTTTAACTTAAACCAGTTTTTAAACATTTACTTAAACCAATGCAAAACCCTGGTTAGACACACTCGCATCAGTTTAAGGGTAGCTTATTTTGATTTAGTTTACACCTGTTCCTAATCAACTTCAGATAAATCAAAGTAAATCAGGTTTACGTTGGTTGACGTGTGTCCACACACCAGTTTTAACTGAGTCCATTTTAAAACACACCTTTAGTTAAAATCGGCACAATCCTGCATGTAGACAAGCCCAGATATTTGTTGGTGGCACTTATCATGGAAAAGGAAACTTTCTTCTGTGGGGACAGTCTGTTAGGATATAGATATTCAGGCCTGTCTGCAAAGGCCTATACCTTAAGAATTTAGGTGTATTCTTATCACTTAGCTAGTTATAGAGGGATAAAAGAAAGAATCAAAAATCACTGTCTGTGCAGTGGCCTTCTCTTACTGTGACAGTCTGAGGCCTGGTTCTTGAACAGCCATAAACTGGGCAATGTACGGTCACGTCCTCACATTCCAAACTAGTCATACTGAAATAAGGCAATCTGGGACTGTTAGGAAGGTGATGCGATCTATCACCTCCAGAGAAAGGAAAGAGCCTAGAAATTTAGTTTGATAGTTTTCTGTCTGGTAAGAACTCACTTAACAATAGACACAGCTGGAGAACCCTTATGTCTGTATAGATGTAGCTGTGAAATCCTTACACATTTCACTTATTTTTTCCTACATCCAAACTCACATTTTTTATAAACTCTACACTTTTCCTTATTCTTTAAATAACTGTTGTCTTCATCACCAGAAAGCCTCAGATGTTCTCACAAGCTGCCTCTCCAGCACCAACCTGTCATTAAAGAGCAACCTGGACCAGCTTCTGGAAGCTTAGGAGTACCCTGAACATGCCCATCATTCAAGTTGTATTTCTCCCTCCTGTCCAACTGATTGTTTTTATATGCTAAAATATGCATATATACTTAAACATAAAAAGCTTTTGTCTCAAAGTCCCGTAAGTTGATGCCTCATTTGTTTAACAATGCTAAAGTAAATTTTAAGATATGAGAAGTTAGGAAACATGATTGTCTACCAATGTTAACTCTTAAGAGTGTACTTGTAAGCTTCTACTCTATTCTTAACTTACTTCATAGTCTATACTGTAGAAACAGCGGTACATATGACTAGTAATGCTATGGACTCAGCTTAGACCTCCCAATACCTAGAGTAGGTATGATACGGTGAGTTAAAGTTGAAGTAAAGGCCATAACTCTGTTTTCTTTCTTCTGTGGATTTAAATTAAACCCTTTAATTTCTTGTAATTTGCTTTATTATCAATGGCACAATGGCCTAAATTTTAAACCAGACATTTGTTTTCATTTGACATGGAACAATGATAATGCATGAAAGGTACTGGTGTGAACACAATGGTCGTATCAGATGTCACCAATCGGGCATTCCATAGTCTTACACAGTTTGGAGGTGTAAACAACAGACATTTACATCTGACAGGAAAACACTCAAACACAAATTCTTTTAAAGCTTGAATAAATAAAACTTAAGATAAACAACATCTGGGACACATGCAGTACCCTAGAACAAATTGTTTTGAATGTATGAATATTAAGATGAAATTATTATTTATATTTTTGATGTAAAGTATTAGTATTTTCATTAACACATGCAACTTTCTTCCTTACCTTTAGGGAATCAAAGCAGGCAATAACTCTTCCATTTTCAATCTGGCAACTTTTGGGGGGATGTGCAAATTTGCATTCCTCATCAGAACGCGAACAAGTTCCTCTCTGAAATTGTCGGCACACTTCTAATGTCAGCCATTTTGTATCTCTTACAGGAGTAACATTCAAAGCCATGATGAAAAACTGATTTAGGTTTTGTGAATAACTATTAAGTGAATTATGCCAAGGCAATCTACAACAAATCCAAAAACTATAGTTGAGAGAAGCTCTGTGCTTTTTTTCTATTGGAAATGAAGTAATAAATTGCTTAATGGAGCCCAATACACACAAAGCAGAATGAGCAAACACAATTTATCAGCAAGCAATCACTCATCAATCAATATGTCCCACTTGTAGACTTTTGGCTGCAAAAAAATCATGCTCAGTAGCATCTCTGGCTGTAAAATATCTGAGTCTCTTGATCGGATCACTGACACAACCGTTTTAAATAAAGTTACTTCAGTGCAATGGCACTCCTCGATATAATATTAATTCTTTGCAGGCCGCTTGCTGGTATTGATTACACAGGAAAAGCAATGCAGTCAGCTTATTCACGTCCTGGCAGTAATTCTTTCTTCAGCTTTTTTAATATGGAAGCCAGTTTCACATCAACTAATTGGCAAACCAAGACAGTTGAGGTTTCTTCTGTGACATATAAGGTCAGGGCGATGTCTAGCTGGCAGAGATAATATTTTGAAAACACATTCAGGCGTCGCAATCCTCTCTCATAAAAGTGACTTCACAAAGGCACTTTTTAATAATTGACCTGACAAAACAAATAAAATATCAGTTTATACTCAACCTTTTAAAAATCAACATTTTGAAAAACAATCACCACTTTTTTTTTATCATGGACACTGAAAATGTGCAGTTAATGCAGTAAACTAGTGCAGACTTAAATTTAAACAATATTAAAAATCAGCCTCTTTCATGAAGTTATTCATGATAAAGGGAATAACCAATTGAAACAGGTATTGCAGCAATATTCTAGGCAACAATCCAAAAACTGGGAATGACTCAAACAGATGAATGTAGAAGATAAAATAATTAGGCATGTTGCTTCTGAAACAATTCAATCTAATGTGCTTAGATTCCAAAATAATGTATTAGAGCCACAGTTTCCAATTAATTTATCAGTTAGTCTTTTAGATTGCATTATTGAGTGTTGTAAACAGCTACTTATTATTTGTTCTGTTTATAAAAAATGAAGATGGTAGAATTTTGTATGAATTTGTCTCTTGGGAAAAAAAGAGATTTTGTCTTTATAACAGGAAAACCTGTTTCTAATAGAAAGAATGTTAACTGATTTTTTAAAACTACAGACCATTTCTAAAAGGTTTCATGTAAGGCTGCAGTAAGCTTCCAATTGTTTAAATGTTCTCTAAGCATTTAACTTTTATTGTGAACCTAAATTGTTTCTCAATTAAAATGTATTCATGGTTGTTGTTTTTTATAAAGTATAATTGAAGGCCAAAGAGTTTGACACAAATATACGTAACAATACATTTTTACAAAATTAAGCTTTAACTGTAGACAAGATGACTGTACACATGATTTCTGCTCTAACTATGCTTTAAAAACATACAAACTTGGTTGAATAATTAAGTGTTTTATGCAGATTCTACCAGAGCAAAGAAGTGATTACTTTTACTGAATAATGAAGCTATTTTGTAGAATAGCTAAGTAGAATCCAGTCATTTTCTATTAAAAGTACATTGAGAAAAAAATTCATATTTTATAGTACACAGTTCTATAAGAAGCTCCATCCATGCTTATCAAAAACTGTGTATTATATGACAATATTTAATAGTGTATATTATAATGTTATTAAACACAGCATTAGAGTGCATATATACAAGAGGGTATAGTTAAGGTTACACATGCAAACTTAACTTTGGTATTTCCTGACTTTGACTGCCTAACTAATACTGACCAACATTTTTAAAAATGTCTAAAGTTTGGCTTCTAAATCCATATTTAGGCAACTAAGTAAGTGTTCTGATTTTCAAAAGTATGGCGCATCCAAGCAGCTTCCACTGACACAGACTCAGGTGGGATTTAGAATGTGGAACAACTTGGTGAGGGGGTATTTAGAGGAGAAACTGCCCTTTGTAAGAAGGACAGGGGAAGAGTTGTTTGGGAAGCTGGGGGTTGTGGGGGAAGTGAAAGACAGAGGAAGATTCATAAACTAAAAGATTCCAAGGCCAGAGGACATCATTGTGATCATCTAGCCTGACTTCCTATATGACACAGGCCATAGAACTTCCCTCAAATATTCCTAAGCAAAGCAGATCTTTTAGAAAAACATCCGATCTTGATTTTAAAATTGCCAATGATGCAGAATGCACCATAACCTTTGGTAAATTGTTCCAATGGTTAATTATCCTCACTGTCAAAAAAAATACACCCTATTTCCGGTCTAAATTTGTCTAGCTTCAAATTCCAGCCAGTAGATCCTGTCACACCTTTCTCTGATAGATTGACGAACTCATTATTAAATATCTGTTCCTCATGTAATCAAAGTCATCCTTTAATTTTCTCTTTGTTAAACTAAATAGAACGAGCTGTTTGAGTCTACCACTATAAGGCAGGTTTTCTAATCCTTTACCCATTGTTGTGGCTCTTCTCTGAACCCTCTGCAAGATATCAGCATTCTTGAACTGTGGCATGAGAACTGGACATACTATTCCAGCAGCAGTCGCACCAGCACCACATACAGAGGTAAAATAAACTCTCTACTCCTACTCAAGATTCACTTATTTACACATCCTAGGATCATATTAGCTCTTTTGGTCCCAGCATCACACTGGGAGCTCATGTTCAGCTGATTAATCACCACAACTGCCAAATCTCTTTCAGAGTCACTCAGTCTCTCAGAAGAGAGTTCCCCATTCTGTAAGTATGCCTACAGTCTTTGTTCCCAGATGTATACATTTACACTTAGCCATATTAAAATGCTTATTGTTTGCTTGTGCTCAGTTTACCCAGTGATCCCCATCTCTCTGAATCAGTGATCCGTATCCTTCATTATTTACCACTTTCCCAATTTTTGTGTCATCTTCAAACTTTATCAGTAAAAATTTTATGTTTTCTTTCAGGTCACTGGTAACAATTTTAAAAAGCACAGAGCCAAGAACCAATCCCCATGGAACCGCACTGGGAACACACCCACTTCATGATGATTCCTCATTTATAATTATATTTGAAGACCTATCAGTTAGTCAGCTTTTAATCCATTCAATGTGTGCCATGTTAATATTATATCATTCTAGATTTTTAAATCAAACTGTCATGTGGTACCGAGTCAAATGCCTTACAGAAGTCTGAGTATACTTCATCAACACTATTAGCTTCATCAACCAAACTTGTAAACTTAAAAAAAAGATATTAAGTTAGTTTGACAGGATGTATTTTCCATAAACCCAGGTTGATTGCATTACTTAAATCATCCTCCTTTAACTCAGTCTCTCTATTATCTTTGCCCAGAATTGATGTCAGTCTGAAGGGCCTATAATTGCACCAGTAATCTAGTTTACTCTTTTAAAATAGTGGCATAACATTAGCTTTCTTATGGTCTTCTGGAAATTTCCCAGTGCTCCAAAACTTATTAAAAATCAGCTTTAATGGTCCACCAAGCTTCTCAGCCAGATCTTTTAAAAAACTCTTGGATACAAGTTATCAGGACCTGCTGATTTTAAAATGCCTAAACTTTAGTGGCTGCTTTTTTAACATTATCCTGAGATGCTGATGGAATGGACAGAGTGTTATAATATATGACATGACTAGGTCATCTGTTTTCTTCCCCAAATACAGAACAAAAATATTTATTGAACACTTCTGCCACTTGTGCATTATTATTGATAATGCTACCATTTCCCCATATGAATGAACTAATATCATTGTTAAGATTACGTTCCTAATACACTTATTTCTGCTGGCCATAGAGTTCTCCTATGTGATAATTCCCTTATCAATTTTCTATAATTCATATATTCTGATTTACATTCGTTACTCTAAACTTCCCATTTCTTCCATTTGTTAGACATTTAAATTTATTTATTTTACAGCTGCCTTCACTTCCCCTCTAAATCAGGTCACTTCTTTAATCAGTATGGCCTTCTTCCTTGATTGTGGCGTTTTGGGTATCCAATTAAGCAAGGATCGGCAGTCTTTAGCACGCGACTCACCAGGGTAAGCCCCCTGGCAGGCTGGGCCAGTTTGTTTACCTGCTGCATCCGCAGGTTCGGCCAATCGCGGCTCCCACTTGCCACAGTTCGTCACTCCAGGCCAATAGGGGTGGCGGGAAGCGGCGGACAGCACATCCCTCAGCCCGTGCTGCTTCCCGGCGCCCCCATTGGCCTGGAATGGCAAACTGCGGCCAGTGGGAGCTGCGATCAGCCAAACCTGCAGATGCGGCAGGTAAACAAACTGGCCCAGCCCACCCGGGTGCTTATCCTGGCAGGCTGTGCTCCAAAGGTTGCCAATCCCTGTAATAAAGTATTCTTAAATGATTTCTAACTATTATTCACATTTTTCTGATTAAATTCTTCCTCCCAGCTGATCTGGCTCAAGATTGTTTTCAGCTTTGTGAAAATAGCCCTTTTAAAGCATCAAGTATATATATCACTGATCTGGATTTTATTCAGTTTGCACATTATAAATATAATCAAGTCATGATTTGTACCTAAGTTACCAATAATTTTTACTTCTATGTTCAGTTCCTTTTTATCTGTCAAGATGAAACAATAACTAACAGAAAATGTGGAAATGGTAGAAGTGTTAAATGAATTTTTTTGTTTCAGTTTTCACCAAAAAGGTTAGCAACTGGATGTGTAACACAGTGAATGCCAGTGAAAATAAAGTAGGATCAGAGGCTAAAATAGGGAAACAAGTTAAAAATTACTTAGACAAGATAGATGTCTTCAAGTCATCACGGCCTTATGAAATGCATCCTAGAATACTCGAGGAGCTGACTGAGGAGATATCTGAGCCATTAGCAATTATCTCTGAAAAGTCATGGAAGATAGGAGAGATTCCAGAAGACTGGAAAAAGGCAAATATAGTGCCCCTCTGTAAAAAGGGAAATAAGGACAACCCGGGGAATTACAGACCAGTCAGCTTAACTTCAGTGCTTATAAAGATAATGGAGCAAATAATTAAGCAATCAATTTGCAAACACCTAAAAGATAATAAGGTGATAAATAACAGCCGGCATGGATTTGTCAAGAACAACTCTTGTCAAACCAACCTAATATCACTTTCTTTGACAGGGTAATAAGCCTTGTGGAGGGGAGGGAGGGGGAGAAGAGGTAGATGTGATATATCATGACTTTAGTAAGGCTTTTGATACTGTCTCACATGATCTCATAAACAAACTAGGGAAATACAAGCTAGATGGAGCTACTATAAGGTGGGTGCATAACTGGTTGGAAAACCATTCCCATAGAAGTTATCAGTGGTTCACAGTTATACTGGAAGGGCCTATCGAGTGGAGTCCTGCCAGGATGAGTTCTGGGTCTAGTTCTATTCAATATCTTCATCAATGATTTAGATAATGGCATAGAGAGTACCCATACAAGGTATGAGGAGGGGTTGCAAGTGCTTTGGAGGATAGGATTAAAATTCAAAATTATCTGGACAAACTAGAGAAATGGTCTGAAGTAAATAGGACGAAATTCAGTAAAGACAAATGCAAAAGTACTCCACTTAGGAAGGAATAATCAGTTGCACACACATAAAATGGGAAGTGACTGCTTAAGAAGGAGTTCTGCAGAAAGGAATCTGGGGGTCTAAGTGGATCACAAGCTAAACAGGAGTCAACAGCGTAATATCGTTGCAAAAAACATCATCATCATTCTGGGATGTATTAGCAGGAGTGTTGTAAGCAAGACACAAGAAGTAATTCTTCCATTGCATTCCACGCTGATTAGGTCTCAACTGAAGTCTTGTGTCCAGTTCTGGGCATCACATTTCAGGAAAGATGTGAACAAATTGGAGAAAGTCCAGAAAAGAGCAACAGCAACAAAAATTAAAGGTCTAGAAAACATGACCTATGAGGGAAGATTGAAAAAATGTTGTTTGTTTAGTCTAGAGAAGACAAGACTGAGGCCTGGGCTACACTAGCGGGGGGGGAGGGGGGTGGTTCGATCTAAGATACTTAACTTCGGCTACGCTATTTGCGTAGCTGAAGTCGAAGTATCTTACTTCAACTTACCTGGCAGTCCTCACGGTGGCAAGTCGACTACTGCAGCTCCCCCGTCAACTCTGCTTACTCCTCCTGCCAAAGTGGAGTATAGGCGCCAATTCGGGGACTGATTTATCACATCCAGATTAGATGCGATAAATCAATCCCCAATACATCGAACACTACCCGCCGATCTGGCGGGTAGTATAGACGTACCCTGAGAGGGGACATGATAACAGTTTTCAAGTACATAAAAGATTGTTACAAGGAAGAGAGAGAAAAATTATCCTCCTTAACCCTTGAGGATAGGACAAGAAGCAATGGGCTTAAATTGCAGCAAGGGCAGTTTAGGTTGAACATTAAGAAAATTTTCCTGTCAGGGCGGTTAAGCACTGAAATAAATTGCCCAGGGAGGTTGCGGAATCTCCATCATTAGCAATTTTTAAGAGCAGATTAGACAAACAACTGTCAGTGACGGTCCAGATTCTAGATAATACTTAGTTCTGCCCTGAGTGCAGGGGACTGAACTAACTGACCTCGAGGTCCTGTCCAGTCCTATGATTCTAAGATTCTATTAAGTCTAACACAGAATTCTCCTGAGTTGGATACAGGTAGGAAATAGTCATCTATAATATATAGAAATTCCAAGGATGTTGAAGCATGAGACCTCCAGTATATGTCACTGTCACACTGTCCAAGATCATACAGCTTTTTTCCCTATACATTATAAATAGGTCCAATGAGATTTGATGGTCTGTAGCAGACACAACTAATATCCCATCTTGTGTTCTACCTGTTAGGACCTTGATCCATAAACATTCAGGATCATTTTCTTCTGAGTTATCAGTGACTCGGAAACAGGTAATGCCATTTTTGACATAGTGTCATTCCCTCTCCTCTTTTTGCCCACTCAATCCTTCCATAATAGGTTTTAAGCACTGATTTTAAAATTCAAATCATGGGAATCACCACACCAGATTTCAGCAATACCAACTAGATTAAATTTATGCTCATAAATCTGCAATTCCAAATCCTCTTGTTTGTAACCCAGGCTCCTAGCATTGGTGTATAGGCAATTAAAGACTTGAGGAAGAGAAGAGTTTAAGTAGTTTGGGCCGACTTGGGGTATGTCTACACTAAAAACTTAAATTGACATATATTAGATCAACTTATAGCCACCACGGTAATTACTGTGGTGGTGTACGTTCACACTACCTTCCTCGGGTTGGTGGGTCCTCACCAGGAGTGCTTCCACCAACCTAAGAGGGGCAGAGTGGGAAGCTGAGAGCCTGGTCTCTCAGCTCTGCTGGCAGCTCCCTGCTGGGAGCCCAGCTGCCCCAACGGGCTGCCCGCCCCACCTCCCCATTCCCTGCCAGGAGCAGGAGGGAAGACACTCAGGGCTTCTTGCCTCCCTGTTCCCCACCAGGAGCACAGTCCAGGCTTCTCTCCCTGGCCCCCAGTGGGGATCAGGGTCCAGCCACCTGGGTTTGTGACCTCCCACTGGGAGCAGGGTCCAGCCGCTTAGGCTTCTCACTGCAACTGCCAGCTGGAAAACAGGGCCAGCCACCCAGGCTTCTTGCCTTTGCTCCCAGCTGGGAGCGGGTTCCAACTTCCCAGCTCTCCAGAGGAGCAGGGGGCAGCCGGGCTCTAGACGCCTGGCTTTCTTGTTCGCAGGAGCTGTGAAATTTGACAAGAGAGCTAATAGCCAATGTAACATGGTGTCTACACAGACACTGCACTGCCCTAACTACACTGACATAAGCCCTATGCCTCTTGTGGAAGTGGAATTATGTTGGTGTCATAGGGCACGTACATCAGCGGGACAAGGCTGTCGTGTGTACATTGATATAATTAGGTTGACATAAGCGGCCTTACATCAACCTGTGCAGTGTAAACAGAGCCTGGGGTATTTGAGGGAAGGGAAGAAAGTCACACAGCTTTGGAAGACAGGAATCGGATAGGGAGTGAGACGAGAGATTGTGGAGGAAGAAGAAGAAAGGAAGGAGACAAAGGAAAGAAAGGGAGAAGGAGGGTTTGGAGGAAAGTAGGAGAGAAGCAGCATATGGGGAGAATTAAGAGAGAGAATTTTGGCAGAAAGGGAGGAAAGAGTGAAAGTTTGAGGGAGAAGTAGGAAAATCCAGGAGGTTTGGTGGAGAGGCAGAAGTGAGTGAGGGCAAAGAAACAAAGGATATATGGAAAGGGATAAAGCCGACAGATTGTGGAATTCACACATGCACTGCAACCACAAATTTCTTCCTCATGGTGTACCCTCTGTGAAGAGGTTCTCCCAACAGGTTAAGTGTGGCCTCTGAAACCCCTAGAAGAGCTCCTAGTTCAGGGACTACTATTAGTACGTTGAGGATGGGAGAGGGTACATGGCTGGGGCAGTCCTGTGTTCTGGCTATTCCCCAACTGCAATGCCCACAGGTGAACCTGAGTGGCCAGACACAAGAAGGAAGCTAACCAAAATAGTATAATCATCACCAATGGAGAATTCCATGGGGCTGGGACACTGTGGTTTTGTAGGGGAGGGTCTTTGTTTCTTCCCAAATTTGTGGGCAAAATTACTTCACTGCCTGCAATTTCCATTACAATCACTGTATCCTTTACTTGTAACACACCAAACACACTCACACCCCCCATAATATAAATGTTAAACAAACAATACCACCCATTCACTGACATTCAAAATATGAAATCGTGGCAGTGAAGTTGCAGAAACTTTAGACACGATAAAGATAAGGAATCCACATTATTTCAAGGTTCATCCTGCTTTTATTGTTGTTTACTTCATTTTGGGTCCATCTCATGCCTTTGGGTTTTGTGGGATTGAAGATATAACCACACAACCAAAATATGCCCATGAACATAGGTTGCCACAGAGTAATGAAATAAACCCATGGAAGTTAATCTGTAGACACTAAATAATTTAGCCTTGTGCCAACCCTTGAAATGTTATCCCCATTAGGCAGATGGAAAAACCGAGGCACGGAGGAGATAAATGCTTTGCCCAAGATCACTCAGGAAGTCTGTGGCAGAGCTTGTATTAGATCCTAGACATTTTGACTCTCCAATGCTATGTTTTAAACCTCAAGGCCTTCCCTCCCTCCTCAAGGTAGGTATCACATTATTGCTTTTCGATAATGTATTTAATTTAGGATTTTTCCTTTATATTTTAAATAAATAAAATGAACTTTTTAAATGAAAAAAGCAGAGATGTTTAATTAGTAACTCCCCCAAAGTTCTAACTATGAGAAGAGCTGAGCAACTAAACTCAATGAGTTGCAGGTATTCAACATAACACAGGATCAGGCCTTACACTTGTAGATTAACAGGCCTTGGTAGAGCTCTTAGCTGGAATGTACAAGCTTTTTTAAGCACTTCTCTATTTACACTGTCAAGCTAAATATAAAATATGAGCTCCTTTGGCCCAACAGCTTTGCTGTATCAAAGTGACAGCCCTGAGCAACAAAAAAGCTGAGGCTTCATAGATATGCTGTGCTTGTGCTTCAGTAGCAGTGGTCATGAGTAAATTCTGTTGGCCTGGTTGTCAACTAAGGACCTGATCCTTAAACTGATATGCACAGTTAATAGCCCCCAGCACAGGAGGATCCCATAGTCCCAGCATAGGTCATCAGTGGAAACAGTGGTTTCAAAATTAAAACAATTTTCCAGTTATGCTTAGAGCACTAAGAAATAAAACAGTATTAGTTAGTTCTATCCCACCCAGCCCTCAGCATTATAATCAGACCTAAACTGTTCCATACCAAATGTCAACAGTAGGGCTTGATTCACAACTACCTTGTACCTTGGTAGTCATTTACAACTGAGGAAAATGGTGCCACAGTAGCATTTTACACCTGTTTTGCACAGATGTAGATGACTACACAAGGTACAAGGCAGAGGAGATACAGGCCCTAAATTTAATTCCAACTGGAATGAATGAATGGCTACAAAACACATGCCCAGCAAGGACCTTAGAATTCCTGTCTGCACTAGCATGTTCTTTTCCAGTAGAAAGAAATGCCCATTCTGAACAACTGCAGATTCATTTATTTAATATTTATATTACAGTGCCAAACAAAGGCCCAAATCAGCACTGAGATCTTAGTATCCTAGGTGCTTTACAAACATATTACATACAAAAAAATATATTTTAAAAACCATTAGGTTCCAAAGTAAAGTATTCAAATGTTCGGAAATGCCAGAATTAAGGTTGTCCATGAAACCTCATAAAAATATGTCTACATTACAAATACTACAGTGGCAATGCTGCAGATACACTATGTGTAACATTGTCATATAGACACTTAGTATAGCGATGGAAGGGTTTTTTCCATCATTGTAGTAAATCCACTCCCTCAAGAGGTGGCAGCTGCATCTACAGTAGGGTTGCAGCCCCCTTGTGCACAACTTATGTACTATGATATAATTTTAATTACATGGTTACATTATTTTATCCACGGGGATCCTGCCACATTTGCTTATTTGAGTGCTTTTGACTTTGTAACCGTTAAGTTCTTTTAATGTAGTTTTTTGTATGTAATTTCCTACATTTTTAAAAAAGCAAACTGAAAAAACAAATACTATCATATGGAACGGTACTGATCCCTACCTGGGTCATAAGCAGGGTTGGAACCTATAGACCCACAGCACAGACCTCTGCAACTTGAATCAACAGACTAACTGGTAGCAGTAATTACTCTCTGAGTGTACTAGTCCAGGGGTCGGCAACCCCTGGCACACGACTCGCCAAGGTAAGCACCCTGGCGGGCCAAGCCAGTTTGTTTACCTGCCATGTCAGCAGGTTTGGCCGATCACGGCTCTTACTGGCTGCAGTTTGCCATCCCAGGCCAATGGGGATGACAGGAAGCGCCACGGGCCGAGGGACATACTGGCCGCGGCTTCCCGCCACCACCATTGGCCTAGGACGGCAAACCGAGGCCAGTGGGAGCCACGCGGCAGGTAAACAAACTGTCCTGGCCCGCCAAGGTGCTTACCCTGGCAAGCCGCGTGCCAGAGGTTGCTGATCCCTGGACTAGTCATTAGAGGGGGATGAGATGCAAACTCTGGCAATGGGTTTCACTGCCATTAACTAGACTTGATGACATTTTATGGCCTGTGATACACAGGAGGTCAGAATAAATGATCTAATCATCCTTCTGGCCTTATTTTAGACAGCAGAGGAACGCTGGATCTCAGGAATTGAGGATCTGGAGGTGAGTGTGCATTATTGTTAAAGACCCTTCTTCTCTGAGCATATCTCCCCATCCCAGCCAGCTACTATACCCCTCCGCATCAGGGAAGATAACTTCCTACTCTTCCGTGTTGCCTGGGCAACATCAGAGGGCGCAGTGAGAGCAAAGAAGAGACTATCCCCACTGACAGTTCCTGTGTTGCTGCCACAGCAACCCCTAGCATCAGGGAGCAGCGACTGCAGGGAAAGTCTCGCTCAGAACTTGCAGCCCTGGGCAGCAGCACACTCAGTGCAGACAGCATTGGAGAACTTAGCTGTCAAACTTAACAAACCTCAGCAAATTCTGAAAGGTGATTTCAGAGGCGAATAACCTCGGCAAAACGTAGGTGGATTTTCATAGGGATAACATAAAGCATGCATCTGACCCCAGGTGTCCCTCTTGCCAAATTTCAAACTTGAAGGTGCTAAAAACCATTTTTACTGAAACTTTTAATGGAAAGTTTTAGCCCAAATAGTTTAAAGTTTGTCAGAGCTATAAGCACCAGGGTCTTGCAATAGAAAGTTTCAGGCAACCCTGACTATAGGCATCACTTAACAGCACTGCCTACAAATCTGAGAACACGACAGCATCCCTACCTTGAAGAGCTTACAGCCAGAACAAACAAATAGATGAAAACTTAAGATCCTATGTTGTTGTGAGCCTTGATATTCAGTGAGCTCTAGGGGCTTGCTTAGGGAAAGGCACACTACTCTTAAATTTGACATTCTCTTCAATCTACAGTTAAGAGTAATTGGCTGAAGCAGTGGCTCCTGCTAGAGATAACAGGATAAACACAGGCAGCAGAATCTCTCTCAGAAGTCCTAGGATAATCCTAGAGACTCAGACATTGTGAGTCTCTAGCTAATGTGTACATTCCTACAGGTGCCTCCCCAGATTACTGAACAGTAGTCTAAATATTGGGAAATTTGATGGTGCATGGTCCTTCCTGAATACTTTGTCAAAGCATTACTACTGGTATTTGGTCTTTAGGGAGGAATCTTGTTCCATTCAGCCTCTAATTCTGCACAACGTGTTTCAAGTAAGATATCTCAAGTTCAACTATTTTAAGAAGATGAAGTGGAGGCTTTTTCCTTGAATCAGGGGTGGTATATTATCAGTTATATATTAACACACACAGAACCTCAGTTGTGAAACAGCTAGGGATGCTACATATAAATGTACCTGACCCAAAAAAACAAAACATGGAAAGTTAAGCCCCTTAATGGTACATGCCCTCTACTCCTCCACTCACAAGCAACACTTTACCAAACCCCTGCATAGCACAAACCAGGCACTGCAACTTTAACTCTGCACCCCTTTCACACTTTTGCACACACACTTTTACCAAACTCTCACCACTAGTAGTTGTGGCCATTTGGTGTAGTAGTAGGTTGTTTCAAGCGAGGTAGATTGGTAACGATGTGTGCAGAAAAAGGATTAAAGGAGATGATGAAAAGCTAGTACAAAAATAAAAGGTTTGATATTGTGATCCGTCCAAAGCCACTATTATGGCTAAAACCCATATAGCAGGAACACAGTAATGTTTCAGAATACACATAGGCTGAACACTTTTTCCAGCATGCTTCTATTACCAGGGCTATCCTGTTTGTAACAATTCCTCAGTAAAACAAACACTCTTACATATACAACAGAAGTGCTAATGTAGTATAATAAAAGCATTAATAAAATAAGATGATAGAAGCTCTAGGTTGTGGGGGCTGTGTGCTGAGCCAAGAGGCCTGGTTGAGGCTCTAGCCTGCAATCCTTTGATCCACAATCCCTTTAGGTTCCTTGGAGAAGGAGGAGGACCTAACTCAGGGAAAACAGTGGTTTAAAAAGCCAGCTCCTAAGCAACGAGAGGAGCTAGCGAACAGTAGGGTGACCAGATGTCCCGATTTTATAGGGACAGTCCTACTATTTGGGGCTTTGTCTTACACAGGCACCTATTACCCCCTACCCTCGTCCCGATTTTTCACACTTGCTATCTGGTCACCCTAGAGAACAGGGGATTTTTACCATGGAGTTTAGAGAGGAAGTGCAAGAGGCAGATATGCCTAATCAACATACTCCAAACTTAGGCTAATAGCCTCCCATCCCCACGCTCCCCCCAAAAAACAAACAAAAAACAAACAGAGTAAAAATAATGCAGGCAGAAGTCCAGCAACAGAGCGGAGGCTATTCAGCTTATTTCATATAGTGGAAGCAGCCCATTACTCTCAGAGAGACAGTATGGGCTCTTGAGACTGGAGTGGCTGAACTAGAAGAGCTAAGGTGGGGAGAGAGAGAGAGAGAGAGAGAGAGACGAGACTTTCAGGGACACAATACAGCGATTCCATCCCCAATCTGATGACCTTTGTGCTATTGAGGAGGATGAAAGTCTGGGGGAATGAGGTATCATGGTATGCTCTTGCACTGAGGATACCCCTCCAGGGAACCCTGTTATTAGGAAGAGCCAGGTAATAATTTAATTACTATTAGAAAAATAGTTGGGTTTACAATGACTGTTAGAACTGTATGGTCAACTGCCTGCTAGGGACGGAGGATGAGGATCTCGCAAGACATCTAGATGGATTTGCATGCAATGCTGGGAAGGAGTCAGTGGTCATGGTACATGTAGGTACCCATGACATAGGAACAGATAGGAGAAGGTCCCAGAGGTAAAATTTAGACTACTAGGTAAGAGATTAACGTTCAGAACCTCCATGGTAGTATTTTCCAAAATGATTACAGTTTCATGTGCAGGATCAAGAACTGCAAGGTCTCAATGCGTGGATGAAACAATGGTGTAGGGAGCAGAGTTTTAGGTTTATTAGGGATTACCTATTATATTTTATTTTTCACACCAGCAGTTTGGTTCTGTTTTGGTTTAGGTGGAGCTCATCCTTCCTATATAGGCTCCTCCTTCCCCTTTGCCAGGGGTTGACGTTTTGGGGAAGGAGGAGCCTATTCAGGAAGGATGAGCTCCACCTAAACAAAAAATTGAACCAAACTGCTGGTGTGTAAAATTAAAAAGGTTGTAGAGAATTTTTTAAACTAAGGGCTGGGGGAAAGATGATAGGTGTGGAGGAGCACATGGTTTGAGCAGAGACATCCCTTAGGGATGAATTTATTAATGAATAAACTCTATATGGTAGTAAAGAGGATAAGAAAGAAGTTGGAAAAGGACTGGTAGTGAGGAACAGTCAAATATAAAACAGTCCCATTTAAACATAATAGATAAAGGCAAGCAACTAATTATTGACAAAATGTACAAGTGTTTTTAGACTTCTGGCATTTGTATATATTCTAAGATGGGACAACTAGAGGCCTAGCTTTAAATGAGGATATTGATATAATAGGCATAACAGACACTTTGTAGAATGAGGATAACCAATGGGAGGTGGTAATACCAGTGAACAAAATATATAGGAATGACAGAGTAGGTTACATTGGTGGGGGAGTACCACTATATGTGAAAGTAAAACTCTTCAATGAATCAAGTTGTACTATAGAATCTTTATGCTGAGAAATTCCACCTTTGAACAATTAGAGCATAGCTGGAGAAACATACTACTGACCACCTGACCAGGATAGTGACAGTGACTGTGAAATACTCTGGGAGATTAGAGAGGCTACAAAGTCAGAAAACACAATAATAATGGGGGTTTTCAACTATTCTCATACTGACAGGGTATTTGTCACCTCAGGGAGGGGAGGGGTGTAGAGATAAAATTTCTATACACATTAAATGACTGCTTCATGGAGCAACTTGTCCTGTCATCCGCATGGGGAGAGACAATTTCTGATTTAGCCCTAAGTAGAACATAGAAGCTGGTCCAAGAAGAGAATATAGTTGAACTGCTTGGTAACAGCAATCATAATGTAATTAAATGTAACATCCAGAGGGCGAGGGGGAAGGGGAGAGGGAAATGAAGAAACTCACTAGAATAGCATTTAACTTCAAAAAGGGAAACGACACAAAAATGAGGAAGCTAGTTAAATGGAATTTAAAAGGGACAGTTACAAGGGTGAAATGCCTGCAAACTGCATGGAGACGATTTAAAAACGCCATAATACAGGCTGAAACTAAATATATTCCAAAGGTAAACAAACAGTAAGAGTACCTAAAAAAAATGCCACTCTATATATAAATACATAGTTTGTCCAAACCTTGAATACTCTGTGCAGTTCTGGTCCTTTCATCTCAAAAAAGATAATTAGAATTGGAAAAGGTACAGAGATGGGCAATGAAAATTATTAGAAGCATGGAAGAGCTTCCATACGAGGAAAGATAAGAAAGACTGGGACTGTTCAGTTTAGAAAAAAGACAATTAAGGGACAATATGCTAGAAGTCTATAAAATCATGAATGGTATAGTGAAAGTGAATAGGGAAGTGTTCTTTACCCCTTAACATAACACAAGAAGCAGGGGTCATCCAATGAAATTAATAGGCAGCAGGTTTAAAACAAAGAAATACTTCTTCACACAATGCACAGTTAACCTGTGGAACTTGTTGCCATGGGATGTTGTGAAGGGTTCAAAAAAGAATTAGATAAATTCATGGAGGATCAATCACTAGCTGTTAGTCAAGATGGTCACAGATGTAGCCCCATACTCCGAGGGTCCCTAAACCTTCAACTGCCAGAAGCTGGGATTAGATGACATAGGATGAATCACTGCAAAATCACTGTTCTGTTCAATCCCTCTGAAGCAACTGGCAGTGACAACTGCTAGAAGACAGGATACTAGGGCCAGATGGACCATTGGTCTGATCTAGTATGGCCATTCTTATGTTATGTTCTTATGCTTACTTGTGCACACAACAGGCAGAATATGACAGAGGGACTGTTTGCTGTATTTACCGCTGTAACTTGCCAGACAGATTCCCTAAATAAATCTGATATGCCTAGCTGGAATTCCCTAAGTAAATCTGAACCAGGAAACAAACAACTATTGGCTGTGACCTCTCACAAATAAGTAGAACCTATACAACAATGCTTGGTCAAGATTTACTTTTTAAAGGAAACTTTAAAGGACACTTTTTCTTAGTGAACATTAGATTTTTGTTTGTAGATGTATGGCTAATTTTCATTTCAAACCCAGTTAAATCTTTATATTAATTTCACTAGCATAAAGTCCCTGGGATGGATGGTTCAGACTTGCTTTTATCAATGTGACCTACAAATATCAGTTTCCTTAAATGAGTCATGCCTTCCTTGCCAAGATTACTATTCTGATATGTTGACCCTTTTGCTACTATAACTAAGGTTCAGGTTTTTTACTATGCCCCAAGCTATTTACAGTAGAGCAATGAGCTTATTAAGAAAATTTATCGGGTTTATACTTTAAAGCTGGCTTTATAGTATAACAACACATGCCCGATGTCCTTTGGGGAAAGAGGAAAGAATGTATCCCACCAACTGTGTAATAACGAGGTTTATAATACCCTGGCATAATTCAAATGAATGTAAGCACAACTTAATAAAGCACTTCACAGTATTTCTTTGCTAAAGGACTATGTGTAACAAAGCTTCAGAAAATATTTCAAGAGTCTGCACAGCTGACTTGGAGACTCAAAGATATTTTGCAGCACTGATGTCTTTACAAGTATTGTTGTTAAAATGGACTCATACTTGTTCCATTTTAGCTACAATTCCGTGCAACACCAGAAAATTGTTTTTACTTTTTCCTTCAAATATATATTTACAGTAATTTCCCTTTTACCCCTTTTCTGATTTTGTATCATTCCTCTTTATCACTTCAGGTGTTCTTTTTTTTTTTTTTTTTGGTAAGTTAAAGGAAAGCCAGCTTTTCAGTCACTATGTAGAGATTTCATCTGTAAAATCCCACACAAGAGTTGTGGAAAATGTTTAATAAACCTTGCCTGAGTCAATGTATCCCTGGGCCTCTCTTGGATACCAATGCTTTGCTTTCGGCAAACTGCCTTGAGTAAATTCCCAAAGGAGGGTACATTAGGAGGGCCCATGCACATCAAATTACAGAAGTTGGTCATTCTGCTATACTAACAACATACTTTATGTTTTCCAGGAATGTACAAACATTTCTAGAAAAGTGTTCCTAATCAGCCAGATTCTAGAATATGCTCTGACCCTTATATACCACCAGCCTAGCACAGAGGGGCTACAGCAGAGGTGAAAGCAGCCCCACGATGACCCCAACAAAAGCATTTTCCCAACAGCTCTGCTGCCTTCCCAGTTCAGCCCACACTATAGGGGGTTCTCTAGGGAGGGTTGAGGTATAGCTAGAATGCATTGCTCTCTGGCTATTCTTACTCAGAATAATGTCCCCTAAGGAGCTATTACAAGATGGCACAACGTAGAACAGTACTTAAACTGCTGTAAGTTTCATCAAGGACCTGCCTCCTACTCCAATTCTATGCCAAGTGCAGCAATGGAGCAATGAGAATCTGTTCGAATAGACCTGTATGACAAATGTCGTCACCTCCCTGTGAGAGAGAGGGTCAAATTGTGAATTCCATTTTGTATGGTAACATTCATTTTAGTTTATGACATTCATTTTGCGTAACGTGCTAAACTCATGTCTAATCTTAGCCAACGCAAGGTTATTATGATGTATTCCAGTAGACTCACCTACCCATTCACTACCACATGCAAGAAGACTGGGCTGGAGAGAGAGATGGCAGAATGGCCTCTGCCTAGCCTGAAACACTAACAAGACCTCAGACGTACAGAAGGGATGAGATTAAGTTAGCAGTGGGTGCATCTTAGGACTTTTGTTATTTTGCAAAGTTACATAACTCTCTAGTACTTTTTAAAAGTAAAATGACTGTGGTTAACAAATTCTTTTACTAAGCCCGTGTTTCCTGCTTGCCTCTCATGTTGTCCCAAAAGGTGTCAGACTAGAAGCTGGAGCACCCACAGCTAGATGGAACCCTGAAGGCCTGTGTGCAAGCAATAGGGGATGAGGAACAGGGAGAGGGATCTGAGGAAGCTGGATTGCAGAGTCCTAAATTGTGAGGAAGGACTCAAACAAGAAGTCTGAACCTTGGAGTTTGGAGACCCAGAGTTAGCAACAGGGACTAGACTCAGTCCAGATCCTGTTGGTTTAGAAGCACATGGGATCCAGCAGTTGGGTCTACTTACAACACAGACTGGTGACCTTCTGGAAGGGGAACTGGGCCAAGTTATATCATCCTTCTTGCTTTTGGTTACAAGGAATCATTTTTGTTTTAATTAGAAAAAAATAATCAATAGATTCCCCAGCCCCTCACCCTGCCTCTTTGCAAGACCATATAGAGCACACATGCAACTCTCCAACTTGCCCATTCACACTGATGCAGAATGGATGAGGTGATGTTGGATCAAACCCCAAAATGGGATCTATACCAGTCCATCTTCCTATTCATTATCTTGATTTTCAAGGCAAATCCCAGAGGGATATGGCTTACTTTTATATCGAGCACCACCCAGATTATTCTCCTAGCTGAATGTTTCATCTACGTCCTTCACTGGCAATCACATCACATCGCCAAAGCTTCTGGCAATCAAGTGATCACTGACTAACTCCTTAATAAACACGGTTTGTAATTCGCTAGTCTTCCATCCTAATAATACGTCTGTATCAAAACAAAACCAGTACGATGGAGATGGTTACTGGGTTCAGCCACAAAATACAGGATCTTAAAAATATAGGGCTGCCAGAGGCCTCAGGAGGTCATCTAGTCCATCTCCCTGTGCTTAGGCAGGCTTAAGTATATACAGACTCTCTCTGACAGGTGTTTGTCGAAGCTGTTCTTAAAAACCTCCAAGAACAGGGATTCCACGGCCTCCCTTGGTAACATGTTCCAGTGCTTAACCATTCTTATAGTTAGAAAGTTTTTCATAATATTAAACTGAAGCTTCTTGCTGTAAACTAAACTGATTATTTCTTGCCCTACCATTAGCAGATGTAGAAAAAAAATTATAAAACTTATCTTTATAACAACCTTTAACATATTTAAAAACCTATATCCCCCTCTGCCATCTCTTTTCTAAATTTAACGTGTCCAGTTCTTTCCATTTTTCTCGTATGTCGTGTTTTCTAAACCTCTTGTAATTTTTGTTGCTCTCCTCTGGACTTGCTCCAATTTGTTCACATCTTTCTTAAAAGCGTGGTGCACAAAACTGCTCATTTCTAATCTTGTCCTGCCATTTAATATGGAACAGTTGATGGTGACCACAAAATCCTCCACTCTTCAGCCTTCCTCAGTGCACACGTTTCACTGTCACACAATAAAGATGGCAAAACCATGGTTCACAACTTTCTTGGTGAGTTATCACAGATGTGTAACACAGTGCCATGTTCTCCTCCCCAGATCACTACAGATGACAAGCCAGACAAAGTCGGCAGTAGCGGTTTTATTTCAGGTTACAGGACCTCTTAACACTGGGAACAGGTGCTATCTCTCTGATGATTTAGAGAATCTGTCTGTACTTTTGGTGAAATCTGTCTATGTTCTGTGTTTAGGAACTCTCTCTCTCTTTACCAGACTGCAGCCTCTCTTGTAGATGTGTGGTTTTCTATCTTCTTTATTGTCCTGTTATCATGTTGGACCAGAATTGGAAAAGTGAGTGGCAAAGGAATGACAAAACAGGGTTACTGACCTAAGCACCTGACCATTGAAAGGTAATCAATCTAGACAAAAGACTGGCTCCCAACCAGGAGAACTGGTCAGCCAGGGGAGAGGTCACCTATCAACAAAGTCACCTGGTAGGCCACTGTTGTCACCTGTTCAGGTGAAACAGGGAGTTACCCAACAGAGGGTCTGGAAGGTCAAAAAGGGCAGAAGCTTCTTTGGGTACGTCTATACTACCCGCCAAATCGGCAGGTAGTATTCAATCTATCGCGCATCTCATCTAGACGCGATAAATTGATCAGCAAATCGAAACCTGTACTCCACCTCAGCAGAAGGAGTAAGCAGCATCAACAGGGGAGCCGCGGCAGTCGACTTGCTGCCGTGAGGACGGCCAGGTAAGTCAAACTAAGATACTTCAACTTCAGTTCCATGAATAGTGTTGCTGAAGTTGCCTATCTTAGATCGACCACCCCTCACCCCAGTGTAGACTAGACCTTTGTTTGCTTTCCCTCTTTGACCATTTTTCACCAGTTTAAGATGAGGGAAGCTGCTGCTAGAGCCAGATGAGGCAAGAGAGGCAGGGGAGTGGAGACCCTGCCTATCTAAACACAGATGACCCCCCAAGGAAAGAGCGAACTAGAGTAAGGGAAATGTGCATAGCATTTATTTTGTTTGTACAGATCTGTGTAAGTCTCACATGATTAAGTAAAGAACAATAATGTGATAGAATTCTGAGTTAAGTGTCCGTGTGTTACATGCTACACCTATCACTTGGTCCCTTGAAGAGTTAACCCAGATGGCTCACACCTTTGGGGGATGTTCTCTGAGAAGGTGTATTTAAACTAGGTGGCTGGGAGGTGGGGGGGTCAGCACTGGCCCTGAAGGCCAAAGGCAGGTAGACTCTGGGCCTTCATTTCTGTGAAGGAGCTAGAGGCTCAGGAAATGTTCCAGAGATGCCAATAGAGGAAAAAATGCTACAGCCTGCTGAGACCTTGGGATCCAGAGGTTTGGATTCCACCACAGTAATCTGGTGCATTTAGTCAAATCCCATTCCACAGACAGCCTTTATCTGAAGCTCAGGGAGAAAATGCTTCCCTTCAACAACTGTGCAAGACACAGATTTGGCCAAGTTATAAATGTGCTATTGCAGTCACTGCAGATGACAACTTCCATAGTCATTTAGTGCACGTTTAGTTCTCTCAGATTTTTAGGTACTGACCCTTTTATTGTGATGTGGAACACCGCTATTGAACTTCCCTCACATTTGAACTGATACAAGAAGGCACAGGAGATGGCTCATTTCTTACTTGTTAATTTGATTTTTCAAATACATCTATGCCAGTCTAGATATGCCACCTTTGTTTTGTTGTGTTGGAGGAGTTGGGGCTGTATGGAAATTTTGTTTTAATCTTTTTCTTTTCAGAAAAGTAATTTTTTGTACTTCTAACAGTGTCATTAATCACAGTGGGAGCAGAGGACCTGCACAATTAAACTCTAACAATTTATTCAGTTTATAGGAATGATGTCAAATTAGCACAGATTTTATTTTCTGTCCCCGTTTGCAAAATCCTAGGCATGTGCTCAGGGCTGCTAGCCTGTCCCTCCACTCATGCTGTCACAGCTACCCTCTATTTTTAATAGGCTAACTCCAACACAGCTAGCACAGATCTTCTCCTCGACTAGGGAATTACACTACCAGCTCAAAGTGTAGACATACACTCCGATGGTAGAGGAGGACTTGCAGAAACCAAATTTAAAACAGACCAGATGTTGCCTTTTCAGATTTTGAAACAAAAATGATACTCTAAAAGTGATTAATGTACTAAATCTTCAATTTTATTTTTGTTAGAGTAAAATATTAGAAAAGAGAATAGACTCAACAATAAAAAACAAAAAACCTAAAATGAAGTATATTAAGACTATTTTGGTCATGGCTTTTTTTTTTAAATATTTTACAAGCTCTTAAACCTGGTATGATGTGCCTTCAAGTTAACGGGCTTTCAAGCCACTTAACATTTTAAATAAATAAAAATTTCTCCCCACCTGACATCCATTGAGTTAAACCATATAGAATGGAGACAATAAGTACAAAACTTTTCCCCTCTAGCTTTTTTCATTACCATTTTCACACAGTGACTAGAGCTGGTCAAAACTCAGGGCCAGCTGTTCCTCAGGAAGTATCGACACGTTTAAATTTGACAAAATTGATAAATTCCTGCAAAATGTTTCTATTTTCCAGCAACCAATTTTTGACCAACTCTAACAATAACCATAGAGATTCAACTCTGCTTCTGCAGTGCACTTTTAGGAGTTTATGCATGATTCTGACGCCAAAAACGCCGAACTAGCAAATCAAAAGATGGCTTTGGGTAAGCAGAGATGCCAGTCATATTTTAATATAAAATCAGAATTTAAAAAATATAGGAGAATACTTACAGTTACGTTGTTTACTTAAAGAAAAACAAAACTTGCTTACTGCTTTAGTCCTATATAGGTCCCGTAATCTGTACTACATTAAATTTATATTGGACAATTCTTATTCATCTCTCCTAATTCCTATACTAAACTAATCTAAAAACTAAATTTGACCATGCACATATCTCACATTGATGCATCACACACTATTTTTAAGGCAAAGTATTAGGCTGTTCCTAGCAGCAGAGAGTCCTGTGGCACCTTATAGACTAATAGACGTATTGGAGCATGAGCTTTCGTGGGTGAATACCCAGTTCGTCGGATGCATATCCTAGCTGTTCCTGGCACTTCTTTCCTCCAAAAAGGTTTTGTGTTTCAAGGTCTTCTTTCTTACAGGCAGATGCACTGTATGGCAAAATTCTTGTCTAAAGAATGAATACTAAAAAAGTCAATCAGGGATAATATGTTCTGCCAATTTTTAAATGTCAGAAAGCAAAGAGGTGTGACTGCTGTGATTATGCTTAAGTATGGTTCTACCCTGAAAAGTGACTTAGTCAAAATGATATTGTGGGTTTTTGTATTCATTGTGTCTCACTGATTTACATATAAAATTTGCTTAGCTTGCAAGTAAAAAGATTATATCTTTTCTAGCTGTGAGGCCCACAAACACACACTGAGCTCTCACTCAGTCTGGGTTCTTTCCACTTCCTTTAATCCTGGGAATGATATGTGTTTTGCTGCCCAAATTATGCCCACGTTTACAATATTTGGTTCTAATAGAAAAACCTACTTTATTACCCTCACCACCATGATGTGCAGTTTCTAGAAATCCTAAAGACTCATTTCAAAGCCTTTATACTAATCAGGTAATCCATCTGCCCAAGGCTTCAGATAGTAGTAAAGATGGTACCAGCTGAGGGCAACAGGACACAACTGCCTACCTACGCTACTCTAAAAAGTCATTATACTCTGAAAAGTTGGGGGTCAACAGAGCCAGACACTTAGGCTTGCACAGTACAGAGGAACCAAACAGTGGACGTACCAGTGGTAAAGCTGCATCTGACAGTATCGGCCTAAAACTATGTTTCTCCTTGCCCTCTTTGTCACCTCTGGACAGTGTCAAAGCTTGGTCGGAGCCACGTTTGTTCTTGGAAAAGCTCTGCGACTTTCTAGCTCTACCAGCACTGCAGGTGTCGTCTGCTTCTATGGCACCAAGCCAAGAGGTCAAAGCTTCTGAGACAGTCCACCTACTGCAAGACAGGTCTTTTAGGAGGCAGGACCCTGAACCAGTAGGGGGGAAAGAGGCCCAGAGATGACAGGTCATATGACATGGCATACAAGTCTGACAAACATCTGGCATACCAGGAAGGAGGGGAGGAGTAGGATAGGGAGTGAGAGGACAGAATGGTTGCCAATTTCCTCCAACATGACCAAAGAGACAGGGATCAGGCTGGGGCACTGTTAAAACAGCTGATCTCTCTGACAGCCACCTGTACCAACTCCAGTGACAATGGATTCTTTTCCATGCTACCATACCATACAGCCAATGCAGTCACTAAAAACTCAGGGGTTGCGTGGACTATGAACAAGTCTATGAACTGGAATGATCTGATATACCCTGTGCACTACACCCCTGTAAAGCAGCATACAAAAAAGTCAACACATTCAACCAGGAGGAGGAGGAAGAACAGGTGGCACAGTTCTGATATCCAGTCCACTACCAGTGAGACTGTGGAGCTTGGACTTCAGCTAACTGGCACTGTTTTGAAGACAGTTATACTTTATTTCACTTGACACACTTGTAAATAGTTTTTGAGGCCAGGCAGCTGATATGACTGCAATGGTTTTCTGGATATTTTAGTACCTTTGGTTTGGTTAATAAATTAGTCTGATTGTACAATACACTGGTGTGTGAATGCTTGGAAAATGAAGGAAAAATCAGGAAATTGTATTCAAAGCTTTCAATAAAAGTTTAAAACTCTTATAATCATATAAAACCAACAACAAATCAGAAGTACCAAATATATTGATATGTATACAGCACTACAGTCCCCCCGACAGCATCGCATTTCCATATCGACTGCACCTGGCAATACAAGGATGTAGGTGCACAAGGCATCCCTTATTTCCCTTGCTCTCCTGGAACCTGTCCCAACAATGACAGATGCACTTTTTGGTGGCCTGTATTGGGACTGCAAACCAGCAGTGTTTTGAGCCCACTTCATATGAGAACTCCCACAATAAGGCTCACAGACATTGTACAGGACACAGCATACCATACAGCACTGGCCACGTTGGCTTCCAAATGAGCTGGCAGATAGTGCCATCTTGTCTTCAGCTAATCAAATGTGCACTCCACAACTACTCAGTGTGTAATTAAATGTTCTGCCAGATGCTCTGAGATCTGAGCACAGTTTCATGAGCCACAGCAGTAGAGGGTAGACAGGGAACCATAAAACAACAGTGGGTACAGACACCCTGATAGCCATACCATATAGCAGTAATGCAATCCCTGCTTGTCCACCCATGTAAATATCACATCTTCTCAGCACTCTGCCATCATGCATCTTGCCAGGACATCCCATGTTGGTGTTTATGAACCTGTCTGTGGTTGACCAATGCCTGCAGAACAATGGACAAGTGCTTTTTGTAGCTTACATATTTATCTCCTCCTTGAGGCAGACCAAAACATGGACATGTGAGTGCCATCAGTAGCCTCAGTGCAGTTTCTCTCAAAGCCAGCTATTATTTCAGGTACATTGGCTGTGTCCACCACCTGTGGATAGACCACAGGATTCATCACCTCACAAACCTCCACCACTACAGTACTGGAAGTGGACTTGCCAACACCAAACTGGTCTGTGACAGACCTGTAATAGTCGGGGGTAACGAGCTTCCAGATAGCAACAACAACCTAATTTGGCACTGGTATAGAACCACAGAAATGGAGAGCAGGAAGAGACCTTAAGATATCTTCCAGGTCCAGCCACCTGTGTGGTGACAGGTCCAAGCAAACCTAAATCATCCCTGACAAGTGTTTGTCCAAAGGAGGTGGTGGAATCCTATTTAGAGTTCTAGTCCAGCGCGTCATTACCCTTATAGTTAGAAAGCTTTCCCTAATGTCTAAACTAAATCTCCCTTGTTGCAGATTAAGCCCATTACTTCTTGTGATACCTTCAGTGGACACAGAGAACAATTAATCACAGCACTCTTTAGAGCAGCCCTTAACACATTTGGAGACTGTTATCAGGTCTCCCCTCAGTTTTCATTTCTCATGACTAAACATGCCCAGTTTGTTTGTTTTTTAACTTTCCTCAGAGGGCACGTTTTATAACCTTTTATCATTTTTGTTGTTCTCCTCTGGACTCTCTCCAATTTGTCCACATTTTCCTAAAGTGTGGTGTCCAGAACTGGCTGTGCCTCACATGTGCCAAGTAGAGTGGGATAATAACCTCCCATCTCTTACATACAACACTCCTATTAATACATCCCAGAATAATATCAGCATTTTTCACATCTGCATCATACTGTTGACTCATTCAGTTGCTGATCCACTATCACCCTCAAATCCTTTTCAGCAGTAATACCACCTAGCCAGTTATCCCCTATTTTGTAGCTGTGTGCTTGATTTTTCCTTTCTGAGTCAAGTATTTTGGACGTGTCTTTATTGAATTTTATCTTGTTGAATGCAGACCAAATTTGTCAAGGTCATTTTGAATTCTAACCCTATCCTCCAAAGTGCTTGCAACTCCTCCCATCTTGGTGTCATCTGCAAATGTTATAAGCATGCTTTTCATTCCATTATCCAAGTCATAAATGAAAATAGTGAATAACATCACACACAGGACTGATCCCTGGCAGGACTCCACTAGATAGCCCACCAGCTCCAATTAGATAGAAAACTGCTGATAACTACTCTTTGAGTATGGCCTTTCAACCAGTGGTGCACCCACTTGATAGTAATTTCATCTAGACCACATTTCTCTAGTTTGTTAATGGGAATGTCATCTGAGATTGTCGAAAGCCTTACTAAAATCAAGATATATAACATCTACAGCTTCCCCCATCCACTAGGCTAGTAACCCTGTCAAAGAAGAAAATTAGGTTGGTTTGGCATGATTTGTTCTTATGCGTTCTCCCTCTTTTGCATATCCTGGGGCCATAGGATTGGCTGGAGGGGGTGAATTCCTCACAGAGCTCCTTGAAGGTCTGCTTCCTCACGCGGAAGTTCTGGACCATTGCTGCTCATCCCAGGTCTCCATGACAATGTATTCCCACCATGTTGTTCTAGTTATTTTGCTCCAGAAGTGGCAGTCTGCCCATGGGGAATCCATAGCAAAGGCAGCTAGAGTAGTGTGTAGGCTGTCATGAATATACGTCCCCTCTGAGACCCACTGCCGTCTTCCAAGAGTCAAAAACCACTGCTGAAATGTCAGCCACTGTCTTGTAGAAATATCTACCCTTCCTCAAACAGTTCAGTCACAAGCACAAGCAGTTTCATTCCAAGGCCCCAGATGGAGCATGAAAAGCCTAAATCTATTAGTGGGCTAAAACCAGTTTCCATGCAGAGGCTCAACAAGTTCTCCTCCAACACTACTGTAAAACAATTACTAGAGTGGCTCCAGCAACCAAGGCACTACGAACCCTCGGATATACTGCTGGAATTCTATCCCCAAACCCGTGTAAATGCAGAACCTGCATGGCCTTGGTACACAGGTAAGGATAGTGTGAGTCTGACAGTACAGACATTCAGAGCTGTGATTGGCAAGCATATGCCTGCATGCACATGAGCCAGAACACAGGTATACACTGCAGTGTTGACATATCCTTTAAGATGTATGCTGTTCCTCCTTGCCACTTTAGGATTGATTATGCCCAATATCAAGCTGCCTGCTTGACTTGATGGTGGTGTTGCCACTTCAAAGAGCTGCTACTGTGGACACTTTCTGTGCAGGGAGCAGAAGCCTTTGAAAGTGATGTGGGTTCACTGCACAGTCAGAGTAATGAGGACTAAATTTGGTTTTGAGTTTTTTGGGTTTTTTTTAAATGCTGGCTACCCAGATTTTGCAGCACAGACACAGCACTTTCAAAGGCTTCCCACTGCCTGCACAGAATGGAGCCACCATGGCAATGAAAGTGTTCTGTAAAGAAGTTAAGGCCATAGAACAGTCTGAGTTCAGAAAGTGCCAAGTAGCAGCAGAGGGACCAAAAAGAACTGGAAAAATTAAATGTGAACTGAAATACTTTTTAATTTGAAGCGACATACAGTCCTGAGAGACAGTAGCACACATTGCTTCCAGAACAAAACTCCATGCATGCTCAGTACATCCATTAGAAAAGCAGTACTGCAGCACAGCCAATCCACACAAAACCATCATCTACTCCCTTGGAAGCACATTTCTTCCCCTTCCATATAAAGGCCTCTTGAGTCTGCCCAATAGTGCTGTGGCTGTTACCACACTAGTCGATACTGCAGTTCTGTACCCTCCCAATCCAGCAAAGAACTTGTTATCTATTTTATCTAAGGAAATGGGGTGTGGATATCACCCCAACCTAACCCACAGACACACAAATTAGAGGGCACAGCATGGAGGTCTTGCCCTGATGACTGGAGACTGGCGGATGTCCCCAACCTCATTCCTGGGAAGAGGGCTAGGGACAAGTAGGCTGGCTAGAATAGAAGCAACAGGATCACCATCCTCACAGCCCTTACTGAGCACTGTGCTAGCTAGCAATGAGTGCTGCTGTCAAAGAAATCCCAGGATAATTCTTTCAACCTTTCACATAAATAAAATACAAACTAGTGTTGAAGTCCTAAATCATTAACAGAACACATGTGCACACTTCAGTTACAAAAGGGGGCAGGGCTTGACTGTCAGAGAATCCAGAAATGCAGAGTTACAGCTGTCTGTTTAAAAACTGTGGCACTTAGTGTTAAATACTTACATATTTGTTATAAACAGCTAATAATAATGCTGTAAACTATTTAAGTCGTATGACAATCACAAAGCATTAAAAACTAAGCTTGTGTGTCCCACTGACTCTTCACAGAGCAGCTACCTCCGGATCTGCCATATTGTCACCACTTCAGCATCAGGAGAGCTCTCTAGTAGAGATCTGCTGGAAACTTTTAAACTAGAAAATAAATAAAATGAATTCCACTCCGGAAAGCAAATTCTGATAATAAAGTGGAAGCCATCAGGAAGCCATCACTTAAATTCTTGACAGCTGACAAACTGCAAAGTCCAGAATACTGCATATGACAAGTACGAAAAAAAGACACACAAAATGACATACTCAGAAAATTGAAGACACTTGTGAAAAAAAGACTGTGGGCCCCACAACATATACGATACCTCATGAAGCAAGTACCTGAAAATCTCAAAACCCACAGGATCCCACAGGGAAATATTTTGCACACCTAGAAGAAAATAAAATCCATTCTTTGCTGGGTCTAGATATTGAGGATGGTCTTCTATACTGTCTGTTAATAGCAGTAATCAGAATCTACAAAAAATAAAAGTAAATGAGCTACTCAACATTCTGTAATTGCTATTCTCAATGAATCCTGAAAGATGGAGAGAGAAGCTAGCTGCATCCTGTAAAACCTTTAAAACAGAGTAAACACTTTAATTTTTTCCTGATACAGTTCCTGTAACAGAAATACTGACTACAGTATAGACGGTTTTATTAACATATAGACCTCTGCATCTATATTGTCTCCATTTATGAGCAATGTAATATATATAACAAGCCTTTTCTCTTTCAGGATGTGTCTTCCACACAGATATATCTAAAAATTACTGATGAAAAAAGGAAACGAACACAGAATCTGAGGAGGAACCATCCGTCCCTATATCCTACTCTGCTTTCTGTGTAGGAACTATACTGTTATAACTTTTCTGTCTTCTTTCCTACTTGACATAAACATATCTTGCTTTCCCTCACTTATTTACACATTATTCATCCAAACAGTGGACAGACTATTCCCTAACTTCCTACTTCCTTGCTGAGTGCTGTTACATTTTTGGATGCTTTACTTACCTACATCCTAGAACAATAAGTGAAGACTGAGATGTACTTCTGTAAGTATCACCTAATTTGAATTTTGCAGTGTCATTCATATCTACTTTCTTGTTACAGAAGAAATAGTAGAAAGTAGAGAGTATATCTGAAGTTAATTGCCAGCTTTATATTTCAAAATAATAAATAATAATAATAATAATAAAAACAGATACATTTAAAAACAAAAATATCTGATTGTTTTCTTTTTACCTCTAGGACAGCTCAACTGTTTTTCTCCTCTAACAGTTGATGATATCACAAACATACCAGGCCTTATGTACTCTGTGAAAAGCTGGAACCAAATGTGCAGGAAGCACAGCTGATTTCTGCACAGCACTACGCTACTGCTGAAGCATACATACTATATGTACCCTAAAACTGAGTTCCCTACAAATTAATAATTCGATTTTCAATCAAAACAAACACTGCATAAGCTCATACAAGAGCAGATATCCACCATTAAACACAACTTCACATTACTGAAAAAAATTGACTAAACTTGGTTTCACCATAGCCATGGTATATAAAAAAGTGACTACATACTATTTCTAAGGGCCAGATTTTTGCCATCCTTACTCATACCAAGTAATAAGTTACTCCACGAGTAGTCCCACTAAAATCCATGGGGCTACTTATGGAGAAATGTACTACTAAACATAAGTAAGGTTATTAGAATCCAGCCCCAAATAAATTTAATATCAAGTATTTACATGTTCATTACAAATAATTTCAACTTTTTTCTCCCAGCTAGATAGACCATAAGCCTAAAAGCCCACCTAAAAGTATAACAGGCTTGTTTTGTGTGGGAAGCATCTAAAAGGGAAGGTTCATGCTTGTATCCTTGAGGAGAATTGTTTGTTTTTTAAACACACACAAAAGCAAACTCTGTATGTGAAGAAAATTCTGTTCGTGAATCTTAAATTACATTTTGTAGTTTAGAAGAGATGGAACTATTTATTTAAGTTTTCACAG
Organism: Gopherus evgoodei; assembly: GCF_007399415.2. Taxonomy (NCBI): domain Eukaryota; kingdom Metazoa; phylum Chordata; order Testudines; family Testudinidae; genus Gopherus; species Gopherus evgoodei. The sequence continues at coordinate 96,498,247 of NC_044322.1, read as the reverse complement.
ACAGACAGTTTTCTTCTAGGTTGCCTGATGCATTCTCCATGTATGTACACAGAAATACAACATTTAAAATTTAGTCAGCAATTGGAAACATTGTTGACATAATACCAATCTGTGACATTAGAAATCTTAATGATTCTCTATCCTTTTATATTTAATAATACATTTGTTAAAATTATTGATTTAAGAGTTACAAGTTTAGAACATAATAATCCAAAACTAGTGTCAACTGCTTTATCCAGCATTTAGTAGGGTATTTTCAGACATGAACCAACTCCTGCCCGAAAAGAAAAAGAAAAGAGTAAGTGGATTATGAAGAACTGGGAGATGACATCAGAAGTTTTGAGCGAGTGTCTTGTACTTCTCCTTAACGGTACAAACGGTACGTCTATAAGAATCTATATAATGTTGCCCTTTAAAAAATAGTTTACCTTGTTACTAGTGCAATCATTCAAAACCTCTTCTGAAAATTACACTATTGCTAATGTTTAGAGGGAGTAAGAATGTTTTTAAATCTGTTTTCTTCTTTAAATACATTGATATTTACTGTTCACCAACTCAATCTTAATTATTTCACATCTGTGGGTAACACTGCTTTGAGTAGTAATGCTTAGATAATGTAACAGGCATTAGAGAAAAAATAAGAGAAATTCTCACTGCTTTACCTAAAGTCATTACAATTATTTTTTTGCTTGTTCTTTTAAAATTATACTACATCTTGTATACACAGGAAATTCTGCAGTACTGCAATGTTTTGGAAGACAGAGTTAATTCCTGTTGCTATCTATGGGTTTGATCGGCGGAGGTACTGAGTAACATCAGCACCCACTGAAGTCAATGGAAGGGGAAGAAGTTTCGCACCTCACAGGATTAGACCCTATATTAGCATACCTCTTTTGCAATGTTCTGGTGAAATTTACTATAAACTCTTGCTTTCATGGTCTAACAATACAGTACAAACTCCCCATTCCATGTAAAATTTAATAGACTTCTGTCTCAAATACCTCCTTTCCTTCTCATTGCCAAGACCATTTAATATAAATCTTTTCCATTGCTTCCTCCTGCTAGTTTTCAGCAAGAAAGTTGATATTGTTCAGCATAGTGAAAGCACTGCTTTAAAAGTCAGTCTGCTCATTAAATTATTCTGCTGGCTGTGTGTTCTCATTAAAAATGTATAAAGATCAGATAATTGCAGTAAGTATTATTAATCTTGATTTTCCTGGTTTAGATTAAGGTTCTACTTTTAAATCTAAAACAAAGACCTGGAAATGGCAGGGAAAATGTTAAACGAAATGACAATATCTAAAACTCTTTAGAAGCTTCCCTTAAGAACACAGGGAATCACTGTGTACTGAAAAAACACTTACAGTCCTTCATACAAGTCACAGTGGAATGACAATCATGTTTTTAGTTCAGACATTATACTGGCAATTGCTTAGAACAGACGTTGCAATTCCATCTGAATCGTGAAACATATCTACTGCAAACTTTATTGATTTTTAGGTTAACCAACTGCCTTTATTAAACCAAGCAACCATTATCAGATGAAAACCCAGCTAAGAATCCAGTTAGGCTAACAGTATTTTTTTGAAACATACCAACCCATTTCCTTTTTTTAAATGGTGTTATTTTGAATGAAAAATACATACATACACTTGTGTTCTATTTCTCAAGAGAACAATTTACATTTTAAAAATTCACTCATACAAGATTGTATAAAATTCACATTTCACCTCCAAGGACTACATATTCCCAGAGAAACCTTGTTTCCTTGACTCCCAAGCAACACATATGGTATGCAGCATACTGCAGCAAACTCTTTAAACATTCAATAAAAGACAATGATCCTCTTACCTTGTTTAGCTCTGTCTATTCGACACATTTACAATGTGAACAGAAACGTATGATATGGTCAAGTGACCACATCTTTTCCTTTGCATCACTGTGATAAGTAATTTTCATGTAAAATAATTATCACCCTATTTTTTTGTACTCTGAAAGCCTTATGCCTTATCTGGGGATTTTCTCTCAGATGATGAAGCAAAGACACAGCCTGAACTCTGTTGCTGAAAGACTGCAGCCCTTCCTTCTACAAATCCCTCCCAGCATATGGTACCCAATCACACACAAGTTCGTCAGTTCTACTGGTCTTAAACTGGTTGTAATAGGATGATTGACAAGGCAACACAGCACTTCTAAAGTGTAAAAACAATGCATCCATACTGATGTACAAGAAATTTCCCTCACAGGAAATCAGTGTTACCAAGGAGATAAAGTGACACCTATATTAAACAAACCTCCACTACCATATTTGCAGTCAACATTTGCTATGATATGGTTTTAAAAAGCTTGTTAACACGAAAATGTATTATAGAAAATAAACAGAATTGTAGAAGTGAAGCAATGCCTCATCTGTTTTGTTACTGAGCTTTATTCATGTACTGTATTTCAAATAATTTAGCCTTCAAGTCTTTTTTTTTTAAATACAGACAAAAACATCTATCCTGAAACATAAATATGTTTACATCTCAATACTGCATAACGTTATTGTTTAGTGTCTGTGATATATATGTGATATCTTTCACAAGATATCAGACTTTTGTGTACAGTTATGGAACACAATAAAAATGCAATCAATAATATATTATCATTTTAATATACTTGGCAGGCATAGGGTCAGGGTCAGCAGTACCTAAACTATCTTCAGTTTGATTAGAATGCACGTGCTGTCCATTTGCAATGAGGTTGAAGTACGTCATTTCTGAAGACTCTTAGCAATCATCAAGTCAAAATTTTAACACTAACTGCTGGACCTTATACATCAGAGGTGGGCAAACTATAGCCCGTAGGCCATATCTGCCCTGTGAGACCCTCCTGCCCGGCCCCTTAACTCCTGCCCTGGGAGGCTAGCCCCAAGCCCCTCCCCTGCTGTTTCCCCTCCCCACAGTCTCAGCTCACTGAGCCGACGAGGCAACGTTCTGGGAGGCAGGGCTGCGAGCTCTTGCTGGGCAGCACAGCTGCAGAGTCGCAGCCTGACCCGGTACTCTGTGCTGCGCAGTGGCATGGCTGGCTCCAGCCACGTGATACGGCTGCCTGTCCTGGTGCTCTGGGCAGCGCGCTATAGCGCCACCAGCCACTGGTGCTCCAGGCAATGCGGTAGGGGGACAGGGAGGCGTTGGACAGAAGGCAGGGGAGTTCGGGCTGGTGATCAGGGGCAGGGGTGTGGATAGGGGTTGGGGCGGTCAGAGGGCGGAACAGGGGGGTTGAATGGAGGCAGGGGTATGGGGGGGGCAGTCAGAAATGAGAGGAGCGGTTGGATGGGGCTGCGGGGGGGCAGTCAGGGGCACAGGGACTGGAGGCTGTCAGGAAACAAGGAGGGGTGGATGGGGCAGGAGTCCCGGGGGGGGCTCAGGGGGGAGAAGCAGGGGTGGGTCGGATGGGGGGCGAGGGCCAGGTCACGCCAGGCTGTTTGGGGAGACACAGCCTCCCCTAACCGGGCCTCTATACAATTTTGGAAACCCGATGTGGCCCTCAGACCAAAAAGTTTGCCTGCCCCTGTCCTACGTGAAGCAATAGAGGTGCTAAATCATGTACCAGCTTCCTCACTTTGAAACACAAATGCTGCTAGAATGCCATTATGTTCTACTGCAACAGAAAACTGCAGCAAAAGGGGACAGTGAATGAAAGGTTATGTTTTTTAAAAAAGTAACATGAACTTTCAATTAAATTAAAAGCTAAACGTAAAAATATAAGAAATCTATAGTAGTGCTGTGCTGTAAACAACTGAGAGTCCTTTTTAGAAAAATACATTAAGCCATATATATTTAAAACTGTATAAAAAAAGCTTAAATATATGAATAGACAAGGCAAAAACAAAGCTCTCATTCATTTAAAAGTTGTAACCCAAGGCCCCTTTGTTTATTATTGACTGTTCTGCATATCTGAAACGAAGCATTTCCAAAACCCATTCTTTTTCTATCCCTACAGTTAAAACTTTCTTCAGGCCTCATCACCTCTCCTCTTAATTACTGCACTCTCCTCCTTTCTGGCCTCCATAAAATGCAAATTGCCCTATCCTTGCCCCTCATAGCTGCTGCAACTATCTTCTTTGTCCACCTATCTGACCACAACTCCACCTCTTCCCTCCTTTATCTCCCTACTCTGGCTTCCCCTCCGCCAGTGCAGCAAGTTCAAGCTTCTTATTCCAGCCTTCTGGCATCTCTCTGCTCCCTTTCCTACCAGTCCACTCTGGTCTCTTTTCCGAAACAGCCCCTACGTTCAATCAATGACAAAAGCTTTGAAGTCCTATTTATTCTCTTTCCCCATACACATCTCCCCATGTTCTTTCACAATAACCCCTGCACATCCTTCCCAAACTGGTTCACAGGCCATATATTCTCTTCACATCCAGGTACCTCCTTGAGACCCACCTCGGCAACCAGTTGAATCCAACAAGTTTGTGGAGTTACTGAAGATAGCTCCATCTATAACATAGGCTAGCAGCACCGCCTATTACATGACCATATTTTCAGATTCTTGTAACAGTCCAAACTTTAAAAAGGTGGGCTGAAATTCTCCATCCTGAGCATCTGCCTCAGGCTGTAGTGAGTTGTTCTGTTTTTCCCCGTTTGTTTGGTTTCATTTGATTGTTTTTTGAAATGTTTCGGCCAAAATGGGTCAGACATTTCTAAGAACGAGTTTAGGGGAAAACATGTTTTGCCATGTTAAAAAATCCTTACAGTCATTTTGTTGAGAAAGTCTAGCAACCCTACACTTTGGACAAGGACATTTGGCAGGCAACTGGCCTTTATACCAAGGATGTATCTTTTGCTGTTGCAATGAACACCTACCCAAATTTGCATGCTACCTCTCCTGTATGTGACTGTACTGCACATGTGCCACCTCCATACCTCAATTCAGCATGTTCCAGTGTGAGGATACAGGCGCTCAGAACTTTCCCTGCAATTGCTGTTCAGGGCTAGGGTAAGAGACTCTCTCTTCTGTACTCTCACTGACCCTCCTGCTGGCACCTAGGCAATGTGAAGGAGGAAGGTGCCTGTGAATACTGAGGGAACAAGCGCCAAAGCAGATGTGGTGGAATGAAGTAGTCAGGTGGGCCAAGCAGCCATGAGCAGGATGGGGGAGAGGGAGCCTGAGGACTGGGGGATGAAAGATGGAGGGGAAGAACTGAGATCCTGAGGAGGTGGGGGGGGGCAGGGCAGTATAGAGCTGCCTGGGCAAAGAGATTGCAACAAGGACCCAGGGAAGGGGCAAAGGGCTGGGATTTAGACAGACCCAGAAGTGAGGTGGGAACTGGAACTGGCTAGGCAATAAGACTGGGAGTAGGTGGGAAGAGACTGGGTCAAGAAGTCTGAGGAGCGGAAACTGGGACTGGGTTACAAAGGAGAATACACCTTGGATAAGGACCGGGGTGGGGAAAACAGAAGACAGTAGTTGGATGGAATGGGGCAGAAGAGTCTTTGAACACAAGACCACACTCCCCCACAGAGCCTGGAATGGAACCAAAGGTTCCCGAGTCTCACCATTGCTCTGCTGTTAGCAAACAGCTGTGAAACCCACTGACAAAGCATGTGTCTTATCCCTCTCTGGTGCTGCTTCACACAAAAAATGACTACTTACTACTCTGCTATCAGTTATTGTTAGCTCGTGGCTAGTACGGGGCACATGTTTTTAATAATGATTTGAACAAAATAAAAAAGACACCAAAGGCCATCTGCTAAGTATGCACTTCTCAACAGTACAGATATAACTTCTTCATGTAAGCTCTAACTGTAACACTGGAGGAGTTGAACTGCTAATAGCAATAGCTTAAAAATGTACGAAGAGTTCCATAATATAGATAAGGTTCCAAGTCAGACAGTGGTCTGGGAGAATGACCATTTATTTGAAGAGACACTGTCACATCTTACTTGAATAAAAACTTAGGTTTTATAAAACTAAAATTTTCAATGCTTTTTTTCTTAATTCCAGCTGAAAGTCTCCTTGTTAACAAAAGATCTCCTCTATGGTGTTTGTAATCCAAACATGGCAATATTTGTCCTGCAGGAGAACCAGTTGTGAAACAGACAATTTTATTTCCATCATGAGAGATTCTCCATGCTGAAAGATAATGCAAAATGTGAAGAAACATCCCAGTGAAAAACAAACTTATGTTCTGAAGTTTCACTTTATAATATTTTCAGTTATTATGTTGACAAGAACACATATGTTTAAAATATGAGATTAAATTCTTAGCTGATGTAAATCGGTATAGTTCCACTATCAATTTATACCAGCTTGGGATCTGGCCCTATATTTCTGAAATATAGATTGCGTCTTTTTACTTCAGCTGAGAATCTTGCTCATCATTATTAACCTGTGAGTGTTCCTTTAAGTATGGAAGTGCATATTCAACAGAATTGATTACAACTTAGTCACTGTATTTGTGCACACACCCTCTTTATCTTCCAAGCTGTTCGACAACTCTCTGGTTTGCTACAAAATTAATTGTAAAAGGAGCATTTTTGCAGGACAACTAATTTCTTACTGAAGAAGTTAATGTAAGATAGATAATATACAATAAACCCTTTAAAATAATAAATGTAGAGTCTATTAACAGATTTATATGAGAGCTGTGTTTTGGAAAACAATTCTCATTTTCTTTGAGACAACTGAAAATGCTGTTTATAATTCAATAAACCATCAGTCTGAAAATTAATCCTTAAGAGTTATTAAAATTGAGAGCAAACATGAATTGTATTTCTTTACTCATTTCAGAAAAGACTCTTCCAACCATAGTCCTGTTTTCTTTAGTGCTATGCCATCTAGTTAAATGCAAAACAAAAATTCTTAGCTAGCTTCAGCTGTTGCATTTTATGCAGCAACACAGTTTTATGACTCACAATGAATCACACAGAAATACAAATACTATTTAAGACAGCCATGTAAACAGTAAGTCAGTGAGCCAGGGCTTGACAAATGCATTTACCAATGGTGAGTAGAAAAGTTTCCTCATTACAAACATTGGGATAATGTGCCAGCTATAGTACCCTGCACAATGAGGAATAATCTGGTTGAGGACTCTGAGAGCTATTCTAAAGCAAATAATGCATAACCAAAACTTTCTTAAAAATAACCAAAACCCCCCATGTTTGTAGCCTGTAAGGTTGAGAAGAAAACCTTTCAAATGTGAACTGAATGTAAATCAATCAGTGTAGCACTTGCCTACAGAGGGGGTTTAGTCCATACTCATTTGAGTTAGTGCTGATTGAAAATGCCTGCATACACACAATGCAAACCCTTAAAGTGCACTAACTCCCTACCCAGTGCAAATTCTGGAGTCTTCTTTCAAATTATACTAAATTTGATGTGAATTGAGTTAATGCAGATTTACTTTTCATGTGCACATAATTCTTCTTCCTCACTACTTAGGCAGTACTCCAACTGCTATCCTGCACTGCTTTTGTGGGTATCCGTGACTGACTTGTTTATATGTGTAGCCTCCACTACTCCAGAGCCAAGTTGACCAGAGGTTTAAATTATGGCATGGGACCAGAATCGGTCCATTTGCTCCGGGATTCAAATATGTCAGCATAACAGCATTATAGTGGTATTACTCCAGCAGTCTTACAACATTCTTAGAGCAGTCTCTTGGAGCCGTGGCGAGATCCTTAATCTCCTCACTATCTGAGAACAAGCAACTGTGCAGGCAACTCTTGTGACCAACCACCACAACAAGAAACATTTTGTGGGGATCTCAAAGCTGATGCCTAAGAAGGGTCACAGCTAGAATGCCTACGAGTGCCATATAAAGAGTGAACATTGGAAAAACCATAAGGGATAACCAAAAGCCTAGTGGCGTGCATGTGTCCAGTCCATGTTATAGGCAATTGGGCAGGAGTTTTTGTAGGGAATACCACAACAGAACGCTGGGTCCTTGTGAAGGGTGGTATTCCACCACTTCCACACTAGGGCCCATGTAGACAACAAGTGGGACAGTGAAGAGATCTCCCCGAACAGCCAAGCTCTCTTCGGAACTCACAGCCGCCCAATTCCCAGACCCAAATCCAGCTCAGGACACAGGAGGAAGATCCTATTGAGGGGACCTATCTTCAATTTATTATTATGCTAGACTGCTGTGTTAACTTCAGTGCCAGGTGCCTCATGGCCACTGCCATTATTGATAGATGTGAGCTAGAAACCTTCCCAAGTCTCCATCCCCTCCCTCCCTCACCCAATGCTGTTTGCCTTCATACTGCCCCAACCCCTCGCAACACAATTTCAAAATGGCAGCTGGACCAGCCAGGCAATCAGCTTTTATCTTGTGCTGAAGCCCTGTCCATTATCTATTTTCAAACCCATCCACTTCCCATCTATGAATTTCTTTGTCTCTCCCTACATCGCTCCTTCCTGGCAAATGCTGCATCCCGTCCCCCCACTCCTAACTCCATTCACATGCTCAAAACTTGCAAGGTGCAGGCTCAGACAGCCTCTACTTCCCCTCCCCTGCCTTCCCACAGAACATTCCATAATGATACTATTTAGTTGTGTGAAATTCAAATGCTTATTGAGACAGCTATTACACAAAAAAAAGTTTAGTTAGTATTCACAGCTTACCTGAGGTACACCTAGGTGTGGGCATTCGGGCTACTGCTCCCTGCTCAGGTACAAACAACCTGTTACAGGGATTTGTACAGGAAAAGACATTTAGGTTAGGAGTAGCATAGCCAGGCAGTTCTTAATGGCTTTTCCATCAGGTTATATATTTCATGAGGGGGATGGGGAAAGACCAGGAAACAGTAAAGGTGTCAAATAATCAGTGCAGAACCCAGGCTATTTTCTCTGAACTTTCTGAATATCTGCAGGGGACATTAAACAGAATACAAGACTGAGAAATTGCTGGACTTTAATCCAGACATTCTGTGGGACAGCTGCACCACCCTTGGCATAGCTCACAACTCCTCCTCCTCCTGCAGCTTTATGGGGGCATGGGATGAAGGAGACCATCTCGGTAACTTCACAGCATCTCTCACTGATCTGCCCTTTTTACCTTTCTGAATAAGACCATTCTCTGCCTCTCTGTCATCAGGAATCAGGACAATCTAATGGGAATACAAAGGGACTACTATCCTGCCACCACTAACCTCTCAGACCCCTTATAATAACTGGAGACCCAAACCAGGAACATCTCAATCTTGCCCCCATGCACATGCCACTTACCATCTGAGGTTTCCCCAAGTCTGGGATGAACCTCAGGGAATGGAATTCAGAAACAGAGGACTAAAAAAATGCTACGATTACTTCTATGAAAATAGTTGTAATATGAACAATAACCACTTGCTTTTTTCTCAACTCTCTGGGACCTCCAGCAGCAACACCCTCCAGGACAGGGCCTTTATCAGCAGCTGAACACCTGTCCAACTTGAAGGGGAAGAAATAGAAGTCTAAGGGTAAGTCTAGACTACCCGCCGTATCGGCAGGTAGCGATCGATTTTTCGGGGATTGATATATCGCGTCTCATCTAGATGCAATATATCGATCCCCGAACGCGCTCCCGTCGACTTCGGAACTCCACCGGAGCAAGCGGCGGTAGCGGAGTTGATACAGGGAGCCACGGACATCGATCCCACGCCGTGAGGACCCGAGGTAAATCAATCTAAGATACTTCAACTTCAGCTACACTATTCACATAGCTGAAGTTGCGTATCTTAGATCGATACCCCCCCTAGTGTAGTCACTCTTAGGCCTGATCATGTCGGGAGCCCTCTTACAGACTCACAAAAAAAAAAAAAAAAAAAAAAAACCTAGAGAACTACAGAGAGCTGGACGGTGTTTTTTAAATCTGAGCGGGAGAAAGATGGGCAACTATCCAGAGGCAGAAATTAAGTGGCTTGGGACAGCACTGCCATAACCAGAAGTATCATGAGGACAGACAGGGCTATTAAAAAAAAGTTATTCGCAGAGGCAATGCACAGGCACAATGCTCCGCTGGAAAACATGCTGCTATTGGGCCCCTCAGTCAAAGAAGTGTCCTCCACTAGGACTGAGCCGTGTTCTGAAGCCCCTGGATAATACAGGGTATTGGGAACACCAGCAGATGTTCCCCGCTGTAGCCCCATGGCTGTACTCCTGCAGAGGTCAGTCCCCTTCCCAGTACCATCACAGAGAAGCGTGAACATCAAACTGTGGCAGCCCAGTACATTCAAGCCATTCAATGCACTTGGCAACTTTGAGCCCCAACTCCCAACTCCAGAAAAACATGAACCAGCAAAAGCAAGACGTTCACACACCTGAGAACAGGAGAGTGCATCCCACCCATTGTTGTGTGCTGTCCCCCTCCACCATTCTTTATCTGAATTTCAGACTTCTTCACATTAAAGTTGTGTCTCATGTTGTTACAATCACTATGAGCAAAATTTTTAACATTTTCCAAGTATTACTTTGGCTGTTATGTACTGGCATCACTTATGCAATAAAAACATTAAAAAGTCACAAAGACTCTGCAGGGCATGAAACAAGAAACAAAATGTTTGCAACCTGTAGGTTTTTACAGAAGTAAAAAAGCACAGACACAAGATACACCAGGATTTCTCAAATAGGGGTGGCGCTTGTGTAGGGAAAGCCCCTGGGGGGCTGAGCTGGTGTGTTTACCTGCCCCGTCAGCAGGTCCAGCCGATCACGGCTCCCACTGGCTGCGGCTCGCTGCTCCGGGCCAACAGGAGTTGCTGAAAGCAGCGGCCAGTAAGTCCCTCAGCCCACGCCACTTCCAGCAGCTCCCATTGGCCCGAAGCAGCAATCCGCAGCCAATGGGAGCCACGATCGGCCGAACCTGTGAACGGGGCAGGTAAACACATCGTGCAACAACATACTACTTCTGCGACCAATGAAAGCAACTCCAATGCTCACAATCCAACACTGCTCCCAGCACCACCCCCACAACTGGGATAAGTGCTGGACATAGATTTCCACATTTGAGCCGGGGGCCTGAAAAAGAAAGGCACCCCTAACAAAACTGCCCTAGTTGTTTATTCTTTCTGGCAGAAGCCTTGATGGCTGAAGCCTTGATGACTGCTCATACCACCAAACAAGCCTCTAAACCTCAGTCTCCCCTGTTAAAAGACTCTCCCCCTTACTCTCACAAATACTGTGCAAAAATGCAACACAGAGATATAACCTTAGGGAAAACTTTCTTGTGCCATAAATTTATGTCTAGCCATAAGACAGCATTGCCTTGCTTTCAGAAGGCCAATGCCGGTTCTCCTGTCATTCTGCAACTATGCACACAATCATTACTGCCTTCTGTCTCCGTGGCCTGTAAATTACTTCATTAGCTACAAAAGCAGAGAATAAACTGGTCTCCCCAGATAACCAGAGCAATCTCCACACCATTAATATCTGTAGTGATCCTGGGAGCAAACTATCCATTATGTATTAAGGTAAATAAGTGTGAATTCTGAAAGATCCTAGCATCGTGGACCTTTGCAAACTACCCTACATTTAGGTTTGTAAACCTGCCACAGCGGTCAGCCAGGCCTTGAAGCACCATGGAGAAATACCCCCCATCTGGTTATAAACTCCAAAGCCAAATGCAGGGGCATATGATAGGCACACACGTGTCTCATCGATTGCCCCAATACAGTTTGGGAACTCCATCCATGAAAAGCAGTCAGTCAATCTCCTGTGCATTACCAAACTTCATAAACCAGTGAAACAGTACCTTCTGCATGGCAGCACACACCTGCATGACAACAGCCCCAGTCATCTAATTCTCCATGACAGCAATTCAAAAATGGTACTAGCCCATCCAAAAAGGCAGGAACTATGAGACAGAGAGTGGATTTTTTTAGAGTTTGACCCCAAATCCCAGAGTTTCATTGACCTCCACTATATTATCCCACAACACGCAGTGAAGAAAAAAAACCCAGAATGCACATAGCTCAGCAGCAAAGTAAAGCATTTTGGGGATACCTCCCCGAAATGCTGCATGCTTAGTGCACACCAAGCCCGTTTGTGTGTACACAATGATGCAAACTGAAAGAGAGTACAGCTTTCCTGTGTACACCCCATTAACATGTCTACGTATTGTGCGCCAACTTAGTGCAAACTAAATCCTCCCTATAGAGAAGCCCACAGTGTCATCTTCCTGAGTCCTGTAAGGAACTCACACAGCCAGTGCAGGGTTTGTAACTGAATTGCTATAGCTCACCCCATATTGGCTGTTGCCCACAAGAGGCCATTCCATACCTGATATGTAAGAACTCAGGTAGTGCCACTCAGTGTCTGCTCAACACAAAAGCTGCTCCTTACCCATTAGGTGCTGTGTTGTGTTCTCGGAATAAGCCTGATGCTGCCTCAGCTGAATCTGAGCTTATTGTGTTACCCTGTTCCACGACAGGTCGATAGACCGACACCTGAAAACAATGCAAAGATGTGAACTGTCCATATTCCAGATCCTCACCCTACTGAACCAAGGAGTTGTATAGTGAGAGGTTCTTCCTGAAAAACACCTTCACCTCAGCTCTCTGCTTCTACTCAAAGCAGATACAGGAAGAAAAAAATCTGATGAATCTATCTAATAGGAAGATCTGCTGGCTCCCACCCCTAAAATCCCCTTAGCTGTATATCAAAAGATCCCTTTAGTTTTGAGAGCATGTGTATCTGCTGCATGTGTTACCCAATTCCAGCTCCACATCTTGGGAAGCAAAAATCATGTGATTCTACATGATGGCCCCTAAGGCTATGCAGAGAGAGCAGGATTTGCCTGCAATGGAGGTTATGAATTACCTTCATTTAACTAAACTAGATGTTAATTCTGGAACGTCTCTGTTACGTAGTTTTACCTCCAAAAAAATTTTATGTGCTTGCATCTTCTGAGACGCTTCAGCTGTCCACCTCTTATCCATTGCAAATTCTGCATGAAATTTAAGCAATGTCAGCAGTGAGCATGAATCTTAGGCTAGTGGTCTAATGGACAATTATCGAATGACCCATTAAAACTAAAAGCATGTTGTCCTAAGTATTTATTCAGCTCCAAATCCAAAAAGATGACACCTAACCAACCATATTTTAAATTTCCCCCTTCATTTAGTAAGAAAAATATTGACTCACTTTAGCAAACTGATTCAACTCATTTAAAAAACTATTCTATTATTTTCATGAACTCTTGGGATGTAGATTTAAAATATAAAAATTATACAGATACATATTTCTGCAAGTAGGCACCATTTGCTTATAAACTGCCACTGAACTTATCAGTCTAGGCCTGTCGCGCTGTGCCCAGGTTAGCTGCTCGGGTGTACAATGGACACAGACAGCAATCTCCCTGATTTGTTCTGTCAGCAGAGGGAACACCTATCACTTCACAGAAAATGAGAGTCAACTGGCTAGTTTTGGGGGGTTTTTAAAGTGAGACGTGGAGGGGTGGACTCCTGGGCCTTTACAGTGATTGGCAGCCTGTATGTATGGGAGGGGAGAACCAATGTGATTAACAGCGTATCTAGGCAGGGGGAACAGGCATAGGGTATTTAAATAGAAGGTTTTCTTTCTTTCTCAGAGGTGAGGGTAGAAGAAAGCTATGACTTCTAACCAGCAACAAGACATTTGGTTAACAGGCTATTTGGGGCAGTTTACCAATTTGTGTACACTTAAGCAAATTTTTCTGTCATGCTAGTTTTAAATAAATCACTATTTAAATAAATTTGCCTTTAAATAAATCACTATTGTTTGGTTTTGCACCAAACTAATTCTCATCTCAAAAAATGCCCTTTTGATTTAGCTTGCTTGATTGCTGTGAAGTACTAGAGTACTTTGTATAGTGCCTTTCGTATATTAAATTACCTATGATCTCTTGTGTAATTACTCTACAGAATAA